>NC_069692.1:48112930-48736439 GCF_023699985.2 Odocoileus virginianus
TGAGTGCAATGAGTTACTCACTTTAGTTTAAAGAATATCTCCAATTGAATTGTGATGAAAAGCAACTCAAGATTGCTTTCCACAGAACAAACTAATAAGTCCTTAAGTGAAAATGCCTCTCTTTGTAATCTTATGTTTTGGTAGGTATTACAGAAACTCTTTGGCTTCCATTTAAATAAGATGCTAATTTGTTCCTTTATATAATTTTTATAAGAAGATAATAAACCTAGATTCAAGATCATTTTCTAATCTGTGGTTTAATATTTACATACTTGAAATGTTATTTTGCTGCCAGCATCTGGTCAGTGTCATATTGTTTATTTCCAGATATGCTATCATATCCAGTTTGGAATAATAAAAAGTAGATTATGTCCATTCTTTTTCTTTTTCTTTTTTTTTTTTTTCCATTCTTTTTCAACAGAAGCAAATTCCACAATTCTCACTCAGTAGCCATCTTAGAAGACTTGAAATACAGTCAATGAAAATAAATTAATCATTTTTGCCATTTACTTTATCTACACAGTAATGTTAATTATCAGTTCAGTTCAGTTCAATCGCTCAGTCATGTCCGACCCTTTGCGAATCCATGGACTGCAGCACATCAGGCCTCCCTGTCCATCACCAATTTCTAGAGTTTACTCAAACTCATGTCCATTAAGTTGGTGATGCCATACAACCATCTCATCCTCTGTCGTCCCCTTCTCCTCCTGCCTTCAGTCTTTCCCAGCATCAGGGTCTTTTCCTATGAGTCACTTCTTCACACAAGGTGGCCAAAGTATTGGAGTTTCAGCTTCAGCATCAGTCCTTCCAATGAACACCCAGGACTGATCTCCTTTAGGATGGACTGGTTGGCTCTCCTTGCAGTCCAAGGGACTCTCAAGAGTCTTCTCCAACACCACAGTTCAAAAGCATCAATTCTTCAGCACTCAGCTTTCTTTATAGCCCAACTCTCACATCCATACGTGACTACTGGAAAATCCATAGCTTTGACTAGATGGACCTTTGCTGGTAAAGTAATGTCTCTACTTCTTAATATGCTGTCTAGGTTGGTCATAGCTTTTCTTCCAAGGAGCAAGCATCATGTTAATTATACCCAAGTGAAAATGTCTCTGTTCTGAACTTCTTCCCTGAAAACATTACATCTGAGTTTTTTCTCAATTTTCTGGTTTTATTTGGATAATCAGAAGGTTATCAAAAAAAAAAAAAAAAACCAACCAGAATTTTAGTATGTTTATATTGATAACTCTGTACATTGAATCTGAGATTTGGGCTTTACCAAGGCAAAAGGAAACCAATGTCAGTTCCCATTAACACTGAAGCTATAGCCCCAGTGTCAATTGTTCTCAGTTTCTTTAAAAGGGTAAAAAGGATGCCTTGAGGGCCAGAAGCCTAGGAAAGCTACATATGGAAATGCAGAAGTTGAGTAAAGAGATAATTGAGAAATAAAGGAAAAAAGTTGTAACATTCACCAACAATCTGAAGATTTAGTTCCTCTTATTTCTAAAATTTTCTGTTTGATCTCAAATCCATGACCATAAAATTATTTGGACCTTTTATGACTAAAGCCCCAATACACTAACTTGAAGCAGTACAAGTTGACCTCTGCTTGAAGGAATTCATCATTTATATTACAGGTTTTCAGAATTTTTGTTATCTGTATGGCCATATTTGAAGGGAAATTTTTGTAAATTAAAATCCCCAGGGAGCGATAAATTAGGAGTTTGGAATTAACATATACGCACTGTGCTATACTTAGTTGTTCAGTCGTGTCCAACCCTTTGCGACTCCATGGACCGTAGCCCACCAGGCTCCTCTGTCCATGGGGATTCTCCAGACAAGAATACTGGAGTGGGTTACCATGCCCTCCTCTAGGGAATCTTCCCAACCCAGGGACCAAACCCAGGTCTTCCACATTGCAGGCAGATTCATTGCCATCTGAGCCACCAGGAAAGCCCAAGAATACTGGAGTATTCCTTCTCCAGGGGAACTTCCCGACCCAGGAATCAAACCAGGGTCTCCTGCTTTGCAGGCAGATTGTTTACCAGCTGAGCTACCAGGGAAACTCCATATACACACACTGTGAAAAGAGAAGTGAAAGTGAAAGTCACTCAGTCATGCCCAACTCTTTGCAACTCCATGGACTACACAGTCCATGGAATTCTCCAGGCCAGAATACTGGAATGGGTAGCCTTTCCCTTCTCCAGGGGATCTTCCCAACCCAGGGATCGAACCCAGGTCTCCCGCATTGCAGGCTGATTCTTTATCAACTAAGTCCCAAGGGAAGCCCATACACACACTATTATATATAAAATAGATAACGAACAAAGACCTATTGTATAACACTGGGAACTCTACTCAATGCTATGTGCAATGATCTATATGGGAAAAGAATCTAAAAAACCTGAATACACACACACACACACACACACACACACACACACACACATATATATATATGTACATGTGTAACTGAATCACTTTGATGTACACCTGAGACTAACACAACATTGTAAATCAACTAAACTTCATTATAAAATTAAAATTAAATTTAAAAAATAAAAGTTCATAGGATTTGACCATCCCAACATCTCATTTGCCCTCTAAGATATGGAGGGGGTGATTTCATCAGTTTACAGATGAAAAGCCTGGAACAACCAAAGGCTGGTTTACTCTTTCGCCGAAGATCACACCATCTGTGACAAAGTTGGTTTCCCCACTCACAAGTATTTTCTAGATTTCCAGGTTTCGGCTGATGATCTTCCATCAGGTTTCAAGGTTACTGAGTGGGCATTTAATGATGAGGAAAACACATGCCATCGTAACAAAGAGAAGCATATGATGGCTGTGCTCAGACAATCAAGTGGTTTCAGTGTTTGTGAATCTCCATCTCCTCTGCTACCCACAGAAGCCAAGGGTATTTAATACTATCAGAGATGCATTAATACCTCTCACTGATGCTGGGCCATTTGTTACTGGTTTTGTTCAACTTGCAGTTCTTTAGTACTTGAATTAGTACCTGAACAAGTCTTCTTTAATACCTGAATTGTGCCCCATTTCAGAGTTCATATTCACTTACTCACATCTTCGAAACATAAAAGTTTATCCATATTACAACATAGAAAATTATGTGGTATATCACATTTAGATTGTCATCTAGGCAAAATGACTCCAGTTTTCAAAAGGAGATGAAGGGAGAGGGTCAGAGAATGTTGAAAAGATGAGAAGGGACCCAAGTTAGTCTGCAGAATTAACTGAGAGTTGAAATGAGGAACAGAGCCCTTCTTTCCAGTATTTTTAATATCACTCTGTCATTACCGACTATCTCACTTAGTAGTTTGATCACTGGGGACTTCCCTGGTGGTCTAGTGGCTAAGGCTCCATGCTCCCAATGCAGGGGGCCCGGGGTTCGATCCCTGGTCAGGGAAGTAGATCCCACATGCTGCAACTAAGACCCAACACAGTCAAAGAAATAAATAAAAACAAATATTGTTTAAAAAAAGAAAAGTAGTTTGATCACTGGTGCTGCCCTTTGTCACTTGCACATTTTTCTCTGACTTCTATATCCTGTTACATCCAATGATCCCTGTGTTGCTTCCTCATCCTTATTAAACATTTGTTTATCCTATCATTCAGTCTCAATTAGAGATGACGTAGCTGGAAAGAAATGCTTTGATTAACCTCTGAAGGTTGAAGCTGAAGTTAAATCCCACCTCTAAGGTGAAACTACCCCAGTTCACAAGAAGACACATTGAGGAAAGACCATGTGAGGCCATAGGAGAAAGTATCTTTCCCGTTGTACCAAAGAGGAAAGGGAAAGCAGGCCAGGAGGATGGTGAAAGGCTGAGGGTTCCTGGATTCGACTCCTCCTTGCAACCCCTGAGTTCTCAGAGGAGCTAAAAATGTAACTGAAAACCTGAGACTTCTTTAAAGATGATCAAAGGACTGGGCTTTGCACACAGACCAATATAGCCAAGGCTGAGGCAGCATCTATGGCCCTGCAGGAGTGAGGGAGCGCAGAGAACATCACAGAAAATGAGGTCGAGGCCGGGGCGGGCTCTGGGAGGCCCCTCCCGGTCTGCAGAAGTGTGGGGCAGGTGCCCCCGGCTCCGGGAGAGCCGCCCCGGCCGGCTCAGCTGCCCTGGCAGCTCACAGCCGCGGCCTCCCCGGGGCGCTCACAGCCAGCCCGGCTCTCTGTCTGTGAAGCCCCGAGCTCAAGGGCACTTCAGGACGCACCGCGCCTTCTACCACCTTGGACTCGCAAACGGCCATGTGAGAGCACCCTGCCCGTCGTGGGCTAGGGTAAGGTAGGAACAAGGAAGAGAAAAGGCAACGAACAGAAAACCCAGCACACTTCGTGCAGGGCCGCCCTGCTGTCTCCATGTGCCAGCGAGCCTGGAACACTGGTATTTAGTTAACATTATTTTTGGGAAATATTTTTAAGTACTTTAAAGACTTGTGCATCTTCTAGAAATTTATTTATATATATATATATATAAACTAAGTTGCCTCAGTCATGTCCGACTCTGTGTGACCGTATGGACTGCAGCCTGCCAGGTTCCTCAGTCCATGGGATTCTCCAGGCAAGAATACTGGAGTGGGTCTTATACACACACACACACACACACACACACACGTATGTATATGTGTGTGTCATCATAACTAGAGGGGCAGGATGGGGGAGGGGAGGAAGGTTCAAGACGGTGTGATATATGTATAATTATGGCTGATTTGTGCTGTTGTATAGCAGAAACCATCACAACACTGTAAAGCAATTTTCCTCCAATTAAAAAATAAATTTTTAAAAATGCTATGATAATATACAGTGCTTCCTTGGTGGCTCAGCAGTAAAAATCTGCGTGTAATGCAGGAGACCTGGGTTTGATCCCTGGGTCAGGAAGATCCCCTGGAGAAGGAAATGGCTACCCACTTAGGTATTCTTGCCTGGAGAATTCCATGGACAGAAGAGCCTGGGGGGCTACAGTCCACAGGGTCACAAACAGTCAGAAACAACTTAGTGACTAAACAACAGCAATATATATATATATATATATATATATATATATATATATATATATAGCAGAGAAATATATTTGCCAAGAAGATGCCCTTTGAATTACACTTATGACTATAGAATAAGTTATCATTTATGACTAGCACAGGCAGACATCTCACAGCAGCCAAGCCTCAGAATGCTTCTCACCTCCTTCACTTTCTGATTGTTTCCACCCACTGGCTCTTGCTGAGGACACCAGGCCTGCCACATCATGCAGAAACAGGACTATGTTCTAAACCACACAGTCCAGCATCCTGGCCAAAGTGTTTAAACCACAAAGACACTACATAAAGAGTAATTAGTCTATAAGTGGCCCAGCCACCTAGAAAGGAGGGTGGTATGAAAATTCTTCCTAAATTACTAACAATAATTTGAATTTAATGACCAGAAAGAAGCTGGGCAGTGGGTAGGGGCAGGTAGAAGTGACCACATGCAGAATAGAAGGCAGTGTGCAGACTCTTACTATACAGAAACAAAACCTAAAAGGGAAAAAAAGGGGGGTGTACAAGGCAGGATGAGTAAAGCCCTACAGAGCAAAGGTAGTGATAGCATGTTCAGTGGGTCACCTAACTCAGCTTGTCTTTGACTCTTCCCCATGGAGGATTAGGAGATCTTCTGGGTGCTAAATCACTTCTCTTTTCATAAGCTACACGTTTAAGGACATAGGGTGGTGGGATATACACAGGCTGGTGAAGGAGAGCTCGGAAGTTTCCTTTAGAAAACAAACAGTTTCATTATTTCCCCTGCTACCATTAGTCTTCCTCATGGGGAAGCAGACAACTTTATTTGAACATTTCTGAGTGATTAAAATTGTAAATAAGATGCTTTGCACCCGCAAGGTTGTTCATGAGTGTGCCCATATGCTACACACTCAAAGGGATATGCTTGCCCCCAAATTGAATTTTTGTTCCCGCATCCAGATTATCATCTTCCTTGAGGGTCTCATTAAACTTCTCCTACAATACTGTTGGGCATTCAACATCAAGTATAAACCTGACAAAGTTTTCTTGTCCATATGGTCCAGTCTGCCCCTACATCCAGCAGATTCTTACCCAGGGAACCGACTATACTTTATGCATACGTATTGAGTGCTCGTATGTGTGAGATGTCTTGCTCAGCTCTCTAGAGAAGTTTACCAAATTCATCTGGTGTTAAGAATCATCCAGGACCCATGTTTTTAAGAAGTTCTGGAGGCCCAATCCAAACACTGAACCAGAATTTCCAGGTAACAAAAAGCCATGTTATTCTGATCTCCAAGAGGGTTGGAGAACAGTTTATAGGGGATGGAAAAGTGAGCAAAAAGTTCAGCTCAAGGATGGGGAGAACGAGGTATGTCTGAAAGAGGAAGGTAAGACAGAAAGAAGATCACCTGCTGGGGGACAGGTGGCTAAGATGACGCATCACAGTTGACAGATTTCACACGGCAGACACTCCAGGATTTCACTAGGAATGTGCAGGCAGTTCAATCCTAAAGGAGATCAGTCTTGAATATTCATTGGAAGGACTGATGCTGAAGCTGAAACTCCAATACGTTGGCCACCTGTTATGAAGAACCAGCTCTTTGGAAAAGTCCCTGATGCTGGGAAAGATTGAAGGCGGAAGGAGAAGGGGACGACAGAGGATGAGATGGTTGGGTGGCACCCCCGACTCAATGGACATGAGTCTGAGTAAACTCCAGGAGTTAGTGATGGACAGGGAGGCCTGGGGTGCTGCAGTCCACGGGGTCGCAAAGAGTTGGATATGACTGAGCGACTGAACTGAACTGAACTGAACTGAACTATACAGATAGCAGTAGACACACACAGAAGAATGTGTGGGATTTGCCTGGGAAATAGGGAAGTGGTCCAGCCTAACCAGACTACAGGATGTGAGTTTGGCATAGAGTGGGCACACAAACAGTGTGGGGGATATTGACACACTACAGAAGGTCTGGAGTACCAAGGGCAAGAGTCTCTTTTTGTGCAGGGGCATAACCTGATAAAATCTGTTCCTTAGAAAGACAAATCTGCCAGAGTTAATTAGAATAGTCTAAAGTCATTCAAGACAGTAAATCCAGAAGCCCCAGAAGGATGTCCTCTCAAAGGACCAAAGGACAGGTAGGTAATAAAGGGCAGTGAGGAAGGACTGGAAAGACCATCATTTATGTGAAGTCCCTGGAGAAACACTGGTACTTCATCCTCACTGATCTATTTCTTATTTAGTGCAAATTTACTCAATATTCATTACAGAAATAGTTAGTGAGCCAGACATGTTGTGAGGCTCTAGGGGCCCCTCGCTGGGAGCTTCCTGGGGCAGACGGAGGAAAACTCGGCCATCATGGTGCACAGAGGCGAGCGGGGGCAGTGGTCAGGAGGGTGTAAACAACGCCTGGAACATTCCTTCTGAGGAGGCACCCATGATGCATTCTGACCTGCAGTAAGGAAAAGGCATCTCCTCTTTGCCACCAATCATATTCATCTCAATTCACTGACACTGAAAGTTAAAGAGAGGACTCCCCAGACGGAACCCTGGAGAAGGCTTCCGTGACTCGTGGAGTCCCCAGCCTGGACTTCACCATCCTCGGACACGGATTTAAGGGCTGCCACTTCCCTGGCCCCTCCACGCTGGGCTGGTGTCACCTACAGTTGGGTTTCACTCCCACGATCCCGACACCTGTCTGAACCACACACGGATAGGTTTTTCATCCCAGTCTTAAAAACAATAAACAAAAACGGTGATGACTGGGAACTGATTGAACTCTACTTGTCACAGAAAATGTTAAATGCCCTGAAACTCTGTATGTGTGGGTATAAATGCACACACAGGGTAACTGCATCCAGTGTTCGAACATACTCACCCAGGAGCAAGGTAGAACTCACCAGTCCCTCCATCAGAGTGCTGGCAAAGTCCCAAGCTTGCAGTACCTCTGAGCTTGCAAAAAGAAACTAGGGATGCCATCAGGTCAGTATGGTTTTTTCCGCTCTTGTGCATGGCACACCAGGGATCCATCGCCACAACACGCAGACCTACATCCCTGTGTTCTTTCATTGGAGCCGACAGGCTAACTGCACACAACTGTTCAGATCTCTGTGTTTCTGGACTTGATTTCTGCCAGGGAGGATGGATACTTCGAAAGGACTCCCTCAAGATACCTAATGCATAATGGTTAGCGGTGTCTTCCATGACCCCCTCCTGCCACAGTTTGTGTCAGAAAATAAAAGACTACAGCCCTGGAAGCCCCTCCTGTGTCACCATGAGACATGCCTTCCACCACAGCGGCCACAGTGAAGAGCAAGTCCACTAAAACCTGGCCAGTCCTTCTGAATACCTGGATTAGATGTATAGAGTAGCTAAAGGGGACCTAATAATTCCATCACGTGGAAGAAAATATCCTCTAAGTTTTCTAAAGAATTGTTTAGATATTAGAAATTTTTTCTTTCTACTTTCCTATGTGGCTCAAATTTTTAATAAGCCTTACATCTTTATAATGAATATGCTGTTTTTAAGAACCAGATTCTCTTAAAGGGATCTATATTGATTTTTGCTTGACTATGTGTTAAATTGATGGAAGAAGAGGCAAGAAACCAATAACGTGACTGCCAGTGGAGAGACAAGCTGGGTAGATGGAACACGGCAGGGGGCAGTGGGGATGGGGGAGGATGTCACTGCATGCTCTCTTGTGTCTTTTGGGTTTTGAATATGTAAATGTACTAGTTAGTCAAAAAAATTAAATTAAAACCCAAATCATTAGATAAGTAGGAAGATAATGAGGGAAGAACTCATGCATTTGGACATTCATTCCGCACACACCGTTCCCCGCCTCCCACCACCCCTGGTGTTGGACATAAAATAAATTCAATGGTGACTGTCCCCACAGATTGAGTCAGAAAGTAAGTGACAACTTACCGTGACTCTGACTTGGGTATGAAGCTTCCATAGCAAGATTTTTATCACTTTTTGAAGACCAATAAAGAGAAAGCCTCAGGGGATTTTGATACCAGTGGTAGAAATAGAATCATCCATACTTTCCCTTCAAAGTTAAACTCCCTGGTTAAAGGCAACTTGGCCTTCCAAAATTTACTCTGCTCTGTCCCTCTTTACTCCCTCTGTGAACTTGGGTAAGTTACTCAACGTTTCTAAGCCTCATATGTCTGCAGAATGACAATTATTATGGTAACCAGCTCATAAAGTTGTGGTGGTCATTAAACTTCCAATGTATGCAAAGCATTTTTCATAGGTAGCATTACTATCATCCAGAGAGGAATCTTGGCTTTTCAACAATAAAATGAGTCTACTGCAAACCTCTCACAAAGGTTTCTGTTAAAGAAAATAGGATTCCATTTCTGCTGGCAGATTCCTCTCCAAAGCTGTGTCTTTTGCTCCCCAAAATGAACATTAGGCTGAGAGTTTAGCCAGAAGGCAGGATGGGTCTCAGGGAGATGGGGGCACCTTCCGAAGATCCATGATAAATATCCTTTGGCTTTCTAACTCCAAGGGCTTAAATCCTACTTTGTAGCCAGGGCCTGAGGCATTAACCTTCTTGGCAACTTCAAAGCAAGTTGTGTAGAAATCAATTTCTTTGGGGAAAATATAATACACATTGGAGCACATTAAAATTCATGATTTTTCTGCATCTTCTGCACAGGTGTTTTTTCACTTTTTAACTTTACATTAAAAGAAGTCTACAGTGCCATGAAATAAAAGACTGATACATTTTACTATACATACCCAAAAGGAGCCCATCCGCATAACAAAAGAAATAAGTGGAGAGAAATATTTGCACTGATATAACAAAGGTCCGCAAAGTCAAAGTTATGGTTTTTCCAGTAGTTATGTACAAATGTGAAAGTTGGACCATAAAGAAGGCTGAGCACCAAAGAATTGATGCTTTCAAGTTGTGGTGATGGAGAAGACTCTTGAGAGTCCCTTGGACTGCAAGGAGATCAGACCAGTCCATCCTAAGGGAAATCAACCCTGTATATTCATTGGAAGGACTGATACTGAAGCTGAAGCTCCAATACTTTGGCCACTGGATGCAAAGAGCTCGATCATTGGAAAAAAAAAACCCTGATGCTGGGAAAGATTGAAGGTAAAAGAAGAGGGTAGCAGGGGATGAGATGGTTAGATAGCATCACCGAGTCAATAGACATGAATGTGAGCAAACTCCTGGAGATAGTAAAGGACAGGGAAGCCTGGCATGCTGCAGTCCATGGGATTACAAAGAGTTAGACATGACTTAGTGACTGAACAACAACAACCATATAAAATACAAAGCTAATCTTGCTAAAGATTAGCTAGAGAGCTGCAATAAATTGAGAAGAAACTCTCTTTGGAGAGTAATCTGGCAATATCTACCTGAATAAAATTTCATTGCCTTTGATAGAGCAACGCTGCTTTTGAGAACTTACCCTACAAATACATTTGAACACTAAAATTATGTGCATACAATGTTATTCATTCATTATTGTGTGTAATCAAAAGATTAGAAACAACCCAGATGGCCATTTGTAAAGGATCAATGAAGTAAAGAAACTATGGTATTTCTATACAATAGAAAGAATATTTGATACTGTATCAATAGACAGATCTAATTTTTAAAAGGAAAGTTCTCTATGTACCATTATGGGAAGAACTGCTACATATTTATTGGATGAAAACCGTGAAATTTAGTAGTTTGTCTTCTCTGACACATTTTGTGTAAAAAATGGACAACCAATAATAGCCAATGTTAGTATTTGCTTGGAAGTTTCAAACAAATTTCAGCCATAAAAATCTCTGAAAGAATTGATATTGCAATTGATATTGCAACTACTAGCAGTGATTAGGCAGAAGAAGGTAGGAACAAAGAAGATCAAGGCAAGGATGAGAGGAGGAAGAAATGAACATTTTTTCATACTTTTTGACTTTTTAACTCACAGAGGCTAACTTGAATTTTAAACAAATAAAATTTTTTAAATAAAAGAAAAGCTTTAAATGCCTTAGCCTTTTCCCTTAGAACATTCTTTCATTCTTTTTTTTAAAATTTATTTTATTTATTTATTAATTTTTAGTTGGAGGCTAATTACTTTACAATATTGTAGTGGGTTTTGTCATACATAACAGAAGGCGAGGGTGGGATGTTTCAAGAGAACAGCATCGAAACATTCTTTCATTCTTTTCACAAAGTATATTCAGAGATGACCCCCACGGCCACTGTGAGTGGCTAGAAGGCAGAGAACCACTACAGTTACTCTCTTGGGTCAAGGCTGGTCATCTTATCAGAAACACGAGTTTAGAAGAGGGGGCTGGATGCGGACACAGAGGACAGACTTGCAGTTGCCAAGAAGCGAGGAAAAGAGGGGTGAACTGGGAGACTGGAACTAGCAGATGCAAACTATTATGTAGAGGATAGATAAGCAACAAGGTCATACTGTATAAACCATAATGGAAAAGAATATGAAAAAGAATGTACATATTAACATATGTACAACAGAGTAACTTTGTTGTACAGCAGAAATGAACACAACATTGAAAATCAACTGTACTTCAATAAAATAAATCGAAAAGAGAGGAAGAGGGAGCCAGAGAGATCACCCTTTCCCCACCGCTGGCCCCTGCAACCCCACTGAAGCCCATCTCCATTTCCTTGTGATGAGAACTGTGTTTCAGGCTGGTGGTTTAGGCTGGAGCACCCTGAGCGTCAGGAAAGGCACTGCATGACCACAATTGTGTCATCTGTGGACAATGTCACTGAAAACAAGGGGTGTGGCATTCTCTAAAAGATTCTGCAACAGTCTGAATGTCTTTTAATAACCCTCCAATTTTAGTGTCAGCGCGGAGTTGACATCAGTTCTTTCTCATGATTGAAGACTTTTTTTTTAACCTTAGCAGTTTATCAGGGAAACATGAGTGACAGCACGACATGGGAAGAAATTAAGAATCTGAGTTCTGGGAGCCAGGCTGTGCTGTGCCGTGCTGTGTTAGTCACTTAGTCTGTACAGTTCTTTGCGACCCCATGGGCTGTAGCCTGCCAGGTTCCTCCGTCCATGGGGATTCTCCAGGCAAGAACACTGTAGTGGACTGCCACGCCTTCCTCCAGGGAATCTTCCCAACTCAGGGATTAAATCCAGGTCTCCCACCTGGCAGGCAGATTCTTTACCTGTTGAGCTAGCAGGGAAGCCCATAGCCTGGAGCCAAAACCTGGCTTGAAACCCCACTGTCTGTGTGACTCTTGGTAAACTGCATTGCTTCTCTGGACCTCAATTTCCTCTTAGGTATCACAGGAATCACAGTGGCATGTATCACATAAGATTACTGTGAGGATTTACCAAAAGGCTCAGAAAGGAATATGTACATTGGGAGCCACATTGAGCACTTTCTGTGCAGGACAGGATTCAAATCCAGCCCTGAGTCCAGAGTTGACATGACTAGAGCAGAAGAAACTCAAACTTGAAGGGACACAGAGTTCTAATTAAATGTCCATACACCCTCCTCTATTTCAGTGCAAAAAATAGAGGGAAACAACAGAATGGGAAAGACTAGAGATCTCTTCAAGAAAATTAGAGACACCAAGGGAACATTTCATGCAAAGATGGGCTCATAAAGGAAAGAAGTGGCATAGACCTAACAGAAGCAGAAGATATTAAGAAGAGGTGGCAAGAATACACAGAAGAACTATACAAAAAAGATCTTCAAGACCCAGATAATCACGATGGATGATCACTCACCTAGAGCCAGACATAGTGGTATGCGAAGTCAAGGGGACCTTAGGAAGCATCACTATGAACAAAGCTAGTGGAGATGATGGAATTATAGTTGAGCTATCTCAAATCCTAAAAGATGATGCTGTGAAAGTACTGCACTCAATATGCCAGCAAATTTGGAAAACTGGCCACAGGACTGGAAAAGGTCAGTTTTCATTCCAATCCCATAGAAAGACAATGCCAAAGAATGCTCAAACTACTGCACAATTGCACTCATCTCACACGCTAGTAAAGCAATGCTCAAAATTCTCCAAGCCAGGCTTCAACAGTATGTGAATCGTAAACTTCCAGATGTTCAAGCCGGATTTAGAAAAGGCAGAGGAACCAGAGATCAAATTGCCAACATCTGTTGGATCATCAAGAAAGCCAGAGAGTTCCAGAAAAACATCTACTTCTGCTTTATTGACTACACCAAAGCCTTTTGCTGTGTGGATTGCAACAAACTGTGGAAAATTCTTTAACAGATGGGAATACCAGACCACCTGGCCTGCCTCCTGAGAAATCTGTATGCACGTTAAGAAGCAACAGAACAGGATATGGAACAACAGACTGGCTCCAAATTGGGAAAGGAGTACATTAAGGCTGTATATTGTCACTCTGCTTATTTAACGTATATGCAGAGTACATCATGATAAACACTGGGTTGGATGAAGCACAAGCTGGAATCAAGATTGCCCGGAGAAATATCAATAACCTCAGATATGCAAATGACAACACCATTATGGCAGAAAGCGAAGAAGAATCACAGAACCTCTTGATGAAAGTGAAACAGGAGAGTGAAAAAGTTGGCTTAAAGCTCAGCATTCAGAAAACTAAGATCATGGCATCTGGTCCCATCACTTCATGGCAAATAGATGGGGAAACAGTGACAGACTTTTGGGGGGGGGCTCCCAAATCACTGCAGATGGTGATTGCAGCCATGAAATTAAAAGACGCTTGCTCCTTGGAAGAAAAGTTATGATCAACCTAGACACCATATTAAGAAACAGAGACATTCCTTTGCCAAAAAAGGTCCATCTAGTCAAGGCTATGGTTTTTCCAGTAGTCATGTATGGATGTGAGAGTTGGACTATAAAGAAAGCTGAGTGCCAAAGAATTGATGAAATTCTTCAAGAATTTTGAACTGTGGTGTTGAAGAAGACTCTTGAGAGTCCCTTGGACTGCAAGGAGATCCAACCGGTCCATCCTAAAGGAAATCAGTCCTGAATATTCATTGGAAGGACTGATGCTGAATCAGAAACTCCAATACTTCAGCCACCTGATGCAAAGAACTGACTCATTGGAAAAGACCCTGATGCTGGGAAAGATTGAAGGCAGGAGAAGTGGAAGATGGAGGATGAGATGACTGGATGGCATCACCAACTCAATGGACATGAGTTTGAGTAAACTCCAGGAGTTGGTGATGGACATGGAGGCCTGGTGTGCTGCAGTCCGTGGGGTTGCAAAGAGGACACAACTGAACAACTGAACTGAACTGAACTAAAAACACTGCTTGTGTTCAATGATGAAAGCATCTGTTCACTTCCTAAAGAGGTGCTGCTTGTTGCTAGATGAACATTTATGATGTTCTGCCAGATTCGTTGCCTCCTAAGAAGAAGATTTAACTCCAGGACCAAAGACAGACTGTCACTCAGAGTTTTGTGCAGTAGAAATTTTATTAAAGTGATAGTGACAGAAAAAAAGCTTCTGATGTAGACTTCAGAAGGGGGTAAAAAGATTGCCTGCCTTGCTGGCTTTAAGCAGAGTGTCATATACTTTTCTTATAGCTGCTGAGAATAGGAAAAAAACACCTCAGGGCTGTGAAAATTTCATCCAGACCCCTCCCTGTAACATATATCCTGGGATGACATCAGCACGAGATTAGCCAGAAGGAATGGGTTAACCCAGAGCTCAAGGCTGTGGAAGTTTTACCCAGACCTTCTCCCATTACATACACTCTGAGCTCAAAAAAAGGCATGTCCTTGAACAAGAGATGCTGCTGCCTATGAGGCCTACTTGTCTAAGGCAAAAGAATGTGAAAAAGAAAGAACGTTCACCTCCTCTTTAAAGGGGCTTTAGGCTTGGACTCCTTGTCAACCTGGCTAAGTTAACTCTCTCAATGTGATCAGAATTTCCCACTCAAAGAAAAACCATTGACCTTTCCTAAAGCATTATGGCTTTCTGCATTCTAGAGAGGCCACCACTGCTTGTGGTTGAACTGGAGAGAACAAAGACAAATCTACTTTTCAACCATGTGCCTCAGTACCTGGAGCCTGAATGGGGGACCTAAGACAGCTTCCTACTTTGGACTTAGAGGAACAAAAAAGAGAATCTAGTTACTCAAGTGGGGAAATGCTCAGGCTGCCTGCCTTCTTCTCTGTGGTGAGCCCTATCAGCTTGGCTGTCAGCATGACCAGCATCCGGAGTTGTCAGCACTGCAGGCTGGGAACTGATACAGCTTGCTGGATTTCCATGAGAATATACGCAAGGCCCTATTTTCGCAAGTCTTCAAAAATGCACAAAATCCTGAGTTCAGGTTTTTTGAGCACGAGCTACCCATTCTTCTTGCTTGGCCCTACAATAAACTTTTCTCTGCTCAAAAAACAAACAAGCTAACAAAAACCCTACAAAATCCTGCCTACTACATCCCACCAATTTTAATTATTCTGAAATGCCATCTATAATTTTTACTGTTACCATGTTTTACTGTTACCAAGTTATATTATGAGATAGGAATCATAACAAAGATCTAGCCAAACTATTATACTAAAATTGCTATACTAACAATGAATAATGATGTATTCATACCAATATATAGAGCTACAAAAAGAAGCTGCAAACTGGTTAGGATATCACTTGTAAGTGCATTCCAGCAGCTGTGGCTTCCAGATACGCTTCAGAGACTCACGTCTGGGGTGAACTCTGGCACTTTACATTATGCTAATGGAAAGTCATGTTCATGAGTCCATATCCTATTATGTACTGAGGTCAATAATCAGAGACAACATCGAAAGCAATTAAGTGATTCTTAAATTATTGTGTAGGAAGATAGTATTTAGATTTACTCTACTTAGATTTTCTGATCAATTAACAGGTCACAACCAAGCAGAGCTTACATTATTCCAAGTGCTCCAGTGAATGGTTTCCTTCATTAATAAAATGCAACCATCCTAAGTTCACTCAAGCAGCTGTTGCATTTATCATATTTATATTTACAAATGACTATAATGATTGCATAATGTTGTTTTTATCACTTTTTGGAAATGATCCAGGACTTGTTTTCTTAGAACTCCTGTGGGACCTTCCATTTCAGATGTAGAATACATAAAATATTTAGTGTGTTTCAACTGAGGAGAGGAAATACATTTCACCAATTATTTAGATGTAATAAATATACAATAAATCAGACAAAGAAATTCAGTCCTTTCAAGTCTCACTTATCCCAATACAGTGTCATAGGAAAGATTAAGATACAAAGTTGGGGAAAATTGACTTGCTATTATACTTTCTAGTAGCTGGGGTCAATATTTTCTGACAGTTGAGATAAATCCAAATCCCACAAGTGAATTTATATCCATCATAATTTTCAAACCAAAGTGGGCTTCACTGCTCCCCTGCACCTCCTCCCCACCCCCAGCAGCCACCTTTGTCTTCATCTTGTTGACTAAATCAGAGTCCGATGATTCTAAGTATCCTGAGAATTTCAAACCCATCATAGTCAATTTTACTGGAAACTGGAAATGTACACCAACTAGAAACTGGAAATGTATGCCAACACATTATACCTCATCATCATCAACTCACCCCTGCACTGACATCTCTGCAGCATGAAATAGCAGTTCCCCTTTAAACTAACACAGAGAAACTGTGATGCTAATGAGGGAATCAATATTCAAAGCATTCTTTCTATGTCTTGAATAACTACATCTTATGTAGCTTTAAACTATCTTGTGATATGCTTTTATACTTACGGTGTTAAAAATAATAGCTTTATCATAGAAATATATCAATTCAGAAAGAGAGAAATAAGCATTAAAGTATTTTTTAATTTGGGCAAAACAGAGGGTGGTGATGAAAGAATCACAGAATTCCTACTGGAAGTAACAAGATTTAAATTCCACCTGAAGAGAGCCTGTCTCTCTTCCATGCTCTTTCTCCTCCCTTTCAGCCCTCCACTCGAGCAGGGTATTCTCTCATTTCTTCCATCTGTTCAGACAGCTGCTCAAGACAGGCTATTTTGGATTTATTGATTTATTCATAAATTAATCACTTTGCAACAAGAATAGAGCAGATTAAATTACCCTATCCATGTAGGCTACTGTGAAAGAAAATAAGTTATATATACACACATACATATACATACACACATATACACATAACATATAGAGATACACATATATGTACATACATATACACAATACACACATATGCACACACATGAATGCATACACCCATACACACGTGTATACAAGACATACATACACATACATATATGTGCACATACCACATACACATATGTGCACATACCACATACGTGCATACACACGTGCACGTACATGCATACATACACATGTACACACACAGAGAAGCATTCTTCTCTCTCCCTAAGGCTTCCCTCCCATAGTATATGAATTATTTATGATTTTGCATCAGTTAAGAAACCTCAATAATGACAATGCTTAAGCAATGATATTTACCAAAGTATTTACAGTCATCGTTTTCACTAAAATGATTCTATTAAGGAGGTTTTTGGCCTTTGTGTACATAGAACCCTCCAAAAATCTCTATTTCAAGATTTTCTAACTCAAGACACCAAATATGTATGTAGTTTTAACTTAACAAGACAATATCTTTGGGAAACAGTCAGAGTATTTAACATCTTTTTCAGAAAACAGCTCATTAAAGCTGATTTTTGAAAGCCAAGGTCCAAATGCAAGTTGTTTAGTCATCATTGATTCACAGTAGGGGCATGATTTTAAGACTAATAATTAAGCAGTTACTTCTTCAGTCTGTGCACTGGATATTTTATTATTCAAATTTATTATTATTCTGTTTGTTAGAGTTACAGATATAAAGGCTCCAAAACAAGTAAGCTGGCACCAGTGCAGAGGAACCAGATGCCCTTGGGAAGCAGCAAGTGCAGGAAGCTGCAGCCCTTGTGAGAGGGCTGGGGTGAACAGGGGAAGGCTGCTGTTGTCACTATCGTACCTCTGCGGACACTAACTCAGCTTCAAAAACTGCTCCCCCGGAAAAGGCTCCCCAGGTGGTGCTAATGGTAAAGAATCCAACCCAATGCCAAAAAGCAATGCAGGAGATGCAAAAGACGTGGGTTCAATCCCTGGGTCTGGAAGATCCCCTGGAGAAGGGAATGGCAACCCACTTCAGTATTCTTTCTTGGAAAATTCCATGTACAGAGGAGCCTAGTGAGCCATAGTCCATGGGGCCACAAAGAGTCAGACACGACTGAGCGAATGCACCCTCCAGGAAAAGTCTATCAGTTATCATATTTTGTGATCATTTGGGGTATAAGGAGTTGGGAGAGGGGAGAATATATCCAGAAAAAGCAAATTTAGGTTTGTTTCATGTTGCTTCAGGACACAACTCAAAATGTGAAAAAAAGAAAAATCATGACATCATGATCATGGCACCATATGTGCATATGCATACTTTTTACTGACTTTATTCAATTATTATTATCATTACTTTAAATGCTGATCTGTTACCAATTCTATGTTCCTCCTTATTGTGAATACATTATCTTCTAAGACACTGATGAGCTGTAGAAATCCAAAAAACATTTTGGATTTATTTCTATAACATCTCTATAATATTAACAACACTGGCAATGATACCTACACATGAGTGAAAGCTATGAACAGAAGGTGCAAAACAAGTTCTCAAAATCATTTGAAGAGTTATTTTGCTGGCTATCTATGCCTACGTGTTGTCCGTTAATCCTCAAGACGTAATTAGTGCTCTTGGCAGGAAATTCGATAACCTATACGATGCTGATGATACACATGAAAATTCCTAGGCGCAGAGCCTCCCTCTTTGTACAGCCAACCTATCTCTACAAGCACACAAGAGAACACGGAGGCGTATACAGAGTGTCCACACACCCAGAAACAGGGGGCTTCAGCCAGGTTGGTTGGTTGGTGGGTCTTGGCAGGAAATTCGATGACATATACGATGCTGATGATACACATGAAAATTCCTAGGCACAGCGCCTCCCTCTTTGTACAGCCAACCTATCTCTACAAGCACACAAGAGAACACGGAGGCGTATACAGAGTGTCCACACACCCAGAAACAGGGGGCTTCAGCCAGGTTGGTTGGTTGGTGGTTTGGGTTTTAAACAGAATCTTTTTTGTCCTTCACAGAAGCTTGTCAGTTAAGTATACTGATAGGAAATGTTAATCCCTACACATTAAAAAAAAAAACAGTCACCAACACTAGACATCCTCTCTGTGGCCTTGAGCAGGCCACCTAACTTCTTAGAGCCTTAGGTGCTTCTGTTTAAAATGAGGATGTCATAATCTGTAAGCTTCCCTCCAGTCCCTAACTCTAGATCTATTTCACCCTTAGCACAGTCCTAAAAGGTCTGAATCCTCTCCTAACTCAGATTTCTCATTTGACACTCAGCTGGGCTGCTGACCTGGGGGCTAGGTAGCACCTGCTTGTGAGTGTCATAAGAAGCCATTTGGGTCCTGTAAGTTACAGCTGAGCTCTGCTTTCTGGACGAGCACGGCGGCCAACAAAGAACTCCCTTTAATTATCTGAGGCTGTGATCATTTCCAAAACCTACATTCACCAGTGTACGTATCGGGAAGCAGGGCTTCCTACATTCCAGCTGGCCCAGAGAGTGGCTGGGGGATAATTCCAGAGAATAATGCCAGTTATACTCAAATGAGGCCCTTCCAAAGGAGGGAGCAAAGTAATATTTTCCCCCAATTATAGCTCTCTCTGCCAGTCCCCTTATTTTACACACCACAAGTATGCAAATTAGCCTTTGGGAAAAATGTTGTCAAGCATATTGGAAAGAAAGGATGACAAAGCTGGGATGTGGATTAGCTATTTTAATAATACAAGGGGCCAATCACTTATTCTTTGGAGAGTGACTACAGCAAGTAATTAAATTTCTAAAGTGTCAATAAAGCGAACGTTGATTACATCCAATGTAAGAATCTGTAATAAAACAGAAACAACTTTTTCCCAGTATCTATTTTCAAGCTTGTGGCATAGGTATTTTTGCTGTTATTGTTCAGTCACTAACTCGTGTCCAGCTCTTTGTGACCCCATGGACTGCAGCATACCATGCTCCTTTGTCCTCCACGACCTCCTGAAATTTGCTCAAATTCACGTCCATTGAGTCAGTGATACTGTCTAACCATCTCATCCTCTGCCACACCCTTTTGCTTTTGACTTCAATCTTTCCCACACAAGAGTCATTTTCAATGAGTCAGCTCTTCCTCTAAGGTGGTCAAATTATAGGAGTTTCCATTTCAGCATCAGTCCTTCCAATGGATATTCAGGGTTGATTGCCTTTAGGATGGACTGGTTTGATCTCCTTGCTGTCCAAGGGACTCTCAAGAGTCTTCTCCAACATCACAGTTCAAAAGCATCAGTTCTTTGGCACTCAGCCTTCTTTATGGTCCAACTCTCACATCCATACATGACCACTGAGAAAACTAACTTTGACTATACAGACTTGGTTGGTAAAGTGATGTCTCTGCTTTTCAATTCGCTGTCTAGTTTGTCAGAGCTTTCTTTCCAAGGAGCAAGCATCTTTTAATTTCATGACTGCAGTCACTATCCACAGTGATTTTGGAGCCCAAGAAAATAAAATCTGTCAGTGTTTTCCTCCTCTATTTGCCATGAAGTGATGGAACTGGATGTCATGATCCTAGTTTTTTGAATGTTGAGTTTTAAGCCAGCATTTTCACTCTTTTCTTTCATACTCATCAAAAGACTCTTTAGTTCCTCTTCACTTCCTGCTATTAAAGTGTTATTATCTGCATATCTGAGGTTACTGATATTTCTCTGGGCAATCTTGATTCCAGCTTGTGATTCATCCAGCCCAGCATTTCCCATGATGTATTCTGCATATAAGTTAAATAAGTAGGGTGACAATATACAGCCTTGTCATACTCCTTTCCCAATTTTGAATCAGTCCTTGTTTCATGTCCAGTTCTAACTGTTGCTTCTTGACCTGCATACAGGTTTCTCAGGAGGTGGGTAAGGTGGGCTGGTATTCTCATCTCCAAGAATTTTCCAGTTTGTTGTCATCCACACAATGAAAGGCTTTAGCATAATCAGTGAAGCAGAAGTAGATGTTTTTCTGGAATTCTCTTGCTTTCTCCATGATCCAACAAATGTTGAAATTTGATCCTGGTTCCTCTGCCTCTTCAAAACCCAGCTTGTACATCTGGAAGTTCTCAGTTCATATACTGCTGAAACCTAGCTTGAAGGATTTTGAGCATAACCTCTTTATCCTGCGAAATGACCACAATTGTATGGCAGTTTGAACATTCTTTGACATTGTCCTTCTTTGGGTTTGGAATGAAAACTGACCTTTTCCAGTCCTGTGATCA
The DNA here is from genome assembly GCF_023699985.2 of Odocoileus virginianus. NCBI lineage: Eukaryota > Metazoa > Chordata > Mammalia > Artiodactyla > Cervidae > Odocoileus > Odocoileus virginianus. The sequence goes on from NC_069692.1 coordinate 48,134,275, forward strand.
CTGCTGAGTTCTCCAAACTTGTTGGCATATTGAATGCAGCACTTTAACAGCATGATCTTTTAGGATTTTAAGTGGCTCAGCTGGAATTCCATCACTTTCACTAGCTTTGTTTGTAGTAATGCTTCCTAAGGCCGTCTTAGTTTCACATGCCAAGATATCTGGCTGTAGGTGAGTGACCACCTTTTTTGTATAATTCTTCTATGTATTCTTGCCACCTCTTCTTAATCTCTTTTTTTTTTCTATTAAGTCCTTATAATTTCTATCCTTTATCATGCCCATCCTTGCATGAAATGTTCCCTTGATATTTGCAGTTTTCTTGAGAGATCTCTAGTCTTTCCCACTCTTTGTTTTTCTCTATTTCTTTGCATTGCTCACTTAAGAAGGCCTTCTTATCTCTCCCTGCTCTTCTCTGGAACTCTACATTCAGTTGTGCATATCTTTCCCTTTTTCCTTTGCCTTTCGTGTCTCTTCTTTTCTCAGCTGTTTGTAAAGCCTCCTCGGACAACCACTTCACCTTCTTGCATGTCTTTTTCTTGGGGATGGTTTTGGTCACCACTTTCTGTACAATGTTATGAACCTCCAATCCCTGGTTCAGACTCTATCAGATTTAATCCTGTGAATCTATTTGTCACCCACTGTATAAGCATAAGGGCTTTGACTTAGGTCACAGCTGAATGGCCTAGTGGTTTTCCCTACTTTCTTCAATTTAAGCCTGAATTTTGCAATAAGGAGTTCATGGTCTGAGCTACAGTCAGTTTCAGGTCTTGTTTCTGCTGACTGTATAGAGTTTCTCTATCTTCATCTGCAAAGAATATAATTAATGTGATTTCAGTTTTGACCATCTGCTGATGTCCATTGTAGAATCATCTCTTGGGTTGTTATAAAATGGTGTTTGCTATGACCAGTGTATCCTCTTGACAAAACTGTTAGCCTTTGCCCTGCTTCATTTTGTACTCCAAGGCCAAACTTGCCTGTTAATCCAGTTATCTCTTGACTTCTTACTTTTGCATTCCATCCCCTGTGATGAAAAGGACATCTTTTTGGGCATTAGTTCTAAAAGGTGTTGTAGATCATCATAGAAGCGGTCAACTTCAGCTTCTCTGGCATCGCAGTTGGGGCATAGACTTGGATTACTGTGATAGTGAATGGTTTGCCTTGGAAACAAAGAGATCATTCTGTCATTCTTGAGACTGCACCCAATCTCAAAACCCAGATTCTTTTGCTGGCTATGAAAGCTACTCCATTTCTTCTAAGGGATTCTTGCCCACGGTAGTAGATGTAACGGTCTTCTGAATTAAATTCACCCTTTCACATCCATTTTAGTTCATTGATTCCTAAGATGTCGATATTCAATCTTGCCATCTCCTGCCTGACCACATCCAATCTACCTTGATTCGAGGACCTAGAGTCCAGGTCTCTATGCAGTATTGTTCTTTACAGTGTCAGACTCCACCTTCACCACAAGACACATCCACCACTGGGCATTGTTTCTTCTTGGCCTGGCAGCTTTGTTCTCACTGGAGCTGTTAGTAACTGCCCACCGCTCTTCCGCTGGAGGTATTGGACACCACACCCTAGCTGTGGGTGTCCAAGCTGAGGGTGCTCATCTTCCACTTTCATATATTTCTTTCCTGTCACACTATCCGTGGGGTTCTTGTGGCAGGAATACTGGGGTGGTTTGCCATTCCCTCCTCCAGGGGACCATATTTTGTCAGAACTCTTCATTATGACTCATCCCCCTTGGGTGGCCCTGCATGGATGGCTCATGGCTTCACTGAGTTACACAAGCCCCTTTGCCACAGCTAGGCAGTGACCCATGAAGGAGGCATAGGTATGGTACGTGCTTATTTTCTATTCTTAAATAATAAGACTTGCTTTCAATTATTAGCAAGAAAAAATTAAATTCTGGCTTCAAGAGAATTATCTTTAAAAGATGGTAAATTCCCTTGCTCTGAAATGGTTGTGATTTTGTTTTCTATCATCCAAGTCTTAATCTTCTCAAAATATGGCCAGGACTTTTATTTTATCCAATGTTCCAAGTCAGAATCTCCACACTTAGTTGCTAAAACAGGAGCATAGGAAATTTAACTTAGGTTGCAGAGATCTAAGTATGTTGCAAAGGTTTCCTGGCTCAAGAGTGTATTAAAATAAAATGCATTATATTTTATGCTGCTGCTTCCAAAAATATATTTTTCGTGTAATGTTCCAAATTAGACCTTGGAAATATGTAATTTGGAAAATGAAAACAATATTTGTGAGACCAGATATTATAGATAAAGAACAATTATTAGAATCCTGAGAAATCCTAAGAAGCCAGAAACAGTTTTCTACTAAGTTATCAACCAGGATTGGAGAGAACATTTGTCTGCTAAATCTCCTAACTCAGTGCCCAAAATCTGGACACATGAAGGAGAAGCTTGAATGTGTCCTGAGTAGCACTGAATGTAGTGAATGCCCCACAAGGAGGCTCAACGACCTGGAAGTTTGGAATAAGGCAAGGAAAAGTTTTGGTTCAATCTGAGCATTTATTAATGTCAACACAGTCTCTCTGAGTGCTGATTTCAGCATCTGGATATGATCTTTTAAGAATCTTTTGCTGAGCAGTACAAAAATGTGATCATGCACAAATGACTTTACAGTATTAATAGTATCACTATTTGTCTTGTTACTCTTCAGGGTTGTAGGGAAGGATGTTCAAAGACTTTTATATATGTATTATCTTTTCAATTTTCAAAACTCTATGAGATGGATTAGAAGGGTCCTCTCACCTTTGTTTTACAGGTAAGGATGCTGAGATGCACAGAGGTTAAGAAACCAGTAAGAGACAGGGTTGGTGATGAGTTAAACAAAAGGCCCATCCACATCTCCTGTTACCATTCCCCAAATGCTTTCACCCCTCTTATCCACTGCAGAGTTTCTCAAAAGGATCATTCTCATCGCCCTCCCTCAGCAAACAAAAAGCTCCAAAAGAATCCATGTATCCAGTGGGCAAAGATCTGAGACTGGAATATTCAAGACTCTGAGCCCCTTTCACATTCAAAGCATTTGCCTGAAAGGTAACTTGGGCTGTCTCTCCAGTGACATGATTCCACTTAACATGAGAATGACAGTCCTGTTTAACTGCATCATGGTTTATAATTTTTCACTTGGAAAGCTTTTTTCCACAGTCAGGTACAAGCCATGGTGGTTAAAAAAAAAAAAATTATGTATTTGTCAGTGTCTTAAAGGTAGACAGTTTCAATGCATTTCCCAGTAGCTCATCACCCAAGAGAAACTGGAGGGCTGTGGCTCACATGACCTCATTTTCTGGATGCACTGCAGTCTGGCTCACCCATTAGCATCTAACCTTTTGTGCGAGTAACTCAGACCCTGAGGTTTGGGGAAAACTGTCTGTATTAGGAGCTGCATCCTACCCAGAACTGTGTGGGTCAGGAAGCCAACAGGTCAGTGCTGGGTGTCTCTGAGCAGATGGCGTCTTCAGCAGAGTCAATGGCAGAAACCTGTCATGTGCCTGGTAATTTGTTTCAGCAGCATTTTCTGGGGTAGGTGGCTAAGGATTGAAACAGCCAAGGCTTTCATTTCTCTCTGCTGGTTCCAGCAAGAGCCAGCACTGTCGGAATCAAAGCTTGCTCTGTATCAAAAGGTGCTCTGTCTTTTAGGAACTTATTTTTATCACTTGACATTAGTTTTCAAAGAGTGATTCCTTTCACTGTCACCCTTCACATTCCTCCTTTGCTCTTGAAACTTGTTATGCTTGATACCTGAGGACAAAGCAGATATAAAACAGGGGGGAAATAGCGGTGGCGGGGGGAGGCTCTGTGAGTGAATTGTTGCTGCAGGAATTTGATGGAGATGATTCCCTTGATCATAATTATAACCACACAAATGTGGATGTGATGGCAGGCAAGCATGCATAAACACATTCTCCTACAAACCCCTGTGACCTCCCAGGAATGTCCTCTGAAGTCATGAAATCAGTGACCAGTAGATCACAGGTCACTTTTTCAAGGAGAAGAAAGGAGGCTTTTTTTTAAATAGAGCACTTTTCAAAGCTCTTAGGCACCTCTGAGGCAGATGTTGTCAAAAATACAAGAGTTAACCTGAAATCCCCACGCTACATGCACACACACTCCACAAGCCCTACTTGTTGTATGGCGTTTATTCTCTTGCATAATCAAGAAAATCATGGTTGTCCTACTTTGGGGAATTTTCCTAGCTTCATTAATCCCCGCATGTCAGAGCTGGAAGGGACCAGGTCTGCCATCCTGTTCTTCAAGACCCCTGCCCAGGAAACCAGAGCCTGGGTGCTGTGACTTTACCAAGACCCCATGACGTTGGCCACTGGACTTTGCATCTCAGTCCGCCCTCCTCCTTGAGGAACAAAGTCTGAAATATTTCATTCCTTCCACAGACCCTTAGTAGCCAGTACTGTGTGGCCCTAGGGAAGGACATGGGCAAGAACACATGGGCACCCATGGCGGATTCAAGTCAATGTATGGCAAAACCAATACAATGTTGTAAAGTAAAACAAATTAATTAATTTAAAAAAAAGAATAGGATAAGAAATAGTCTTCAAGGGTTGCTCAATTCTTAATGGTTTTGTTTTTAAGGAGAGACACTAAGTAATAAAGATTTTGTGGAAGATATTTTTTCCTGTTTGGTGATGTTAGAGAAAACTAATATTTAATATTCATATAGATATCACCCACAGTGTAGACACTCTTGAAACAAAATGAATGTCTTTGAAAGCTAGAAAGAATAAGTTGACAGCGTCTTGGAGAGTTTTCAGAAATTAGAGAAAAGATAACTGTACCATTTGCAGCAATATGGAATTAGAGATGATCATACTAATGAGGAAGTCAGACAGACAAAGACAAGATACGGTATGATGCCACTTAGATGTGGAATCTGAAATATGATGCAAAGGAACTTGTTTACAAAACAGAAACACACTCACAGGCATAGAAATCAAACTTATCATTACCAAAGGGGGAAAGAGGGAGGGATAAATTAGGAATTTGCAATTAACATATACAAACTGTGCTGTGCTGTGCCTAGTCGCTCAGTCACATCCGACTCTTTGCGACCCCATGGGCTGTAGACCACCAGGCTCCTCTCTCCATGAGCACTCTCCAGGCAAGAATACTGGAGAGGGTTGCCATGCCCTCCTCCAGGGGATCTTCCCAACCCAAGGATCGAACCCGGGTCTCCCACATGGCAGGCAAATTCTTTACCATCTAAGCCACCAGAAAAGCCCCTATATATAGTAGTATGCATACTACTATATATAAAATAAATAAATAACAGGGACCCTTTGTATCACATAGGGAACTATACTCAATATGTTGTAATAGCCTAGAATGGAAAAGGATATGAAAAGCTACATATGTATATAAACATATATATATGTATATGTATATAAAACTGGATCACTTTGCCGTACACCTGAAGGTAACACAATATTGTCAGTCAACTATACTTCAATTAAGAAAAAATTGTACACATTCTATTTGTACCCGTTTTTACATGTTTGTGAATTTCATGTTAAATTAATATATCATTAATATATCATAATTAGTGCTAAAATTAACACTAAATCCATAAACATTCAAGTACCTTCCATTTTATAAAGAATTCTATCAGAAATACATGGCCAAAAAATATTAATGTGTTTGACTTCACCCTTTTGTTCCCTGTTTCAATGTTTGGGAAGCAGAGTATACTGGGCTTATTAAATCTGGGGGGGAAAAGATCTCTAGGTACCAAGCCTTTGCTTCCTCTTCTCTCTTGCATTTCTGAACTCCTGTATGAATAGACAGGTTCTCACTGTTAGAGGTGATGCCCAGAGCCTCTGAAACGGACCGCTTCCTCCTCCTCCGCAGCGGGGTCAGGTTGGAAAGCCACGTTTGTGACTTGCATCGCTTCCCTTCTGTGCCCTCCATTTCTTCATCAGCGGTAGTTTCAGCTTCACTTTTGAGTGGCCTGGGGTTCAGTCAGATAGACAGAACATTAAATTCAAAACAGGAACAGAATCTGAATAGACCTCAGGCGGCTGACACATAACCCAGGGATGCAATCTATTTTCACTCACTCTATCTCCAGGCTCTTTGAAGGTTTTCCCATGAATAAAATCTGGTGGCTGAGTACCTGTGAGAGCTGGTGACCCACAGCAAAGGCTGGCAGATAGATGCATGTTGCCCTCGATGCGCTTTGCTTTTTCTCGTCCTTTTTGCGGTCACAGTCCTTTAACAATCCCCACCACATTTCCTTTTCAATTAGAACAATAATATTAGTGACCAGTATTAAATATTTACTATGTGCTGGAGCTGTGCTAAACACCGCATTGCAGTAAAACTACACAAGTGTACAAAGTAAATATTTGTATCCCAACTTCGACAAGGGCTTTAGTAACTTGACCAATGTCCCACAGATAAACAGCAGGATGAGGGAGTCCAGACCCCAGTGTCCTGGCACATGATCACTATGCTTATTCTATGTTGTGTGTTTAGTTGCTCATTGACATCTGACTCTTTGTGACCTCATGACAGTAGCCCACCAGGCCCCTCTGTCCATGGGGATTCTCCAGGCAAGAATACTGGGGTGGGTGGCCATGCCCTTCTCCAGGGGATCTTCCCAACCCAGGGATGGAACCCAGGTGTCCCGCACTGCAGGCAGATTCTTTACTCTCTGAGCCACCAGGGAAGACAGCTAAAGTTTTTCTAGGTTTTTCACACCAACTTTCAGTGGCACATTGGTGTCTCACTGTTGATGAGCCCTGTTTTAAGGCTGCCTCATCCATCTAGTGGTCTCAGAGTTCTGTTAAGTAGACCTAAGGAAGCCCAAGTGATTTCAGAGAATGCCTGGAGCACAGTTGTATTCCTTTTCTTTTGCTGTGTAGTAATTTACCACAAATTTAGCTGCTTGCAACAACACAGGGACGTTATCTCGCCATTCCCAGGGGTCAGTAGTCTGGAACCATTTAGTTGGGTCCCCTGCTTAGGGTCTCCTAAGGCTGAAATCAAGATTTCAGCTAGGCATGTAATCTAGAACCTAGACCTGGACTAATTCCTGCCAAGTTCCCTCAGATGACTGGCAGAACGGAAGTCCTAGTGGTGGTGGGACTGAGGTGCCCTTGTCTTGCTGGCTGTCGACCCAGGGGTGCCTTCAGCTCCTGGAGGGTGCCCTCAGCTCCTTGCCATATGCCTCCTCCTTCCCCACAACAGAGCTCACCCCTCGCAGGAATTCCACCTGCCATGCAAATCACAGCTTATTTCTTTAAAAAAAAATATTGCTTACTTATTTGGCTGCTCTGTGTCTTAGTTGAGGCACTCAAGATTTCTGAACTTAATTGCAGCATGAGGCATCTTTAGCTGCAGGATGCAGGTTCTAGTTCCCCAACCGGGGATCAGACCAGGGACCTCCGCATTGGCAGTGTAGGGAGTCTTTGCCACTGGACTGCCAGGGAAGTTCCAACACAGCTTGTTTTGTAATCCAGTCCACTGCGCTCTTCCTTTATTTGAAGAACAGATAAATATTAATGAATGAAATTTCACCATAATGGAAGTTTTCACCCATAGATGAAAAAAAGGGGTGGATTCGAGCCTATGTGTGGGTGGGAAGAAGCTCTTCTCCAACTCTGCACTCACTGCCTAACCATGCCCAACATCTGGCGGGATCTGACTTTCCTGGACCTATCTCCAGACCCTCTGCAAGGAGCAGTTGGGATCTCTGTCAGCCCCTATCACTCATCACTGGCCCACGTTTTATATCAATCCCAGGACACACCTGCTGACAAAGTCATTCTCACTCCCATTTGCTGATGGAAGTGTTTTGTGGATGACTATCTGGCCAAAAGTGCATGATTTCTGAATAAAATAACAAACTATTATGTCTGTATTTACTTGGATTTTTTATTTCAAGCTGAATTTCAAAGAATGAGTTCTAAGGGGCTATCCTATTAATGTTTTTTATAAGTTCAAAGATTGGTACCATTGTCCCCATCTAGTCAAGATGCCAACGATGCCAAAATCTATGCCAACACATCATCTTTACTATTCTCCACAATCTTTATCACCGTTTGCTTTTTCTACATAGCACGAGATAAATTGGTAAGGTGTCCCTAAATAAATTCCTTTAAATAAGAAAGAATTGGAAAATGCTTTGAAAACCCAAAGTTCCAAAGGCTTGTGGTATGTTTGATCAACATATATTCAGTTTAAGAACATGTTCGCAAAATTTAACTCAAAAATAGCAAGTGTATAGACTAGAAGGGGGGAATCTGGATTTTAGTTCCAGTTCCTATTGCTTACTTCAACTATAAACTAAAAGATTTAATTACCCAGGCTCCAGGGGGAAAGTAGAAATCATTGATTTGGGGTGATGGGGTGTTGCTACTGGACACCAAATGTCAGCTCCCAAAACTCTCCGCTCTTGTCTTCTCTGTCAATGAGAGTTATCCTTTGCTAATAAGATAGGACGCTGTTAAGGGGGGCTGGGGGCTTGATGAAGGCATGGAGACTATCAGACAGCTTTTAGCGTCTCTCAGTGGGCTTAAGTCTTGGGTTATGTCCCAAACGTGAGAAGACCCACAGAGGTCCCTAACCCCCTGCTGAGCTCTATGCCTGAAGATGGGCAAAAACTGTTCTTATTTTTGTCAAAACTAGAAATTCTATAAACTGTAGACTTTCATCTGATAAGCTGCAAGTGGATTCTCACATTAATAATTTTCAAAAGGATGGTTTGAGAAGGTTGAAGAAAAGACACCAGGATCCTGAGATCCAGTATAGATTCTCAGTAAGAACAAGTATTGATGGGCTAATCACATTTCTTGTGCAGACTGGGTCACTAGTTGAAGAAGGAAAGAAGACAGAAGACAAATCTTGTGTCTGAGTAAGGAGTTCCCAGAGGGAGTTTGGATGAATCGAGAGGGTGGGCGAGGGGGTGGGTGATGGGCAGAAAGACAGAAAAGAAGAAACAGGCTTAGAGACCCAGGAAAGTGCCCTTTACACCTTTATGTCCAGTCCCCTGGAGCCCCCTTGAGCACAAGCTGCTCTCTTTCCAACACCCCACATACCCGCGCTCAGAAGACAGGTGGCATTTTCTTTGCTCCAGCCTCTCCCCCACACCACGATTCTTCTCTCTTGAACACAGTTCTGCAGAGCTTCCTCTGAGGGGCCTGCCTTTCAGCTCTACCACCTGGAACCCTCTCCATCCTCCTGCCCTGACCTGCTGCCTCCCTTCACTATCTCTTGGTTCCCTGAGGACTTTGGAGTCTGATACTGTCTCCCTCCTTCCTCACACCCTGCCATTACCCTGAGTTACTGCAGGGAGCAAGAGCACCCAGTCAGAACCCTGGATTCACGTCCTCCACCTTCTCCCATGCATCTCGGAGCATCTCCCGCTAACAGGACCACATGGACTGCCACCACGAGACTGCAGGCCTCCATCTCTGAAATGCAGACTCTTCTCGACGACAGCCATCTCTCTGCCCGGATTTCTCTCTGCCCCCTCACCCCGGGGCCCACTAAGACCTCCACCTTCTCCACTGGAGCATGTCTCCTTGTCTGTACCATGCCCTCTACCTCACCCAGGTTTCACACTCCCTACTTTAACCACCCTCTCACGGTATCAGATTCCTGTTGCTGCTGCAACAGAATACTACAAGGACAGAGGCTCAGGGCAGGAACTTATTCTCTCGTGGGTCGGGAAGCAACAGCCTGAATCAAGGCACCCCAGGGCCGCACCCCCCTGAGGGACCTGGGAGAGAATGAGTCGGAGCCCTTGCTGATGGTCAGGAGGCGCCAGGCCTCCTTGGCTTGTGGTCGCAGCACTGCAGTCTCAGCCTCCGTCTCCACACTGCCTTCTCCTCTCTGTGCCTTTCAGGCCTCCTCAACCCCTCTCTTAAAAGGATGTGTGAAGACACTCGGGGCCCACCTGGGTAAGCCAGGATAAGCATCTCCTTTCAAACCTGTTAATGGAACCACACCTTTTAACATATACAGTAATATTCACAAGTTTCGGAGGTTGGGAAGTGAATAGGTTTTCACAGAGCTGGTTTTTTTCAGACCACTACCCTTGCTTCGGGCTTTCCAGGTAGCTCAGCTGGTAAAGAATCTGCCTGCAATGCAGGAGACCCCGGAATGATTCCTGGGTCAGAAAGTTCCCCTGGAGAAGGGATAGGCTGCCCACTCCAGTATTCTTGGGCTCCCCTGGTGGCTCAACTGGTAAAGAATCTGCCTGCAATTTGGAAGACCTGGGTTCCATCCCTGGGTTGGGAAGATCCCCTGGAGGAGGGCATGGCAACCCACTCCAGTATTCTTGCCTGAAGAATCCTCATGGACAGAGGAGCCTGGTGGGCTAGAGTCCATAAGCTGCAGAATCGGACATGACCAATTGACTGAGCACACGCATTCATCAATATCCTCTACTCCTTTGCTTCCCTGATCCTTCCCTGCCATCCAGAAACCCTCAACATTCTTCCCACCCACACCTGGGCCACTGCTTGCTGCTGGACAGTAATATACTCTCATGGAGAGATGCCACTGCCAATTCCCAGCATCCAGCCCAGGAAATTCAGATGTCACCTCCCTTCTGGGTTAGGCTACACTAGAGAGTCAAGTCAGAGCTATAAACAGGCTAGGATGAGGACTTGGATTCAGGTCGAAATTACTTACGTCTCCTTTGATTTGTTTCAACAAGCAAGGCAAATAGTACAGAAAATGGATGTCCCTTGAACATGGGTGGACACAGTCTCCACCACTGGCCTCTTATGGTCAGGGTATCATGTCTCAGCAGCTCTTGTGAGGAAGACCACAGGGCTCCAGGCCCACAGCGCTGTGGGCACATGCCCTTCATTTTTTTATTGGAGTTTAACTGCTTTACAATGTTGTGTTAGCTCCTGCTGTAGGCAAAGTGAATCAGCTACACATATACGTATACCCCTGTTTGTCACCACAGAACATTGAGCAGAGTTCCCCGTGCGGTGCGGTACGTTCTCACTGGATACGTGTTTTATACACAGTAGTGTATACATGTCAGTCCCAACCTCCCAGGCCTTCCTGCCTCCACTTCCCGCCTTGGCATCCATGCATTTGTTCTTTACATCTGTGTCTCTACTTCTGCCTTGCAAATAGGTTCATCAATACCACTTTTCTAAACTCCTCATATATGCATTCATGTACAATATTTGCTTTCTCTTTCTGGCATCACTCTGTATGACAGTCTGTAGGTCCAACCTCAGTGTCCATTAACAGATGAATGAATAAAGACAATGTGGTACGTATATACAATGGAATGTCGTTGTCGTTGTTGAGTTGCAAAGTCGTGTTCATCTCTCAGTGACCCCATGGACTGTAGCCCGCCAGGCTCCTCTATCCATGGGATTTCCCAGGCAAGAATACTGGAGTGGGTTGCCATTTCCTTCTCCAGGGGGATCTTCCCAACCCCAGGGATCCACCCAGGTATCGATCTAGCATCTCCTGCATTGGCAAGTGGGTTCTTCACTGCTGAGGCACCAGGGAAGCCCTGGAATACTACTCTGACAAAAAAAGGAATGAAATTGTGCCATTTGTAGACGGACATAGAGACAGTCGCACCCTTTCACGTGCCCGGCGGACTCAGCTCCCAAAACAACCTGTATTACCGTGTAGAGCTGTGTAGAGCTCCCCCGGAGCCACGTCACTCAGGCCCAGGACTGCCTTTGGCATCCTGCGATCCCCGCCGTGCAGGTCTGGCAGGCCCCCGTTCCTGCTCCCCTGGAGGTTTCCCACACCTGCTCAGCAGAGCGCCCAGCGCTTTCCCTTTGTGTTCAGAATAAAATCCAAAGCCTCTGGCCAGGATTACATCGGACTCCCCTCAGTCCCCGCTTTCCATCTCCATCACCCAGACTCCCAACCCCACGCCCAGATGCTCTGAGTGCCAGGAGTATGTTTCTCTCCTGCGCCTGCTAGTCCCCCCGCCTCCCACCGCCCACCAGGAACCAAACTGGCTGTGTCTCCCCTGAGGCCGCCCCGCCGTCCTCCCCCAGCCCAGCATCCCCATCACCACTGCCAGCCGCAGGAGAGGCGCCGCTCCTCTCTGACTCCAGCCCTGGATTCCCTCTGCCACACACTTCCTCATGCCAGTTTCCAACGAGCCACATTAGTGTCATCTGCTCGCTCCTACCACAGAATTCCACCAGGCAGAGGAATGTGCACCCGGCACTATGCCTGACACATGTCAGACATCAGTAAACGCTGGAAAACAGTGTCACTTCATCAATCAACTGTAGGCTTTGTTTTTTCATTCTTATTGAAATATAGTTACTGTTTTTTTATTTGAAAAAAAATTATCTTTTAAAGGGTAATTTTAAATTACCCTTTTCACTTTTAAAGGGTAATTTTGCTGAATATGTAAATCTAGGTAAGCAAGATTTTTTTCTTTTAACATTTAAAGATCCCACTCCAAGCTCTTCTTGCTTCCTTGTTTTTGATGAGAGTTCCATTGTAATTCTTTTTCTTAATTTCTTTATTGAAGTATAATTGATTTGCAATGCTGTGTTAATTTCTACTGTAAAGAAAAGTGACTCAGTTATATACATATGTACATTCTTTTTATATTTTTTTATTACAGTTTATCCCAGGATATTTAGTATGGTTTCCTGTGCCATACAGTAGGACCAAAATATAGTTGATTTACAATGATGTGTTAATTTCAGCTGTACAGCAAAGTGAGATAGACATATATCTTCTTTTTCAGATTCTTTTCCATTATAGGTTATTATAAGATAGCTTTAGACCCTGAAGCTTTCATCATCTGCACAAAATGAAATACCAGGAATGAGAAAGGTGCTAATCCCACCGCGGTCTGTACAAGTCAAGGTGACCACGGTATTCCACACGTGGATACCAGCCTTCCAGGAGGAAGTGGATCCTGAAGCCCACCCAGTGAAGCCCAAACAAACTGAAGGACTGAAAACCATGAAGGCTTATGAACAGCTGGAGAAACTAAGGATGCTCACCTCGAAGAAGGCGACCTTCACATACTTGAGACTCTGCCACATGGTCGCAATGGGGCTGCACCACAAGGCAGAAATTCCTAGCGGTCAGACAGGAAAGGGAGAGAGGGCCTTGAGGGCCTGAGCATGGGCGCGTCCCTGGGAGACCAGGAGGGCTGTGGACACTCATCATGAGGGCGCTCGGACCGGAGGCTTCCTACAGACTTTGCAACCCTGCCACCCCAAGAGCCGAGTTAATTAGCACGTCAGGCACTTGCTCTGCCGCATCTCTGGCCCAGCCTGGACTCTGTCAAGCTGCCAGGGTGCCCTCGGCATTGAGTAAGGCTCCCCAGCCGGGCCCATCTCTGCTACCTGAGTGGAGACGATTCCAGCCAAACCTTTCAGCATGACTGGGTTTCTTCTCCCTTCCAACTGTCTGTCAGTGATTACAAAATTACATATTTTGCTTTGTAAGACTGTGACAAACAGCCTCAAAAGTAATGCAAGAAAAAAAAAAAACAAGCAAACAAACAGCAACTACTTTATTAATATTTTCCTAAGAAACCTTAGAATGAGATTCTGGCCACTTCCTCAACTGATATTGTTCTTTCTCATTTACACAGAATGCTATCATTATTTTCCAGCTGACATGTCTGATTTATGGTTCCTAATATCTTCGAAGTAATGTACTTGGTAATTGTAGTCACTCTATTGATTTTCACAAAACTGCTTTGTTCTCTGTGAAGCCACATCTGAAGCTGGTGATTAACATACCCTCCATCCCCAGCTGCTGTTGAGGGCGTGGGTAAAGTAAATATTCGAACAGGGCTTCCCACCAGCTCTGGACATCATTCGCCCTGGGACTGAATCTTTCAATCCCGTAATGAATCTACACATTCACAACTGTGTGTTGCTAACAAATTCACACAGCCTTTGTGTGTTCAAACAAAGAGGTGCACCAATAAAAATAATCAAATGGAGCCAAGAAGGAATTAACTTACCTTCAGAGAAACACAGGTAGTTATTAACTGTTATTCTGGGAAAGGAAGGTCAAAACTACTAAGGAAGAGAACACTGAAGACAGACACTGATGTTTCATCTCTCTCTGCTAGAAGCCCTGTCCTTCTCAAGATGAGTTTTCTTGGTGGACTTCAAAGGTGTTCAGCTACCAGGCTGGGTGTCTTTTCATCCACGCATGTATTTCCCTGTAAGGCCCAACCCATGGACTAATTTAAAGGTGCTCATTTCCTCGAGGCTTAATGGGCCTGGCAAACCTGCTGCTCTCACCTTACAATCTGCTCAGCTTGCCACCATCCATATTCAGAACATAGCTCTGGGGACTGGGCAGAGTGGTCACCCACCGGTGCCACTGCAGAAGGAGATGGAAGCCGCACGCTGATGGTGTGGAGCCAGCTCAGGTCCAGCAGGTTCCAGTCTCTGCAACTTTGCTGGATGCTCCCTGGTCTGTTTTGCAACCGACGTCCCCGGAATAGCCCCACATCAGGAGTCAGAGGGAAACGGCCCTGCTTCCCGCTCCTCCATGGACCAGCTGGGTAGTAACAGTCAAGCTTTCCTCAACCTCTGCCTCCTCTCTGTAAACAAATGGCTAATTCTTCTCTCCATTTCACCAGATCGATCTGAGAATCCAGTAATACAGATAAGCAAAAGCTCTTGATAAGGAATGAGTCATGGACTGAATGAACATAAGGTCAAGGCATTTGTCACCCAAGATGCTGTGGGGAGATATTCCCTGCTGTGCCAGGGAGGCAAGATGCTGGGCAGGGCAAGTGTCACAGGTGAGCGCATTTGGGCCTGTTTTAAGTCCACAGGATTTTGATGTGATTTAAACATTAGGTCAGCCGAACATGGGGGCTTCCCTGGTGGCTCAGATGGTAAACAGTCTGCCTGCAATGCAGGAGACCCAGCTTCAATCCCTCGGTCAGGAAGATCCCCTGGAGAAGGGAACAGCAACCCACTCCAGTATTCTTGCCTGGAGAATCCATGGACAGAGGAGCCTGGTGGGCTACAGTCTATGGGGTTGCAAAGAGTCGGACATGACTGAGCGACTAACAGAGACACCCACAGTCGAACGTGGAATTTTCTTAAGCACAGAATCAGATGTCTCTGCAGATTGTGCTGCTGATAAATAAGGGGATATGTCCAAACTGCATGCACACAAAACATGCCCCCCACAGAAGGGGCAGGATGGAGGCAGCACCCACCCTGCTCTGGATGAATATGCCAGCCTGGTGACGCTGCAGCAAGGATTGACCCCCAAGGGCCCTGACTGTGTCTGTCTTACTCACCCCCGTCCCTCATCAGGGCAGTTTCCTGGGCTACCTGTGAGCAGAAACACCTGACTTTGTCCAGCAAAACTAAGAGGTGAACATATGTCCAAACTATGATCTTAAAGGAATGGTAGCCAAATGTAGTTCAGTTCAGATAGGGCCTGGAAGATGCTGACGGACCCCTGAGTCCAAGAGGCTGGCAGGCTCTCAGGCCCCTTCCTGACCTCAGATCTCCAGCTATGGGTCTAGGAATCCACATGTTGAAGGTCCTCTTGGTCATTCTTACAGAACCTGAGATTTGAGGAGCTTGCTGGAAAGTCTGTTTGAGAGACTGTTGTGGCCAATTTCCAGATATCTCCACGGCCAAGACTTGTGTCTGAGTATGGCTTCTGTATCTCCGCAGGGGCCTAAACGTGGGTGAGTCATTTAGCTGAGGTCTCATTCGTGAAGTGGGAATGACAATCTATCCTCAAAGGGTTGTTAAACGGGCAAAGAGGACAGTACACGTCAAAGTGCTGCATAAACTATGAGAGTCACACCAGTGATGGTGCAGCCACAATTTTTGTTGCTGGGGTGGCAGCTGCCTGAGCCCCCAGACACTGACCAGCGTAGAGATGAACCCTGACCACAGCCAGGGGATACGATCTGCAGCTGTGGGACCTGCTCCTGAAAGTTCTCTCACACACAGTCGGCTCTGGGGTCTCAGTATCAAGAATCAGACCCTTCTAGGGCCTTCCCTGGTGGTCCAGTGGCTAAGGATCTGCCATACAATGCAGGGGATGTGGGTTTGATCTCTGGTTGGGGAGCTGGGGCCCCACGTGCTATGAGGCAAATAATCCCACGTGTTACAACTGCTGAACCCACACACCACAACCAGAGAGCCTCTGTGCTGCAAGCAAGACCTGACCCTTCTCATTGGGGTTTCATTCAAAAGCGAACATCCTGTTAATAAGATTAACATTGTGTATTTACTACATGTTACTTGGCAGACACTTTTTGTAACATTACCTACTTTACTCCTCAGAACACCTGATGAGGTAGTATTGTTAGTATCTTTATTCCATTTTTTGTAGAAGAAAGCAAGGTACAGAAGAGTTAAGAGTGTGTACATGCTCAGCATTCAATCATGGTCTGACTCTTTGCAATCCCATGGACAGTAGCCCACCAGGCTCCTCCGCCCATGGAATTTTCCAGGCAAGATTATTGGAGTGGGTTGCCATTTCTACTCCACAGAAGAATGAAGAACTTGCTCCCAAATCACACTTTGATTGCTGGCTGGGTCAGGGCTAGAATCCATCCAGGCATCCTGACCCCAGAGCCTAAGATCGCTGCATCGTGCCCTCCTCTACGTACAAAGAGCACCTTGGGCCCGGCCTGTCCTGTCTCCTCTAAGACATGCAGACCACCGAGGCACAAAGAAACAGGGACTACAGTCCTGTCAGCCTAGCAACATCCCTCCCACAGCACTGAGCTGACGACGCCCTGGGCAACACTCCTTTTCTTTCTTTTTTCACTTAGACTTTGGTTATATACGGAAAGAGTAAAAATAGAGTCTTGATTGTATTAGTTTCAGTTTAGGAAGCCACTGCCATGCATTCACATAAGAAAATTACTCAAGAACCATTATGAGTCTTGCAGCCAAAATGTCATACCTGAGAGCAGGAAATGCCTGAGCTTCTAGATGAAGTGAGCCCAGAATTGAGCATTGATTTGCCGTTTCTTAAGGAGAAAGTGGAAAACCCTTCTGTTGTTAATATAAACATACAGAGCTTTCAGATCTCATAGGACTAGTTCAAGATCTAATTAAGTTTCTCAAGAGTGACTAAAAGTACCAACACGTTTTCCTTTCTTTGAAAGGGCAAAGTTCCGCCCGTCATTAGTGATTAATACCCACAGGCATTCTTCAGAGCCTCATCCAGCAGGCAGTGTCACTACCCAGGCGGCAAGGGGCTGAGCATGCGTCTTTCCTGAACCACAACGATGGAGGCCAGCCTGCAAGCCGGGGTGCAGTGGGAGACAAGCCCAGGCTGAGACCATCCAATAGCAAAATGAGAAGCCTGTAAAACAGTTTTAAATGGCCAAGTCAAGGTAGCAGTTCTTCTTCTCTAAAATATCATGTAGAAGCAACAAGGAAGGATAAGAGACAGAAATGCAAATTCTTTCTTTCAACTTTTTATTTTGTATTGAGGTATAGCCGGTTAACAATGTTGTGATAGTTTCAGATGGATAGCAGAGGGACTCAGCCATACATGTACATGTACCTGTTCTTCCCCAAACTCCCCTCCCATCCAGGCTGCCGCACAATATTGAGCAACGTTCCCCAAGCTGCATAATAAGACCTTGTTGGTTATCCATTTTAAATATAGGAGTGTGTGCATGCAGATCTCAAACTCCTTAACTCTCCCTTCTCTCCACCCTTCCCCCCGATAACCACAAGTTTGTCCTCTAAGTCAGAAATGTAAATTCTATCTTCACAGAAACTCTAGCATTGAAGAGCAGTCAGATGCATGAGAGTCAGGATGGGTTCTGGAGGATACTGAGAGACAAGAGCCATGGCCACAGAGCTCAAAGCCAAGCAGAAAGCATGGTTCTGTCAAGTGGTACCCTCTGATGGGCAATGTCAGCAGGAAGGGTGTGCATGTGAGAGTGGCAGGAGCTTCCCTGGACCTGATTCAGCAGAAAGGAAAATTAGAGAAGGCAGGAATGAGTAAACACTAATGGTCTGCAAATGTTAGACATAGCAAGTCAGTGAGACAGGACAGGGATGTGACACCCCAGCAGAGGAGACTGCAGCTGCTAGTATCAATCAGGAAGAGAGAAATCAAAATCGAAATAATTCACACTTAAAAAGCTGTAACATAAGGAGAACTCCCAAAACATGGCGCCATGAAAATGTTGCCATGAGACAGATGAGGTTGTGAGCTCATAAACGTACTGAGAAGCAGCTGCCAGGATAAAAGTGAAGCTCAGAGTAGAGGCAGGACTCGATGAAGGCTGAAAACACAACACCAGGAATAGCAGCATCCGGGAAAGAAGAGAAAAACAAAATTGTTATCAGAGTGAAGGCCACACTGAGAGCAGCCCCGAAGATAACAGACACCAGGAAAACAAGCAAAAGGGACCCAGAGGCCAGGACTGAGAAATACAAGCAAATAAAACGCTAATAAAGAGCTAAAAATAGTTATAGCTAAAATAATAAATATGGAGTGAAAGTCGCTCAGTAGTGTCCGACTCTTTGCAAACCCATGGACTATATAATATATAGTCTGTGGAATTCTCCAGGCCAGAATACTGGAGTGGGTAGCCTTTCCCTTCTCCAATGGATCTTCCCAACCCAGGGATCAAACCCAGGTCCCCTGCATTGCAGGCGGATTCTTTACCAGCTGAGCTACCAGGGAAGCCCATAAATTATTTAGTCACCTTATAAGGAAACTACTTGCTATTAGCATCGCCATTTGATAAAAAATAAAACCCAGGTCCTCCGCATTGCAGGCAGATTCTTTACTGTCTGAGCTACCAGGGATAAAGATTTTAAAAGGAGATCTAACATAGTTAGCTCTTGCCCACCACCACCACCAAAAAAAAAAAAAATTTAACTGAAATAATAGAACAGGGGGCTTAGGTGTCGCAAGTGGTAAAGAACCTGCCTGCCAATGCAGGAGAGGTAAAAGATGCGTGTTCCATCCCTGGGTAGGGAAGCTCCCCTGGAGGAGGGCAGGGCAACCCACTCCAGTATTCTTGCGTGGAGAATCCCATGGACAGAGGAGCCTGGTGGGCTGCAGTCCATGGGATTGAAAAGAGTCAGACACAACTGAAGCAATTTATCACCCCCACACACAATAGAACAGGACAGATATAATTCAAGACATTTTTCAAAAACAAAAGCTAGATTTGAACCTGCACCTGAAAGCATGTGCCATATTCCTTGAATTAAAAAAATGAAACAAACCCATGAACACTGTGACATTTCCTGAAAATGTGATTGAACTTCAGAAATAACGCAAGAGTTATGTGGATCTCAAGGCAAAACATTCAGCTACTAAAGGGAAAAAAAATCCTCTGACCTGAGACCCTAGAAAATAGTACAATGGTCCAAAGTCCAGAAAGTTACTAAGGAAAGAACATATGACCTAAGAATTTATACCCAGCAAATTTTATTATTCAAGTATAAACTGAAAAATATCCTGGAGAATATTACTGTCATGAACATCTCTTGAAGAAATTTTTAGAGGACATCTTTTACACAAACAAAAGAGGCTAACAAAACTACGAAGGACAGACTAGCAGTAAATCCTGGCTCTAACTCTAGGAATAAAACTAAAACAAATGTAGGAATTACAGCTGAAGAACAGAATCTAAATGCTATAACTATAGACAATATGACCATGATGTAATTAATAAGATTTAGGAAGAAAAGAACTGGTTAAGTAGTACATTGAATTCCTCATCTTTTACAGAAGTGGGTAACAATAGCAATTAAAGATATTACTCCAAAAGCAAAATGCATGTGTGTTTTATATAAAGGCAGACACATCATCAGATAAAGGGTGGTGGAGCAAAAGAAAAAAGAATGGAGAAGATGGAAATACAGTTATTTCATTTTTCATAAAGACAAAAATTAAAGATTAAAAATAAACCCTTTTTTCAAATTAGGAATAGAAGGGAACTTCTTTAATCTCATTAAAAGTATGTATAGAAAAGAAAAACATAAAACATATACTTTATCCTGGAATGCTGAAAATGTTGTTTTGGGAATTAAGAACGAGAGATGCTGGGACTTCCCTAGAGGTCCAGTGGTTAAGACTCCACACTTCCAACACAGGGGGGCACAGGTTCAATCCCTGATTGGGAAGCTAAAATCCCACAAGTAACACCAAAAGGGAGACCAAAAAAATTAATTAAAAAAGAAAAGAAGGATGTTGTGTACTATCACTGCTTCTACTAGACCTTTTATAGAGGCATTAGGATTGGAAAGGATGAAATAAATCTGTCATTATTTGCATATGATACACTTATCTACATAGAAAACACAGAAAAATGTACACCCTTGCTGGGTACTAAACCAATATGAAGAAGTCAGTTGCTTTTCTATTCACCTGACCTGATTAGTTGGAAACAATTTCTAAAGGCACCATTTTCAATAGCAGCAAAATATGAACTATCTACAGAAAAGTCTAAATATTTGAAAGCCCATCATGAAAAAAAAATACATAAATTTTACTTTACAGCAGTAAGGAAAAAAGTAATAAAGTAACAGGTATATGTGTTAGTGGCTAGGAAGATTAAATACTTTATTTTTTTTTCTTTTTTTTTTTCTCTCTTTTTTTTTTTATTAGTTGGAGGCTAATTACTTTACATCATTACAGTAGTTTTTGTTATACATTGAAATGAATCAGCCATGGATTTACATGTATTCCCCATCCCAGTCCCCCCTCCCACCTCCCTCTCCACCCGATCCCTCTGGGTCTTCCCAGTGCACCAGGCCCGAGCACTTGTCTCATGTACCCAACCTGAGCTGGTTATCTGTTTCACCCTAGATAATATACATGTTTCGATGCTGTTCTCTTGAAACATCCCACCCTCGCCTTCTCCCAGAGTCCACAAGTCTGTTCTATACATCTGAGTCTCTTTTTCTGTTTTGCATATAGGGTTATCGTTATCATCTTTCTAAAGTCCATATATATGTGTTAGTATACTGTAATGGTCTTTATCTTTCTGGCTTACTTCGCTCTGTATAATGGGCTCCAGTTTCATCCATCTCATTAGTACTGATTCAAATGAATTCTTTTTTAATGGCTGAGTAATATTCCATGGTGTATATGTACCACAGCTTCCTCATCCATTCGTCTGCTGATGGGCATCTGGGTTGCTTCCATGTCCTGGCTATTATAAACAGTGCTGCGATGAACATTGGGGTGCACATGTCTCTTTCAGATCTGGTTTCCTTGGTGTGTATGCCCAGGAGTGGGATTGCTGGGTCATATGGATTAAATACTTTAAAGATGGCAGTTCTTTCCCAACTGATTTAACTCAACTCCAACCAAAACTCAAGCAGGGCTTTTGATGACTTGAAAGACTCTCAAATCTCTATGGAAGAGCAAAGCACTAAAAGGATGAAGTGGAGGAATCAGTTCCATGAGATGTGAAAATTTACCAAATTATAGTAATTAAGAACGTGTGGTATCAAGGTGGTCCAGACAGGTTGACCAAGAAGCGAAGGGACACCTGAGCAGACCTACACAGATATGAAACTCTGATTCACGATAGAGACAGCTGAAGATCAATGGTAAACGAGGGAACAACTCAATAAACTGCCCAGGAAAAAGGCAATGAACCAATTATTTATCCATAAAGTAAATATGAAATGGGATTCCCATCTCTCACTATATAAAAGTTTAATTTTAAGCAGATTAAAGACGTCAGGGGTTCAAGATGGGGAACACATGTTCACCCATGGCAGATTCATGTCAACGTATGGCAAAAACCATGACAATATTGCAAGTAATTCCAATAATTGCAATTATTCCAATTAAAATAAATAGATTAATTTTTTTTTAATTTTGCCTGTCAGATGGCAAAGAGTGGTAAATTCAAAGATCCACAGACTTGTGTACTTAGCTGGTGGAAGTGTAAACTGGTACAACCTGTATGGACAACAATTTGTCAATCTATTTCTAAATTAAAATTGTACATTCTCTTAGAGTCTGTGCTTGCACTTCTAAAAGATATTCACCAACATGTGAAGCTAGGTGCAAGAAAGAAGTTGCTTGTAATATCAAAATATTAGAAATATTCTAAATGTCTCTCAAAGAAAACAATTAGATGAGCCCGAAGCCCTTAAAAAGACTAATTGACCTCAATATGTACTGATATGGAAGAATCTCCAAGACATATTCCTAAGGGAAAAAGGTTCAGACACCCCATTTGTGTTTTTAAAAACACAGAAAACATATACGTGTGAATGTGTGTATTTATACATATATGAGTGTATGTATATATAGGTATGTACGTACATACAGAAATAAAATATCCCTGAAGTACATGCAAAAAGCTGATTAGAGAAACTGACTTCAGGGATGTGGATAAATGAGTCAGGGGCTCACTAGAGGGAGTTTCACTTTTCCTGCACACTCTTTTGTATCTTTTGAACTTTGGGCGATGTGCATGTATGGCCTACTCAAAAAGCCAAGTCCTCTGGAAAGGAAGGCAGCCACTGGTTAAGGTGAACCCTGGAGTCTGGAAACCAGGGATCAAGACAAAAGAGAAGCATGGCTGCTTCTCAAGTTCATATCCAGAAGAAGGACAACAGGAGAAGATGCAGACAGCAGCTGTCACGGCCAGCAGAAGCCTGCAACTGTGGGGCTACAGGATGAGGCATTCACACTCCACTGGGCGAGAAGCCAGAGTCCAGATCGGCCGACTCGGCACCAGCTCCATTCAAGTTCTTGATGCTGAGCCAGTACTTGGTCTTAACGGGTAAGATTTTGTTACTGAACGCAAGTCTGTATGCCTGAAGAAAAGTGAGACCAAATAACACCTGAACATCAGAGTTTGCAGCAAAGAAAGCTTTACTTCAGGACTATGCAAGGGGATGGGTGACTCAGCTCAGTTCAGTTCAGTTGCTCAGTCGTGTCCAACTCTTTGTGACCCCATGAACCGCAGCACGCCAGGCCTCCCTGTCCATCACCTTCTCCCAGAGTTTACCCAAACTCAGGTCCATTGAGTTGGTGATGCCACCCAGCCATCTCATCCTCTGTTGTCCCCTTCTCCTCCTGCCCTCGATCCCTCCCAGCATCAGGGTATTTTCAAATGAGTCAGTTCTTCGCGTCAGGTGGCCAAAGTACTGGAGCTTCAGTTTCAACATCAGTCCTTCCAATGAACACTCAGGACTGATCTCCTTTAGGATGGACTGGTTGAATCTCCTTGCCGTCCAAGGGACTCTGCCCCCTAAAACCGCAACTCCAGGAAGGGTTTCAGCAAAGCATTGTTAAGGGTCAGGTGAGGGAGGAGCCTGGCTGGTTGTTGCAAACTTCTTGGCCCAGGAATCCTTTGTTGTTACAGCTAGCCACATAGGTCAGCTCAGGATGTTTCTGTAAACTTCCAAGACAAATGTTATTCTCTGTTCTGCAACTTTGTATCTCTATATGAATGGGAAAGTGTTATACTTTTAAAGGTCAGAGCCTTCAGAATGGGCTACTCTATATATTTCAGGCTGTAGGCAATATTCTTAACTTGAAGCAAAAGCAATAAAAGGCAAAATCAAAGAGAAAGAAACAGATTCAATATGGAGTCAGATTTGTTCTCTGTGATTATACATATATGTTTCCAGTGCCACAGTGCAAGTCTCCACCTACAGAGAGCCAGAGACAAGCTAATGGAAAAAAGTAGAAATGGCCAGCTGGACAGGAAATTGGTCATTTTCCGAAGGCCGCAGAGACGGCTCATCCAGGCAGGGCCCAGTGCAAAATGAAAATGAGGGTCCCTTGTTCAAAAAGCACAGGTAATGTGTTGTGAAACACACTAAAACGTAAAACTTTTCCCTCCTGCGTGCTCTCTTGATTTTTCATGGTGTTTTATATAAGCTGTGTAATGTCATTGTAAGTAAAGAAAATTAAATTTTTTTAATTACCGGCATACGTTTTGCTATTTATCTTTATATCATGTGATGCCCTTTTAAATGCAAATAGAAAAGCATTTAACTCAAATGCTGAATCACTGAAAGTACACAACTTATATTTTGTAGCTCATGCATGCATATGTATTTTGTTCTTACCAGAACAGTGGAAATGCCACACAAAATTTAACATAACTGTGTTGTTTCACTTCTTGATATGCACATATTCTACCAACACTCTCTACCTTCAGCTGGTTGTTGAGGAAGGACACCGAAAGGAAAGGAGCTGTGGGTTGCCCAGTCTTTCCCTGTCCTTTATGTCACTGACATCACGGTGAGAGGTTGGCTAACACAAGGAAGTGACATGAGGGGAAAAGGATGTGCTTGGGTTTATTGGTCATCCATGTACTTATGACACAGGCCTGGGCCTTGGGATCCTGGGCTCAGGGCTTGCACCTGGACACACCTCTTCCCAAGAAACAAAATGCAAAAGAAATTGTATGGGACCAAAAACAACTGCATGCATATGCAGTTAGGGCAAATTCTGGACAGAAGATACAAAGAGACCAAAAAAGGCACCTGCCACTTTCGAGGAGCCTGGAGCAAATGTAGGGTGTCAGGAGCAAAAGCAGGATACTGAGCATGCCCCCTGGACACAACACCACCTACGGGGTGGGCAAAACACGTAAGCCCCCACTCCAACTCAACCGCTGGACATCTCCCAACCCTCACCCCATGCAAGGAACAAGCTTGCCCCACCTATGGGAGCAAGGAAGCAATGGAACCCGTTGCTTGTTCTTGCTCCTCCCTGCTATAGCAGAGGTCCCAAAAGAACCTGGCCTGAATTTCTTGTCCGGCCTCTAATCAATTTCTGTTGGTTGGGGAAGGCCAAGAACCCTGGGCAGTAACATTTAGAATGCTAGTGCCTCCTTTCTGGGCTGGAAGCAAGCTCTGGTTCACATGGACATGCAGCCTCTCCATCTCCACACGGGCAGCATCTCCACGTGCTCAGCTCTGTGCAGGCCAGGTACTCCTCCAACTCCCAAAGCCCCACGTACTTGAATTCCATGCTCCCTGGAATTCCATATTCCTGGGCATCATCAACACTGCATGTGGGTGGGCCCAGACCCCCCTGACAAAAAACAAGCTCAGGGATAAAAGTATTAAGAATTTCCTGATGCTGACAGCAGGGCATTGAAGTTTGGGGAGCATTGAAGTTTGGGGCCTGATGCAATCACCGGCACCATGAAGCCAGCCCTCCGTTCCGGAATCTGCTGTTAAAGGAGAAAACTGGAATACAGAGACTGGCTCTTCCTCACCAGCATCGCTCTTGTCTATTTAATATCATAATAAATGTTTAGGAGGTACATCATTAGAGTCATCATATCGAAAATGTCTGAATGACAAGATTTATGCTGCAAATTTTGATTTTCCAAGGTCCTATTTTTCAGTTCATTATCGACCTGTCTCTATATGAGAGAACAGAATAATCTTCTGAGGGTTCTTAGTGACATTGCTACTGAATTTCTATGATTATTAATGCAGGATATGGAAATTTCCCCTCCAGAATAAGAATGAATTCTTAAGCCTGGAGTTACTCTTCAGGGAATAAATTCAAACTGATGGACTCTGAGATTAGCATGCGGCGAGTTTGGAAATGTGCCTGCTCTTCACCCATTGATTGGCAGCTGGTGAGGAAAACCCTGGGTTTCTCTGCATCCTGTATTTTGCAGTGCAGCTGAGGCCACACAAGCTGAAGAAGATTATTCGATCATCATGATGCTTCTTCTATTGAATACTCTATATTTTCAAAATATATTGAGTTCCAATTGCCCCAGAACCAATGTCGGCTCTATTACAGAAAGTAACCAGATGCCCAGGAAGGGGAGGAAAGGCTCTTCCTCTTGATGAACTGTATTGGGTGCAAATTATGTCTAGTCAAGGCTACGGTCTTTCCAGTAGTCATGTACAGATATGAGAGCTGGACCATAAAGGAAGACTGAGTGCCGAAGAATTGATGCTTTTGAACTGTGGTGTTGGAGAAGACTCTTGAGAGACCATTGGACTGCAAGGAGATCCAACCAGTTCATCCTAAAGGAAATCAGTCCTGAATACCCATTGGAAGGATGGATGCCGAAGCTGAAGCTCCAATACTGTGGCCACCTGATGTGAAGAGCCAGCTCGTTAGAAAAGACCCTGATGCTGGGAAACATTGAAGGCAGGAGGAGAAGGGGATGACAGAGGATGAGATGGTCGGATGGCATCACCAATTCAATGAACAAGGACTTGGGCAAACTCTGGGAGATGGTGAGGGACAGTGAGGCCTGGAAAACTCCAGTCCATGGGGTCACAAAGAGTTGAACACAACTTGGCAACTGAACAGACAAGAAAACTGGATGCAAACATATCTGCAGTGTGTGCATAAGTGCATGCTCAGCCGCTAAGTCATGTCCAACTCTTTGTGAACCCATGGACTGTAGCCCATCAGGTTCTTCTGTTCATGGGATTATCCCAACACATGGAAAGCCCCACGTCTGTTGAAAGGGTCCTTATGAGTGACGTGAGGCAAGTCACTGAATTCCTAAGTGTAAAGAGACTGATAACAACAGTATTTAGTTATGGGCTATGTGTGATTTAAGTAAGATACGGAAGACCTAGCCCAGCCCTGGTGCATAGAAAGTGCTCCTAACTGCCAGCTCTCGTTCTTGGCTGTTGTTTGTGGCCTGCTCCTATCTGTCATCTAGAGGAAGAGACGGGGACAGAGGCCCACAGGCACCGAGAGGCCCACCAGCCACCCACTGCTCCTCTCCTGTTGACATTCTCGCAAGTGTTTATAGCAGAACCCTCCAGCAAGCCTTCCGCCCTCAGAGAACTGTTTCCTGGACTCCTCAAAAGGCCCAGATGACACAGAGGCTGAGCATCCTGCCCTCCGGCCCCTGGATCCACAGCCAGGCACAGAAGCTCACTCTTCCACTGGCGGTTCTAGGGGCCCCTGGGGGCTCCACTTTGTCTTTGGCTCGGATCAGATTTTCTGTCCCTTTCGGAAACAAAGGTAAAGACTGGACCCTCAAAATATCAGAACACGTCTCACCACATAGTAAAAATAACACTAGAGACCAACAGTGTGCCAAAAATATGGGCCATGGAAATACCTTCTCAGAGAATGATGCAGGTGTCCTCAGCCCTAGAAACTGGAAACATTTACAATCGAGGCTCCAGGAACATACTCTCCACCTCTAGCCAGGAGGCTAGCCCCAGAAGCTTTTGGTAAGGAAGATCACAATAGCAATATCTAGCCAACAATACTTCACTTGGATTGGCTAATCAGTTTAATAATTATCCTCAAAGCAACAGCCTTTCCTCATGTTCTTTTACTTTTGGGTTCAACAGAGTTCTTTTTCTACTTGATATTTGTATATATTGCAAAATGATCACCTTAATAAATCCAGTTAACAGCTGTCACTATATGTAGTTACAAAATTCTTTTTCTTGTGATGAGCTCTTTGAAGATTCACTCTCCTAGCCACTTTCAAATATGAAATACAGTATCATTAACTAGTCATCATGCTGTGAACTACATCCCAGGACTTATTCGTTTCATAACTGGAAGGTTGTACTCTTTCACCACCAAAATCCATTTCTGCCACTCATCCTTACTCATCTTATATAAACGTGTAAGTAACTGCAATTACAATAGGCAGGAAGACTGCCCAAAAGGGAAAGGCAGGAGCCCACAGGAGAAACACGAATCAGAAAACAGGCTACGAAATGACCCACAGATCCCAGGAATCACAATGCATATTAAGAAATGTTTTGAGCTGAACAAAAATTAAAACAAAGCATATGAAAATGTGTGAAATGCAGCATTCCCTTCTGAGAGGGAAATTTATAGCTTAATTTGCTTATATTTGAAACACAAAATGCCTAAAAGTCGGTGATTTCGACTTCCAACTTAAACACCTAGAAAAAGAAAGGCACAGTAAGCCCAAAGTAAACAAAAGGAAGGAAATTAACAAAGATAAAAGAGACATTCCTACACCAATGAAATAGATATGTAGTAGAGAAAATCAGCAAAGGGAAATCTGGTTCTCGTTCTGATTTTTGTTGGAGCATATCTGCTGAATCAGCCATATATACACACATATCCACTCTTCTTTAGAGTCCCCTTCAACTTGGATGTGCTCAGTCGCTCGGCCGTGTCCAACCCTTCGTGATCCCAGGGACTGCAGTCCCGTGGAATTTTCCAGGCAAGAATACTGCAGTGGGGGCTATCATTTCCTACGCCAGAGGATCTTCCTGATCCAGGGATCAAAGTTTCATCTTGCGCCTCTCCTGCGCTGACAGGCAGACTCTTACCACTAGCCGCGCTTGGGAAGCCCAGGGTTCCTTGTTTTGTGGTTTTGTTTTTTTAAAGATAGCAAGATTTGTAAATTCCTAGTGAGGTCAGTCAAGAAGAAGAAAACACAAAACACAAATTACCAACACTCAGAATGGAGCCTAACTACTATTAAAAAAAACAAACAAACAAAAACATTAGTAATACCAGCCTCAAATAGAGTCCCCGGTGGCCCTAGAGGTAAAGAGCTTGCCTGCCAGTGCAGGAGACAGGAGAGACACATGTTCGATCCCTGGGTCGGGAAGGTTCCCTGGAGGAAGAAATAGCAACCCACTCCAATATTCTTGCCTGGACGATTCCGTGGACAGAGGAACCTGACGGACTATTGTCTACGGGGTAAAAGAGTGGGATGAGCGACTGAGCGCATACAAACGGAGCCGGGAAACCAGCAGGGGGAGCTCTGGTTCCAAATCGGGAGAGGAGTACGTCACGGCTGTGTATCGCCCCCTGCTTATTCAACTTACATGCAGAGTACCGCATGAGAAACGCGGGGCTGGATGAAGCAGAAGCTGGAATCAAGATTTGCGGGAGAAATATCAATAACCTCAGATATGCAGATGACACCACCCTTATGGCAGAAAGTGAAGAGGAACTAGAAAGCCTCTTGATGAAAGTGAAAGAGGAGAGTGAAAAAGTTGGCTTAAAGCTCAACATTCAGAAAACAAACATCATGGTATCTGGTCCCATCACTTCAAGGCAAACAGATGGGGAAACAATGACAGGCTTTATTTTTCTGGGCTCCAAAATCATTACAGATGGTGACGGCAGCCATGAAATTCAAAGCCACTTGCTCCTTGGGAGAAAAATTATGACCAACCTAGACAGCATATTAAAAAGCAGAGACATTCCTTTGCCAACAAAGGTCTATCTAGTCAAAGATATAATTTTTCCAGTGGTCATGTATGGATGTGAGAGTTGAAAGAAAGCTGAGCGGAGTTGGTGATGGACAGGGAGGCCTGGCATCCTGCAGTTCACGGGGTCGCAAAGAGTCAGACACAACTGAGCAACTGAACTGAACTGAAATGAACTGAGCACCGCAGAATTGATGCTTTTGAACTGTGGTGTTAAAGAAGACTCTTGAGAGTCCCTTGGACTGCAAGGAGATCCAACCAGTCCATCCTAAAGGAGATCAGTCCTGGGTGTTCATTGGAAGGACTGATGCTGAAGCTGAAATTCCAGTACTTTGGCCACCTGATGCCAAGAACTGACTCATCAGGAAAGACCCTGATGCTGGGAAAGATGGAAGGCGGGAGGACAAGGGGACGACAGAGGATGAGATGGTTGGATGGCATCACCAACTCAATGGACATGAGTTTGAGTAAACCCTGGGAGTTGGTGATGGATAGGGAGGCCTGGTGTGCTGCAGTCCATGGGGTCAAAAAGAGTCGGACACGACTGAGCAACTGAACTGAACTGAACTGATGATGGTGCCAGAGCCCAGCAGAAAGAAGGAAGACTCCCATCTTTCTTGGCAAGGACTCAACCGTGAAAAGCCAGGGGACTTTTTGTTTGCAGCCCTCCCAGCTTCATTTCCCCTCTATAAAGGTCTTCTCCTTCCCTCACTGGGGGTGGGGGTGGAGGAAGCGAGGGGAGGCTTGCAGCCTGCTCACATGGCTGCAGACCCCAAATTGCAATTCTCTACTGATCCCCGGATAAACGCATCTTTACTGAGACACATCTGGCAGTCTATCTCAGGTCAACACTACAAAAACTATGTTTTTCGAAAGGATGATGAGAATTGTTGTAAAAAGTTTTATGACAATAAAGGCGACAACCCATATTAAGTGGAAAAATTATTAGAAAGACTCAAATTACCAAAAGTGACACAATAAGAAAATTTTTAAAAACATGAATAGCCCAATATCTGTTAGAGAAATTGAATTTAAAATTAAAAGCCTTCCTACAATGAAAACATCAGGGCCAGATAGCTTCACTAATGAAGAACAGCCAAAACAGCTTCAAAAAAAGGACATTGCAGAATTCATACAACCTGATTTCAAGACTTAATATAAAGCTACAAAAATCCAGGCAGGATGGTATTGGTCTAAAAATAGATAAGTCAATAAAATGAAAAGAGAAAAAAATAGACTCATATTTATAAGATTGGTCAATTTTTAACATATACTAACAAGTTTACAATGAAAGTGAAAGTTGCTCAGTGGTGTCCAAGAACACTGGAGTGGGTAGCCTTTTCTTTCTCCAGGGGATCTTCCAGACCCAGGAATCTAACCCAGGTCTCCCACACTGCAGGGAGATTCTTTACCAGCTGAGCCACAGGGGAAGCCCAGGAATACTAGGGGTATCCTATCCCTTCTCCAGGGGATCTTCCTGACCCAGGAATCGAACCAGGGTCTCCTACAATGCAGGTGGGTTCTTTACCAGTTGAGCTACCAGGGAAGCCCATAATTTAGTCACCTTATAAGGAAACTGCTTGCTATTAGTATCACCGTTTGATAAAAGACAAAACAGAGAGTTTATATAACCAGCCCAGGGTCACACAGCTAATAAGCCACAGAGCCAAACTTCAAAGCCAGGCAATCCGCACCAAGATTTTATAATCATAACTCACTATACTGTTCTGTTGCTATGATGTGTTTCACTATTGGGTCAGCCTTATAATATCCTGGGAAATTTTGTAAGTAACTGTACAAATGGTGATATAAATCAGACCTATGATATTAATAGTCTGAGTGATGTTTGGGGGAAAGTTACTGAATATCTGATATTTTAATTATTTATAATATTTAATGGCATCAATACATAAGCCTAGGGAAACTAGATTTATTTTCCATTGAAAAGCAAAAGAGAATTTGTCTAAGATTTTAAGTAGTTTGGGAATACTAAAGAGAAATTAAGATGAGGATAGATATACCAAGAGGCACAGATAGTAAGTGTGGTCCAGCCCAGCACAGAGGGGTGTTTCATCACAGTTATTGTTAGCATGTCGGTACACAGGAGTAATAAAAAGAAGACTAATAAACATTTTATTGGTTTTATTATTGTTTTTAATTCTCTATGAATAATGCACCTCTTTATTGTCTGTACCCAGAGCAGACTACATTTACCAACCCCCCATAGCTACACCACTGCTTAAGACTCTCCATATTTATAAGCTTGATGTTCTAGATTTATGAGATACATTTAGGTGATTGATATGGTTTGTTGTATAGATAAATGAATTCCTTAAAGAAAATAAGGAATCCTGGATTTAGAAATGCAATTGAGAGCATATACAGTAAATCAAGTTGTTGTGATGCTGAGGTTTATAATAAGAAACATATATATTTGATCTGGTCCTCATTTCTAAATTTGGAACTTCCTAAGTGAAGCATACTATAAAGGTGTCATCTTTTATGTTAATGAGGTGACTTTTGGAATGTCCATAGGTCTCCTAAGGTTGGATCTGGTCAACAGAGGAGACAACCGTGTGATTAGAGGGTTAAAAATTTTAATCTTACCTTTGACCTCCCAGGAAAGGGGCATGCGAGCATCCTAAGTCACTTCAATCATGTCTGACTCTTTGCGACCCCATGGACTATAGCCCTCCAGGCTCCTCTAGCTATGGACTTCTCCAGGCAAGAACACCGGAGTGGGTTGCCATGCCCTCCTCTGGATCTTCCCAACCCAGGGATCGAACCTGCATCTCTTATGTCTCTTGCACTGGCAGTCAGGTTCTTTACCAGTAGCACCACCTGGGAAGACCCAGGAAAGAGGTGCTTGAGTTCAATTAGTACATGGATTTCCCCCACCCCTACTCCCCACCTCCAGTGGCTCAGAGGGTAAAGCATCTGCCTGCAATGCCAGAGACCAGGGTTCGATCCCTGAGTTGGGAAGATCTGCTGGAGAAGGAAATGGCAACCCACTCCAGTACTCTTGACTGGAGAATTCCATGGACAGAGGAGCCTGGTGGGCTACAGTCCATGGGATTGCAAAGAGTCAGACACGACTGAGCGACTTCACTTCTCATGAATGATTTAATGAATCCTGCCTGTATAACACTGGCTTTCCAGGTAGCTCAGTGGTAAAGAATCCGCCTGCAGGAGACGTGGGTTCAATCCCTGAGTTGGGAAGATCCCCTGGAGAAGGAAATGGCAACCCACCCCAGTATTTTTGCCTGGGAAATCCCATGGACATAGCAGCCTGGTGGACTACAGTCCGTGGGGTCACAAAGAGTCAGACACAACTTAGCACCCACGCATGACTGTGTAACAAAGCCTCCATAAAAACACAAAAGGATGAAATTTGGAGAGCTAGGTTGGTAAGCATGTGAAGAGTGGCTCTCTTGGGGAGGGCGTGGAGCTCAGTGCCTCTTCTGTGCGTCTCCTCCATCCAGCTGCTCTTGACTAGTCGCTCAGTCATGTCCGATTCTTTGCGACCCTGTGCCCACCAGGCTCCCCTGTCCATGAGGATTCTCCAGGCAAGAATACTGGAGTGGGTTGGCATGCCCTCCTCCAGGGGATCTTCCTGATCTGGGAACGAACCAGGGTCTCCCACACTGCAGGCAGATTCTTCAGCATCTGAGCTACCAGGGAAGCCCCAGGCTGTTCTTGGGTTGTATCTTTTTATACTACACTGGTGATTCAGTAAGTAAAACATTTCTGTTAGTTCTGTGAGCTTCTCTAGCAAATTAATTGAACCCAAGGGGGTTCACGGAATCTCTGATCTATCAGTCAGAAGGTGATAACTCGGACTTCTGACTAGCACCTGAAGGGGGTGAGCAATCTTGTGAAACTGAACCCTTAAGCTGTGAGATCTGATGCTACCTCTGGGGAGATAGCGTCAGAACTGAGTAAATCATTGGACACCTACCGGTGTAGGAGCATGGCTCAGTGGTAAGGGGGAAACTCCCAATCCATGGGCAACACCACATTTAGCCATTTGACAAATGATTGTTAAAATTTCTGGACTTATAAACAGAAAGCTAAGACTTGTGAGTTGCACCCAAGGGCTTAAGGAACAGTGCTCACACAAGCTTTCTCACACGCCAAGAATTCTCTGGGTGTTTTCAACATGAACTCACAACCACGCCGTTAGTATTCCAGTTTAGAGATGTGGAAACTGAGACCCAGCTGGGGATGGTAATGTCATCCATACAGGGTAGCGGTGGTGATTAAATGGGTTGCTATCTATGAAGACAAGTCAGTAGTCCAAGGATGGAGCTACTGAGTGATACAGCTCAGACTCAAAGCACAGCCTCTGCCTCCTGGGTCCGAGCTCCTAAAGTTCTGAATTCACAACTTTAATTAACTTAAATATTAGTTTGTAATACCAAAGAGTCCCTGAAAACTTTTACTTGTATATAAAAGCCATCCTCAAAAACGCCAAACATGCCAGAGATCACGTGGATAATGACAACCCTGAGTAAGATGCTATTGTTACAGAAAAAAACTCAACTGAAGTTAAATAACTTATCCAAGGTCATGCATGCGTGCTGTCTCTTGTGTCTGACTCCCCGTGACCTCACGGACTGTAGTCCACCAGATTCCCCAGGCAAGAATACTGGAATGGATTGCCATGCCCTTCTCTAGGGGATCTTCCCCTGGGAATCAAACTCACATCTGCCCTTGTCTCCGGCACTGCAGGCAGATTCTTTCCCACTGAGCCACCTAGGGAGCCCCGGTGGCGTTGACCATCCAAGGTCAAGTGCCTAATAACCGACAGGCCCGATATTCCACCTCAAGCCCATCTCAGTCTAAAGCTGGTCGTCTACACCAGCCTGACAGCATCCTAGCACTTGCTGGTAGCGTGGTCTGCACACCAGCAACACTGAAGCATCACGAGAGACGCGGGGTCTCAGCCCTAGAGAAAACCAGAATCTGCATTTTAACAAGATCCCCGGGTGATTCCCCTGCACTTTGGACAGAGAGGCTCTGCTCTCATCAACCTGACCCCCAGCTTCCAGCTGCTTGGAATTTTCTGGGCCTCTGAACACAGTTGAACTATGTCCCAGTGATATTTTCTGCTCAGACTCACAAGCCAAAGGACACGAACATGGGAGGGGGTAAAATAGCTGACTGCTGAGTGTCAGAGAATAAAGGCAACTGATAAAGGAGCAGGAGGAGGTGATTTTGCAGTTTCTGTGACTATTTCAATTAGAAATCTCGCCTTTATCTAAATCACTCATTGCATAGGTAAAGTCTGACTTTGTTATCATTTCAAGAGCCCTCGCCTATTCTCCTCAATCATATTTCAAGCATATTGTAAGTAGTATGTCTGTGAGTAGTAAGATGAGTCATTTCTTTAAAGAAGCCCTGATTACATGAACTTCTGACCTCCACTAGCTCTGTTGAAATGAAAGGGGAAAGAAAAGCGGGAATCCATCTTCTTTGGCTTAATATTAGTTTCTTCTTTTTAATGGAAGTATAGTTGACTTACAAAGTGGTGCTGATTTCTGCTACACAACAAGGTGATTCAGTTATACATATCTACATATATATATATATATACACATATATACATATACATTCTTTTTCAAACTTTTCCATCATGATTTATCACAGGATAAATATAGTTTATCCTGTTCCCTGTTCTATACAGTAGAACTTTGCTGTTTATCCATCCTGTTTATAACAGTTTGCATCTACTAATCGCAGACTCCCAGTCCAACTCTCATCCACTCCTCTCCCCGCTGGCAACCACAAGTCCGTTCTGCATGTCCTGAGTCTGTTTTTGTTTTATAAGCATGTTCATTTGTGTAGCTTTAGATTCTACATATAAGTGATGTCATATGATATTTGCCTTTCTCTTTCTAAGTTACTTCACTTAGTATGATAATCCCTACGTGCCCAGGATAGGATTGCTGGGTCCTACGGTAGCTCCACTTTTAGTTTTTTAATGAAGCTCCGTATGCTTCTCCATAGTGGATGCACCAACTTACACTCCCAGTAACAGTGTAGGAGGGTTCCCGGTTCCCTTTTCTCTGCACCCTTTCCAGCATTTACTGTTTGTAGAATCTTGGAAGATGACCATTCTGACTGGTATGAGGTAACACCTCATTGCAGTTCTGTTTTGCATTTCTCTAATAATCAGTAATGCTAAGCAACTTCTCATGTGCTCTTTGGCCATCTGCCTGTCTTCTTTGGAGAAATATCTGTTTAGTAGGTCTTCCTCCAATTTTTCAATTGGGTTGTTTTTTGTCGTTGACTTGTAGAAGCTATTTTTATATTTTGGAAATTAAGCCCTTGTTGATTGCATGTTAGCAAATATTTTCTCCCAGTCTGTAGTTTGTCTTTTTGTTGTATTTATGGTTTCCTTTGCTATACAAAAGCTTGTAAGTCTGATTATGCCCATTTGTTCATTTTTGCTTATATTTCTATTGTCTTAGAAGACTGCTTTAAGAAAATATTGGTACAATTTATGGCAGAGAATGCTTTGCCTATGTTCTCTTTTAGGAATTTTATGGTGTCCTGTTTTATATTTAAGTCTTTAGCCATTTTGACTTTATTTTTATTTATGATGTGAGGGTGCATTCTAACTTTGTTGATTTATATGCAGTTGTCCAGCTTTCCAAACACCACTTGCTGAGGAGACTGTCTTTTCTCCACTGCATATTCTTGCCTACTTTATCAAAGATTAATTGACCATGGGTGTGTGATTTATCTCTGGGCTCTCTATTCCATTCCATTGGTCCATATGTCTGTTTTTGTGCCAATATCATGCTGTTTTGATTAGCGTAGCTTTGTAGTATAGTCTGAAATTTGGGAGGGTTATGTCAATGGCTTAATATGTAAAGCATACATATAAATATCAGTCTTGCCACCAAACATTAGTTTCATTCAGTTGAACATAGGTACTGTGTGAGACTCATTCCTTTTCCTTTTCTTTCTTTCTTTCTCTTCTATTGGCAGTGCTTCAAGTTTAATCTTTCCAAAATTCAATGAAAACATTTTCCTTCAAACATTGCTTTTTATCTTACAGCATCTCCACTCACATCAAGCTTTTCCACACATGGCCCCCAGGGGTGCCTTACAAACCATCCCCAGCTCCTCTTTCTTCACCTCTTAAATGCAACACTGTCTTAGCTGTTTCTAATCATGATGGATTCTACTTCCCCACAGATCTTCCTCATTTGCTCCCACCTTTTCACCCCAATAGCCATGACCTCAGTGAAGGCCCTTACTGTCCATCTCCTGGACCATTGAAGCAGCTTTCTAGTTGCTTCTCCTGCCTCTGGTTCTCTCTTCAAATGGTAGACAATTTCCTCTCTAAGAAACAAGTCCAATCATGACACTTTCCTGAAAACCCTCCGATGGCTCCACTGCTCAAAGTCCAGGCTCTGCACCCAGCACCCGAGACCCTTCAGATCCGGCCAGCCTGCATCCTGGGCCTCACTCCTAACCACTTGCCATGTACCCAATGCCTTAGAGACCCCAAAGTGTTGACCACCCCCCATGTGCCTCCTCACACCATCTGTGCCTTGGGTGCTCAGAACCATCCCTATCAACCAAACTTCCAATGCCGAGCGCACGTCCCAGCAGAGACGCCACAATCTGAAGCGTTTCCTGCTTCTCCACCTCTTAAATAGCAGTCCCTAGACAGGATTGCCTCACCAGAAAACTTGTTGAAAATGCAAATTCTCAGAATCCACCACAGACCTTCTGAGGCAGAACCTCTGGCCACAGAGCAAAACGATCTGCAGTTTAACAAGCTGATTCACGTACATATCCAAGTTCACGTTCAAAGTGCCATGGTCATGCCACCACCCTACCTCACATCACGCTGTAATCACCTGTGGTTCCTCCTCCTCACTGCTTGACAAGGAGAGCCTCACATGCAGGGAATCTCATCCTTATTTCCTCAATGTCCAGAGCACACAAGTCTATCAACCTCTTCTGCAAATTCAGCAAGAAGTCATATTCCTGAATTTTTATACTCCTATTCATGACATTATTTTTTAAAAGACCACCATAACTTTCCTCCTGACTCCATCCAGCCCTCCTTTTTTAATTGCCAGATTCTACATGGATGTCAACCCTGAGAAGGATGGTTGAATAACTGCTTTTGTGTCCAAAGAACAGACTATGAAATCCTGCTCACCTAGCCAGGCAGCCTGAGCACCAACTTCTTTTCCTTGCAATGGACCTAGTGAGCAAGTTTTTAGGGAACTGGCCTTTGTCCAACAGCTTGAGGAACAGGTAGTCATTTATCTGTAATTGGCCCCAGACTGGTTTCAGAGGATAATTG
Source organism: Odocoileus virginianus (assembly GCF_023699985.2). NCBI lineage: Eukaryota > Metazoa > Chordata > Mammalia > Artiodactyla > Cervidae > Odocoileus > Odocoileus virginianus. Next base: position 48,171,729 of record NC_069692.1, read on the forward strand.
TCACAAGGAAACCTTCAGGCCCAAACATTTCATGTTCTCAGTGAGGATAACCTCATGACAGATTGACGGAGGGGAAAAACGAGTCAGCAAAACTGGATGTGCTTGGTTATTGTCTCTCTTTAGACACACATATCTCACGCCATAATGCTATTTTAATATAACTTTGAGACGTGTTTATACAAAATGAGAGAAACATTGAAAACAGTGGTGGCACCCTGGTGTCTATATCACCCGACCCAGAGTATTAAATACTAATAAATAAGAAAGGGCAGGGATGGTATCAGACGATACCATCTGGTATCAGAGTATCCAGACCTGGGTAGGCACTTGATAACTGTTGATGACTGATTATTTTTCCCTTCATCCTAGTAATTCTATTTTAGTTAAGTAAGAGAACCCACATGCCATAAATATGCAGTTTTCACTTTCCTTTTTTATGTAAAGAGAATGAATAACCAGCCCCACTTGAACTACAGAGTGCAAATTCATTCTGTGTTTTGTTTCCAATTCCTCAGCCTCCCCCAGTCACACTGGGGATCCCCCACCCTTAATAATCTGCTGACCGAAGCCTGGGGCACAGAAGCGCTTGGGCAACTTCCCAGCACACTGGCTGTTAATAGGAACAGCAGACACACTGCTTCCTGGCTGGGAAATCAATAGTTCTTTGTTGATTAATAACTGATTTCTCCACTGATCAGGCGCACAGATCAATGCACCGCCCCACCTCCCAGGCCTTCCAAGGAGCCAAGGTGCATCAGGGGCTCCTGCCGTCTTTCTCAGGTTTCACCCTGCTCGGAGGATGGCCGAGACACTCCAAAAGGAATAGGAAGACTGGGCCACACCCAGAATCCCGCTCTCACATTTTAAGAACCAAGTGTCTCTGCACCACCCCCCGCCACACACTTCCTGTCCACTAGATGGCGCTGGAGACCCGTATTTGTTCTCGGTGCTTGAAGAGTGAAAAATAACAGGCGAAACGATGTGGAATGCTGAAAATTTATGAAAGTCAATCCTTTCAACATTCTGGCCTTGCGTGCGTCTTGGCAGGCCCTTGAATAAAAGGTCCATCCAAATGAATGTAAATATACAACATGCCCATTTATTTATGACACTGCCAGCCTGAGCATCCACAGCCTCCAAACAAGCACCTCCTGGCACTTTTGTGTATAAAATAAAGCAGCTGTTTGCACGGTGCATAACAATAAATGTATCCCCTAAAGAGCATGATTTCTGACACCGAATATGGAAGAGAAAGTCTGCGATGTCCCAAGACACTGCTCAGTAAAGCCAACCCACTGTCAGACCTCACACTCAGTTACTCTTAGCATCCTAACACCCAGCAGAAAATTAGTAGGAATTTAGTCAGAGGTGAGCCTCTGTGTTCCCACTGATCACTTTCTCCTTAGGACTGAAGGGCAAATTCATGTCAAAATCCAAGTAATTCAAGGCTATCGTGGCATTTCTTAGACTGTGGTAGCACTCCCCTTCTGATTATTGCTTCTCACATTTTGCTGGGGGGAAGAGGCGGGTATTGGCCAGTAAATGCGGCTTATTTGGAGAGCGATCGGAGTCTTCTGTAAAAAGATGAATCATGTCGTTCCATTGCTTGCATTCCTTTGGGCCCTGAGAGCCTGTCTCTGCAGCAACATAAATACACTGGGCTTGGCTGGGGGGCAGCTACCAGCTTCCCGTCCACAGAATGGACGGGGGTTAACCTTATTTGCAATGGGCCACCCCCTTCTCACCAATTTTGAACTGTCTGGTTAACTCACTTTGGAAAGGAGTATCAATAATTCAGCCCGTTAGCCCTTTGGCATGTCACCCTGACAGATGAAACAGCTACAGGGCCACTGATTGCGCAGCAGAAGAGAAGGCCCCCCTGCACCCCCACCTTCCTCCACAGGATCAGTGAGAAGAAGAAAGCCTGTCCAGAGACCGACACACCTGAGGGGAGACCCGAGCATCCGAGGGCCGGCCGAAGGCCTCGGTGCAAAGATGCGCAAGGCAAGTGATAGGTTCATGAGTACGGCTGAAGCAATCTGTTCCTTGCTCTGTGTTCCAGCTGTCTTTGGAGTCATACGAATTAACAGCTCCATAGAGAACTCTGATCATGCCACCTAATGTTTTTATTCCTCATTCTCCAAAACCGTGCCTCTGAAAGTGATTAGAAACAGATTTCTGTATTTCCGTAAGAAAAAAAAAAGCTATCGTTTGACCAAAGTGTTGTCCATCCTGGGCACCTGAAGCCCCTACCTTTGCTCGGCTCCTCTGGGTATTTTTGCTGGGTGTCCCCGAGTTCCCCCCGCCCCGGGGTCTGGGCTCCAGAAGCACCTCCATTTCTGCTTCCGCAGGGTCTCTCAGCCAGGAGCAGTCGGTGAGCAGCACGGATTCCACACGCCTATCGGGCCCCCACACCCCCGGCCACTGCGCACGCACAATCCCAGGCTACCCACCTCCCCCAGACTCTCCCTGCTGAATTGGGGCCCCACCCTGCAGCGTGACTTCACTGCCTGACGCCCTTTGTCTCAGGGAAGGGTCTCTAGAGGCTTTACAGGCGGCACTGATGAAATTGCTAAAGATGCTTAAAAGAACAAGTGCGTCCATGCTTTAGGAGTGAGAACAAGAGGGTGCAATGAGTGTTAAGCCATGTCTCTTCCTCTCAGCTAGAAGCATCTCCTAGGCTCCCAAAGGACATGATCAATCTTATTAATGATTTGCTCTGACCTACTAAACAGTCTTCTGCCTAATACTAATAATGCTGCTGCTGCTGCTAAGTCGCTTCAGTCGTGTCTGACTCGGGGGGACCCCATAGATGGCAGCCCACCAGGCTCCCCCATCCCTGGGATTCTCCAGGCAAGAACACTGGAGTGGGTTGCCATTTCCTTCTCCAATGTGGAAAAGTGAAAAGTGAAAGCAAAGTCGCTCAGTTATGTCCAACTCTTACCGACCCCATGGACTGCAGCCTACCGGGCTCCTCCGTCCATGGGATTTTTCAGGCAAGAGTCCTAGAGTGGGGTGCCATTGCCTTCTCCAACTAATAATACACATTTGCATAAAGTTTTTAACTTTGAAAAAGTCCTTGGTTCCTGTTACTCATTTAAACATCGCAAACCCACTTGATAACACATTGCTTTTTAAAAGTCACAAAAACTGGGATTCTGTGGACTTAACTATCAGTGACAGGGCCAGGTCTTTGGAGTCTAAATCCTGTATTTGTTTTCCTGCCTCTGTCTTAAAAAAGAAATTCACTGGCTTACCAGTGCTGAGTTCATTACCTGTGTTGGAATAATATTGGAAATAAATTTCAAAAATGTTGCAAAAATATTTATAGCTCACAAATCTATGGAGATGCCACAAGAATAAAGTAGGATCATAGCAGAGTGGAAAGATTAATAGCATGAGATTTAGGATCTGACAACAAACCTGTGCCAATCCTTACTACTCTGTGCAAAGTATTGAACAACCCGAGACTGCTTTCTCTTTTTTAAATAAATGTATTTATTTGGGTTGTGCTGGGTCTTCACTGTGGTGGCTTTTCTCTGGCTGCTGTGAGTGGGGGCTTCTCTCCTTGCTACATGTGGGCTTAGATGCCCCACAGCATGTGGGGTCTTAGTTTCCTGACCCAAGGATCGAACCCATATACCCTGAACTGCAAGGCAGATTCTCAACCACTGGACCACCAGGGAAGTTCCCTGTTTCCTCGTATGTAAAATGGAGGTAATTTCTACTGAATATATGGGGGAGGATTAGAAATCTAACAGATATAAAAGAACGCCTGTTAGATTTATTGGCACCTAATAAATACTAGCTTTTATCAGCTATTTTGATTTATCTTTATTAACATCAACATCATTGAAACTACAGAATTAATACAACTCCAGGATAATCTGTGAGCTCATGATGATGATTTCAGTAGGTGCAACTGTACAGAATATGAGAAAACTGGCCTTTCATCCTGACGGGTGGTCCAGATTGGCTGACTGGCTCTTACTAACAGCTTAATGTTTTTCCATCCTCTGGATACTGAAAGCTATTTTATTGTCTGTAAAAGTAAGTTTGGCCAGAGAAACAATTATTTCCAGAACTCTGGAAACTCTGGAAGACACGGGCAATTTGTTTTGTTAACAATCTGCCAATGATACACCAAACTCTGCCTGTTTTTCCCCCTTGTCCCTGTCATTGTCAATTACTTTGCACGATATCAGGATCTGGAAAACAGTTAATCAGGTTGGATTGCTAGGCAGCCTTGAGTTGGCTTTGATTTAATCACAAAACATGCTGCTGCATCCATCAATTTTCCTTTTATGTAAGCTTCATTATTGTGACATTTTACCATTGTTCATGGCAAACGTGTTTGCCGACTTCCATGTCACAGAAGAGAAATGTGGTGTAAACAGAAGAACCCATGGGGAAGGGCAGCCAAGACAAAGGTGTGAAGAGAATTTAAAGATGTAACTTAGTGAAAAACCCAACTAGTCCAAATCCGTGAAGCCTGTGTAAGAAAATGTGACCTATCACAAGCCAGTAACAGCAAGCTTGCATTCCACCAGAGCAGAAGTATGATGAAAACATCAGGAAGCATCTCAGAGGTGGGCTGAAGGCATTGATCAAAGAGCATTGCAGACACTGCTTGGAGAAAGATAGACATTGTGCACTTCAGATGTGGTGAGAGGGTAGATCTCATGGTAAGTGCTGTTACCACAAAAAAGTAGGGAGACAAAAAATTTGGAAGGTGCTGGATATGTTGATTACTTGATTATCATCTGTGTGATGGTAATATGAGGTCTACATACATCCAGACTCACCAAATCATATTATGTACAGCTTTTTTTTTTTTATTAGTTGGAGGCTAATTACTTTACAATATTGTAGTGGTTTTTGTCATACATTGACATGAATTAGCCATGGATTTACATGTGTTCCCCATCCCGATCCCCCCTCCCACCTCCCTCTCCACCCGATCCCTCTGGGTCTTCCCAGTGCACCAGGTCCGAGCACTTGTCTCATGCATCCCACCTGGGCTGGTGATCTGTTTCACCCTAGATAATGTACATGTTTCGATGCTGTTCTCTTGAAACATCCCACCCTCGCCTTCTCCCACAGAGTCCACAAGTCTGTTCTATACATCTGTGTCTCTTTTTCTGTGTACAGCTTTTATATACTGATTATACCTCAGTAAATCTAAGGGAGGGCATTTATTGAGAACACAAAAGCAAAGAATGGCACAGAGATCATGAAGGTAAGAAGACCATGGCAATATTCTTTTTTTAAGACCATGGCCTCATTTTGTTTTAATTAAGGGCTATTCTATTTGTTTAGAGGGTCTTCCCCGGTGGCAGTAGTGATAAAGAACCCACCTGCCAATGCAGGAGGAGACACAAGAGACACGGGTGCAATTCCTGGGTCAGGAAGATCCCCTGGTGGAAGAAATGGCAATCCACTCCAGTATTCTTGCCCGGAGAAGCCCATGGACAGAGGAGCCTGGCAGGCTACAGTCCATGGGGTCACAAAGAGTTGGACACGATGCAGCAACTTAGCATACATACAGCATCTTCGAGAACACCTGTGTATGAGGCAGGGAGACCCACCCTCGCCGCCCCTCGCTGGACCATGGCCGCTTCGGCTGGGAAAGAGCGAGTGTGAAGGCTGCTGTGTCCCCGTCGTCAGCGTGGCAACTGCCCCGGTATCCCTGATACTCCTCTGGGGCTCACCTTCTGTTCACAGGGGGGAGCTGAGACTTCGAAAGCCTTGCTCAGTCCACTCTTCACAGATGTCTACAGTGTTGGAGCCCTTTCTATGAACTTACTGATTTTCTCTCTTGGGACTCGCATTTAAGCTTCCGGGGTAGGCCAGCAAGGACAAGTGTGTCTACGTGGCCCACAGAGGAGTCTGTTTCCAGAAGCCACTGTTGTGCTTCCCTGGGCTGTGCTGGTGAACACTGGCCCCTGGGCCTGCTCAGCCTGGGGCGGCAGGAGGTGGTGCCGGAGCCCAAACAGTCTTGGAAGAGCCTGTGGACAAAATGTGTAAGACAGAGACCTGTCTCATTATGGTCGATCGGTGAATACAAAGGAGTGTGGGCTCACACGTGCCCGTGTGTGTGTGTGTGTGTGTGTGTGTGTGTGTGTGATGTCATCAAAACACACTGACCCAAGCTTGATCACTGTATTCACAAGCAGTGACTCTGGGGATCCTGGAAGTATTGAAAACTCAAACCCATATTTAAAAGTAGAGTATGATATTCAAAGGGAACTGTTTCCAGTCGGTGCTGTGTGCTAAGTCACTCAGTCATGTCTGAGTCTTCGCCACCCTGTGGACTGTACCCTGCCAGGCTCCTCTATCCATGGAATTTTTCAGGCAAGAATGCTGGAGTGGGGTGCACACCCTCCGCCAGGGGATCTTCTCAACCCAGGAATTGAACCCACATCTCTTGTGGCTCCTGCGTTGGCAGGCGGGTTCTTTACCACTAGCCTCCACGTGGTGAACTGAGATAAATGGGAGACAGGCTTGGAGACGGTTACCAAATTCTCTCCTGCTCTCGCTGGCACGCGGTGAGCCTTCCCATCTCAGACAGAAGAGGATCAGGGAGCTCGTGTTTGTGGCCGTTGGGGCATAGTCACTGGGTCCTTGGTGCCCGAGAAGGAGCCTCATCACCATCGCTGGCGCCTGAGCACCGTGAGGCCGGAGGGGCCTGGGGGCGCATGGGGGGCCAGAATAATGACCTGCTCGGAAGGGCTTAAAGGGCACCCTTCTCTGGGCGCGCTGCGGCGGTTCTGAGGGCGGCAAAGTCAACTGGGGAGGCGTAATTTTTTACATATATATATATACATATATGTGTATATATGAATACATTTATTTATATATATGTATTCAGAAAAAAGAATATCTATGAATTCTATATAGCTTCTGAATACATATGTATGTATATATATATATATGTGTGTGTGTGTGTGTATTTATTCTTTTTCAGATTCTTTTCCCTCATAGGTTATTATAAAACACTGTGTATAGTTCCCTGTGGTGTGTAGTAGGTCCTGGCCGGTTTTCCGTTTATATATAATAATGTGTGTCTGTCTGCTAATCCCAAACTCCTAATTTATGCCTCTTTCCTTCCCTTTGATAACCATGTTTATTTTCTGTGTATATGGGTCTCTCTCTGTTTTGCTTAGATTCATTGTATCATTGTTTTTAGATTCCACATATCAGCATATGGTGTGATATTTGTCTTTCTCTCTCCGGCTTATTTCACTTAGTATTATAATCTCTACTTCATCCATGTTGCTACAAATGGCATTATTTCATTCTTTTTTTATGGCCAATATTGCATGTGTGTGTGTGTGTGTGTGTGTGTGTGTGTGTGTATCACATCTTCTTTATCTGTTCATCTGTCAGTTAATATTTAGCTTGTCTCCACGTCTTGACTATTGTGAATACCGGTGCAACGAACATTGGGGTGCATGTATCGTTTTGAATTATGGTTTTCTCTGGATATATGCCTGGGAGTGGGATCACTGGATCACACGTCGGCTCTGTTTCTAGTTTTTTACGGAAACTCAGTACTCCGTAGTGGCTTCACCACTTCACACTCCCGCCAGCAGCGCAGGAGCGTCCCTTCCCTCCAAACCTCTCCAGCGTCTGCTGTTTGTAGACTTTCTGAGGATGACCATTCTGACAAGTATGAAGTGATACCTCTGTGTAGTTTTGATTTGCGTTTCTCTAATTACTCCTTGGAAGGAAAGTTATGACCAACCTAGACAGCATATTAAAAAGCAGAGACATTACTTTGCCAACAAAGGTCCATCTGGTCAAGGCTATGGTTTTTCCAGGGCTATGGTCATGTATGGATGTGGGAGTTGGACTGTGAAGAAAGCTGAGCGCCGAAAAATTGATGCTTTTGAACTGTGGTGTTGGAGAAGACTCTTGAGAGTCCCTTGGACTGCAAGGAGATCCAGCCAGTCCATCCTAAAGGAGATCAGTCCTGGGTGTTCATTGGAAGGACTGATGTTGAAGCTGAAACTCCAATACTTTGGCCACCTCATGCAAAGAGTTGACTCATTGGAAAAGACCCTGATGCTGGGAGGGATTGGGGGCAGGAGGAGAAGGGGGTGACAGAGGATGAGATGGCTGGATGGCATCACTGACTCGATGGACATGAGTTTGAGTAAACTCCGGGAGTTGGTGATGGACCGGGAGGCCTGGCGTGCTGCGATTCATGGGGTTGCAAAGAGTCGGACACGACTGAGCGACTGAACTGAACTGAACTGAATAATGAGTGATGTTGAGCATCTTTTCATGTGTCTTCTAGCCACCTGTCTGTCTTCTTTGGATAGAGGTCTAAGTATTGATACTATACATTTTTTAAACAAATTGAATTCCTTTATAATCATATTTCAGAGACCTCATTTTTTATGGGTACCTTGGTATATATGTAATTTAATGTCATTTCTTTTCACAACAATACTTTCTTGGTTTCCATTTATTTTATGTGGCTTACACAGTGTTATTTCTCTCCTTTCATCTGAATTAGCTAACAGGAAAACCCAAAGTGAGTCTTAGTGATCCAAGTGATGTTTGTCATAAAAAATGCAAGCTGTCAAAAACCACCTCCAAATCTGCACAGAGTCAACTAGCTTCACTGTTTCTCTATCTCCTAAGTTGCCACAGCACATTCATCCCATTAGGCTTTCCCAGTGGATGAAGAAAAAGGGAGAACCTGATCTCTTATTTTTTTTGCTATTATTAATGTTTCATTACATAAAAGGAAAATATCAAACAGATTGGGTAGAGTAGTCACTTTTGTAAAAGGAAGTAGGGCAGACAGCTTATCAGGCAGAAGAGAGAACTTTAGAAAGGCAGAGAATTTGGTGAACAAAGAATGCATTCTGATTAAACACACATTATTCACCAGCTCAGCTCAAGTCTGTCATTAACCCCCACAAAGGCCTTTCAAATGACATACCTGAAAATGAGTGAAAAAAAACATCCTCGAAAGATGACATCCATTTTTTATATAAAGGTGAAGGTTTAAAATAAAATATTAAATTGTGCCTGGCATCAGTCAGTGGTTTTTCAGTACCCTTACTCGAGTCAATGTCCAGGCAGGATGTGAATATTGCAGCACCTTTTGGAGGGAAGCTATGAAAAAAATTTTGGCCTGGTTCGATAATTTGCTGCAAACACAGACATAGAGGTAGTCAGCTATAGAATTTACAAAATGTTTAGGCATACTTTCATGCAGATTTTCTTCTTCCTTAAACATTAAAACAGTAGTAAACCTTCTTTTCAGAGACCTGACCTCAGGTATGGCAAACCTAATTTTTCAATAAAGGCAGGAAACGATAATACCCTTACAACATATGTACCATTTATCTTGAAAACTATATAAATATAATGTGTTTATTATCAGCAGGAATGTTATGTTTGGATAAATAACATTTTATGGAAATGAAGACTCTAGCGGAGGTGATGAGACTTAAGGACACACACAGCACATACAGGCAAACTCACTCTGGAAAGAGATCTGCACATCTATCCAGAGGAAACTCTAAGCTGAAAAGTTACACACACACCCGTGTTTACTGCAACACTGTTTAAGAAGCCATGACACAGAAGCAACCTAAGTCTCCATCAGCAGGTGAATGGATAAAGAAAATGTGGTGCATGTACACAGTGGAATATGATGTGGCCATAAAAAGGATGAAATAATGCCCTTTGCAATAACATGGATGGACCTAGATCTTATCATACTAAGTGAAGTCAGACAGAGAAAGACAAATACCATATGATATCACTTGTATGTGAAATCGAAGATATGATAGAATTGAACTTACTTACAAAACAGAAATAGACTCACAGACATAGAAAACAAATTTATTGTTACCAAGGGGAAAGTGAGGGAGGGGGATAAATTGGGAATTTGGAATCAATTTATACAAAACAGATAATCACCAAGGACCTACTACATTCTGTTCAGTCACTCAGTCGTGTCTGACTCCTTGTGACCCCACGGACTACAGCACAACAGGCTTCCTTATTCTTCATTTCCCAGAGCTTGCTCAAACTCATGTCTATTGAGTTAGTGATGCCATCCAACCATCTCATCCTCTGTCATCCCCTTCTCCCACCTGCAATCTTTCCCAGCATCAGGATCTTTTCCAAAGGGTCAGTTCTTCACATCAGGTGGCCAAAGGATTGTCGTTTCAGCATCAATCCTTCCAATGAGTATTCAGGATTGATTTTCTTTTGGATTGATTGGTTTGACTTATTTGCAGTCCAAGGGACTCTTAAGAATCTTCTCTAGCACCACAGTTCAAAAGCATCAGTTCTTCGGGGCTCAGCCTTCCTTCTGATCCAATTCCCACATCCATACATGACCACTGAAAAAACCATAGCTTTGACTATGCAGACCTTTGTTGGCAAAGTAATGTCTCTGCTTTTTAATATGCTGTATAGGTTTGTCATAGCTTTTCTTCCAAGGAGCAAGTGTCTTTTAATTTCATGGCTGTAGTCACCATCTGCAGTGATTTTGGAACCCAAGAAAATAGTATTTGGTAATAGCTTGTAAAAGAAAAGACTCTAAATGACCTTGCTATACAGCTGAAATTAACACAACATTGTAAGTCAAACAAACAAACCCAACAAAAAATTTTTAAAAGAAAGAAAGCAATTATGACTAAGCCTTTCAACCTAAATTAAGAGGTCTTTTGCTTTAAATATGAATGATATAGTAAAAAGTTATGAAACATTCAAAAATGAATAAGTAAGAAAGATATCCACCCAACACATATGCAGGTCTCTGCTTTGGGGATCTATGATTGATGTCCTTATAGACTTTGCTATCCTTATATCGCTGTGGTTCCCAGCAGTGCCAGAGATCAAATCACCAACATCCATTGGATCATAGAAAAATCAAGAGAGTTCCAGAAAAACATCTACTTCTGAATTATTGACTATGCCAAAGCCTTTGTGTCAATCACAACAAACTGTGGAAAATTCTTCAAGAGATGGGAATACCAGACCACCTGACCTTCCTCCTGAGAAACCTGTATGCAGGTCAGGAAGCAACAGTTAGAACTGGACATGGAACAATAGAATGGTTCCAAATCAGGAAAGGAGTACATTAAGGCTGTATATTGTCACCCTGCTTATTTAACTTATATGCAGAGTATATCATGCGAAATGCCGGGCTGGATGAAGCACAAGCTGGAATCAAGATTACCAGGAGAAACATCATTAACATCAGATATACAGATGACACAACCCTTATGGTAGAAAGTGAAGAACTAAAGAGCCTCTTGTTGACTGTGAAAGAGGAGAGTGAAAAAGTTGGCTTAAAACTCAACATTCAGAAAACTAAGGTCATGGCATCTGGTCCCATCACTTCATGGCAAATAGATGGGGAAACAATAGAAACAGTGACAGAGTTTATTTTATTGGGCACCAAAATCACTGCAGATGGTGATTGCAGCCATGAAATTAAAAGACGCCTACTCCTTGGAAGAAAAGCTATGACTAACTTAGACAGCATATTAAAAAGCAGAGACATTACTTTGCCATCAAAGGTCCATGTAGTCAAGGCTATGGTTTTTCCAGTAGTCATGTATGGATGTGAGAGTTGAACCATAAAGAAAGCTGAGTGCTGAAGAATTGACGCTTTTGAACTGTGGCATTGGAGAAGACTCTTGAGAGTCTCTTGGACTGCAAGGAGATCCAACTAGTCCAACCTAAAAGAAATCAGTCCTGAATATTCATTGGAAGGACTGATGCTGAAGCTGAAACTCCAATACTTTGGCCACCTGATGCAAAGAACTGACTCATTGGAAAAGACCCTGATGCTGAGGAAGATTGAAGGTGGGAGGAGAAGGGGACAACAGAGGATGAGATGGTTGGATGGCATCATCTGTTATAGCCACGTGTTCCAGGAAACAAACTCACTCAGAAGGACAATGCAGATAGAGGAGTGCAGTTTATTACACCGGCGGGCCCAAGGCAGAGTCTCCTCTTAGCCAAGGACCCCGACCAGCATTTGTGAAAATCTTTTATACCCCATGTGTACATGTCCAAACCCACCACCCCAAATTCCTTGAAACTTACATAAACAAAGGAAGGGTAAATACAACTACAATAACTCCATCATTCACGTGTTATGTGTTCAAACAGTTAATAATCAATAAGCCCATGGTCACGTTCCAACCAGTTAATAATCAATAAGCCTGTGATTACATCCCAATAGATACAGAAAAAATTTATGACCTGTCCGGAGGCAAGGGTGATTACGGTATATTTCCTCTAGGTAATGAGTAACCTAGATGTGATCTTCAAGATTCCCCTTCCCAGAGGGGGTCTTATCCTTCCACTGTCATTGCCATAGGCGCTAAGCACAGAGTTCAGAGTCCACTGGAGAGGTGACCACGCACGACCAGCACAGACAGGCCTGAGGTGGAGTCCAGGCCCTATGAATTCCTTCTTCACATCGACTCGATGGACATGAGTTTGAGCAAGCTCTGGGAGTTGGTGATAGACAGGGAGGCCGGGCGTGCTGCAGTCCATGGGGTCACAAGAAGTCACACAACTGGGCGACTGAACTGAACTCCCAGCAGTGACCTACCATGCTGTATGGTATTATTCTTAGCTTTCTGTGTATTAGGACGTCTTTGCATCTTAAAGAACCCTTGTGGCTGGGGAGAGTCTGCCCTCCCAGGGCGGCCAGCATTAAGAGACAGGAAAGGGTACAGCTGGGAGCAGGCCATTGACATGCAAACTAAGCAACCCAAAGCCCACGTCCCTAGGAGCCCAGGAGGCAACAGTCCTGTGCCTCCATCATCCCAGGGCAGGTACCAGGCAACTAGACACACCCCTATAGCCCAGAGCCACCAACGTTTGAATAAACTAGCCATTCCTAACCTGTTTTTCCTGCCTGCCTCGCCTTTCCTCAGGAAACCTCAGTAAAGGTCCTGGCATGATGCCCCCACCCCGGTCATCCACCTCCTGAACACCCGGGGCCTCTGCCACTCTGCCCCGCATGTGTGCCTCCTGCTTCAGGACCTGACTGTGTCATCACCCTAGTTCTCCTCAGCTCTGTCCCCCTGCTCCTGCGGCCACGCTGACCAACCACCTCACTTAGAAACTACGGACAAATGCTGATAGCAGACACACGTAAAATTCCCTAAGCAAGCGTATTTGCATAATTGGAGAGTCCGTTTTTCTGTCTGTCACAATGGTGCCCACTCCTTGGGATGCTCACCCCCGGGTGTAGTGCACTCACGAAATCTCACATTCACAGGAAAGACGCATCATCTCTCTCTGCCTCTCTCTCCCTCACTCCATCTAATGGCCTGCTTTCTGAACCCTAGGAAGTGCTGAAGGTCACCAAAAGATTGAGGAACCAAACACTAAAACTTGCTAAATCACGTCCTAAGATAGTTCAGAGTGCATTCTGAGATGGGTTCCAATCTACCCTGTAGAATGTCCTCAGCACTCAGAAGACCTTCCTACTTAAACTGCATCGTGTGGGAGACGGAACATCATTCAGAGTGTCAGGTACCCCCCACCTGACAGACAAGACTTTTTATCTCCATCCATAATTGAGTTGAAATGTCCTTCCTTATTAGAGACCAACTGTCCTTACTGGGATCTAATTATCCTGTTCACTGGCCAACAAGAGTCCTTTTTCTAAAAAAAAAGAAAAAAAAAATTCTCTTTTGCACAAAAATACATGATTTGCTTAATTTAAAAATTCCCAAGCAATATTTTACTGAGTTACCACAGACAAATTGAGTATAAGAGAGCCGTTCCAAGTTTACCACTCCACTTTAGGAAGGCATGATCTCATCCCCAATTGTACCGCCAATAGCCCCAAACCTGTGAATAATAGTCTCAATCAAAATAACCAATGAATCAAACAAAGTGACCTCAACAAGGAAGTCTTTAATTAAGTATCTGTGTTTCCTTGCAATGGAGTGGTGAGGGGATTTGATTTGCTATCAATCACTATGAGGAAAAAGAAATGAGGAGCTAACAACTAAACTGAAAGAAGAAATTTAAGTTTTTTTAATCAACTTACAATGTGTCCTGGGGTCAGTAGAAGTTCAGCCTCATCTTTTAACGTGTAGACAACTCTGACTGTCAGTCAGTTCAATTGCTTAGTCATGTCTGACTCTATGTAACCCCATGGACTGCAGCATGCCCGGCCTCCCTGTCTATCACCAACTCTCAGAGCTTGCTAAAACTCATATCTATTGAGTCAGTGATGCCATCCAAACATTGCATTCTCTGTCATCCCCTTCTTCTCCCACCTTCAATTTTTCCCAGCATCAGGGTCTTTTTCAATGAGTCAGTTCTTCGCGTCGGGAGGCCAAAGTATCGCAGCTGAAACTGCAATGAACATTCAGGACTGATTTCCTTTAGGACTGACTTGCAGTCAAGGCCTTGGATCTCCTTGCAGTCCGAGGGACTCTCAAGAGTCGTCTCCAACATCACAGTTCAAAAGCATCAAATCTTTGGTGCTCAGGTTTCTTTATGGTACAACTCTTACATCCATGACTACTGGAAAAATCATAGCTTTGACTAGACGGACCTTTGTCAGCAAAGTAATGTCTCTGCTTTTTAAAATGCTGTCTAGGTTGATCACAGCTTTTCTTCCAAGGAGCAAGCATCTTTTAATTTCAAGGCTGCAGTCACCATCTACAGTGATTTTGAAGTCCAATAAAATAAACTCTGTCACTATTTCCATTGTTTCCCCATCTATTTACCATGAAGGGATGGGACCAGATGCCATGACCTTAGTTTTCTGAATGTCGAGTTTTAAGCCAACTTTTTTCACTCTCCTCTGTCCACATCAAGAGGCTGTTTAGTTCTTCTTCGCTTTCTACCATAAGGGTGATGTTATCAGCATATCTGAGGTTATTGATGTTTCTCCCACAATATTGATTCCAGCTTGGGCTTCATTCAGCCTGGCATTTTACATGATGTACTCTGCATATAAGTTAAATAAGCAGGGTGACAATATACAGCCAACACAATATACAGTACTCCTTTGCCAATTTGGAACCAGTCTACTGTTCCATGTCCAGTTCTAACTGTTGCTTCTTGACCTGCATACAGATTTCTCAAGAGGCAAGTCAGGTGGTCTGGTATTCCTATCTCTTGAAGAATTTTCCACAGTTTGTTGTGATCCACACAGTCAAAGGCTTTGGTGTACTCAATAAAGCAGAAGCATATATTTTTCTGGAACTCTCTTGCTTTTTCTATGATCCAACAGATTTTGGCAATTTGATCTCTGGTTCCTTTGCCTTAGCTAAATCCAGCTTGAACATTTGGAAATTCTCAGTTCACATACTATTGAAGCCTGGCTTGAATTTTGAGCATTACTTTGGTAGCATGTGAGATGAGTGCAGTTGTGTGGTAGTTTGATCATTCTTTGGCATTGCCTTTCTTTGGGATTGGAGTGAAAACTGACCTTTTCCAGTTCTGTGGCCACCGCTGAGTTTTCCAAATTTGCTGGCACATTGAGTGAAGCACCTGCACAGCATCATCTTTCAGGATTTGAAATAGCTCAACTGCAATTCCATCACCTCCACTAACTTGTTTGTAGTAATGCTTCCCAAAGTCCACTTGACTTCATACTCCAAGATATCTGACTCTAGGTGAGTGATTACACCATCGTGATTATCTGAGTCATGGTCTTTTTTGTACAGTTCTGTGTATTCTTGCCACCTCTTCCTAATATCTTCTGCTTCTGTTAGGTCCATACCATTTCTGTCCTTTATCAAACCCATCTTTGCATGAAATATTCCCTTGGTATCTCTAATTTTCTTGAAGAGATCTTAGTCTTTCCCATTCTATTATTTTCCTCTATTTCTTTGCATTGATTATTTAGGAAGGCTTTTTATATCTCCTTGCTATTCTTTAGAACTCTGCATTCAAATGGGTATATCTTTCCTTTTCCTCCTTTGCCTTTCATGTCTTTTCTTTTCGCAGCTATTTATAACGCCTCCTCAGACAATCATTTTGCCTTTCTGCATTTCTTTTTCTTGGGGATGGTCTTGATCACTGCCTCCTGTACAATGTCATGAACCTCTGTCCATAGTTCTTCAGGCACTTTATCAGATCTAATCCCTTGAATCTATTTCTCACTTCCACTGTGTAATTGTAAGGGATTTGATTTGGGTCATACCTGAATGGTCTAGTGATTTTCCCTACTTTCTTCAATTAAAGTCTGAATTTTGCAATAAGGAGTTGGTGATCTGCTGTTGCTGCTGCTGGTAAGTCACTTCAGTCATGTCCAACTCTGCGCAACCCCATAGACGGCAGACCACCAGGCTCCTCTGTCCCTGGGATTCTCCAGGCAGGAATACTGGAGTGGGTTGCCATTTCCTTCTCAAGTTCATGATCTGAGCCACAGTCAACTCCAGGTCTTTTTTTTTTTTTTTTTTGCTGACTGTATAGAGCTTCTCCATCTTCAGCTGCAAAGAATATAATCAATCTATTTACAACATTGACCATCTGGTGATGTCCATGTGTAGAGTCTTCTCTTGTGTTGTTGGAAGAGGGTGTTTGCTATGACCAGTGCATCCTCTTGGCAAAACTCTATTAGCCTTTGCCCTGCTTCATTCTGTACTCCAAGGCCAAGTTTGCCTGTTACTCCAGGTATCCCTTGACTTCCTACTTTTGCATTCCAAGACCCCCATGATGAAAAGGACATCTTTATTGGGTGCTAGTTCTAGAAGATCTTTTAGGTATTCACAGAACCATTCAACTTCAGCTTCTTCAGCATTACTGGTTGAGGCATAAACTTGGATTACTGTGATATTGAATGGTTTGCCTTGGAAATGAACAGAGATTATTCTCTTGTTTTTGAGATTGCACCAAAGTACTGCATTTCAGACTCTTTTCTTGACTTCTAAGAATCTTCTTGACTTCTTGAATCTTCTAAGGGATTCTTGCCCATGGTAGTAGATATAATGGTCATCTGAGTTAAATTCACCCAATCCAGTCCATTTTAGTCCACTGATTCCTAAAATTCTGATGTTCACTCTTGCCATCTCCTATTTGACCACTTCCAATTTGCCTTGATTTCTGGACCTAACATTCCAGGTTCCTATGCAATTTTGCTCTTTACAGAATCAGACTTTACTTCTATTACCAGCCATATCCACAGCTGGGTATTGCTTTCACTTTGGTTCCATCTCTTCACTCTTTCTGGAGTTATTTCTCCACTAATCTCCAGTAGCATATTGGGCACCCACTGACCTGGGGAGTTCATCTTTCAGTCATATCTTTTTGCCTTTTCACGCTGTTCATGGGGTTCTCAAGGTGAGAATACTGAAGTGGTTTATTGTTCTCCAGTGGACCGTTTTGTCAGAACTCTCCACCATGACCTGTCTGTCTTGGGTGACCCTACATGGCATGGCTCATAGTTTCATTGTTAGACAAGGCTGTGGTCCATGTGATCAATTTGATTAGTTTTCTGTGATTGTGGTTTCCATTCTGTCTGCCCTCTGGTGGATAAGGATAAGAGGCTTATGGAAGCTTCCTGATGGGAGAGACTGATGGTGGGGGGAACTGGGTCTTGTTCTGATGGGTGCTCAGTAAATCTTTAATCCAATTTTCTGTTGATGGTCGGGGCTGTGTTCCCTCCTGTTGTCTGACCTGAGACCAAACTGTGGTAGGGGTAATGAAGATAATGGCCACAGTCTTCAATAGTGGCCCAGTTCAAATGGGTGTTCACAAGTGACACCCACTGTGAGAGTCTTAATCACCTAGGAAGAAATCAATTATGTTCAATACTTTCCACTGACAAGGGTCAAAGAGCCGCATGGTAACTTCAAGAAGTTTCTTAGCAATGGTTCAATCACAAGTGCCTTCTGATTTCCTCTGACTTAAACCTGGGGTACATTTGACCAGAATTACCTCTTTATCAAGTTGGAATCAATCAAAGTCTTATCATCAGCTTACTCTCTCTTGAAAATATTTTCATGTGGTTCTTCAAATGTCAAATCTATTATATGTGTGCTTTCTGAAATTTGCTTATGATAACCATCTTATAGCAGAAAAGACTTGACTACTTACAAAATTCAAGTAATACAACCAAGTAAAATACATTCAAATAGGTTTTTTTAAAAATTCATAGATAAAATAAAAGTTAAACTGGAACCAGGAGTGAGGTAGGCACAAAAAGTTAGGCTATATAACCCTCACATTTGGAAGTATAAACTATAATTTTGTCTTCAACCCTATAGAAACCAAGTATTTGCTCTAGAATTCTTCAGTTTCATATAAAACCAAATAGAGCTCAAGGGAGCAAGCACCCATAAAAACTAGCTAAAAACCAGCCTTTGAGATTCCAACATGAAAATTAAACAGGACAAAACTTTCCTACAGTCTTTACAGATCAACATGCCCCAGAAGTATAGTGTGAGGGGTTGGGAGTGGGGAGTGGGGGATGGGGTCTTACAGAGGGGATTTGTGTCTCCTGAATCCAGTCAGTCCCAACCCACAGAGACACCAGACTTAGCAAATCAGACAGCCAAGAAAGAGGCACCTGTGCCTGACTCTGCCCACTGGGCACACTTTCTCCTTCCTCTGTCACTGTGAAATGCTCTCATTGAGAAGATTCTATTTTGTCTGTTTTTCATACAGTCTAAAAAGAGCCTCAAAGGTAAAAGCCTAACCAGCAAAAACTCAACCCGTACAAAGCAAAAAATAATAAGACCCACATATGGAAATCCACTTCATTAGTTTTTCAAAGAATATTATGAATATTGAGAAAGTAATATTATTAACTCCAAATTAATGAATCCCATTCACATTACTTTGTTGTTGTTGTTCAGTCACCCAGTCGTGTCTGACTCTTTGTGACCCCATGAAATGCAGCAAGCCAGGCTTCCCTGTCCCTCACCATCTCCCGGGGTTTGCCCAAGTTCACGTCCATTGCATCGGTGATGCCATCCAGCCATCTCATCCTCTGACGCCCTCTACTCCTTCTGCCTCAATCTTTCCCAGGGTCAGGACAAGGAAAAACTATAATATCCCATTACCTAGAATATCATAAGATTCCCTCCCTGCTAAAGAAGTGATGGGCTCTGGAGAGCGATAGGGGGAATCCTGGCAGAGTCTGAAGTCCCTTTCAGACCCTACATGGTACACGGAGGGGAGGGGAGGAGACAGAGCCCTGGAAGGCAAGAGAGGGCCCTTCACACAGCACTTTCTCTCCACTCTCAAGGCCACTGATACGGACCAAACTAGAGCAGTTAGAAGGAGCAAGCAAGGATGAGTCAAGCGGCTCCAGATGCCACCTAATGGTATCTCTCTCTGTGTGTGTCTCACACACACATGCATGCACGCACTCACATTCAGCCAGACCCAGTGGGCCCGCAGACGATAATGTTACAGAACCAAACTTGGATCCAGTCGCCCGAGTGCAGTAACGCTAATCTAGCCATCATCTCATGATGGTTTGGAGTTACACGTTTTCTTGTCAACTTGAACATCACTCAAACTGCAATATATAATCCAATCAACATTTTTGACCACCTTCTACGTGCGGAGCCTCAGCCTCAGTGCTGTGGGTGATAAAAATACACAAACATGCCCCCGGTAACTCACGGAAGGTGGGGAGTTCAGAGGAGTTTGCAGGAAAACAGCAAACACATATAAAGTACTGAGCAGAACATGCCAATGCCAAAGGGTGCCCAGGAGGAGGGACTGCCACGCAGGAAGCAGAGAAGAGCCCTCGATTGTCCATGCAGGGTCCAGACATTGAACTTGGATAGGACTCCAACAGGAGGGCAGAAGGTGGCGGCCGCAGACTCGACAAGGCAGGAAAGTGAGTGGAAAGTATGTGATGAGAACAGTGACTGAATGTGTCCTTGTGGTTATTACAGTCACACGATTGCTGTCGAATTTTGTTTGTAAAAGACTTAATTGTCTTGCAACTTACCCCAAAAGGTCAGTAAAACCTTAAGTAATTAATTCTAATTCTTATGCTAAGGCCATGAAAGATTCAGTGCTTCACATATAAATTTTCATGGGCTGGTTCGAGGTCACCTTTCCCCACTCTAGGGGAAGGTAGAGTGGTGAGTTATTTACAACCCACCTGAGACTCTTATTGGGCTTCCCTAGGGCTTAGATGGCAAAGAATCTGCCTGCAAAGTGGGAGACCTGGGTTGGGAAGATCCCCTGGTGGAGGGCCTGGCAACCCACTCCAGTATTTTTGCCTGGGGAATCCCCATGGACAGAGGAGCCTGGCGGGCTACAGTCCATGGAGTTGCAAAAAGTTGGACACGACTGAGTGACTAAGCACTAAGAATGTTAACTTGCCTATTTTGCAGCATTCTGGTGTGGTAAATTTCCAGATACCTTGAGGAATGTCCATGAGAAACAATCACGAAGCTGTTAAATGAATCCCTTTCACAGGAGAGTCACATTTTAGAGTCCCAGTTTAGGTGTGCCCAAATTGTCAATTGCAGCATCTGTTGTGGTACATTTTGCATTTAATAGTTACAGTGGCTACCTCTTCATTGAAATAATCAGTTTATATACAGAGAAGAAAATTGGTTTTGCAGCCCAGAAGTAGTGCAGTAAGCAAATGAAGCAGAATGAAACGTGATTATAACAAAACTGATATGGTAGGTGACATATTTAATAAAACTCATGGCTCTTCATAGATAAGGAATTGCTAATATAGATGCGTCAAATAAAATGTTAATTGTACCACAGGAGAATTACACAGTATCTCATCGTTAGTGGAAAAGATAGGAAGACGACATAATTGCTTCACTGAAAAATTAAATAGTGTTATCTTCTTTGTAAAAAGTAACGCCAGGAATCTTAATAAATTCTTAGCTTAACTTTTCAGGAAAAAAGTGTATTTTATTTTTAAGTGGTGCAATGCAAAACATTTTAAGTAGATGATATAAGTATCACCGAGATTCATATTTCCAAACTGTAGAACAATGAGGAAATGAATTCACCTATTTAACATACTCTCCCAGTGTGACAAATCAAAATCATTCCATTGTAGGGCTTAAAAAATTGAAAAAGTTGAATTACTTTCCTGGGCTTCCATCCTTAAACAATACAAGTTAAGGTTAAAAGCTTAGATAACAGAGATTTGCTGGGATTTGATTCCTGAATTTCATGCCTTTATTTTCTAGTTAATTTGGTACTGAGAAATTTTTTTTCCCTCTGGAGGTCCATTTTAGTTCATTTATATCTTAGTCTTCCCCCTAAATTATTTGCAGTAATTCAGAAAGATGCTTAAAATGTTGTAAGATAAAAGTTGATGAGGAGGAAAGGAAAACAAGGAGAGGAAAACAGTGTGAAATAAAAATTTATATTTTATGTCAATACAAGAAATATCTAAACATAAAAATTCTTCACTGCCCTGTGGCCTCCTCCGCCCCAACCTTGCATCATACATATGCGTTATGCCTCCACCAAGCCTCCCCACCATCAGGAATACCTGTGCTGTGCTTAGTCGCTCAGTTGTGTGGAACTCTTTGCAACTTCATGGACTGTAGCCCACCAGGCTCCCCTGTCCATGGAAATCTCCAGACAAGAATGCTGGAGTGGGTTACCATGCCCCCCTCCAGGGGATCTTCCCAACCCAGAGATCAAACCCAGGTCTCCCACATTGCAGGCATAGTCTTTACCGTCTGAGCCACCAGGAAACCCAAGAATACTGGAGTGGGTAGCCTATCCCTTCTCCTGGGGATCTTCCTGACCCAGGAATCGAACCAGGGTCTCCTGCATTGCAGGTAGATTCTTTACCAGCTGAGCTACCAGGGAAGCCCCCAAGAATACCCACTCAACCATAAAAAGCAACATTCTCCTAACAGCAACAAGACAACTCCTTAACACATAACATCCTTTCTTGACCTTGTGAGGGGCCACGATGATGCTTAGATCTGCACTGGATAAACTGTCAGTAATACCTCATTTAGTCTCACAAACTTGTCTAACCATGTCTTGACTTCTAAGGGGCGCAGCAGTTCTCAGAGCTTTTGACAGGCTACCGCCCAGGGTTGTATTCCTCAATTTGGCTCGAATGAAGTTTTCCATTTCTTTTTTAGATCAACCGATGAGTTTTTCATGGACAGCAGTGAGGGGCTGTGTATGAGGCAGACATGATGTGCTGTCCACAGATTTGCCTCTATGGCTTCTGGGTAGTTTAGTAAAGAGAGTGGACCATGCGTCAGAGTCCTTGTGGCCCATCAAACTTTCCCAAAATGGTCACAGCAGCATTTCCTCGCTCCCAGTCGGGAGGCGGGCTCTCTTCGCATCCCCTTGAGCCTGGTATGACTCTCTAGCCAGCTGCCCCAGCACACGTAAGGCAATAGAAGAAATGCTATGTGGTGTCTGTGGCTACATCATTAAAGCTGATACATCCCCTCCCAGCAATCTCTTTCCCTTCTCTTTCCCTTTAGTTCTCTCACACTAAGGACCCAGCCACCACGTGTGCGGAATCCCTGGCCACAGGGAGAAGCCACATACAAAGGTTCCAGCTGACAACACCAACCAAGGTCGCAGCCAAAGCCAGCATCAAAGGGACGAGCTCACAGAGGATTCCAACACCCCGCTGAGACCCCAGACATGGTGAGCCGAGGAGGCAAGACACCTCACTGTGCCCTGGTGGGTTTCCTGGCCCGCAAACTCCCTGAGCATCATAAATGATCATCTTACACCACTGAGCTTGAGGGTAATGTAATATGTGGGCATCGCCACTGCCACAGACCTTTAGAGGAAAACTAATCTGGAGAGGCTCAACCATTCCCAGCTCTGAGGCTAGAGACAAATTTCTCTCATGTGTCTTCACTGGGAGAGCACTGTGAGGCAAGGAACAGGGTTCTCAGTGATGTTCGGATGGCAGACATGGGCAAGGTCTCCCCTGATAGTAATTCTCTGATTGTTGGGCTGATTGCATCAGGGCGAAGGACAGTGTGGCCAAAGCAAATACCAGAAGGGAGCATCAATGCAGTTCACATCTCTAGCTCTCCGATGGCCCAGCCTGCTGCACAGATAGCTTATAGTGGGGAAAGTATGCACTTAGATGCCACTCAAAGATGCTAGCACCAGAGAGGCCAGAACTTAGCACAGAGGGGAGGAGAGGCTGGTGGCCAGAGAGGTCACATGAAAGTGGAACAACAGGGAACCTTTGGGACTTCCCTGATGCTCTGGTGGTTAAGACTTCCACTTCCAGTGCGGGGGTTTCACATTCTATCCCTGATCTGGGAGCTAAGATGTCCCATGCCTTGGGGCCAAAAAACAAAAACAAATACTAAAAAGTAAACAATATTGTAGCAAATTCACTAAAGACCTTTTTTAAATCGTCCACATCAAAAAAAAATTCTTAACAAGGATATTTTTTTTCTTACTCTTCATTCTGTTTGAAAATGTGACCCTAACCGTGTCATTAAGAGTTAATGAGGCTTTGCATCTTATATGAGAAATTTATAGTCTTCTAAATTTGTCTTTTTTATTTTTTTTTGGTTATTTTAACAAGCCTTATATTAATAATATACTTTGTCCTTGTCAAGCTCTCTCCCAAATATAGATATCTGGGGACATATACAATCTTATTTTCCTGTGTTTGTCCTAACCACAGGCACTTTTTAGTTTAATTCACTTTTTAGTTGACCCGTGTTGCTTCTCTCATGCTCCATTCATTACCAGTGTCCTTTAGTTACTGAATTCTGAGAGCTGACATCTGTGTGATGACCAGGCATAATCAGGGCATTGTGGCTTCTGATTGGCTGAATTCCCTGGAGTTCTAATTAGTCAGAACCTCAATCTGTGGTGTCTCTTCTCATGCAAGCACTTCCAGTGACATGACGCTGAGTTCATTTGCAATTTTAAATGGCACATACAGTATTTATTTGTTCTAAGTAGCTGGCAACGGCTAGTTGCACAAACCTTAACGATTAGGTCTCTCCCTACAAGACAGCAAGACTCTGTCCTCATGTGTATATTAGAATGTGTGCACTAGAGTGGCTGAGCTAGAAGCGTGCCTGAGTGAGACCCCCACCCGGGCAAAGCTTCAGAGGTGGCCTGCTTGCTTCACGGGTTGCGTGAATTCTGCATCCATTTGGCCATCGCCATAAACATCCTTTCTCTCAGCTGAACTGTTGATTCATAGAAAGTCTGAAGTTATACCCCTTGAAAGGCGGTATCTCTATGCTGTCAGTTAAGTTCAGAGACTTAGTGGGGATGGGTTTTACTAATACATCTTCTTCTGGAGATTCAGATGGGATGGGATGGAGTGCCAACTATGCGACCTGCCTCTCCAAACGCTGCCACTCTGGGCAGCACACCATAACCAGACTGGTCTCAGTAGTGTCAGTAAAGGATTTATCCTTGTCCAGGGAGATGTTTTGGGCTTCCCTGGTGACTCAGAGGGTAAAGAATCCGCCTGCAGTGCAGGAGACCCGGGTTCGATCCCTGGGTCAGGAAGATCCCCTGGAGAAGGGCATGGCAACCCACTCCAGTACTCTTGCCTGGAGAATTCCATGGACAGAGGAGCCTGGTGGGCTACTGTCCATGGAGTCACAAAGAGTCATCACGACTAAGTGACTAAGTACACAAGGAGATGTTTGGCCTTTGCCCTTGGACCCTGGAGGTGTAATCTCTAAACCCTTGGGATGTGCTGCCTCATGAAACTGTTCACCAGGGAGCTCTGAGTCACCCCAGCAATGTGATTTAGAGGGAAGGGGCTTTCAGCCCTTTTAGAGGGCAGTCAGTATGGAATCAGCCCAACCTCCCAGAGGGCCAGAGGTTGAGGTCAGCCTTGTGGGTGGCCAGCCAGCTTTACACAACTGAGCCCCTGTAAGGACTCTGGACACAAAGACTTGGGTGAGCTTCCTGGTGGGCAGTTCTCTGTGTCTGTATCCCTCACTAACGCCAGGAAAGTGACGCTGTCCATGAGGAGAGGACAATTGGACACTCTGAACTTGGATCTCTCCAAACTCTGCCCCAAGAGCTTCTTCTCTGCTTGATTTTAATCTGCATCCTCTAGATCTAATAAACCAGGACCATGAGTTTAACTTTCAGTGAGTTCTGTGGGTCCTTCTTGTGAAGTACTAGATCTAAGGATGGTCTTGGACTCCCAAGTTTGCAACTGATGTGGGAAGTGGGGGCAGTTTTGTGGACTGAGATCCTTCTAATGTGGCAATGACAGGGAATCCTATAACCTTCTTGAGCATTAACCACAGATGTTATCAAGGATTGTAGAGAAAATACAACAGGAGGAGGTAGTAGACACACGTGAACTGAGGAGCAGTTCCTCAGCCACAACTGGTGGGGCTTCCTGAGGCTGGGTGGGAGGTTTAACAACCAGGTCAAACGGAGCTCAGTCAGACACAGCCCACTGTGCGAGGGTCTTGGGAAAAGATCCACATACCCACCAGGAGAAAATGCCCAGGTTGGAGACTTGGTCCAAACTTCAGGGGCTGTACCCTTCAGCAGGCTGCCAAAAGTTTGGAAAAACCCAGACTCAGATGCCTCCTGGAATCCAAACACCTTTCCTACAAGTGCCAGAGCCCCAGGGTTGGACCTTCCTTTCCTTTTCTTTATACCTGAGTCTTCTGAGAAGGTTTGCAGAGGCCCACAACTAAATCCTAATTAGTTAAGAAAACCACCCAGCATAGGCAGAACGGAGCTAGTTATTCAGATTTAACACTTGCTTAAGCCAGTTTCTTAGGAGGGAGTCACATACCAAGACCATCTATGATGACTCTGCCATTGGAGAAAGTGGCCAACAAGGAACCAGACCACCAAGAGGCAGGAACACTATCGTAACTCCTGAGCTGACTCCCTGCCATATCTCCTGGGTCCAGAATCAACCAGTCATTGAGGTCAGACCAGAGTCGGTGCACAGAAGTGTGACCTCTCCCCTGCCCATGTGAGCTTGCATTCTGGCTCATGCCATCATGGGCCCAATTTGTCCAGATACCAAAGAGTTTAGGTACCAGAGATCAGGGGTTCTAAGACACACGACTGAGATGACTTTCAGGAGCCATCATCTACGAATGAAACCCGTGCATTAACACCTCCCCCATGGCTGATTCATGTGAATGGATGGTAAAAACCACCACAATACTGTAACGTAATTAGCCTCCAATTAAAATAAATAAATAAAAAAGAAAGAAAAATAAATAAAAATAAAGATTAACACCTGTGGGTCTTGTGAGACTTGCTGCAGGTATTTTACGGAAATTTCTCTGAGCATGGGGCTTTCCTGGTGGCTCAGTAAAGAATCCACCTGCAATGCAGAAGACACAAGATAGGCAAGTTCAATTCCTGACTTAGAAAGATCCCCTGGAGGAGAGCGTGGCAATCCACTCCAGTATGCTTGCCTGGAGAATCCTATGGATGGAGAAGCCTGGTGGGCAAAGAATCAGACACGACTGAGGTGGCAGCATGCACTCTCTGAGCATACTGGGAACCCCATGGAGGGACGCTACCTGAACCATAGTCCCTGGGTCAGCGGCTGTATCACTTGGGAACTAGTGAGAAACACAGATCCCCACAGCAGACCTGCTGAGTCAGGAGTTCTGGACATGGGGGCTCTGAACACTGTGCTCTAGCCAGCCCTGCAGCTGGCTGTTTCTGATGCATGCTCACGTCTGAGCACCATCACCATGGAGGGGAGGAGAGGCCACCGCTGGAGCCGGAGGAGGGGTGGGTGTACGGCTTCCCCTGGGTCACCCCTGCTGTGTTTATCCCACTGACCATTAAAGCCTGCCTTAAACAATCAAGAAAAGTGAAAGAGTGGGAGGAAGGAAAAATGTTAAACAAGACAATAAAGAGAAGGTAAATTTAGCAGAGGAATGAACAAAGAAGACAAAAGGAGGGAAAACAGAAAAGGAGCAAATGTTTAAGAAGAAAGTAAAATTAGACAATGCTTTGGCCACCTGATGTGAAGAGCTGACTTATTGGAAATGACCCTGATGCTGGGAAAGATTGAAGGCAGGAGAAGGGAACGACAGAGGATGAAATGGCTGGATAGCATCACCAATGCAACCGACATGAGTCTGAGTAAACTCTGGGAGTTGGTGACGGACAGGAGGCCTGACGTGTTGAAGTCCATGGAGTCAGAGTCGGACACAATTTAGCGACTGAACTGAACTGAAAAGACAAGGCAGATGCAGGAAGCGTGAACTGGAGAGGTACAGGCAGCACTGCAGGAGTTTCAAATCATGTGCAGATCCAGGCAGGGCTGTGCTCATGTGGCCACTCCACCGCCTGCAGTGAAACCACCCCTCGGGGCCTCAGTTTCCCTATCTGTAAAGTGGGTACAGAGGATTCAATGATGTGTTCGTGTATGCTCAGCCTCTCAACTGGGCCCAGCTCCTCGCAAGCCCTGTACTATGCATCCTCTGTCCATGGAGTTTTCCAGGCAAGAATACTGGAGTGGGTTGCCCTCTCCTACTCCAGGGGATCTTCCCAACCCAAGGGATCAAACTAGTGTCTCTTGCATCTCCTACAATGGCAGGCAGATTCTTTATCACTGCACCATCTGGGAAGCCCCTTCAATGACATAAGACACATTTAAAGTGCTTACCACAGTGACTGAAACATAACAACTACTCAATCACACTGGTTCTCTCCCTCTCTCTCTTTTTTTTTTTTTGGTTGCTAAAGAATAGTTTATTTACAAGAAGCCTAAAAATGTTGTCAAAGGATCAGATCGCCAGTCAAGGTTGGATGCATGAGACAAGTGCTCAGGGCTGGTACACTGGGAAGACCCAGAGGGATGGGATGGGGAGGAAGGTGGGAGGGGGGATCGGGATGAGGAACACATGTAAATCCATGGCTGATTCATGTCAATATATGGCAAAAACCACTACAATATTGTAACATAATTAGCCTCCAGCTAATAAAAATAAATGAAAATAAATAAATAAATAAATAAAATTAAAAAAAGAAGGATCAATTTTTAAACATTCACAAAGGACCAGAAATTTATGTTCCACTCCTAAAGAAAATATAAATACATCTACCTCTGAACACATACATACAAATGTGATTTTTCATAGCCCACATGCATACTTTTAAAGGAAAAATAGAATTTTGCAGCCTCATGGGTGCTTAAACTTTAGCTAGTCTACCAGTTTATTTTTTCAAAAAATAAAACTGAGGCTTAAGGATGTTTTATTTATTAGCCTTGTTTTTTTTTTTAATTAGAAATAAAAATCTATCACTAAAACAATGGCATCACTAAGCCACAGTAAATTCTGAGGTATAGAAAGGTGTGTTTGTAAGGAAACAAGTAAAAAGCAGCAGGGAGAGGGGGAGAGGGAAAGACAAACAGAAAAGTGAGGAAACTGTTAAACCCAGTGGAACCGAATGATTGCGACCCTCATCGAGTCTTGGGAGGAGCTGGCTTCTGGTGCCTGCCTCCCGCGGCTGGGCTGGATCCAGGCTCTTTTCTGAGCCCCTTGGGGAGGCGGCCAGCATCCCTTCAGCTGTGTCTTGCCTCCTGACTTGCTCCAGAAGAGAAACTTCATCCACACTTGTGCCAGCCAAGGCCTTGGCTGTCAGTGCAGCCGACCCCGGCTGAGCAGCTCTGATCTGATCAGTCTGAGACCCAAGCCTTGCAGGGCTGCTGTAACCTCAGGGGCGCCTGAGGCGCTGCACCCGTCTCCTGGTTCTCTTCCTGGCCCCAGAGGGGACCCAGGTGGCCAGGCAGTCAGGCAGGTCAGGTAACTACCCTACCTCTCTTGGGCATGCCATATAGGATGGGAGTGACCGTGTTTTCCTAGGAATACAGACAGCTGGTCTCCTTTCTCCCGGTGTGCCCTTGGGCCGTGCCTATCCTGAAGGTCCCCAGGTTTACACGGATGAGGGGAAGGCCCCTTTCCAAAACGCCCACCCCAGCTGTGTATCAGGGCTCAGCTCTGGAATACCAGGGCTTATCCAGACACCAGTACACATGTGTCTTCATTCTGCTGCTTGTGTGTGCGGGGGGTTCCCTTGGTAATCACTGAGGTAGACAGGGGTCAAGATTTTGATGGTCCCTTGCCATAACATGGACAAAATTTCACCTATAAGCCTAACAGCAGAGATCGGCCCCTTTTTAGGGGAAGACAGCAGGGATACCCTCTATGGAGGAGGCCCCACCGCCTTCAGTAAACCTCTGTGAAACCACGCAGGACAGGAATCAAAGCAGCAGGAGCTGGTCAACCGTGCTCCTGGGAACTTGGGTCATTCATGAGTGCTTGGACTGAAGGCTTTAATTGCTAATACTCACAGAATGCATTGATATAGCGGCTGAGTTCATTGTTTCAGGGTTTCCAAATATTCATGCAAGCATTCAACAGACATTTAAGGGCCACCTACAAAAACATAGCAGGCATGCTAATTGCCATCACAGTGCTGGGTCTTGGGGACAGGGGTTTTTATAAAAAAAATTTTTTTAATCTATACCTCAATGAAAAACAAACCAGTCATAGAGGGGCTTTTTAAAAAAAAATCATTGAAGTACAGTTGATTTACGGTGTTGTGCTAGTTCAGGTGTACGGCAAAGCAAACCAGTTATCCGTGAAAGTCGCCCAGTCATATCCAACTTTTTGCGACTCCATCGACTGTATAGTCCCTGGAATTCTCTAGGCCAGAATGCTGGAGTGGGTAGACTTTCCCTTCTCCAGGGGATCTTCCCAGCCCAGGGACTGAACCCAGGTCTCCCGCATTGCAGGCAGATTCTTTACTAGCTGAGCCACAAGGAAAGCCCAAGAATACTGGAGTGGGTAGCCTATCCCTTCTCCAACGGATCTTCCTGACCCAGGAATCAAAACACGGGTCTCCTGCATTTCAGGTGGACTCTTTACCAACTGAGCTATCTGGGAAGCCCCAGTTATACGTATATCCACTCTTTCCTTTTTTTTTTTTTTTTTTTTTTGGATTCTTTTCCCAAATAGACCATTACAGAGTATTGAGTCAAGTTCCCTGTGCTATTAGAGGGCCTTTCAAAACTATTTTGAGTGGGTATAGTATGATTCACAGAGTCCTTGGGTAAGGGGGTTGGGGGCGTGTTAATGAGAGACAAACATAAGAATTTAATCTCAAGTCTCAGGACTTACTCAGAAGTTCTGACTCATGGGCCAGAGTTGATGACCTGATTGCAGTCCATCCAGCTCCAGGGAGGTTGGCAGCAGTCCTGTTGGTGCCTGCACTGGGGGTGCAGAAGGAAGCACTGTCCTAAAACCTGGATGGCTGGCTCTGTGTGGGTCCTGGGTCCGTGTGTGCCCAGGGCTGTGACCGTGCCTCCATCCCCCACGTCTGTTAATGTACCCTTTCCACAGTCCCTTTTCTTTAGCACAGTGCTGCCCCCCCCACCCCAAAACAGCATGAAGTGAGCAGTGGATGCTTGTTTTTTATTGGAGTAGAGTTGATTTAGAATGTTGTGTTCGTTTTGGGTATATAGCAAAGTGAATGTTATATGTGAGTATATGTGTGTGTATGTACGTATGTATATATATACACACATACACTTTTTCAGTCTCTCTTCCCATAAAGGTTATTACAAAATATTGAGTATAGTTCCCTGTGCTATACAGTAGGTCCTTGTTGTTTCTCTTTTACATATATAATGTGTATCCGATAATCCCAAATTCCTGGTTTATTCCTCCTCTCCTTTCCCCATTGGTAAACATAAGTTTGTTTTCTATGTCTGTTGGTCTACTTTTGTTTTGTAAATAAGTTAATTTGTATCATTTGTTAAGATTCCACATACAAATGATATCATATGATATTTGTCTTTTGCTGTCTGACTTACTTCACCAAGTATGATAATCTCTAGGATCCTGGATGTATTTCAAATTTCCTAGTAAATTAAAAAAGTAGAAAGGAACAAGTAAAGCTACCTTTAAAAATATATTTTATTTACTCCAGTCCATCCAAAATATGATCACTTCAACCCACCATCAAAATAATAATTAATGAGATATTTCACATTCTGATTTTGCACTAAGACTTTGAATCTATGTGTCATTTCACACGGACAGCAGGTTTTTCCGTCCAAACAAGGGCCTTACAGGCACTCAATGGCCACGTGTGCTGGCCAGTGGCTACCCTGCTGGACCCACAGCCTGAGCCACTCTTTCTCCAGTTTTCTCCTTCCTTCAACATCCGAACTCTTTCTCTACCATGGCTGCCTCTCTTGTATAACTTATAAACATCTGTCCATGGTGCTCAAAACTTCCACAAAGGCGTTGTTCTCATTACCTGCATCCGAAACGCAAAGTTGCTCGCTACCCATCACCATCTTACACATTCACAAATGTCGCCATCACAAGAGTCTCTGGAGCAGGCAGAGCTGGCTAGGATTATTTGCTTCTGTCTTGGTCCATTTGAACTGCTTGAACAAAATACTGTAAAAATGAGTGGTTTACCAACCACAGACACTTATTTCTCCCAGTCATGGAGATTCAATGTCTAAGATCAAGTGCAGCAGGGTCAGGGTTGAGTTCTCTTCAGGGTTGTGACCAGCTGGCTTCTCTTGTATCCTCACATGTTGAAACAACTGCTTAGCTCTCCATCCCCTGGCGAGGGCACCATCCCATCATGAGGGCTCTTCCCCTAATGTGTCATCCAAATTGAATCACTTCCCCAAAGTCCCACCTCCACATAGTATCATGCTGGGGATTAGCTTCAACATATGTCTCTGAAGGAGGACAAAAACTGTATAAAGCATCCCTCCTGGTCAATTTCTCTAAAAGCAGCATTAATAACAGCAGCTAACACACAACTCTTATCAAGCACAAGCATTGTTTGAAGAACTCTACCATATCAACAAACAATATGCTAAATGAATTTTTAAATATATATTACTGGAGGTTGTCCACTAATAGTCAAATGCCCTTGTTAAAATGGAAAAAAGGAAGCAATTCTTTTAAACCCAAGCCTTGTATGCCAGATTACATGAGTTACAGACTGTGTAAGTACCCCTTATTCTGTTGGCAACAACAAAGAGAAAGCAGTATCAATAAACCCTTAGGCCCCAAAGAGATTACTTTCTCTAAACATTGACCGGCATTGTTAAATTGTTGTGCCGATTACAAACAGAATCTCACGTGTAGTTGAAAATCCTCATGAAGACCCCCAGGTAGTTCTTGTTTTGAGTGACAAAATGCAAGAGGTCAAAACTGGGACCCTGATCATTTGACCTCAAATTTATCATCTGACCTCAAACCCAGGTCTCTTTCTCTCTCCAATTTGTGCTTTTGTATAACAATGACCACTTGATTACTCATCTTTAAAAATGTGTGTAATCAATTCTATCTAACCGTCACCGACAGTGCATATTCAGAAACCAAGAGTGCACCCCACATGATGACTATTATCGTCAATATCATAGCTGCAGCCACACTTACAGAACAGTTACTATGTTATTGTTCTAAGGGTTTGACACCTATCAACTCAACCACAAAGACTTTAAATGCTAAAATAACTTACAGATACTTATTATCCATTCAACCCTTTTTACGTCTGTGGAGAACAGCTATATAAGAAAGAATGTTAGCTGTGGAATAAAAAAAAAGGAATTGGATAAAAATTCAGTCCATACTTACTGGCTGTATGACTTTCAAAATGTTTCTCACTCTCTGTTCAGATCTTGTAGGGTTGTGGTGTGGAGTATGTTTAGTGCACTGAACAGAACCTGGTTTGTGATAATCCCTACAAAGCATCTCTTAGTTTCAGGAGCAGCAGCAGGAGGTGAGTGATGGTGTCAAATTCATCACATAGGTAACCAGTGAGTGGGTATCCAGGATGTCTACTCAGGTCTCCTTGTTCTGAAGTGAAGTGAAGTGAAAGTTGTTCAGTTGTGTCTGACTGGTTGCGACTCCTCAACTGTATAGTCCATGGAATTCTCCAGGTCAGAATACTGGAGTGGGCAGCCTTTCCCTTCTCCAGGGGATCTTCCCAACCCAGGGATGAAACCCAGTCTCCCACATTGCGAGCGGATCCTTTACTAGCTGAGCCACAAGGGAAGCCCAAGAATACTGAAGTGAGTAGCCTATCCCTTCTCCAGGGGATCTTCCCAACCTAGGAATCAAACTGGGATTTCCTGCCTTTCAGGCAGATTCTTTACCAACTGAGCTATCAGGGAGGCCCCTGCTCTGAAGCGGTTCTTTATCCTGAGTGCCGTGTGCACTTGGCAAGGTTGACCTGGGATTCAGGTAACTCCTAAACTCGGTAGCCAGCAGGGCTGGCAGAAGCATCTCCACACCGAGGTTTCAGTGTTTTATTACTGCCACTTTCTAAATACTCAAGTGCTACAGCGTGACAACACCTTGACTGCAACGGCCCTGACACCTAGGTGATTGAAGATTGTGTCAGAAGGTGGATTTCATTTGGAATTTGAGGGATTTGTTTTCGGTTAGTTAAAGAGAGACTCTAAGCAACTATACCATAGTTTGGGAACAATAATTGCACAGGCTTAATTGCAGTCTATTTAAATAGAATTCTAAGCACTTTCCTTGCAAAATAATGGACTCAACTTTGCAGCCCTTAATTCTATTTCTGCTTCAGAATCAAGAGATTTTAATGAGCTTCTTTTCTGACTAAATCTGTGTGGGTAAATTCCTAGATTGAGGCTATAAACTTCTGATGAGCAGAAGAATAAAAGCACAAACACCCTGTTCATTGTGCTTAAGGGATTCATATTTCATTTAGAACCCTGAATACACATCCAAGCCAAATCATACTATTTTTGGCACTTCAGAAACAGAAACTAATAATGTACATGTTTCAGGTGTCCAACTGCATGCTCATAAATTAATTTTTTTATGAAAATAGAGGCAACTAATTCAAGCTATTGGGCCACCATATTTAGAAGAAATTGTACTTGAAACATTGACAATGTTCTATTATTTTAATTCTTATATTTTGGAGGTGACATGCTTATATAACGTGCTTTTACCTACAGGAACAAGATTTACCTTTAAAACATACGGGAGATATTTTCTTATTTGAGAAGATGCTATAAATCCTCTTTAACCTTGTGTGGTGTAAAATGTTTGTGTCCCTCCAAAATTTACATAATGAAATCCAGCCTCCCAATGTGATGGTATTCAGTAGTGAGATCTTTGGGAGGAAATCAGGTCATAAGAATAGTGATCTCAAGAATGGGATTAGAAGATCTCATCACATACACAAAAAAAAGTTGTAACTATATGGTGATAAATGTTAACTAAACTTATTGTCATTATCATTGCACAATATATGCATATATTGAATCATGTTGTATATCTAAAACATATAATGTAAATGTCAATCATACCTCAACTAAAAAAAAACTGTGGGATTAGTACCCTTGTAAAAAGGA
This sequence comes from Odocoileus virginianus, assembly GCF_023699985.2. Lineage (NCBI taxonomy): Eukaryota > Metazoa > Chordata > Mammalia > Artiodactyla > Cervidae > Odocoileus > Odocoileus virginianus. Next base: position 48,206,050 of record NC_069692.1, read on the forward strand.
CCCCAGAGAGCTCTCCCACTCTCTTTCTGCCCTACAAGGATACAATGAGAAGTCAGAAGTCAGCAACCCAGACGAGGGCTCTCACCAAGCACCAAATCTGCTGGCACCAGCCTTCAGAATCTTGACAAATAAATTTTATTATTTATATCACCCACTATTGGTTACTTTGGTGTAGTAGTCTAAAGGGTGGCAGAATATGCCACCTAAAAATATATCACTTTGACATAAGGATTATTTCAAGCTAAAGGCACTTAAAAGCCAGCAGATAGAAGAGAGACCCTCTAATCTGCCCCCTTTCTTCCTGAAAGAAGGAGATAAATCTCCCTTGTGAAGATGTATTCCCTATACCAGTAGAAAGGAGACATTCTTATTACCAGAGATGAGGAGCTGAGGTTGAGGAAATCTGTACCAACAGACCTTGGGAAAATAATTGGGATCTTCCGTTAGCATCCCCACATACAAGCCTCTCTGTTCAAGCTAGTATAAAAGCTTCATTTTGCCACTTCTTTGAGATCATCATGGGCTGCCATATCACATAAAACTTACACATTAACTTTGTTTTTTCCCTCTTTTCCTGGCTAATTTTGTTTCTTTCCAGTCTGTTTTAGGCCTACTTAATTCTCAGGGTCAGCTCGAGACCCTACATGTTGCCTCCCTCACAGTTTCTGGACAATGAAGGTGTCACCTTCAAAGCCTGGGATGCCCCATGTCTACTGTCTCAAGGGCTTGTGGGGAGGGGTCCTGGGAGAACTGACCAAAGCTAGCAGAACATAAAAATTCTTAAAAAGTCAGCTCTCCCGAGTCTCTAGCACTAATCAAGAGGGAAGAATTTTCTTCTTGTCCTTTCTGTTCTATGGTCAAATTGGCAGGAGAAAAACATTTGTAAAAATAATTAATTCTCTGCGTTGCAACTCTTGTGAGTTTTGTTTTGGGTGCCCAGAGATGACTGATCCTTTCCCTCTCGGGGACATTTTCTTCTATGTGTGTTTTACGTACTGAAAGCTTGATGGGCTTTGCCTTTGCCAATGGTCAGAGTGAAGGCCCCAAGAATGGGCAGGGCAGAATGCGGCAGCACTCCATTGGCCGCTGGCATCCTACTGCAGTTAGGGGTCCTCTGGGAGCTTTGCCTAAACCTTTGTTTTGGCTGCCAGTGGGAGTAGCTCTGAACCTTGAGAGGGCTGCATCTTTTGCATCATCTTTAGGGTTGGCTCATGGGATCATAGGGAAGCCATTGAAAGCCTTGTTGGTTTTAAGCCATAAAAAGGTTTCTTGGCCTGGAGTCACATTGAAATAGTCACATTGAAATCTTGCGAGATTTGAACTTTTATATCTCAAACAACTTTTTAGAGGTCTGCCATCCTAAACAAGGGACTTCTCACATGGTGCTAGTGGTAAAGAACCTGCCTGCCAATGCAGGAAACATAAGAGACACCTGTTTGATCCCTGGGTCAGGAAGATCCCTTGGAGAAGGAAATGGCAATCCACTCCAGTATTCTTGCCTGGAGATTCCCTTGGACAGAGGAGCCTGGTGGACTGCAGTCCACAGGGTGGCAGAGAGTCAGCTGAACATAAAGCAACTTAGCACACATGCATGGACATCCTGAACAAATGTCCTATAGTCCCTTATGGGAAGATCAGACTGAAGGGGAAGAAATTAGGCAAAGATGAGCATCAACTCATATAAATTAGTAAATGTGTTTCTCTATTTATACCTAACTCATAAGTACGTCAGTCGCTCAGGCTTGTCCAACTCTTTGCAACACTATGGACTAGAGCCTGCCAGGCTCCTCTCTCCATGGGATTATCCCAGCAAAAATACTGGAGTAGGTTCCCATTTCCTCCTCTGGGGGATCCTCCCAACCCAGAGATAGAGCCCACATCTGTGGTTCCTGCCCTGGCAGGTGGATTCTTTACCACTGAGCCACCTGAGAAGCCCTAAGAAAAATAAGAGCTTAAGTATTCATATAAATCTCAGAAACATAGCAATAAATCCCAATGTTTTTCAAGTTTGTGTGGTCTGGGATAATTTTCAATAAATAAAAGCTAGTTTAGGTTGGGATCAAGATGGCAAAGGAGTGAAGCAGAGCTCACCTTTCTCCACAAAAACATTGAAAATACATCTACAAGTGGAATGATTCACACAGAACAGCTACTGAATGCTGATAGAAGACCTCAGATGTATAAAAAGACAAGAAAACTTCTATGTAACTAAATAGGACAAAAGGGAAAAGAAAAAGAAGGAGTCAGAACAGGGCCTGTGCCCTGGGGAGTGAGCTATAGAAAAGGAAAGATACCCACCCCCTGGGAAGGCCGCTCACCAGTGTCGAAATTAGACTGGACAGAGGGGGAGCTCAGAGCCTAAGAAGGGAGGGCAGCAACTGGTTTGTGAACAGCAAAACATAGAAGGAATCAATAGCAAAGAAAGAACCAATAGCAAAATAACTGAGGCAGAAGAATGGAAAAATGACTTGGAAGATAGAGTAGTGGAAATCTCTGCATGGAAAAGAATAAAGGAAACATAATGAAAAGAAATGAGGACAGTCTCAGAGATCTCTGGGACAACATGAGTTGCACCAACATTTGAATCCCAGAAGAAGAAGAAAAAGAGAAAGGGCCTGAGAAAATAGTTAAGGAGATCATAGTTCGAAACTTTCCAAATATGGGAAAAGAAACAGTCAACCAGGTCCAGGAAGTGTAGAAATTTCCATACAGGATAAACCAAGGAAGAAAACGCTGGAACAATCAAATTAACAAAAATACAAAGACAAAATATTAAAAGCAACAAGGTTCATAAAAATAGTAAGTAAAGTAAATAAATAAATGCAACAAAAGAAAAGCAATAAGTAACACACAAGGGAATCTTCATAAGGTTATCGGCTGATTTTTCAACAGGAGTTCTGCGGGCCAGAAGGGAGTGGCAGGATATATTTAAAGTGATGAAAGGGAAAAATCTACAACCAAGAATACGCTACCCAGTGAGGCTTTTGCTGAGATTCCACAGAGAAATCAAAAGCTTTACAGACAAGCAAAAGTTAAGAGAATGTAGCAACACCAAACCACCTTTACAACAATTGCTAAAGTAACTTCTCCAGGCAAGAAACAAAAGAGAACAAGAGAGGAAGGGAAGAAAAAAGACCTCCCAAAACAATTAAGAAAATGGCAATAGGAACATATATATCAATAATACCTTAAATGTAAATGGATTAAATGCTCCAGCCAAAACACATAGGTTGGCTGAATGGATAAAAAAACAAGTCCCCTATGTGTGCTGTCTACAAGAGACCCACTTCAGAACTAGGAACACATACAGACTGAAAGTGAGGGGATGGAGAAAGATATTTCATGTAAATAGAAGTCAAGAGGAAGTTGGAGTAGTAATACTCATATCAGACAAAACAGTCTTTAAAATACAGACTGTTACAAGAGACAAGGAAGGACACTATATAATGATTAAGAGATCAATCAAAGAAGAAAATATAACAATTGAATTATTTATGCACCCAACATAGAAGCACCTCAATACAAAAGATTGGAGAAGGCAATGGCAGCCCACTCCAGTACTCTTGCCTGGAAAATCCCATGGATGGAGGAGCCTGGTAGGCTGCAGTCCATGAGGTCACAAAGAGTCAGACACAACTGAGCGACTTCATTTTCACTTTTCACTTTCATGCATTGGAGGAGGAAAAGGCAACCCACTCTAGTATTCTTGCCTGGAGAAACCCAGGGACGGGGGAGCCTAACCGGCTGCCATCTATGGGGTGGCACAGAGTCGGACACGACTGAAGCAACTTAGCAGCAGCAGCAGCAATACAAAAGATAAATGCTAACAGCCATAAAAGGGGAAATCAACAGTAACACAATAATAGTGGGGCACTTTAACACTCCACTTACGCCAATGGACAAATTATCAAAACAGAAACTTACTAAGAAAATACAAGCCTTAAATGACACATTAGACCATATAGACTTAATTAGTATTTATAGGACAATCTATCCAAAAGCAGGAGACTAAACTTTCTACTCAAGTGCAACACGGAACATTCTCCAGGATAGATCACATCTTGGGTCACAGATCAAGTCTCAATAAATTTAAGAAAATTAATACTGTAATCCAGCATCTTTTCTGACCACAACACGATGAGATTAGCAATCAATTACAGTGGGGAAACTGAAAGAAACATAGACACATGGAAGCTAAACAATATACTACTAAATACCAATGGATCACAAAAGAAATCAAGAGGAAATTTAAAAATACATAAAGACAAATGAGAATGAAAATGCAATGACCCGAAACCTATGGGATGCAGCAAAAAATAGTTCTAAGAGGTAAGTTCATATCAATATAATCTTACCTCAAGAATTAAGAAAAATCTCAAACAACCCAACCTTATGCCTAGAGCAACAAGAGAAAGAAGAACAAAGCCCAAATTTAGTAGAAGGAAAGAAATCATAGAGTGAGAGCAGAAATAAATGAAAAAGAAACAAAGAAATAATAGCAAAGATCATTGAAACTAAAAGCTCATTCTCTGAGAAGATAAATTTGATAAACCTTTAGCCAGACTCATTGAGGAAAAAAAAGAGGACTCAAATCAATAAAATTAGAAATGAAAAAGGAGAAGTTAAAATTGACACCACAGAAGTGTAAAGGATCATAAGAGACTACTACAAGCAACTGTATCCTAATAAAATGGACAACATGGAAGCAATGGCCAAACTCTTAGAAAGATACAATCTTCTCTAAACTGAACCAGCAAGAAATAGAAAATATTAAAAAAAACTGATCACAAGCAATGAAATTGAAACAGTGACTGATAATCTTCCAACAAACAAAAGTCCAGGAAAAGATGGCTTCACAGGCAAATTCTATCAAACATTTAGATAAGGATTAACACTCATTCTTTTCAAATTCTTCCAAAAGACTGCAGAAGAAGGAACACTACTAAGCTCATTCTATGAATCCACCATCACCCTGATACCAAAACCAGACAAAAATATCCACCAAAAAAAAATTACAGGCCATTATTACTATTGAACTTAGACACAAAAATTCTCAACAAAATCCTAGCAAACAGAATCCAACAGTACATCAAGAGGATTATACACCATCATCAAGTAAGGATGCAAGGATTCTTCAATATATACAAATAAATCAATGTGATACACCATATTACAAAATTGAGGGAAAAAAACCCATATGATCATCTCAACAGATACAGAAAAACCTTTGATAAAATTCAACACCCTTTTATGATAAAAGCTCTCCAGAAAGTGGGCATACAGGGAACATACTTCAACATGATAGAGGCCATATATGACAAACCCACAGCAAATATCATATTCAATGGTGAAAAACTGAAAGCATTTCCTTTAAAATCAGTAATAAGACAAAGATGTACACTCTCACCACTATTATTCAATATAGTTTTGGAAGTTCTAGCCACAGAAATCAGAGAAAAAAATTAAAGTAATACAAATTTAAAAGAGGAAGTAAAACTATCACTGTTTGCAGATGACATGATACTATACATAGAGAACCCTAAAGATGCTACTGAAAACTACTAGAGCTCATCAATGAATTTGGTAAAATTATAGGATACAAAATTGATACACAGAAATCTCTTGCATTCCTATACACTAACACAAAATATCAGAAACAGAAATTAAAGAAACAATCCCATTTACCATCACAACAAAAAGAATAAAATACCTAGGAATAAATCTACCTATGGAAGCAAAAGACCTGTACTCAGAAAACTAAAAGATACTGATGAAAGGAATCAAGGACAACATAAACAGAGGGAGAGATATACCATGTTGATTCACCATAGTCAAAAATAAACTCAAAACGGAATAAAGCCCTAAATGTAAGAATGAACACTATGAAACTCTTTCAGGAAAACATAAGCAGAACACTCCTTGACAGAAATCACAGTGAGACCTTTTCTGAACCACATTCTAGAATAATGAAAATAAAAACAAGAATAAACAAATAGGATCAAATTAAAAGCTTTTGCACAGCAAAGGAAAACTATAAACAAAATGAAAAGACAATCCTCAGAATGGAAGAAAATATTTGCAAACAAAACTACTGACAAGAGATTAATCTCCAAAATATACAGACAACTCATGCAGCTCAACATCAAAAAAACAAACCTAAGAGAAAATGTCCAAATAGACATTTCTCCAAAGAAGACATGCAGATGGCCAACAAACACATGAAACAGTGCTCAACATCACTAATTATTAGAGAAATGCAAGTCAAAATTATAATGAGGTACCAACTCACACCAGTCAAAATGACCATCATCAAAAAATCCATAAACAATAAATGCTGGAGAGGGTGTAGAGAAAAGGGTACCCTCCTACACTGTTGGTGGAAATATAGTGGTACATCCACTATGGAGAATAGTATGGAATTTCCTTCAAAAGCTAAAAATAGAGCAATCATGTGACCCAGTAATCCCACTACTGGGCATACATCCTGAAAAAACCATAATTCAAATAGATACATGCACCCCAGTGTTCATTGCAGCACTATTTACAATAGCCAAGACATGAAAGCAACCTCAATGTCCATCAACAGGAGAAAGAATAAAGAAGATGTGATACATATGTGTGTGTATGTTTACACAATGGAATATTACTCAGCCATAAAAAAGAACAAATAATGCCATTTGCGGCAACATGGATGAACCAAAGATTGTCATATTGAAGTCAGACACAGAAAGACTAATATCATATGATATCTCATATGTGGACTCTTACCAAAAAAATGGTACAAATGAACTTATTTACAAGACAGAAGTAGTCACAGATGTAGATAACAAACTTGTGGTTACCAGGGAATAAGAGGGGCAGGGATAAATTGGGAGCATAGAGAACCTACTGTGAAGCACAGGGAACTCTACTCAATACCTTGTAAGGGTCCATATGGAAAAGAACCTTTGAAACAAAGAGCAGCTCTTCAGCCTTAACCTGTGTGCCGCCATCGCCGTCATGCTAGGCGCCACTGTCTGCCACTGTTCTGTAGCTGCAGCCGCAGTCGCCCGGGCCAGCCCTCGAGGCTGCTGCACCCCACTCTGGCCCCCGGTCCCGCCACCGCTGTCCAGTCACTTCGCTGCTACTCCCATGGGTCACATGAGACAGGCAAGGAGTTTGATGCTCGCCGGGTGACATACTTCAATAAGCCAGATATTGATGCTTGGGAGTTGCCTAAAGGGATGAACACACTTGTTGGCTATGACCTGGTTCCAGAACCCAAAATCATTGATGCTGATTTGCTGGCATGCAGACATTTAAATGATTTTGCTAGTGCAGTTCACATCCTAGAGGTTGTTAAGAACAAAGCAGGACCTCATAAGGAAATCTACCCCTATGTCATCCAGGAACTTAGACCAACTTTGAATGAACTGGGAATCTCCACTCCAGAGGAACTGGGCCTCGACAAAGTGTAAACCCCATGGGTAAGATGGGCTTCCCAAGGACTTATTGATAATGCTACTTGATTGTAAACACTCACCTGGAAATAATAACATATTACCTTATTCGAACAACTTTTCTTTTGTTGAGTACCAAACCATGTAATGTAACTTGGACTTTAATAAAAGGGAAATGAGTTTGAACTGAAAAAAATAAAATAAAACAAAGAGTAGTATATGTACATATAACTGATTCACTTTGCTATACACCTGATACTAACAAAACATTGTAAATCAACTATACTCCAATAAAATTTTTCTAAAAGGCCAGATTAAGTTTGTTGGCTTAATAAAAATAGGCATGACTTCAGAGTTGTCTGCATTAAACATACTGCAGTCATGCAAATTTTTCTACCTAGGTTTACTAGTCAAACAAGCTTATGTTATCTCTATTAGATGTTGAAGATTGTAAAATTATAAATTCAACATGAGACTTAAACATAAAATAAAAAATAAATTATGAATTTATTTCAAGAAAGGCAATAAAAAAGTTTAGGAAGAGCCATATGTTCCAACTTTTAGATTTTTTGCTTCTCTGTGTGGGTTTTTTTTCATACTTCTCTGATTTGTCTACAGGAAAAGCAACTCAAGATGACGGATAGCTTTCCTGACTGTCTCATGAAATTTTGATGAGCAATTCAAGCACAGTTTGCTAAAAAACAAATGAATTAAATGGATGTAAATGGGATAAAAGTATATAAGTGAACTTTCTCAATAGTAATTGCTTTATAAAATATGTTAAAAATAATTTCAAAGCCTTTTTTGGTATCTTAAAAGTTACACTAACAAGTTAAGTGATGGATATTCATTGAATATCAAGGCCCTTTCCAAATACCATAAAATACTGAAACACTGATTTCTAAACTTAAGTTTATCTATTCATGACTTCTTCAATTTTACAGAACCAAAGGATATTTGAGTCTGCTGATATATATATTTATTTTGTCACATGGAAAATTTGTATTATGAAAAAAAATATATACCTACAAATTATGAAATGATATATTCTTTAAATGTATTCACTTGCTATAGAATGCTAGTATTATGATAGGCAATCAATAAATAGAAAGGAAATTACTAGAAACTAGAAAGGTGAAAGGAAAGTAGTATGTATTTTTAATTAAAAAATGAGGGGGAAGGCATGAGATATGAATGACTTGTTTCTGTTAAGGGAAAAAAAAAGACTAGTTTTGTCCTAAAATAAAGTGACTGGTTGTTCCAGGCCCAAGAAACAAGAAATGAAAATGATTAGCACAAAATCTAAAAGGATATATTTAGGAATTTGCAGAAGATCTATGGGGGAAAAGTTTTTTATGTTGCAAGGTCAAAGATGACTCAGATGAAATGGATTTATTTATGAGTTTTCTAAATGAGCTCAATAATAGGCTGATGAAAAGCTAGTATCTCATTTGCTCTCAGTTAAAATGAAAAAGTTGCAGTTCTGCTTGGTGGGGGATCAAGGCAATGGGGTAGGAAGACCCTGAACTCATCTTCTTCATGGTAACACCAAAACTGCAACTACTTACATAGCAACTATCTACTCCCTGAATACTAGAAGAAAGATGCAGAGGAGCAAGAAGACCGGTAGGAGGAGTGCAGATATGGTTTTTTGGGTCAGCAACCCACAAATGGAGGGAAACCACAGCCATCACCATCCTTAAGAGTGAGGAGCCTGGGGCTCCCAACATGGAGAAAGAGCCCCCAGCAAGTCCAGCTTTGAAAACACGTAGGATTTGGGGTTGAGGGAGCAGAAGGACAGTAGGCAACAGACTGTGCTCTTAAAGGGCATGTGCAAAATCTCACATGCCCCGAGTCCCAGCACAGATGGTTTGACAGGAGCCTGGGTCACTCTCATTTACTGATATTGGAGGCAGTCCTGAAGAGGCCGGAGGCATGTGGGGTCCCCCTAGGAAATGAGATGCTGGCAGCAACCATCTGGGGGATCTCATTCAATCGTGATAGCACCAGCAGTGGTTAGAGCTATTTCTTATTTTGTTTTTTTCTTTTTAATTTTTTTGGCTGTCATGCACAGTATGCAGGTATCTTTGTTCCCTGACCAGAAATTGAACCTACACCCCCTGCACTGGAAGCAGGGAGTCTTAACCATTGGACAACTAGGAAATTCCTCATTTTATTTTTAATTGAAGTATAGTTGATTTATAATATCGTGTTATTTTCAGATATATAGCACAGAGATTTAGCTATATATATATGTAGATAGATAGATATGTTGAAACTAATGTATTTACTTCAGATAGACATCACAGTAACTTTGTCATTATATACATATAATATGAAATACATATAAAATAATCTGAAAAGAATATATATATATTATTTTTAGATTATCTTCCCTTTTAGGTTATTCATAATATTGAGTATACTTTCTTGTGCTATACAGTAGGTTCTTGTTGGCCATCTACTTTTTAAATTTATTTATATTTTTATTGAAGGATAACTGGTTTACAGAATTTTGTTGTTTTCTGTCAAACCTCAACATGAATCAGTCAGATGTATACATACATACCTTCCCTTTTGAAACTCCCTCCCAACTCCCTCCCCATCACACCCCTCTAGGTTGATACAGAGCCCCTGTTTGAGTTTCCTGAGACATACAGCAAATTCTGTTGGCTCTCTATTTTACATATGATAGTGTAAGTTTCCATGTTACTCTTTCCATATATCTCATCCTCTCCTCCCCTCTCCCTATGTCCATATGTCTATTCTGTATGGCTGTTTCTCCATTAATGCCCTGTAAATAGATTCTTCAGTACCATTTTTTTAGATTCCATATGTATGCATTAGAATATGATATTTATCTTTCTCTTCCTGACTTACTTCACTCTGTATAATAGGTTCTAGGTTCATCCACCTCATTGGAACTGATGCAAATGCATTCCTTTTTATGGCTGAGTAATATTCCATTGTGTGTATGTACCACAACTTCTTTATCAATTAATCTGTTGATGGACATCCAGATTGCTTCCATGTTCTAGCTATTATAAATTGTGCTGCAATGAACAATGGGATATGTGTGTCTTTTTCAATTTTTATTTCCTCGGGGTATATGCCTAGGAGTGGGATTGCTGGGTCATATGGTGGTTTTGTCCCAAGTTTTTAAAGGAATGTCCATACAGCCTTCCACAGTGGCTGGATCAATTTACACTCCCACCAAGAGTGTAAGAGGGTTCCCTTCTCTCCACACCCACTCCAGCATTTGTAGACATTTTGATGATGGCCATTCTGACTGGTTTGAGGTGATATCTCATTGTAATTTTGATTTTAATTTCTCTAATAATAGGGGATGTTGTGCATATTTTCATGTTCTTGCTAGGCATCTGTATGTCTTCTTTGGAGAAATGTCTGTTTAGGTCTTTTTTCTCCTTTTTGATTGGGTTGTTTTTCTGGCATTGAGTTGTATGAGCTGCTGGTATATTTTGGAAACTAACCCTTTTTCAGTTGTTTCATTTGCTATTATTTTCTCTCATTATGAGGGTTGTCTTTTCACCTTGCCTGTGGTATCCTTTGCTGTGCAAAAGCTTTTAAGTTTAATCAGGTCCCACTTGTTTACTTTTGTTTTTATTTCCATTACTCTAGGAGGTGGGTCATAGAGGATCTGCTTTGATTTGTGTCATCGAGTGTTCTGCCTATGTTTTCCTCTAACAGTAAGACAGTTTCTGGTCTTACATTTAGGTCTTTAATCCATTTCAAGGTTATCTTTGTGTATGGTGTTAGGAAGTGTTCTAATTTCATGTGGCTGTCCAGTTTTCCAAACATCACTTATTGAAGAGGCTGTCTTTTCCCCATTGTATATTCTTGCCTCCTTTGTCAAAAATAAGGTACCCATATGTGCATGGGTTTATTTCTGGGCTTTCTATCTTGTTCCATTGGTCTGTATTTCTGTTTTTGTGCCAGTACCATACTGTCTTGATGACTGTAACTTTGTAGTATAGTCTGAAGTCAGGAAGGCTGATTCCTCCAGCTCCAGTCTTCTTTCTCAAGACTGCTTTGGCTATTCGCGGTCTTTTGTGTTTCCATATGAATTGTGAAATTTTTGTTCTAGTTCTGTGAAAAACACCACTGGTAATTTGATAGGGATCACATTGAATCTGTAGATTGCATTTGGTAATATACTTATTTTCACAATATTGATTCTTCCTACCCAAGAATGTGGAATATCTATCTGTTTATGCCATCTTTGATTTCTTTCATCAGTGTCTTAAAATTTTCTGAATACAGTTCTTTTGTCTCCTTAGATAGGTTTATTCCTAGATATTTAATTCTTTTTGTTGCAATGATGAATGGGATTGATTCCTTAATTTCTCTTTCTGATTTTTCATTGTTAGTATATAGAAATGCAAGTGATTTCTGTGTATTGATTTTGTATCCTGAAAATTTCCTAAATTCACTTATTAGCTCTCGTAATTTTTTGATACTCTCTTTAAGATTTTCTACATATAGCATCCTGTCATTGGCAAATAGTGAGAGCTTTACTTCTTTTCCAATCCAGATTCCTTTTATTTCTTTTTCTTCTCTAATTGCTATAGCTAGGCCTTCCAAAACTATGTTGAGTAATAGTGGTGAAAGTGGACACCCTTGTCTTGTTCCTGATCTTATAGGAAATGCTTTATGTTTTTCACCATTGAGAATAATGTTTGTTGTGGGCTTATCATATATGGCCTTTGCTATGTTGAGGTAGATTCCTTCTATGCCCATTTTTTGAAGAGTTTTAATCATAAGTGGGTGCTAAATTTTGTCTCTTTTTCTCCATCTGAGATTATCATATGGTTTTATCCTTCAATTTGTTAATATGGTGTATCACATTGATTGATTTGTCTATATTGAAGAATCCTTGCAACCCTGGAATAAACCCAAGTTGCTCATGCTGTATGGGCTTTTTGATGTGTTGCTGGATTTTGTTTGCTAAACTTTTGTTGAGGATTTTTGCATCTATGTTCATCAGTGATATTGGCCTGTAGTTTTCTTTTTGTGTGTTGTCTTTGTCTGGTTTTGATATCAGAGTGATGGTGGCCTCATAGAATGAGTTTGGAAGTGTTCCTTCCTCTGTAATTTTTTGAAAGCATTTTAAAAGGATAGGCATTAACTCTTCTCTAAATATTTGGTAGAATTCACCTCTGAAGCCATCTGGTCCTGGGCTTTTGTTTTTTGGGAGATTTTTGATCACAGGTTCAATTTCAGTGCTTGTAATTGGGTTGTTCATAATGTCTATTTCTTCCTGGTTCAGTCTTGAAAGATTGAACTTCTCTAAGAATCTGTCCATTGCTTCCAGGTTATCCATTATATTGCCATATAGTTGTTCATAACAGTCTCTTATAATCCTTTCTATTTCTGTGTTGTCTGTTGTAACTTCTTTTTCATTTCTAATTTTGTTGATTTGATTCTTATCTCTCTTTTACTTGATGAGTCTGGCTAAAGGTTTGTCAATTTTGTTTATCTTCTCAAAGAACCAGCTTTTAGTTTTATTGAATCTCTCCTATTGTTACTTTCATTTCTTTTGCATTTCTTTCTGCTCTGATCATTATGATTTCTTTCCTTCTTCTAAGTTTTGGGGTGTTTTGTTCTTTTTTTGCCCAGTTGTTTTAGGTGTAAAATTAGGTTGTCTATTTGATGTTTTTCTTGTTTCTTGAGGTAGGACTGTATTGCTATAAATTTCCCTCTTATAACTGCTTTTGCTTCATCCCATAGGTTTTGAGTTGTCATGTTTTCATTGTCATTTGTTTCTAGGATTTTTTTTTAATTTCCCTTTGGATTTATTTTCGTTATTTAGAAACATATTGTTTAATCTCCATGTGTTTGTGTTTGTTTTTTTTTTTTTCATTTAATTGTATTAGTTGGAGGCTAATTGCTCTACAATACTGCAGTGGTTTTTGTCATACATTGACATGAATCAGCCATGGATTTACATGTATTCCCCATCCCGATCCCCCCTCCCACCTCCCTCTCGACCCGATCCCTTTGGCTTTTCCCAGTGCACCAGGTCCGAGCACTTGTCTCATGCATCCAACCTGGGCTGGTGATCTGTTTCACCCTTGATAATATACATGTTTTGATGCTGTTCTCTTGAAACATCCCACCCTCGCCTTCTCCCACAGAGTCCAAAAGTCTGTTCTATACATCTGTGTCTCTTTTTCTGTTTTGCATATAGGGTTATCGTTACCATCTTTCTAAATTCCATATATACAGCCGCTATGGAAAACAGTGTGGAGATTTCTTTAAAAACTGGAAATAGAACTACCAAATGACCCAGCAATCCCACTTCTGGGCATACACACCGAGGAAACCAGATCTGAAAGAGATACGTGCACCCCAATGTTCATCGCATCTCTGTTTATAATAGCCAGGACATGGAAGCAACCTAGATGCCCATCAGCAGACGAATGGATAAGGAAGCTGTGGTACATATACACCATGGAATATTACTCAGCCATTAAAAAGAATTCATTTGAATCAGTTCTAATGAGATGGATGAAACTGGAGCCCATTATACAGAGTGAAATAAGCCAGAAAGATAAAGACCATTACAGTGTTTGTGTTTTCTACAGTTTTTTTTTCTTGTAATTGATATATAATCTCATAGCATTGTGGTCAGAAAAGATGCTTGATATGATTTCAGTTTTCTCACTTTCAGTATATATGTGTCTTTAGGTCTGAAGTGGGTTTCTTGTAGACTGCATATATATAGGTCTTATTTTTGTATCCATTGAGCCAGTCTGTGTCTTTTGGTTGGAGCATTTAATCCATTTACATTTAAAGCAGTTGTTGATATAGATGTTCCTATTGCCATTTTCTTAATTGTTTGGGGTTTGTTTTTGTATATCTTTATCTTCTCTTGTATTTCCTGACTACCTAAGTCACTTTAACATTTGTTGTAAAACTGGTTTGGTGGCACTGAATTCGCTCAACTTTTGCTTGTCTGAAAAGCTTTTGATTTCTCCATCAGTTTTCAACGTGATCCTTGCTGGGTAGAGTAATCTTGGTTGTAGATTTTTCCCTTTCAGTACTTTAAATATATCCTGCCGTTTCCTTCTGGCCTGCAGAGTTTCTGCTGAAAGACCAGCTGTCAAACGTAGGGGGTTTCCCTTGTATGTTACTTGTTGCTTTTCCTTTGCTGCTTTTAATGTTCTTTCTTTCTGTTTAATCTTTTTTAGTTTGATTAATATGTGTCCTGGTGTGTTTCTCCTTGGGCTTATCCTGTATGGGACTCTTCATACTTCTTGGACTTGATTGACTATTTCCTTTTCCATATTAGGGAAATTTTCAACTATAATCTCTTCAAAAATTTTCTCATACCCTTTATTTTTCTCTTCTTCTTCTGGGACCGTTATGATTCGATTGTTGGTGCATTTGATATTGTCCCAGAGGTCTCTGAGACTATCCTCAGTTCTTTTCATTCTTTTTAATTTATTCTGCTCTTCAGCAGTGATTTCCACCATGTTACCTTCCAGCTCACTGATCTGTTCTGCTTCATATATTCTGCTATTGATTTCTTCTAGAGTATTTTTAATTTCAGTAATTATGTTGTTTGTCTGTTTATTCTTTAATTCATCTAGGTCTTTGTTGATTGTTACATTTTCTCCATTCTGTTTTCAAGGTTTTCGATCATCTTTACTGTCATTATTCTGAATTCTTTTTCAGGTAGTTTGCCTGTTTCCTCTTCATTTATTTGGACTTGTGTGTTTCTAGCTTGTTCCTTCATTTCTGCAGTACTTCTCTGCCTGTTCATAATTGTTTTAAACTTACTGTGTTTGAGGTCTCCTCTTCCCAGGCTTCAAGGTTGATTCTTTCTTCCTCTTGGTTTCTGCCCTCTAAGATTGGTCCCGTGGTTTGTGTAGGTTTCGTAAGGGTGAGATATGTGCTGAGTTTTGTTTTGTTTTGTTTTTTTCCTCTGATGGGCAGGGCTGAACGAGGTGATAATCCGTTCTGCTGATGTTTGTATTTTTGCCTTGTTTGTTGTTTGGATGAGGCATCCTGCACAGAGTGCTACTGGTAATTGGGTGGTGCCAGGTCTTGTACTCAAGTGGCTTCCTATGTGGGAATCCTCACTGTTTTATATTCCCTAGGGTTAGCAGTTCTCTGGGAGTGTAGGGTGTTGGCATGAGCGCTCCCACTCCAGAGGCTCAGGGCTTGATCTCTGTCTGAAGCGAGGTCCTGAGGCAAGTGACACCTCATTGGGTGCAGCGGGTGCAGGAGCAGTCATCCGTTTTCATGTATAGTATTCTCTATCTGCTAATCCCAAACTCCTAATTTATCCCTTCCCCCACATCCCTTTCCCTTTCGGTAAAGATAAGTTCTTTTTTCATGTCTGTGAGTTTCTGTTCTGTAAATAAGTTCATTTGTATTATTTTTTTAGATTCTACATATGTGTTATCATATGATTATTTTTCTCTGTCTTACTTCACTTAGTATGATAATTTCTAGGTTTATGTTGTGGGAAATTGCATTATTTTATTCTTTTACAAGGTTGAGAAATACTCCATTGTATATATGTACCACATCTTTATCCATTCCTCTGTTGATGGACACTTGGGTTTCTTCATATATTGGCTATTGTGAATAGTACTGCAGTGAACACTGGGGTACATGTATTTTTTCAATTATGGTTTTCTGTGTATATATACGCCAAGGAGTGGGATTGCAAAGTCATATGCTAGCTCTGTTTTTAGTTTTTAAAGCAAATTCCATTCTATACTCCACAGTGGCTGTACAAATTTACATTCCCACCAAGAGTCAGAGGATTTCCTTTTCTCCACATGCTGTCCAGCATTTATTATTTGTAGATTGTTTTGATGATGGCCATTCTGACTGGTGCGAGGTGTCACTTTATTGTAGTTTTGATTTGCATTTCTCTCATAATTATCAATGTTGAGCATATTTTCATGTGTCTTTTCACCATTTGTATGTCTTCTTTGGGGAAGTATCTGTTTAGATCTTCTGCCCATTTTTTTATTAGGTTCTTTGATTTTTTTGACAATGAACTGTATAAACTGTTTTGTATATTTTGGAGATTAATCCTTTGTCAGTTGCTTCATTTGCAAATATTTTCTCCCATTCTGAGGGTTGTCTTTACATCCTGTATATGGTTTCTTTTTCAGTGCAAAGCGCTTAAGTTTAATTAGGTCCCATTCACTTATTTTTGCTTTTATGTCCATTACTATAGGAGAAGGAGCCAAAAAAATCTTGCTGCAATCTATGTCAAAGACAGTCCTATGTTTTCCTATATGAGTTTTAAAGAATCTAGTCTTACATTTAGGTCTTTAATCCATTTTGTGTTTATTTTTATATATGTGTTAGGGAGTGTTCTAATTTCATTCTTTTATAACTAGTTGTCCAGTTTTCCCAGCACCACTTATTGAAGAGGCTGTCTTTTCTCCATTGTATATTCTTGCATTCCTTGTCACAGATTAATTGACCAAAGATGCATGGGTTTATTTCTGGGCTTTCTATCCTCTTCCATTGATCTATTTCTGTTTTTGTGCCAGTAGTATACTGTTATGATTATTCTAGCTCTATAGTATAGTCTGAAGTCAAAGAGCCTATTCCTCTGGTTCCGTTTTTCTTTCTCAAGATTGCTTTGGCTATTCTACGTCTTTTGTTTTCCCATACAAATTGTAAAATTACCTTTTCTAGTTCTGTGAAAAATAAAATCGGTAAATTGATAGTGATTGCATTGTATCTGTATATTTCTTTGGGGAGTATAATCATTTTGACAATATTGAAGACTTGAAGACAATACTGACTCTTCCAATCCAATGACATAGTATATCTTTGCGTCCATTTGTGGCATCTTCAACTGCTTTCATCAGCATCTTACAATTTTCAGAGCACAGGTCTTCTGCCTCCTCGGGTAGGTTTATTCCTGGGTATTTAATTCTTCTTGATGAGATACTAAGTGGGCTTTTTTCTATTTCTTTTCTTATTGTCACTGTATAGAAATACAACTGATTTCTATGTATTAATTTTGCAAATTTACAAAATTGATTAATGAGCTCTAGTAGTTTTTCTGGTTGCAACTTTGTTGTTGTTCAAGTGCTCAGTCATGTCTGACTCTTTGCGACCTCATGAACTATAGCACATCAGGCTTCCCTGTCCTGCACTATCTTCAAGAGTTTGCTCAAACTCATGTCCATCGAGTCGGGGATGCCATCCAACCATCCCATCCTCTGTCGTCCCCTTCTCCTCCAACCCTCAATCTTTCCCAGCATCAGGGTCTTTTCCAATGATTTGGCTCTCGCATCAAGTAGCCAAAGTATTGGAGCTTCAGCATCAGCATCAGTCCTTCCAATGAGTATTCAGGACTGATCTCTTTAGGATGGACTGGTTTGATCTCCTTGCAGTCCAAGGGACTCTCAAGAGTCTTCTCCAGCATCACAGTTCAAAAGCATCAATTCTGCAGTTTCAGCTTTCTTTATGGTCTGACTCTCACATCTGTACGTGACTACTGGAAAAACCATAGCTTTTACTATACGGATCTTTGTCAGCAAAGTGATGTCTCTGCTTTTAATACTCTGTCTAGGTTTGTCATAGCTTTTCTTCCAAGTTTGCCTCTTTAGGATTTTCTATGTATAGTGTCACATCATCTACAAGCACTGACAATTTTACTTCTTTTCCTCTGTGAATTTCTTTTTTCTTCTCTGATCACTGTAGCTAAGACTGCTGAAACTTTATTGAATAAAACTGGCAAAAGTGTACACTCTTGTCTTGCTCCTGATCTTAGAGCAAATGCTTTCAGCTTTTCACCATCAAGTATGATAATTACCTGTGGGTTTGTCATGGGCTTCCTTGGTGGCTCAGAGGTTAAAGCGTCTGCCTGCAACGTGGGAGACCTGGGTTTGATCCCTGGGTTGGGAAGATCCCCTGGAGAAGGAAACGGCAACCCACTCCAGTATTCTTGCCTGGAAAATCCCATGGATGGAGGAGCCTGGTGAGCTACAGTCCATGGAGTTGCAAAGAGTCGGACATGACTGAGTGACGGCACTTTCACTTTCACTTGTCATATATGGCCTTTACTGTGTTAAGGTAGGTTCCCTCTTTGACTCCTGGTCAGGAAGATCCCCTAGAGAAGGGATAGACTACCCACTCCAGTATTCTTGGGCTTCTTTGGTGGCTCATTGGTAAAGAATCTGCCTGCAATGCTGGAGACCTGGGTTTGATCCCTGGATTGGGAAGATTCCCTGGAGGAGGGCATGGAACCCACTCCAGTATTCTTGCCTGGAGAATCCTCATGGACAGAGGAGCCTGGTGGTGTGTGGTCCATGGGGTCACAAAGAGTGACCACTCATTGGACACAATGAGTGACTAAGAATAGCACAGCACAGTCTCCCTCTATGTCCTTTTTCTGGAGAGCTTTTATCATAAATGGATGTTGAATTTTATCAAAAGTTTTTTTTGTATCTAATGAGATGATCATTGGTTTTTATTCTTTAATTGTTAATGTGATGTATCACACTACTTGATTTGCAGATACTGAAAACTCCTTGCATCCCCGGGATAAATAACATTTGATCATTGTATATGATCTTTTTCATCTATTTCTAGTATTTTGTTGAGGATATTTGTGTCTAACTTCAACAGTAATAATGGCCTGTGATTTTCTCTTTTTGGCGGTTATTTTGTCTCTTGCTGTTATCAGGGTGATGGTGGCCCCAAAGAATGAGTTCTAAAGTGTTCCTTCCTCTGCAACTGGTAGAATAGTTTCCAAAGATAGGTGTTAGCTTCAGTTCAGTTCAGTTGCTCAGTCATGTCCGACTCTCTGTGACTCGATGTATCACAGCATGCCAGGCCTCCCTGTCCATCACCAACTCCCGGAGTTTACTCAAACTCATGTCCATTGAGTCAGTGATGCCATCCAGCCATCTCATCCTCGGTCATCCCCTTCTGCTCCTGCCCCCAATCCCTCCCTCCCAGCATCAGGGTTTTTTTCAATGAGTCAACTCTTCGCATGAGGTGGCCAAAGTATTGGAGTTTCAGGTTCAGCATCAGTCCTTCCAATGAACACCTAGGATTGATCTCCTTCAGGATGGACTGGTTGGATCTCCTTACAGTCCAAGGGACTCTCAAGAGTCTTCTCCAACACCACAATTCAAAACCATCAATTTTTCAGTGCTCAGCGCTCTTCACAGTCCAACTCTCACATCCATACATGACCACTGGAAAAATCATAGCTTTGACTAGATAAACATTTGTTGGCAATGTAATGTCTCTGCTTTTTAATATGCTATCTAGGTTAGTCATAACTTTCCTTCCAAGGAGTAAGCATCTTTTAATTTCATGGCTGCAGTCACCATCTGCAGTGATTTTGGAGTTCAAAAAAATAAAGTCTGACACTGTTTCCACTGTTTCCCCATCTATTTCCTATGAGGTGATGGGACTGGATGCCATGATCTTAGTTTTCTCGATGTTGAGCTTTAAGCCAACTTTTTCACTCTCCTCTTTCACTTTCATCAAGAGGCTTTTTAGTTCCTCTTCATTTTCTGCCATAAGGGTGGTGTCATCTGCACATCGAGGTTATTGATATTTCTCCCGGCAATCTTGATTTCAGCTTGTGCTTCTTCCAGCCCAGCGTTTCTCATGATGTACTCTGCATATAAGTTAAACAAGCAGGTTGACAATATACAGCCTTGACGTACTCCTTTTCCTATTTGGAACCAGTCTGTTGTTCCATGTCCAGTTCTAACTGTTGCTTCCTGACCTGCATACAGGTTTCTCAAGAGGCAGGTCAGGTGGTCTGGTATTCCCATCTCCTTCCAAATTTTCCACCGTTTATTGTGATCCACACAGTCAAAGGCTTTGGCGTAGTCAATAAAGCAGAAATAGACACTGGTCTTCAAAGGCAAATGCTCTGTGGACCCGTCTTTCTGGGGCTAAACCTCCGGGTTGGAGAGCCCCACTTGGGGCTCAGAACTCTCATTCCTGAGGGAGTGCCTCTGCAATGTAATTATTCTCCAGTTTGTGGGTGACCCACCTGGGGGTGTGGGACTTGACTGTATTGAGTCTGCCCTTCCTGCCTATCTCACTGTAGTTCCTTCTTTACATCTTTCGTTGTAGAACATCTTTTCTGGTAGGTCCCAGTCTTTTTCACTGACAGTTGCTCTGTAGACGGTTGTAATTCTGTTGAGCTCCTGGGAGGAGCTCAGGGTCTTTTTCTTCTGCCTTCTTGGCCACTTTTTTGAGATTCCTTTTTAAAAGTTACAGCAAAACAGACTTTAAAAGAGCCTATATGATAAATCACTATTCTTCTGGTACGTGATGAAGCCAAGATTCATCAGAGTAGACTTCTTTTACAAATGAATTCATCTTCCTTCAATTATCTTAGATAAAAACGGGGGCGATTCCCAGAGGGAAATTATGTTTCAGTAAAAGCTGTAACACACCCTCTTGGTTAAACTGTGCCGGGTTCACTGACTGGGCCTTTTCTCCTCTTTGTTTATGGTTCCTGTCATTTTGTGCATTTTGTCATTAATTAATATTTCTAAGTTTTCTCCCACCTTCTCAACTTGACATCACTGTAAACTAAAACTGCCCTTTATCAGCCTGCAAGCTGAAGCTGGATGATTTGATATAAATTTCAAAGAAATCACCAAAACTGATCATGTATCGAATACAGCCCTCATGCCTGCTGTAGGCCACTCAGAAATTTCACCATGATATCACCTGATGCCATCACCAGAGATGGTCAACCTACAAAAAAAAAAAAAAAATTAGATTGCCCTTCCCTATTCTCACTCTACTATCTAAAGTTGCTTCAGGGGCTTCCCTGGTGATCCAGTGGCTAAGAATCCCTCTTGCAATGCAAAGGAGGCCAGTTCAACCTCTGACCCCACACCTCACAGAACAGCTAAGCACATGAACAATAGCTACTGAGCCTGTGCTTGAGAGCCTGGAAGCCGCCACTAGGGACGCCTATGAGCCTAGGGCCTTTGCTCCCCAACAAGAGAAACCGCCACAGTGAAAAGCCTGCAGGCCGCAACCAAGAGTAGCCCCTGCTCTTTGCAACTAGAGAGCCCGTGCTCATCAATGAAGACCCACCAGAGCCTAAATACTTAAATACATCTTTTTTTAAAAAGTAAAATAAAGATGCTTCAAGCCTAACATCTAAAAAGTTCCCAACTGACTGCCCTCTGGACTCAAACATTGAGTTTATTCTAATCATTAACCTTTGTCTGTCTCTGTTTCCATAGAAATGCCCATTATTAAATGACTGTTACCCACATCATGTAAAGGCCTAATTTAGATGTCCCCACCCCACAACTTCCACCCACACCATTGCCTCCTGAAATAGGACATAACTGTTTGACTGACTGACCAATCTCAGGACTAAGAGACTGCTTCATGTGATATGGAATAATCTACCCACCCAGCTTCTAGTCCAACAGTCCCATCTTGGTAAACAAATGGTAGTATACAATCACTAATGTAGTTTAACCTTTAATTATGGAAAATTTGGAACATGCATAAGTAGGTCCAATAATATTAGTAGCTCCCATGTGTAATATCCCAGTTTCAGCATCAGCTCATGGCCAATCTTGTTTCACGTCTCTCTCCCATTTTACATGTATAAGCAACTTTACAGTGTTTAAAATACTTTCATCAACATTATTTCCTTTGATTCTCATGAAAACCATGAAAGGTAGATTATGTAGTTTTACAGTAAAATCCTTTTTCTAACAAGTTACTATTTTAATGTAAATGCTAATATTTAAGATAGTGAGGGGGAAAGATATAAAGGATGATAATAAACCTTTATGCAAGCTTTATTGGTTTACTTTTTGTGTGCATCCTAATTCATTAATAAAGAGAAAAGGAGGAACACTGGCATGTTTTATCTTCCGTTATTATTCAAACTAAATGAAATTAGTTTTCTATAAAATTGTTAGGCTCAATCACCAATTTCTAATTTTCAAGAAAACTACTTTTACTGAATAAACTTGATCCCAACTCATTCTATAAGAATAGAGTTTTACTGTCAAGCTCCTCTAATGTCACATTTTGTATATAATGGCTGCAAATATCTAAAATTTTAAGGAAACATTAAAATTTAGAACAATTCTAGGACAAAACTGATGGTTGGAAAGGATCCAGATGCATGAAAATAAAACAAATGAGCCATTTAATTTGTGGTTTGGATGTCATTTTTCTGACAGTTATCAATGAAATTGCCATGTATCCCTGGAATTTAGGACTATCCAAATTATTTATTTTGACATTGTTCTTCCACATAATTGTATCTGATATCGTAACAGAAAATATTTATGTTCACATGAGGTGGATATTGATTATCAATACATTCCCATTACATTATTCCTCCCACATGAGTTAGTTGATTCTTTTTAGAATCTGCTTTGCATACCTATATTATCATACAGATATTGACAAATATTTAACTGTGTATAGATTTTTTTTCTTGATCTCCTTCCCACTTAAGAATATCAAGGATGTACCCAAATGCTCTTGTGGAAGTTGATTTTTCACAGTAGCAGTACCGCAGGCTCAAAAGTCAAATGGGATCAGCTCCATACAGAGCTCTAATCGGGTTGCAGTCTTTCTGCTGCCAAAGTAACAGTTGCATTTTACTCATCAAAGCAAAATGTAAACGTTTAGTGATTCTGCAATATGTTTTTTGTTAACTCCCCAGATGAGGGGTTTTTTTTACCCTTTGTTTGTTTATTTGAGAACAACAGCTGAATGCTGAAACACAGTAGCTGATGCCAACAATCCAAGGCTTCATTAGTACAGATGAAGCAATGCTCACTTTGTTACACAAATAATTAGAGAGATTAGATGAAAATAAACACTAAGAGGTTGTACAGAAGCTCTGGAGTTAGGTAATTATTTTCATTACTCTAGTGACTTTACCAACCTTCATTAGTAGCCACAGAGCACGTTTAAACTGTTTTATGTAAGAGCATCATAAACATTATGGGAACATACTACAGCTATCAGTGATTATGCTTCAGAAAAATATTTTGCTCACGTTTCCATTTAAAGAAGCTGTTTCCATTCTGGTGCCCTGATAAATTCTCTCAATATTTTTAAAACATAATACATTTTTGCACTTAGTAGTATTTTATCCTGGTTTTTGGCTTCAATGGACATTCTTAATTTTTATATCATTGTATCTTTGCCAACATTTGATCATGAAAGATGCAGGTCCACATTTTTGAGTCACTGAATGGCATATTCAGTGACTTGAAGTAAATGTCACTTGGACAGGGGCACCGTGTACTGGGAGTTGACTTCCTCTTTCTCCCCTTCTCTACCCCAGTTGGAGAAGGCTCTACCACACACACTAGTATCTCCTCAGGTGGGGCCCTATTTTGAGGCATTGTTATGATGATCACGCAGATCCCCTGGTGTAAGATGTTCACTGAGGAAGTGTTAACCTGTATTTAAATACCATTTACTGACTACTTATATGTTGTCAGCTGCTCTGCAAAATACTTTACCTAACATATCCTATTTAATCCTTACAAGATTTTGATGGAGTGTGTTCTATTACGTCCATTTTTTTCCAGATGAGGACACAGACTCTGAAAAGCTCATTGACTTTCTAAAGTTGCCCAACCAACCCAGCTGGGGATAAAACCCGGGTCTACTCCAAGAACCCTCCTGTTCCCAGCAGATGAGTGGGTGATGTACGCCTGGGGGCAAATGCTGATTAAGGAGAACAGAAAAGATGCACAGACCTCCTGGATGTGGGCGTGCTGGTTAAGGGTTGTGTTGTATGACATCTGTGAATCCTGGGCCCCAGTCAAAATCTCAAAATAAATTCCAGAAGTTGATGATTTTGCAAGTGTTTCCTCTCTGAGCAGTCCTGGTTCTGGAAAAGAAGCAGTCAGGAAATAGGTTTCAAGGTTCAGAGGGAATAACCAAGGTCCCTACTCACGAAGGTTAGTGAGGCTTTTAAGTTCAATTCTGTGACCACTTCAGTTTTACTCAGGTAACACAAGGGGCATTTTTCTTCAACTACATGTGGAAATTCCAACAGGATGAAAGAGACATCAGTCATCTTCGCAGGGTGGGCAGGTGTGTGTGCTACTTTGAGAAACGCCTCCACCGAATTCCCTCCCCAGCCTCCTCCCGTGCCTCCCCCAAAATGCTGACCCTGACGTCCCCAGGCGCACGCCCCGGGGCCTGACTTTTCTCGAGGTTGTGTTATTTTCAGAGGCCCGCTAAGCTATCGGCGACCATGGGAAGGAGTCTGATGGATTCATTGTTTCTTATGTTTGGGGGCACTGATCTAAAGTGCGGTTTAAAGTATGAGCTAGTAGCTGATACTGGAAGGTGGAAGAGGGGATCCCTAGTGAGGGCGGCGTGTGGGGTTATTATTATACATTTCACTCTCGGGGTTCAGACTGTGGGCTGTAAATTAGGGAAATTCAGGACCCACCAAGACCGGATGACAGGCGGGAGCAGCCAGGACGGGGCTGAGAAACCAGGAGCCTCAGAGCCGCTGGACACGCGAGCATCCGTCCCAGAGCATTCATTCCCCGTGCGCACGCTCAGAGCGCGATAGCCGGGGTTTATTTATGAAGACGACTGAGGAAGACAGACAGCGAGGGAAGATGGGCTTAGAAATTATTTATCACAGGCTGGGGAAAGTCTTTGCCGCCGCTCCGCGAGCACCTCCCCTGCACGTGCCCAGGGAGCGCGATCCCGCTTTCATCTGTCCCATCGCAGGCAGCCAGAGGCTCAACCAGCCGGCCCGCTCGATAGCAAACATCCAAACCAAGCGCCTGCGTCTTGCTCGCGTCTTCCAGACACTGTCACGGTTCCACATGTCGCCGTGCCAGCGCTCCGTTTGGTTCCGAATGCACCATGTTTGCCGCCGGGAGGGCCGCCCGCCCAGTGGCCTGCGTCGGGAGTGGCTTTTGCAGGCCGCAGCCACCGGCTAGACTCCGGGCACCCACGTCTCGTTTCCGCTGGGCCATCGCCACTGACCTCGGCGAGATCATGGCCCACTCTGAGTCCCAGCTTCCTCATCCAGAAAATGAAGGTGATTCTACTTCCCAGACCTCATCGAAAGGATCGCTGAGAGGGTCAAACGAAATCATTCCGGGGGCAGCCGACTGTGAGGAACTGTGACCCAGAGTACAGAAGGAAAATAAGTTAAACCTGCTAACTCAGCTGGAGTTTTAGGAATTTTCCCGCAATGATCTCACTGCAGCCAGGCAGCAAAGGTTCGGATGGATCTTTTCTTCCGGTCCATCTCACCAGTCAACCCCCCACAAGGGCACCTCTCCCGTTTCTTGGGGGGTGTCCATGATCTCTGCCTTTCGGGGAAAGCGCTTCTTGTCTGCGCGGTGCGGTCCACCCCCAGCACACAAACCCTGCGCCGGGAGCCAGAGAAGGTACCCTACGCCCTCTCCCGCCGCCCCTCTCCTCTCACTCCCCACCCGAGGTCTCCCGCGTTTTCGGCACGTGCCTGTGTTTTCCTGGCTGGTCTCCAAAGACCTTGCAGCATTTCCGAAAGCTAAGAGCGCGGAGGTCGGGGGAGCGAGCGAGCGAGCATCCAGCCCCTCCCCGAGGCCGCGGCGCCCGACAGGGACCCTCCTCCCGCTCCCCCTCGGCGGTGCGGCAGCCGCCTCCGGAGTCGGCTCGCCCGGCCGCCTTCCCGCCTCCCCGCGCAGCCCCACGCCGCCAGTAGCAGCGCTGCTGTCTCTCCACAGGAGGACTGGGGGGGACGCTGGAGTCTGCAGCGCCCCCGCCCCTCGCTTCTTCTTTCTTTCCAGGCTTTGGGATCTTGCTGTCGGAGCCGGGAGAGGTTGTACCGAGAGCAGCGCAGAGCGAAGAGACCCGGGCACAGGCTTCCGCGGCGGCGCGCGAACCGAGCTGGGCGCACGACATCCCAAGCTTCGCCTCCGGTTCTCGCCGCCCCGGCTGGGATGTAACGAAGGAGAGCACTCGTCGCCTGTCCCCCACGCCTGTCTCCCCACCCCGAGAGCGCACCAGGGACCCACGGCTGGAGTCCCTTTGCTTGCGGCGCCGCGGGACCGCTCTCAGCTCCCACGCTTCGGAAAGAGCGCGGTTGGATCACCACCTTCCCGGCGCCCAGCACAACTCCGGGGCCGGCGGCGCGCGCGGCTGGACCGAGTCCCGCTTCCCGCCGACTACCCGCCTGCCTGCACGCCCTGTAAACCGGAGCTCCCCGCCACCTGCGCGGACCCCGCACGCCCGGCTCCGCGCCCCCGCAGCGCCCCGCCGCCCCATGGAGTGCGCGCGGGCCGCGGCTTCCTGAGCGCGGACGCCAGCGCCGTCCAAACTGCACGCTGGGGTCCCCCCACTCAGCCCCGCTTGGGGCGTCGGAGAGGTCGGGGGAGAGCGCACCATGAAGTCTGTGCTGTTCAGCCGCTTCTTCATCCTCCTGCCCTGGATCCTGATCGTCATCATCATGCTCGACGTGGACACGCGCAGGCCCGCGCCCCCGCTCACCCCGCGCCCCTATTTCGCGCCCTACTCCGGGGGCCGCGGGGGCTCCCGGCTCCCGTTCCGCCGGGGCGGCCCGGGGCGCGGCAGGGAGCCACGCAACGAATCGTGGCCGCGGCCGCCGCCGCCGCCGCCCGAGCCGCCGCTGCCCACCATCTATGCCATCACTCCCACCTACAGCCGCCCGGTGCAGAAGGCCGAGCTGACCCGCCTGGCCAACACGTTCCGCCAGGTGGCGCAGCTGCACTGGATCCTGGTGGAGGACGCGGCGGCGCGCAGCGAGCTGGTGAGCCGCTTCCTGGCGCGCGCGGGGCTGCCCAGCACTCACCTGCATGTCCCCACGCCCCGGCGCTACAAGCGACCCGGGCTGCCGCGCGCTACGGAGCAGCGCAACGCCGGCCTGGCCTGGCTGCGCCAGAGGCACGGGCACCAGCGCGCGCAGCCCGGCGTGCTCTTCTTCGCCGACGACGACAACACCTACAGTCTGGAGCTCTTCCAGGAGGTAGCGGCAGGCCCGGGCGGGCGGGAGGACACCCCTCGGGCTGGTCCTGCCACGGCTGCCCTTCCCCGCGCGCCCACTCGGGACTCCGGGCGCAGCGCCGCGGCTCGCGCTGACCCCCTGGGGCTGGAGGCGGGTGGGAGGACCTCCGGGACTCCTGGAGAGAGTCTGGCGGGGGCTTTGCTTCCCCCGACTCCCAACACACACAACACACACACACACTCACTCACTCATTCACTCACTGGCCCCGCGATTGGGCTGAAGCGATGGTGCGGCTGTGAGGCTCCTGGAGGATCTCTAGGACCTGGGCTCTGGAGGGCCTGAGGATGGAGCCCCGTGAGGCTGCAAGGAGGGATTCTGCGCCCTGGGGGCGGGCTAGGTGGTCTCTAAACGGCCTTTTAAGTGCACATAGGTGTGAGTGTGAGTCTAGAGCCGTATCAGGAGGACGCTGAAGGTGGTGACTAAGAATCAGCCAGACACCCATTTCCCTGTTTGCTCGGCTGGAAATGGTTACTAGTGTAAACACTGACTTTTAGGGAGTTCTTCCCCACCATCTCTCCCTGTAGCCCACAAAGGCCCTCCATGACTCTAAAGATGACCCCCTTTCCGAGGAAACCCTCTGGCAACTGAGTTCGGACTGCCCTGTCCTGCCGTCTGGTTCCGTTTTTTCACAGCCCGAGGTTATCAGCGGGACTGCCGGTTCCTTCTCCTGACCCTTCTCGAGGCCCCTCTTTGGCCACTTTTGCACCGGCCGTTGCTGCTTGGTCCTCGCCGTGAGGTCCCCAGCGCAGCCTGGCCCGCGGATCCTGGGACGGCACAGTGTCCCTTGGAGCCCACAGCCGCACAAAGCCAGCAGGCACCGGGTTGGAACAGGTATTCGTCCCTGAGGCTGGGGCTTTGCAGCCTGAATGCGTGCGCATGCGTGCGCGGTCTGCTCAGGAGGCTGGGTTGCCCCCTTTTGACAGTTTTTTTGTTCCTCCTGCACTCATATAGCCGGCAAAGGTCTTGGACTTTTTGACATGCCTTGGGACTTCCCCAAAATATCTTGGAATTTTTGACATGCCTTCCTCTTCCCCAAATCTTCAGCATCCTGACTCAGACTCCATCATCCCTCTCCTTCCCCTAAGTAAACTGGGTGATCTGTATGTCTAGACATCCCCTGGTGGCACTAGTGATAAAGAACCCGCCTGCCAATGCTGGAGGCATAAGAGGCAGATTTGATCTCTGGGTCAGGAAGATCCCCTGGAGGAGGGCATGGCAAGCCACTCCAGTCTTTTTGCTTGGAGCATCCCATGGGCAGAGGAACCTGGCGGGTTACAGGCCACAGGATCGCACGGAGTCGGACAAGACTGAAGCAACTTAGCACGCTCTTCACAGAAATCACAAAGGTCCCATGCTTTCATCCTAATATCTCAATTTGGCTTTCATAACCTCAGGATAGAGGTATTCTGTGTCTCTCCAGCCTCATTTTTCTGCCTGTGTGGCTTTAAAAATCCATTTCTTAGGGGCAATTGTTGCCTTCATTTCTGTTCATCCTCTCTTGAATAAAAGGATCAGTAATTGCTCTCCTCTCCTCTCCTCCATGCTTTCACGATGGAGGGCTTTCTTCCTGTATTTCTTCTGAAGAAATCAATTCGCTTGTCATTATAGGGTATGGTCTTCATTATAACCAAGATTCGAAATATCAGCTCTTTTTTAAGTTGAGTTTTATCGTGATTCTGTCTGCATATTCTTGCCCCCAAAAGACATGGTTTGCATTCTGAAGCACATTTCAGAACACCATCATTTTAACCCCCAAAGTCTTTTTTTCCTTTTATACAACTTGGAGGTTGCTCTGCTTGTGAAAATGTGTAGTCTTGGGTAAGCAAAACAGTGCACATTTTTATTAATTAACCTTCTAGGGGAATGGGCTGTGGAGGGCGGTGAGTTTCCGTTTCTTCCCCGCTTCCAGCCTGCTGGTGTGAGGTGTTGGATGGAATGGAGGCATTGGCACAGAGGGGCAGAGAAGTGGCCCAGAACACAGTCTTTCTTTGATGCTTCCCAAACTGAAAGAAGTCTTGTTTGTGGTGGATATGAAGCAGCAAGAGGTTTTTTCATTGCTCCATGGGGGAAAAGAAAGAGAGAAGATAAAAGAAAGAGGAGAGGATGGGGACAAAAAAAAGTCAGCCGAAAGGAAACTATATAGGGGGAAAAGATGCTAAACTTTTAAGACACTAATGTTTTGTATGGTTAGAAGTAATGAAATATTCAAAATAAACTTATGAACATGTGTGTCTCTTATTTATGGAGAGGTGCCAAGTATACAAAATACACAACAGAAGGGATTTTTTTAAAAGCATAATATGTATGATACACTTTGAATTTAAGTTCTGTAGCTTCTCGGGGTTCCTCCCAAGCAGGAATTTTAGTACTAATCCCTTTCTGGCCCACCACCCCTCCCCCAACATAGCGTTTTTGAACAAAAAAGGCATCTCTCTGTTCACCAGGCATGTATGTTGAGACATTAAGTTCTCTTTATTACAGCACATTTTTTTCTTTGCATGGCAAGCAAGATTGAACTCTCTAAGAAGTCAGATTAGGAGAAATTATGCATCCTTAGTCTTGTATATTAATGGGATGCCCTACCTCCACCAGTTCTAGATTAATGATTCCACGTGGATTGCAGTCTAGACATTGCTCTCTTGGCGAAAAGGTAGGACCAGTTGAAACATCTAAAAACTATAGCTCCTTGGGGGAAGGGAAGATGCGGATCAGGGATGCTGGAGGGCCCAGCGTATATCTCAGCCCTTTCTATGGCACACACACAAATTAGTTTTTAAGTAATTCACAGTACCTCAGGAAAGAATGTCCCGAGGCAAGCTTCATCTTTTATTCATGGTGCTTCTCATTTCCATGGTTGATGTTAACGTAGATAAGATAAAAGGAGGAAAATGAACCAGGTACAAATTAGCTCTCTAAGCATTGGCTGCCAATGAAGGAAAGGAAAAGATGAAAGGTTTCCAAATTAAATTTAAGGCACAACAGGCACTCTGGTGCAATTAATCCTCCATGGTAGCTTAGCTGGAACTGAGCTTTCTTCTCCCATCCAGCTAGCCAGCCAGCCAATTGTCAGGCTCCCCTTTCAACTGAGCTGTGCGGCCAGGAAAGAAATATTTGCATCAAACAACCCTACATTTAACAGCCAAATCCATCTGCAAAGGAAAGCTGTGTGAATTGTGGCTGCAAAAGCTGAGCTGTCTGTCCATCAGAGATGGAGGTGCTTGGAGTTCTCCGGTTCCCAGGGGCCTCTTCTCCTGGCCCTGATAGAAGTTTGCACTGCGGCTCTCAGGTAATCCTGGCTGCCTGCAGCCTGCACACCCCATCCATCTAACTCTCCGGAAAAGCTTATTTGCAAAGGATTTACCCGGCTTTCACAGAAGCAACAGCCACAGACAAGTGGGACTGTAGCTGGTCACATTTTTTCAATAACACTATTGATCAGATTTCTGTCCTCTGCTAGGAAACCTGCCAGGATTTCTTGAGTTTAAAGAGGCCACTTTTCCATGGTGTATATGTACCACAGCTTCCCTATCCATTCGTCTGCTGATAGGCATCTAGGTTGCTTCCATGTCCTGGCTAAGGAGAGGGAGGTGGGAGGGGGGATCGGGATGGGGAATACATGTAAATCCATAGCTGATTCATGTCAGTGTATGACAAAACCCAGTACAACATTGTAAAGTAATTAGCCTCCAACTAATAAAAATAAATGAAAAAAAAAAATAGTACCAAAGGGGAAAAAAAATAAATTAAGTATTTGCAATTAAATTAAAAAATAAAGAGGCCACTTTTCAGGTGAAGTTGCTTTCACCTTGGGGAAACCAGTTGAACCGAAAGGTTAAAAAAATATCACTTTCCAAGCAAGGGAAGAACTTTTAAAAATTTAACTTTCAGTCTAACGAGGTGAGGCTGGAAGACAAACTGACTTTGAAACCGGTTACAGGCTCAGGAAAGGTCTCAGTTAATGAGATTGCATTTGGAAGACATTTCTGGCAAGTAGTGAACTAGACAGGCCCTTTGGATGTCATGTTGGGTGCAGTTAAGCTGTTTGTGTGCTGGGCAGGGGATGGGGGGGGAGGGGCGAGTTCCTGCTCTTTTCTGATAATTTAGTTACATGTTCCACCCTTTACGTGCAGCTCATTGGAGCCATAATCCAAAGGATATTGAGATTCACAGTGTTTGGCACTTTCCCCCCTAAATAATAGAGTCTGAATGTATTTCCTGGAAGGAGACAGGAGAGCTCCCTTTCCATTTCCCCTTGACACAGTTACTTAGTGTAGAGTGATTACCTTCTCGAAGTGAAGAAACCTCAAAGATGCTTTTAGAGAGCACCATCCAGAGATGATTTTACCCGGAACGCGCCCCTCACGCGTTATTTCTTCCCTCCTAAGAGCATGTTAACAGTCACGCTGTGAGTCTGATCACATGTGAGAATTTTGCGAAATGGATGTCTAGAAGGATGGACAGCTTTCCTAGTCTATCAGTGTTAAATCTGTACATTTTCTTTACTTTCCCTGGATGTATGGTACTTGAGCTGAGGCTCATTTTTGACAAGGTTTTCCTTGGACGCCAGCAGTTTTCATCTGGATCTTGATATTGGATCAGAAATAACCCCTCGGGTTTCAAAGGCCTTCTCCCTTCTGCCTCTCCCTGTTGTCTTTCTTCCGTCATTCTTCTTCCTCCAACCTGCTTTCCACTGATTATTCTTTCTCATGAATAGACATGAAGACAAGTCTGGATTATTGTGAGTGGCGATGAATGTGTGTCTTTTAAGCATTTAGACTGTTGTCTGCAGCTTCTTGGATCCTGGTGGGTGACTCCATTTTCTTCTGTCTACCCCACTTACCTCTAAATTGCAGGCTAGTAAATTTTCTTTTGTGTGAACAGTAATGGAATAGTAATTGCTTTGAAGGCATGCTGCAAAAGCAGAATAGGAGAACCAGAGTCAACAGCCTTATTTATTAACTATTCCAGGTGCTACTCTAATAGTGGGTTTTTTCAGGACAGAATTTAGTAATTTTCAGATATGTTTACTCAGACCTTCTGGACTCTGATGAACTATCTGCTTGGTCTGCATAAATTAAGATAACATTATTTATATTTGATTTGTAGTGCTGTCAAAGCATGCAGTTTAGGTTTTATATCATTCTCAAGTTTCCCCCCTGAAACACAAAATTGTCATACCAATCCATGGGTAGGTAGGTAGGCTGGCAAGTAGGTAAGTTTACAATCGATTTCCAGTTCATAAAAATACACTAAAATACTCCATTGTTCCTACCAGGTAATTTTTGTGTACAACTTGGAAATAAACATGTAAAGTACTCCTTATCATGGTTACAAGCAAAATGAGCACTTACTATGGCCCAGGGTCCACATTTAGGGTGTTACGTGATTCACTCATTTGATCATCATGACAGCTGCTGGGTAGGTTCTAGTATGGCCCCCAGTTGCCCCCATTATAATGCTGATATTTAGGTGTGAACACAGTTCTTTGATGATTACAGGGATCTTTAAAAATGCAACCTGAATCTAACTTGGTCATAACCCTAATCAGTGTAATCAGTGTCTCCATTTTATAGGTGACCTGCCATAGCAGGAAGTCCCTGGAAGGGTCAAGCAGCTGTCTGAGACAGGATCTCCTGAGTGGTACCCCGGGTCTGGAGCCCAGGGTACCCAGAGGGTCCGGTGTGGCCCATCTCACTAACCTGCACCGTCAGATGGGCGCGTGTCATCCACTGCTATGAGGAAAGCCTCTGACCGGCAGAAGTCCGCTCATACTAGTCTAGCTGCTGCGATACTTGAACTTGGGAAGATCTGCCTTCCTTTTATTAAATTTATTCTTTATTGAGGCATAGTTGATTTGCAATGTCGTGTTCCTTTCTGGCATACAGCAGAGTGCTTCAGTTATACATATAGGTCTATCTTCTTGGCTGTATCAACTCCTGATTTTCTCTCTTGCCTTTTTCTTCCTGGCGTAACTTGGTTTTATGAAAACTTCATCTCCTCACTATCTCACTAAGGGACCATTTGACTTTTAGACTCTATTTTCAAGTCAGCTGAAAACTGCTAAATAAGCATAATAACCTGAAGTCTTTTATGGTTTTGAACTGTATATTCCTGGGAACAAGTAAGAATTAACTTCTGGGAAACTTCCCTGGTGGTCCAGTGGGTAAGACTCTGTGCTTCTAATGCAGGGGGCATGGGTTTGATTCCTGGTCAGGGAACTAAGATCCCACAAGCTCTGGGGCACAACCAAAAATAAAATAATAATAAAAATTTTAAAAATAATTAATTTCTGCAAGAAAATACAGCATTAACTTTTTTCCTCAATCAATGTACATACATCAGCAATGGTAATCTGCTGAGTAGGTCAGAGTGGACAGAGTGAAGAGAAGAATACATTTCAGGATGTAATGGAAATGGGGGTGACACTGGATTGTTTCCGGTGGGCTGGGTGGCTTACCATCGGGGTGGAGGAGAGGGGCTGGGCACTTCAGCGAATCTGAGCTGCCGCTGACATGGGTGGCAGGCGGAGGGGTGCTGGGGCAGCTGTCCCCAGAACACAAGCTTGTCGGATCCGTTGGTCTGGTATTGCTGGCCACACCACCCAGCTTGCCTGCCTCCTCCCTTGTGGGTGGGAGGTTTCTTGATTGTTCTGTTTGGTTCTTTTGGTACTAGAAATTTCTCTGTATTAAATGCAAAATTAGTAAATCATGAGTTTCTGCATGCTAGGAAAATCTTAAGGATGGCTGAGCTAAGGGAAGGTGAACATGCGCCTTACCCCAATTCGGGTTATATGGTCTTTTCCCAAAATAACTGAAAACTCAGTCATTTTTTCCACCTCTCTCTATCTCCTCTATCTGTGGACAGAGAACTTTAAACAGTATCTGGTGGCTCAGTGGTAAAGAATCTGCCTGCTAATGCATGAGATGTGGGTTCAATCCCTGAGTTGGAAAGATCCCCTGGAGAAGGAAATGGCAACCCATTCCAGTATTCTTGCCTGGAGAATCCCATGGAAAGAGGAGCCTGGTGGGCTACAGTCCATGGGGTTGCAAAAGAATGGGACCCAACTTGGTTCTGAACAACAAACAGCAACAAGTTACATGCAGCATCTAAGACTGTCCTTACTGCAGTCTGCATTGTCAATTGCATCTTCATCTGTCTAGTGAAAGCTGCGCGTGCTGAAGGCTGAACATTCTCCACTGAAATCTCCCTGATCTAAGTTATCCTCAGTAGTGTATCACTCCACCAGATTCCTAGTGCCCACTTCAGCTTAAACACGACCATGTTTAGAAGATGTTTGAAAGGAACAAATCAGTATCCTTCTCCCCTACTTAACAAGTGTTAGTTGCACACCTCGTATGTGCCAGACTCTGTGTTAATTACACCAGGATGGAGTCCTCCTGTGACCACAGAGTATCCCTGCCCTCTTCATTTAAGCCTCTGGACCTAATCTGTATGCTAAGATCAGAGCCTGCTGAGAAAAATGCAGGTGCCTGGGCGTGTAGAGCAGAAGCCCCTGATGGAGTCATGAGTTGTAGTTGTGGTTGTGGAAGAAGTGACATTTGAGCTGGCATCTAAAGGATGGAGGGGGTCTGGCGGAGGGGGAGGGAGTGGGGAGAGTGGGTAGAGGGAGCCGCATTTGAACCAGTCTGTGAATTTGGAAAGTGTTACACAGCAGTGTGAGGGGCATGCCTTTACTTTTTCACGTATGCTTTTTAGATCCCCCTGCAGGCAAATCTTTAATCTCTAATTTTTTAAGAAGAACTTGGATAAGGTAGACACTAGATCAATAGAAAAACTGTAGATATATAATGCATATCCGATTGTACCAAGGACTCATTAATGTAGACGGTCATGATTCGTCTTAGCAGCTAACATCAGTATTGAAGTTCACTGCTCTGCTACTAGAATTTAAACTCTGTCAAGGTAGGCATTTTCTTCTGTTCACTGCTGTGTCTCTAGTGTCCAGCATATTGTAAGTGTTCATTCAATACCTACTGAATGAAGGAGTGGATTGCAGGAAATGTTGGCGCTAAGGGAATCCTTCCCAAAGGAAGCTGTTTCTAGAAACAGAGATTGTTGGATCACTGCCTTGAAGTTTGTTCATGTGACTAGGGTTATACTGAGCCCTTTAAGTAGTAGCTGGAAGAAAAATTGGCTCCTGCTCTGACTCTGAGAGCTTTCAGTGCTAAGAAGGAGAGATGGGGAGGGAGACCCATAAGACTTAGTCTGTAGCCAGGCATCCCTGTGGATGCTTGAGACAAGGAGAGGGTGTGGGGTGACTGCGAGCCCACAGGATGTTTGAGAGGCGGGAGGCTGGTGGGGGGCTCAGGTGGGAGCTTGGGGCTTAAACAGCCCCAGGTTCCTGTCCAGGCTCATCGCCTGCTGGTCATGGGACATGCGAGAGGGTTGCCTGCCTCCTCCGATGGCTCCGAGAAGTACTGAACGGAGGAGGGCTATAAATGTTCTTTCCTGCTTCTCTACAGGAGACTGCCCAGGCGATGGGCCCCCAGAGAGCCACGCTGTCTCCCCTGGGGAGATGCCTCTGAGTCCTCTGCTCCTGAAACCTAGACTGTTTCAGTCTGGAGAGGAGGATGGGGCAGAGGTAGAGGACTTTCCCAAATTAGTCTGTGCCAGGAGGAACTGCTGGATGGGGGATTTGAATTACACCACTGGGTTAGGACAATGATGAGAAAGACACGAGTTTAACAGGGCTTGTCTATAAGGAGTCCTGGAGGAAGCAACATGTGAGAGAGTAAAAAGCATCTTAAGGAGGTTTTAGGCTGGAAGGAGGTAGCACCGTGTTCTTTGTGGGTGTGGAGCTGGTTTGGGACGGGGTGGAAGCTTGCAGTTTGGGTGCCTGGGTCTCAGAGGAGGACATATATGCACTTCCCTGCAGCTCTTGGTTGTGATTGTCAGTAAAGCCCTTGCCCCTGGCGTGGACCTGAGATGCATCACATAATGGATTCTTTCTGGCATCAGTGAATGAAGCAGGGAGATAGTCTGTTACGTAGGAGAAGGCAGCTTAATAGGAATGAAGTGAATCTGTTTTTTTTTTTAAGTTTTTACTGGGATATAGCTGCCTTACCGTGTTGTGTTAGTTTCTGCTTACAACAAAGGAAGTCAGTTATACATTTGCAAATATCGCCCCTTTTACTGATTTCCTTCCCATTTAGCTCCCCACAGAGCGTTGAGCAGGTCCTCGTGAGTTATGTTTTATAAACAGTATGAACATATGCCAATCCCAATCTCCCAACTCATCCCACTCCCCCCTTTATTGTCCGTGTGTTTGTTCTCTATGTCTGTGTCTCAATCTCTGCTTTGCACATGGGTTCTTTGAACCACCTTCCTAGATTCCACATATATGAATTAACAGATGATACCTGCTCTTCTCTTTCCGGTTTACTTCACTCTGTGTGACAGTCTCTAGGTCTGTCCACGTCTCTGCAGATGGCACCATTTTGATCCTTTCTGTGGCTGAGTAATATTCCATTGCATATCTGGGCCATAACTTCTCTACCCATTCCTCTGTTAATGGACATCCAGTTGTTTCCATGTCTTAGCTGTTGTAAACAGTGCTATTGTGAACACTGGGGTGCGTGTATCATTTAGAGTTAAGGTTTTCTGTTTTTTTAAAGCACATGATTAGAAGCAATCGCTTGATTTTTAAGGTCACTTGCTGGATGGGAAGTTTAGGCGTATGGGTCTCTCCTGCACCAGTTGGCTGAGGCGGCAGGGAGGCTCCAGTCTGACAGACTCTCCCTTGCCCGGCCCCTCCAGTCTAGACTGGATCACAGGCGTGTCTGCTGCCTGGCACCAACTGGGAGGTCCACCCTGAACCGCCTTCTTGTTTTTAAAATACTGCTTACATTTTCGTAAATAAAAACATCTTAAAGCTCATTCCCTGCCATCTTGAGGAAGATGTAGCAGTTGGGAGAGAAAGCAGGCGTGTGTGTCCGTGTGTCCTTCCAGCCGCAGGTCCCTGGGCTGTGTGGATGCACAGAGTTCTTTCCTCTCCCTGTTCTTTCTCTACAGACCCTGTACCATCCCGGCCAGTCTCTGGTCAGACGTGTGGCCACCCCCAGGGGTCCTTGGCATTTTCTGTTCATCTAACTCCTAAAAGAATTTGATAAAATTGCATGCCTTCTAGGATATTTTCAAACTGATGACTACATTTTAAAAATCATGTAAAATAGTTGCAAAGCATATGATTTCCATATTGAGTCAATTTCCATATTGAATTACTATGTTGTACACCTGAAAATAGTATAATATTGCAAATCAACTATACTTCAATTAAAAAACACGTTTATGATTGAATTAACTGTATACGTCCCTGATGGTTCAGGCAGGAAAGAATCTGCCTGTGATGTGGGAGACCCGGGTTCGATCCCTGGGTTGGGAAGATACCCTGGAGAAGGGACTGGCTACCCACTCCAGTAGTCTTGACTGGAGAATTCCATGGACAGAGGAGCCTGGTGGGCTACAGTCCATGGGGTCACAAAGAGTCGGACACAACTGGCGACTAACACTTTCACTTTCAACAGTATATTTAGTAGCAGTAATCAAGTTACCAAAACAATATAAATGTTACAAAGTTGGATAATTAACTATTAAGTATAAAAGCTACATATCTTGGAACTTGATTTCTTAATGACATAGGTGAAGCATTCTGTTGCTAATGATGCATACTCTGCGTCATTGAGAGTATTACTTATTGCTGGAAAGAGATGGGATTTAGCATAAGTTTGGTTCCCTTTACATCACCCTTGTTTCCATAAAATAACCACGATGGAAAGCATTTTCTTCCAGCAGTGTTCTTCAATTTTTTGAACCCTCAAGCTCTAAGCCAAAGACACTATGTTGATCTCTTAGCAGAGATGATTTTAATAATCTATTGATAACATTAGTTCTTTAATTTTGTTGAAAAAGCTAATTAGAAATGTTCTGTCTTCTAAAAGGATGAGGTTACCCATTCATTAGAGAGAGGAACTTCCTTAATAAAGACAGCAGTATTTCTGATTATCTGTGATTGCTCTTGGAGGTTTGATCACAGTGAGACAATATATTTAATATGATCCGGGATGGATATGGGACTTCCCAGGTAGCACTGGTGGGAAAGAACCTGCCTGCCAATGCAGGAGATGGAAGAGAAACAAGTTTGATCCCTGGGTCGGGAAGATCCCCTGGAGGAGGGCTTAGCAGCCCACTCCAATGTTCTCGCCTGGAGAATTCCGTGGACAGAGGAGCGTGGCAGCTACAGTCTACAGGGTCTCAAAGAGTTGGACACAACTGAAGCAACTGAAACTGGCGCAGGGCAGTTGGGACAAAGGAAGGTGAAAGCAGGACTGACCACTCGGTCCAAGAGGTCAGCTCCGGTGGGGCATACGGCGAGTTGCCCAGCGGCTGGGATGTGTCCCCTTAAAGCTGTCTGCGCTCACATGGTCCATGAGAGTCTTCATAGACATCCAGGGCCCAGGCAGCCCCAGTCTGAAAACGGTTGCTTTGGTGAGAGGAGCATGAAGTTAGGAACCGGAAACTGTGGGCTCCAGGGCCAGCGGAGCCCAAGCCCTCCGTCCTTCACCTCGCAGGGGTGTTCATCCTTTGCTGTGGGCCAGGCGCCCCCTCCCGGTGTTGAGATGGTTCCTTCTTATCATGTGTCTGAAGTTAGGCCACAATGCCCTTTTTACGAACGAGGATCAGCTGTATGGCTGGCCAGGGGGTGACGTGTCCGGGATTCAGTGAGGGAGATGCCCGTGGGTCAGAAGGGCAGCTTCCCTGCCCGGCTGGACCCCTGCTCTCCAAGGGGTCTGGCCCCAGGAGCGGGGAGAGCCGGCAGAAGACAAGACTGGGCCCCTCGCTGCCCCCGCTACGTGGCCCCAGCGGTCAGCCTCCAGGGTCCACGTGTGGACACGCGATCATCTAGATAAACTCGGCATTGCAAGACTAAAATGCCAGAGTCGTTTTTAAAGGTCGGGCGACAGTTTGGGGATATTTTTGTAACTTTGCAAAGTTCTTCCTTTGCATCTGTTCTCACTGGTGAAAGTGCTCCAGGCGTCCTTGGTACGCCTCTCTGCGGGGAGCTAAAGCCTTGCCTTGCTGAGATGCTCAGGCACACCCCCCACCCTGACCCCGTGCTCAGAGCTGGGGCTGGGCCTCATCCCCTGACCCTTGGCTTCATGCCCGTGACCCCTGCTGTACATATTGAAAAGACGGGGTTTGAGATTTTTTCAACCTGTTTCCGCCTTGCCTTTTCCCCTCTATTGAGGGGTTTTTAAAAAAGGATTTTAAAACAAAAACCTAATGAGAACCTACTGTATAGCACAGGGAACTCTATCCAGTGCTCAGTGATGCCTACATGGGAAGAGAATCTAAAAGAGTGGATGTGTGTGTAACAGATTCCCTTTGTTGGACAGCAGTAACTAGCACAACATGTAAATCAACTATACTCCAACGAAAATTAATTTTTTAAAAACCCACAAAATTAAGATGAAGTCAGATTGACAATCTTTGTGGTTTCTGCAGGTGATGATTTGGCGTTTTACGGCAGTCCAGAGTTTCCTCTGGAAACCAGTTGTCTTGTGGGTTAAAATACAGGCATTCACTTGGTTGCTCTTGTAATGCCAGTGAGATTTAAAAATAAATGCCTCTTCTCTGCTTCTTGTTAGATCTTTCTTCCCTCTTTGTGAAGGGCTGTAGGGGAGAAACAAAAATTGAGTATTCTTATTGTATTCTGGTAAAATATATATTCCATGAAATTTACCACTTTAACCATTTTTAAGTGTGCAGTTTAGGGGCATTTAAGTGTATCCACTCTGCTGTGCAACCATCTCCCTCTCCATCTCCAGAAGTTTGTCTTCATCCAAGCTGAAACTCTGTCCCCTTTAAACAGTGGCTTCCCATGTTCCCTCCTCCAGTCTCTCGTAACCTATAGCCTACTTTCTGTCTCTATGAGTTACACTATTTCAGATGCCTAGTATAAGGTAGAATCATACACTCTTTGTTCTTTTCTATCTCACTTCCTTCACTTAATATCTCCAAAGTTGATCTACATTGAATCAAAATTCCATTCTTCTTTACCATTGAAAACTCTTCCATTATATGTATAGACAGCATTTTCTTTATCCACTCCACCACCAGTGGATCCTGGGCTGTTTCCACCTTTTGGCTGTTGTGAGTGCTTCTTTGAACGTTAGGATGCAATTGTATGCTTGAGTGTCTGCTTTCAGTTCTTTGATGCGTACATATACACAAGTGGAATTGCTGGATCACGTGGTATTTCTGTGTTTAAAAGACTGTTTTTCCAGCTATTGTTGTTTATTTTTTATAATAACCATCTAAGGGTTGTGAGGCGGTATCTCTTTGTGTTTTTTGTTTGCATCTCCCTAGTAATTAGTGATGCTGACCATCTTTTCTCATGTTTATACTGTTTGTAGACCTTTTCTGAAGAACTGTCTGTTCGTATACTCTGGTCATTTTTCAGTTAGCTTGTTTGGTTTTGTTTTGTTTGTTTTTGTTGAGTTTTAGAAGTTCTTTATACATTCTGGATAGTAGTCTATATCAGATATGTGATTTGCAAATATGTTCTCCCTTTTTGAAGGGTGCTTTTTTTCAAATTTCATTGATAGTGTCCTGTGATTCCCTAAAGTTTTAAATTTTGATGGAGTTCACTTTATCTATTTTTTCTTTTGTTGCCTGTGCTTTTGGTGTCATGTCCAAGAAATTGTTGCCAAATTCAGTGTCATGAAGCTTTTCTCCTATGTTTTCTCCTAACAGTCACATAATTTTAGCTGTTTGTTTAGGTAATTAATGTTGATTTTATTGTTGTTGTTCAGTTGCCCAGTCGTGTCCCAACTCTTTGAGACTCCATGGACTGCAGCATGCCTGGCCAATCTGTCCCTTATCATCTCCTAAAGTTTGCCCAAGTTCATGTCCATTGCATTGTTGATGCCATCCAGCCATCTCATCCTCTGATGTCCTCTTCTCCTTCTG
This sequence comes from Odocoileus virginianus, assembly GCF_023699985.2. NCBI lineage: Eukaryota > Metazoa > Chordata > Mammalia > Artiodactyla > Cervidae > Odocoileus > Odocoileus virginianus. The sequence continues at coordinate 48,247,504 of NC_069692.1, forward strand.
CCCTCAATCTTTCCCAGCATCAAGGACTTTTCAGTGAGTCAGCTGTTTGCATCAGATGACCAAAATACTGGATTTTCAACTTCAGCATCAGTCCTTCCAATGAATATTCAGCATTGATTTCCCTCAAGATCGACTCATTTGATCTCCTTGCAGTCCAAGGGACTCTCGGGAGTCTTCTCCAGCACCACAGTTCAAAGGCGTCAATTCTTCGGCACTCAGCTTTTTTTATAGTCCAACTCTCACATCCATACGTGACCACTGGGAAGATTGTAGCCTTGACTAGACGGACCTTTGTCGACAGAGTAATGTCTCTGTTTTTCAATACGTTGTCTAGGTTTGTCATAGCTTTCCTGCCAAGAAACAAATGTCCTTAATTTTTGTACACAGTATTACGTATTATCTTTTGCAGCACCATTACTGAAAGGACTGGCTTTCCTCGTTGATGGTCTTGACACCCTTGTTTAAGGTCATTTGACCATATATACATGGCCATTTATTTCTAGGTTCTTTGTTCTACTCAACTAGTTGCTATGTTTGTCTTTTGCCAGGTCTATTCTGTTTTGGTTATTGCTGATTTCTAGCAAGTTTTAAAACTCGAAACTGTGGGTCCTTCAACTTTCTTTTTCAAGGTTTTTTGGACTGTTTGGGTTCCCTTAAGATTGCATATGAATTTTAGGATGAATCTTTCTATTTCTGCAAAAACCATTGGAATTTTGATAGGGATGGTGTTGAATTTGCATATTGCTTTGGGTAGTATTGGTATCTTGACAATATTGTCTTTGAATCCATGAACACAGAATATCATTCCATCTTTGTATGCCTTCTCTAATTTCTTCCAGCAGTGTTTTATGGTTTTCAGTGTATAAATATTTTGCTTCCTTGGTTAGGTTTAGTCTTAATAATTTTGTTCTTTTTGATGTTACCTGTTAGGGGTTTTAAAAAACATAAGTTAGTTTGGGTTTCTGTGTCATCTCTGAAAAATATTATTGTATGCTACTAGTAGAACTAAAAAATCCAGGACTGAGAAAAGCTTTAGGTACACAAGCTGCAGAATTAGACCTCAAAAGTATGGTACATTGTAGAAAAAATGATGGAAAAAATCTGTTCCATACGCCATTTATGCATGTTTAAAAACAGCACACTAAGTATTACACATTTCATGAGGGTACACACAAATAAAATAATTCAAGATCTTCTGAATTGTGTTCCTTGCAAGAGTGGTTTCTGGTGAGGCCTGTCTGGTACGTGGGTGCTCGGTCTCTAAGTGGGGTCTGACTCTCTGTGACCCCATAGACTGTAGCCTGCCAGGCTCCTCTGTCCATGGGATTTTCCAGGCAAGAATACTGGACTGGTTGCTTCTCCAGGTCTGTCTAGATATGATTTTAAATGCCTTGATTCTTGTTCATGTTCATATCCAAGGCTGACCTCAAACATCATCAGAAATGAAACTTGTCCTGAAACACAGAAGGAAGAGCATCCCTTATTCCAGGCCTGGATTTGTGAAATTTATTTGGCACAGATTTTCCTAGAAACTAAATGTCTTTTGTTTCTTCAACATGTAAGCAAAGGATTTCTTTGCTGACAGGTCCCAGTGTCTAGGCTAAGGTCGGAGGCTCTGTCCCTGAGCAGCATGGTGATGGCTGATACACATACTGTTCTTACCACATAGGTGCCAGAGCCGTAGCCCTATGAGGCACCTCTAAAATGTCACTATGCCCATTTCCATAGGTACAAATAAATAGAGTATTTATGAGAATTTCAAATTTTAAAAAAGCTTCACAGTTAGAAGCAGTGGATTAGAGATGCATATAGTAATGAAAATACATCTTTTTCTGTGTTACAACACAGAAAAATAGAAAAATATATTCCATAATGCCATTTATATACATTTAAAATACTGCACACAAAACACTATATATTTCATAAAGACACATACAAATGAAACAATCCATAGCATGTATACTAGAATAGATGCCTGAAGATAAGGATAAAATTTGAAATTTCTCATAAATACTCTATTTATTTGGGAAATTAGAATTTGCCTTGAGGTACTTTGCTGTATTGATCATGGTAGCACTCTAGTGCTTTATTAATTGGAGAAAAAAATTAAAATTTCAAACCTGCTGCTAAGAGATCATTTTGTCAAAGACTTTGGCAAAATGGTGGTAAAGTTCCCACTTTCTGGTGAACTAAGTCTGAGTAAATGTGAATGTTGCACAGTGATGACCAGTACCTCCAGCTCCTGGGAGTAACTCCCCAGGGAGGATGTCCCCGGCACTGTGGCCCTCCCCCACTCAGGGTCACGCGTGGTGGCTCGCCCAGTTGTTTGTAAGGACCAGAGAGGGAACTGACTTACACAGACAGCGTGTAAGTCCATATCAGGAAGTCCAGATGGAGGGCAGGGTTCAGGCTGACTTAGAGAGTCAGTGGCATCATCACGGGCCCAGGGTCCCATCTCCCTGCATGCTCAGAATGTCAGCTTTTGTGCCGGCTCTTTTCCTACCAGTCATGGAATGGCTGCTGCAGTTCCAGCCATCACATCCAGACATGGCTATGTGCTGAATTCCTTAGGAGTGGGAAAGCCTTTCTCACAAGCAGCCCAGTGCCCAGCACCCTTCCTCTGATGACTGGAACTGCCAACATTCAGAGTAATCACTGATAAGTTAGGATTCGCTCTTGCTCTTGGAAGAGGGTCGCCCTCTCCTCAGTCATGTTTGGGGAAGGGATGGAGAAGACCAGTCACTGCTAAGCTAAGCTGAAGCTCCGCCAGTAAGGAAGAGGAGAGAGTAGGCATTGAGCAGGCAGCCAGCAGTGTCTGCCGCAGTCTCTGCTGTCTTTCACATCATTTCTGACCCTTGGTAAAGGTTGTGATTTTCTTCATTTGGTTCCTGCTCTTTGCTCAGTGAGTTTATGCCTAGCATTAGTTACTTGATATTGCTACAGCAATGTTATTTTCCATGGTGTTTGTTGGTATATATGGAAGCTATTAGTTATCAGTCACCTCTGTTCAATTTTCTGGTATCTGTGTATCTCTGTAAGTTTCCATGTTCCCTTTCTGGAATAACATTAGATGATAATTAAATCCTGGGAAAGAAACCCAGAGGACATTGAACAGGGGACAGAATGGAAGAGCAAGAAGACAGACAGTATTTTATTATATTCCATTTCTGTGAAAAGAGAGTTTACATCTCGTTGTCTAGAGGGAAAGGAGGATTGTGTGTCTTTCTTAGAACTCACTTTAAGACACTGCTGTGTGTGACGGGGGCTCTTTAATGTCCCAGAATATTAAACCTGATGCTGAAACTGCTGCTGCTGCTGCTAAGTCGCTTCAGTCGTGTCTGACTCTGTGCAACCCATGGATAGCAGCCCACCAGTCTCCTCTGTCCACAGGATTCTCCAGGCAAGAACACTGGAGTGGGTTGCCATTAACAACATCTTTTAAGAATATCTGAGTGTTTGGGGGACCTCTTTTCCCCACTATTTTCTCTGAGTAGAATGGGAGATGGATAGTTGGTTTTTACAAAAAAAAAATTAAGAAACAAATGAAAGAATTTTAATTTCCTCACATACTCATAGTACTGAGGAAACCAGAATAGAGGTCTTTACGGTCAGTGCTCATTCGGGAAAATAGGTTGAGCACAGCCAAGGGCACAGCCATAGGGAACTCTGCATCTCCCATGCAGTGACTGATGGAAGGGATTTAAAAATCCAGTATATGCCCCCCAGAACCCCCACCCTATACACACACACACACACATGCATGCATGCACACACACACACAGCACATTCTGATACCATATTCATTTCTTTAATGCTTTCAGTTCAGCAGTATTAGTTTATAACTTTTTCCTGAGTGTGGGTTGGCTTCTTTGTATCAAAGTCTGTCTGTTACATGCAAAGGCTGGCGGACTACTGAGAGGAGCCATCAGGTGTGGGTTGGAGCTCCAGGTGCCCGAACTGAGTGAGCTGTGCAGTTGGACAAACACTTTCTTCATGGACTGGACATAGTGCAGAAGTGAGTGAGGTGCTGTCTGCCATTAAAGACCCCAGGACTCGGGAAATGTGGCAGGGAATGTGAGCAAAAAGAGCAGGTTTTAAAGGGGGAAACCACTTAGTATATTGAAATATGTTAGCATGCTGATTTGTGAAAGTTTTCTGCAAACCTAACTATATATTTGATTTTTTTCATTTTTCAGTTACTACTGCATTTAAAAAATGTTTATTACAATTTTTAAAGTGCATTTACAAAAGTAAATGCAGTCCACTTACAGTTATGACACAATAGCTGTATTCTCCATGCTGCACAATGCATTCTTGAAGACAGTCTTAGACCCAGCAGTGTGAACCTCCCACTCCCTCACCTCTATCCTGTCCCCCCACATCCCCCACCCCGCTGGGAACCACTAGACTGTTCTCTGTATCTGTGGGTCTGCTGCTTTTTCTGTTAGTTTGTTGTATTTCTTAGATTCTACATTTAAGTGATATTGTACAGTATTTGTCTTCCTCAGTCTGACTTACTTCACTTGGTACAGTATCCTCCAAGTCCATCCACATTGCCGCAGATGCCAAGGTTCACCCTTTTTTCTGGCTGAGTACTATTCCACTGTGTTTATGTACCACATCTTTATCCAATCATCTGTTGATGGACACTTAGGCTGCTACCACATCTTATACATTTGATTTTATATAAACTTTTCCTTTTTGATGTCCAAATAAGGATTAGCAGAGTTGTTGGCAATTAATTAATTATATTTATATTTTCAATAAGCATCCAATTTTACTAAACTATATAGGTTAATACAAGGAGTAGTGGGACAGATGAGGCTTATTTTGAGTTTTTAGAAGGAACATAGCTTAACCTTGATGGCAGGAGAGAGGATGGCTCTGGGTTGGGGCGGAGAATGCACCTCCAGAGGAGAGCCTGCTCTCCTGTCCTGCATTGTCACAGTAGCACTCTACCCTGAGGCTGGGTTTCTTTTCTGCACCAATGCCTCGTTTCCTAGAAGCCCGGCATGGGTGTGTGCTAAGTAGCTTCAGTTGAGTCTGACTCTTTGTGACCCTGTGGACTGCAGCCTGCCAGGCTCCTCTGTCCATGGGATTCTCTAGGCAAAAATACTGGAATGGGTTGCCATTTCCTTCCCCAGGGGATCTTCCACACCCAGAGATGGAACCCTTACATAAGAGACATAAGGATACTCTCTTACATCCACCTGCATTGGCAGGAAGTTTCTTTACCACTAGCACCACCTGTGAAGGCTTCTAGAAGCCCGGAGGAAAACGGAAATTTAAATAGTCCTAGATTTGGCTATGATAAGTCCACACAGACAAAAAAATTTCCTCGTGACCGGTTGGTCTCGCCGACAGTCATCTGTTTCCTCATAAGTACATTGAGGCTAAACCTTTTTAGCAAGAATACCACAGATGAGATACTCCCTTCTCTCCTGTGTCCAGTGATGTGGCACCAAGGTCAGGTCATCTTATGGACTCTGACGCCAAACTGGACCACTTGGTCAAGGGGTGGCCGCCAAGTCTCTCCATGGCAGAGGCGCATTTTTCTTTTATAGTCTGTAAGTGCCCCATAGATGGACACTCTGAAGAGTCACGAGTATCTTCTTTCTGGAAAACTCTTACCCAGGAGTTTGGGCACCCAGCGGTGATTCTCGCTTGAATCAGTTATTGCCCAACTTGGGGCCACCCCTTGGAGCTTCTCTCTTGGTGTCTTTCTGCACTTGTTCACTGGTGTCCTTCTTAAAGGACAGCTTCTCTCTAACCAGCCCCCCAAACTACAGCCACTCTACCCCCCGTGTTTCAATCTGTCAGTGTCATTCATTTCGATGCTCAAATTGTTTACAGCTTGGCCAGCAACCCGTCTTTATATTCTGTCGTTTAGCACTTCCTTTGCTTCTTTGATGCAAAGCATTCTAAATTCAAACTTTGTCCCCCTGTGGGACCTGGAATCAGCCACTTCTCCAAGGAGACCTGGTTCCCTTTAGTGTGGAATGGTATTTACAAACCAGGATCTTGGTGTTAGGTGTGTTTATTGCTACTGGGGTGTTAATAGTTTTAGGACTTTTAATCATGAGTTCATATTAAAACCTTCAAATGGGTTTTGTTTTTAAAACCCCAGCTTCACTGAGGGGTAATTTACTGACAACCTCATTTTAAGTGTAGAGTTTGGTACATCTTAACCCCCCTCTACAGGCTGGTACACACCATCTGACATACCTGTTTGCAGGCAGCTGTGTGTGGTAGCTCTAATCTGCTTTCTGTCTCTACAGATGAGTCCGCCTATTCTAAAGCTTCGTAGACAAGGAAGGATACAGTATGCAGCCTTTGTCTGCTTTCTTTCACTTACCATTGTATTTTCGTGATTCATTCATATTGTTATGAATATCAGTAGCTCATTGCCTTTCATTGCTGAGTAGTAATCCACTGTATGGATACATCACAATCTGTTTTTCTGTCTAAAAGCTGTATTGGGGCCATGTCCAGCTTATGGCTGTTATGAGTAAAACTGCTGTGGATATTAAGATACAAGTTCTGTGTGGACAGGTGCTTTCATTTCACTTGGGTATACATCGACATAGAATGAGTGGATCAAGATATCTGCTAACCTGGTAAGACGCTGCCCAGGGGTTTCCCAAACCATTTTTACACACCTGTAGGGAATGTTTCCTCACATTCGCATTGATCCTTGGTGTTGGCAGTCTTTTACTTTTTGCCATGCTAGTGGGCAAGCAATAGTATGTCACTGCAGCTTTCATTTCTGTAATAACTGAGGGTATATGCTAACTGATCATTCCTGTTTCTGGGATGAAATGTCTGTTCAAATCTTTGGCCAGTTTTTAAACTGTCTGTGGTGGCTATGCTTTAGGCTCTTTATTGAGCTGTGAGAATTCTGTGTACTCTCAATACAAGTCTTCTGTCACATATATGTGCTGCTGCTGCTAAGTCACTTCAGTCGTGTCTGCGACCCCGTAGACGGCAGCCCACCAGGCTCCCGGGTCCCTGGGGCTCTCCAGGCAAGAACCCTGGAGTGGGTTGCCAGCGCCTTCCCCAGTCACATAATGGATGGGGGTATTTTCTCCCCGTTGGTGACTTGCTTTAAAGTTTGGTGAACAGTATCTTTGGGAGAGTTAAAAATTTTAATTTTGATTAAGTCCAATTTGTGAATTGTTTAGGGTCCATATTTGTAAGATCTTTCTGAGGAATCTTTGCCTATATATATAATAGTTTGCATCTTGTAATCCCAAATTCTCAATCCCTCCTTCCCCCACCCCTCCACAAAAGTTTCTTTTTTAATTCATGGCTAATTCATTTCAATGTATGACAAAAACCACTGCAATGTTGTAAAGTAATTAGCCTCCAACTAATAAAAATAAATGGGAAAAAAATAAATAAAAATAAAAACAAACAATGTTCTTCTGTAAAAAAAAAATAATTTATGAAAGTTTTTTCACCAAAAAAAGTTTCTTTTTTAAAAAATTTAATATTATATCTATTAATATATAATTATATAATATTTATACAAACATATATAATATATTCAATTAATATAATTATATAATTAGTATATTAATTAATTGATATAATTAATATTATAATATTAATTTCTGCTGTACAGCAAAGGGATTCAGTTATGTATATATGTATATATATTCTTTTCCATTACAGCTTATCACAGGATATGGAATACAGTTTTCTGTGCTATGCAGTAGGACCTTGTTGTATAAACACTAATTTGCATCTGCTAATCCCAAACCCCCAATCCATCCTTACCCCACTGCTCCACAAAGGGTTTCTTTTCTATTTCCTTCTACAAGTTCTCTAGCTTAAGCTTTCGTGCTTATGTCCATGATTCCATTGAGTTAATCTTTATGAATATTGTGAGATACAGGGGTGGAGATGATTCCCTCCCTTCCCTCACCCGTGAAGGTCCTTTTGTTCCAGCACAGTGTGTTAAAGACTATCCTTTTCCCCACTGAGTCCTCTTGGCATCTTAGGGGGGGAAAATCAGCCAGGCATATGTGGGAAGAGCTGTTTCTAAATTCTGTCATCTCTTCCGTTTACCCCCGTGTCTGTCTTTACACTGACATCACGGTGTCTTCATTTGTGATAAGCAGAGCTCAGCCAGCTCCTCCCAGGACTCACAGTCAAGTGCCCTCAAGCAAGTGACATAATTGAGTGTAGCTGGCTGTGTGTGAGCAGTATTGCATTTTTTGTATTAAAACTAAAGGACTAAAACTTCAGCCTGATTTATTGTCATTTACTAACGTTAATTACGTCCCTTACCCATATATTTCTCACAGCTGTTATTGTTTCTAATGGGGTCTTTTACATACATAAGAAAGCCTTCCCCAGTGATCAGTGCAAAGAAACAGAGGAAAACAACAGAATGGGAAAGACTAGAGATCTCTTCAAGAAAATTAGAGATACCAAGGGAACATTTCATGCAAAGATGGACTCAATAAAGGACAGAAATGGTATGGACCTAACAGAAGCAGAAGATATTAAGAAGAGGTGGCAAGAATACACAGAAGAACTGTACAAAAAAGATCTTCACGACCCAGATAATCATGATAGTGTGATCACTCACTTAGAGCCAAACATCCTAGAATGTGAAGTCAAGTGGGCCTTATGAAGCATCATTATGAACAAAGCTAGTGGAGGTGATGGAATTGCATTTGAACTATTTCAAATCCTAAAAGATGATGCTGTGAAAGTGCTGCATTCAATATTCCAGCAAATTAGGAAAACTCAGCAGTGGCCGCAGGACTGGAAAAGGTCAGTTTTCATTCCAATTCCAAAGAAAAGCAATGCCAAAGAATGATCAAACTACCACACTCATCTCACATGCTAGTAAAGTAATGCTCAAAATTCTCCAAACCAGTCTTCAACAGTACGGGAACCGTGAACTTCCACATATCCAAGCTGGATTTAGAAAAGGCAGAGGAACCAGAAATCAAATTGCCAACATCCATTCGATCATAGAAAAAGCAAGAGAGTTCCAGAGAAACATCTACTCCTGCTTTATTGACTACACTAAAGCCTTTGACTGTGGATCACAACAAACTCTGGAAAATTCTTAAAGAGATGGGAATACCGAAACACTTTATCTGCTGCCTGAGAAATCTGTATGCAAGTCAAGAAGCAACAGTCAGAACTGGACATGGAACAACAGACTTGTTCCAAATTGGCAAAAGAATACATAAAGGCTGTATATTTGTCACCCTTCTTATTTAACTTCTACACAGAGTACATCAAGCAAAATGCTGGGCTGGATGAAGCACAAGCTAGACTCAAGATTGCTGGGAGAAATATCAATAACCTCAGATACACAGATGACATCACCCTTATGGCAGAAAGCAAAGAACTACCAAAGAACCTCTTGATGAAAATGAAAGAGAAGAGTGAAAAAGCTGACTTAAAGCTCAACATTCAAAAAATGAAAATCATGGCATCTGGTCCCATCACTTCATGGAAAGTAGATGGGGAAACAATGGAAACAGTGAGAGACTTTATTTTCTTGGGCTCCAAAATCACTGCAGATGGTGACTGCAGCCATGAAATTAAAAGACTCTTGCTCCTTGGAAGAAAAGCTATAAGAAACCTAGACAGCATGTTAAAAAGCAGAGACAATACTTTGCCAACAAAGGTCCATCTAATCAAAGCTATGGTTTTTCTGGTAGGCATGTATGAATGTGAGAGTTGGACCATAAAGAAAGCTGAGCGCCAAAGAATTGATGCTTTTGAACTGTGGTTTTGGAAAAGACTCTTTTTTTTGGAGAAGATTCTTGAGAGTCCCTTGGACAGCAAGGAGATCAAGCTAGTCAATCCTAAAGGAAATCAGTCCTGAATGTTCATTATAAGGACTGATGCTGCAGCTGAAACTCCAATACTTTGGCCACCTGATGTAAAAAACTAACTCAGTTGAAAAGACCCTGATGCTGGGTGGGACTGGGGGCAGGAGGAGAAGGGGACGACAGAGGATGAGATGGTTGGATGGCATCACCAACTCAATGGACATGAGTTTGAGTAAGCTCCGGGGGTTGGTGATGGACAGGGAAACCTGGCGTGCTGCAGTCCATGGGGTCGCAAAGAGTCAGACGTGACTGAGCGACTGAGCTAACTGACTGATACACTGTTTGCATATTAAATATACAGGAACAGTCCTCATCCTTGTCTATGCAAGGATGTGCTTGTAGAGTACTAGAAAAAGTACCTCTAGTAGTATTTATATTACTAGAAGCACTATAGGACTTCTACTATACAGGAAGGCACACAGAAGCACATCCACTCATAGAGGATGCACACGCATGACAACGTACATCAAACACATGAACTTACTTGTGTGACTGGACATGCAAACGCAGATTCACATCACTGAAATTGTACAGTGTCTTTATTTCAGGCTCAGGAGGTCACCTATGAAGAGAAGAAAAGGAGCTACTACCCAGATGTAACTGGATCACTTTTTCAAGAGGGAAGATAGAATTGAATCAAGTAAGGAACCTGCGCCATCAGTGTCAGGCATAAGTGAAGTCGCAGCTTGCCCTCCATCTCCTATCGCTGGCGACCCTTCAGCTCCACGGTCTCCCACCCCCTCTGTCTCCCCCAGTCACTCACTCTTCTTCCCTGTCCACTTGATGCCAGCCCCTGCATGCCCTACACTTTTCAAGGCACTGTACTGTAAAGGTGTTTTATTTTTTGTACCTGTGTAAAAAGTATTATATGTCTCCTATAGTACAGTATTATATACACGATTGCTAGTTGAATACCTGGGCTAACTTTGCTGGACTTAGGAACATGCTCTCAGAATGAAACTCATTCTTACGTAGGGACTTACTGCACTTGGAATGTGTGGCTCATCTGGTCTGCTTTCTAGGTGCCTACTTTGGAGAGAGGACTGTCACCTGTGAGAGCACCGACTGGCAAAGAATCACATGTAGGTTCAGCTTTGGGGGCGGTGGTGGGGGGCGGAGAAGGGGCTGGCCTAGCGCTGCTGCAATCCAGCTGCTGTCGCCATAAGGGAATCCAGCCCAGCACACCAGATCGTCAAGGAGGCCAGAGGCTTGGGGCTTTACTACGTCTCCATTTAAAATGCAAAACCTCTGTATAGGCCAGTCCAGACTCTCCTCTCAGGCCATGTACGGCCAGATGCCCCACTGTGATCTCTGGCCCACATGGCGACTGAGGGCAGGGAAGTGAGTGAGAACTTGACCCTAGGCTAGTGAATAAGTCTGCATCATACCCTACCCATCAGGGCTGGACGAACAAGGAGTAGCCACTCCAGGTGCTCTGGAAAGAAAATTTTAAAACAGACTTCATATTTAACACAGTTTTGGAATTACAGAAGAACTGAAGAGAGTGCCCACATATCACACACCCAGGTTTCCCTGTTGCTGACATTATATATCAGTATGTTACATGTGTTACATGTGTTGTAATGAATGAATCAAATTCGCTAGAGTCTGTTCTTTATTCAGATATCCTTAGTGTTTACCAAGTATCCTTTTTCTGTTCCAGCATCCTTTTCTGGATACCACATTACATTCAACCATGTCTCTGTAGGTTCCTCTTTGGCTGTGATAGTTTCTCTGATTTTCCTTGGTTTTGATGACCTTGACAGTTTGGAGGAGTGTAAGTGAAAGTGTCAGTCGCTCAGTCCTCTCCGACTCCTGGCGACCACACTGACTGTAGCCCGCCAGGCTCCTCTGTCCACGCAATTCTCCAGGCAGGAATACTTCAGTGGGTAGCCATTCATTTCTCCGGGGGATCTTCCCGACCCAAGGATTGAACCTGGGTCTCCTGCACTGCAGGCAGATTCTTTACCACCTCAGCCACCAGGGAAGCCGTGTTTTTAATGACTTTAACGCCTTAGAGGAGTACTGGTCAGGTATACTGTAGCATGCCACTCCACTGAAGTTTCTCTGAGGTTTTCCTCATGATTAGAATATGGTTGTGGATTTGGGGGAAGAAAAGCGCCATTTTCATAATATCAGGTTAAGGGTACATACTATCTACACTTTTGTATAGCTCATTATTTTGCACTGTTTCTTCTCTAGCCACTGGGACCTCTTTCAGCTGGCTGTGTCCTTCAGACCGACCCTCACTGATGTGGGTTTGTGTGGGATCTTTGCCTTTTAAACCCCTCCTTACTTTCTGGCGCTGCAGGATGATTTAGGCTCATCTTGTGTATTCCCCATCTCTGTGCTGGAACTGGCCATTTCTCCAAGGAGCCCTGGTTCTTTTATTAGAAAGATTCACAGAAGTTAGAAAAGCCCGTGGAGGGACAGTGCCACTTGCCGCATATCAAGGGCACATACTATCAGCGACTTAAACCCGTGGACGGCGTCCTTGAGGTTTCTGCACTGTGACGTTTCTTTCACACTGATCTCTCTAAAAGGGAGCTCCTATGCAGCCCACGACGAAGGAGCTCCACCTCCTTGGTTGAGAGGAGGGCCACCTACATATGGAATTTGGAATTCTTCTGAGTGGGAAGTTGGTATATTCCCCCTTTGATGATTTATTCACACATTTGTTTATATACTTCAGTTGTATTTGTGTTTAGTGTTTATTTTGTAGTTTGTAATCCAATTTTGTTGATCAAGTTGTTCCATCTTTGGCCATTGAGTAGAGTCTGTGGGCCTTCTTATATGTCCCCATCAGTGTGTTTGTTTTGTGTTTTTGAATGCCTCCTTGCTTTCTGGCTCTGAAGATACCCTGGATCATCTTGTATATTTCTGCGCCAGCCCTGGAGTCAGCTGCTTCTCGAGTAGCTCTGGTTCCCTTTATTAGAGCACAGTGTTAGGAACCATGATCTGGGGCCAGGTGGGCCCGTTGCTGCTTCCAGGCCCCTCAGCGGACAGAGCAAGGAACTGTGTGTGTACTAACCAGCGTACACACGTGTCTGTCTATTGCTGTTGTTTAGTCTCTAAGCTGGGTCTGACTCCTTTGCAATTCCATGGACAGTAGCCCGCCAGGCTCCTCTGTCCATAGGATTTCCCAGCCAAGAATACTGGAGTGGCTCGCCATTTCCTTCTCCAGATCTTCCAGGCCCATGGATCCTGCTTGGCAGGTGGATTCTTTACTACTGAGCCACATGGGAAGCCCCATCTGTAACCATCTCTGTAGTAAGCTGTAACCATCTATAACCCTCTCTATATGAAGCTAAACATGAGTTCATACTGATGTCTCCAGCTCTCATCCATAGCCACCGGGGTCATGCTGGTCTTCTCTTTTGCTGTCTATAAGTTCTCACTCCAGCAGTGAGAAGCCTGGCTCCCAGCAGCCACTGTCCGAAATGAATCGATTTTATTAAGGAATGCGGGAGAACGTTCCTGTCCACGACCTGAAGCACTTGAGTTGCCTTCTTCCTGGAACGTCCTGGGTCTTCGTGTCCACAGCGGCCAGTGCTTCTTGTGCTGTGGGCTTAGCTCAGGACAATGTCCCGGAGGAAGCCTCAGCAGGTTCCAGACCAGATCAGAATCTCTGAAATGTACCTCATAGCACCATCTGCTGCCTTAGAGCCCTTGTCAGCATAAGATTTAAGTAGCTTGTTTTGCAGTTGGTTGTGTTACTGGTTTTTCTTTCCCGGAGCATTGGCTTCATAGGCACGGACGTCATCCACCTCGCTCAGGGGGTGGCACTGGACGCATGCTAGGTGTGTGGCTGATATTTAGTGGAAAGATACAGGAGGTGTGAAGAGATGTGAGGTGTGGTCTTCTAGACCTTCTACCCAATGGCACAAGAGCAGGGTTGAGTATATAGCATTAGGGGCGTTTCTGCTTCTAGAATTCTTAGCTCCTTTAAGTAATTAGCTTCTGCCCCTCAGAAGCTCATGCTCCATAAATGGTTGCATACTGTAGTCAAAATTATCTGGAAAAAAAAGAAAAGATCCCAGGCAATATCCAGTTATGTGAAGGACACTGTGTGGAGTGATTAGCGCTGAGCCAGGGAACTGTTAGTTGAAGGAAATGGATGGTGAATCAGATGCAACAGAGAAAACAGACATGATGCTAATTTTCAGACTTGTTCCAAAGAAAATTTATGGATGTGCTGGATCATATAAATGTAGCTTCTCTGTTGGAAAATACCAGGTGTTTATGCACAATATTGGAAAGGACCCTGGGCTCCAGGTGCACACTCTCTGCTTCTTCATCACATTTGCAGCTCTCTTTCCTGTCTGTCTTTAGTTCTAAATGTGTATGCTGCCACATTTAGGGTGATTTTTTTATTGTCGGTTTGGGGTGGCTTTTTCACCACTGAAATGATTAGTTTAAAAAGAAGGACATGGGATGTAAAATTCTTTACTGTATTTCTACTCCTTGAAGTTGCCTATAGCATTTCATGTTTCATAAGATCAAGGATTTTGCTCATTTCCCTTTGGAAAAAATAAATACGACTTTCACTTACCAGTAGGTCTTAAAGGAAGGTAAAGACACTTGTTTAACTTTCTGTTTCACTCTAAGGGCATTCTGATGATAACGGACATGTGATCTGAAGTGTTCCAGTCCTGCAGCTGGCTGCTAGCTGTCTCCCAGACAGGGACCAAAGCCCTGTAGCTTAAAGCTGCAGAAACAAAGTTGGCTTAAGGAAACAGCAGCTGGTTGCTGGGAAGAGTCGCCAGACGTGGAGTGCAGGGCAGTTCCTTGCCTCCCTGCTCTCCTGGAGGAGATGCAGACAAACCAACACCCCCTGCCCTGGGGAGTTTGAAGGCATTTAGCCTGGAGGAGTGCGGAGACGTAGCTAACACATCTTGCGGTCCTTCAGCCATTGGGTCTGCTGGTGATCTGGGCTGGTTGCCTGTGAGTCCTGTCCATTTAACTGGGAGTCACAGCGGGAGGAGTAAGTGATAGAGTGTGGCTCTGGTGTTGAAGGGGAAGAAAATGCCTTTGGGGCCAGACGCTGTGAGTCATTAATATGCAAAGTGCTTCCTCACTTTCTTAACATCCAGCGCTTTACTCCTCGATTTCAAACTGGAGCTCACACCAGGTACCTGGAATTGTGCCGTGACATAGCTGCTGCTCTGTGCTAAGAAAGTAGGAAAACTTTTAAATATCGGGAATTAGTTTTAGGAAAATGCTTTTAGTTTTAATAGGAATAGTCATCATTACATCCCCCTCCCCTCAGAAAAGCATGTAGCTGCCAAGGACTCCTTAAGAAGCAGCGATGGAATGAAAAGGACGCAGAACAAAGATGGGTCCCAGGGGCGGCTTGCAGATGCTCTGCAAATAGCGCTGCTATTTTCCTGTAAAATGCCTGGCACACTCTGTAATGCAATGGTCCTGCACCGCCAGGCTGTATGATGAAGGAGTCCACACTCAATCTCAGAAGCATGCATACACGGCAAAAGCATCTGGATCTTTCTGAAGTTGTAGACTACAGGCATCCCTAGGCACCCACGGGAGATTGGCTCCAGGACCCACTGTGGGTACAAATCTGAGGATGCTCAAGTGCCAACCTGGACCCTCCATATCCACAGTTTCGGCATCTGTGGGTTCAACCAACTGTGGATATGATGTGCTGCCTGTATTTAAGTGACTGACATTTTAAAATTTAGCATACTTGGAAATATAATCCTGCCATATCACCTGTGTTCAATAGTCATTGCTTCTCCTTTAGCACCCGATCCGCTGAAAAAAATAAAACATGAACAGATGTTTGGTCTGAGCTACTCTCAGGAATTTGGAGCATGCAAACAAACCCTACATGTTCTAGCATGAAACTGGCACAGAAGTGTGAAGAGTTACTTCTTTGGTTCATCTCGTTACCCAGAAACCTAGGCCATTCTGGAATCTGTGGGCAAAATCCTTCATGTCTTTCACGGCCCCGTTTGAAGTGAAAAGCCAGGCATTGAACCCATCTGGTCATGTTTGCTAGTCCCAGAGGGAGTGTTCCCAGTTACGTGTGTTCTACTCTTTAAGGAAATTTCTCTTTTCCTGTTTCCGATCTCCTTCCATTCTTCTCCTGTCTGCCTGCCCCTTTGCCCGTGAGGTACCTCTTCACAGCACAGCTCATCCTGATTTCTTGCTACCCATGACTCACATATCCGGTATCACATGGTGCTCACATCCTTATCAAGAATGTTTCGGCCTTTGCTATATGCAGGCACAGCCTATGCGTTGTCAGGAGGACATCCACCCAAGTCTGAGATGGAGTCTGCTTACCAGCTTTCCACATTTAAACATTTAGTGCTACAGGGAAAAGCAGTTTAGGAGCTGAAACATCACAGGCATTTTAAGGAAATATCAAAAAAAGGACACAGCACTATTTTCATGCCTTGTTAGACACAAGGCCATTTTGTCACTGTAGAAAAACATGTATTAGATTTAATTTGGTTTTTCAGTATGCTTGGCATATTTGAGATATCAAACGAAAAAATGGAAATGTTTCCATTTTCTGCAGTGTGCAAGAAGACAGGGGTCTGAAGGTGGAGTGAATTGAGAAAAGAACTGTATTTCTGCAAACTTTGAGTCTTTCCCCTTAAAGAAATCTAGGAGATAAACTTCTGGTTGAGGGCTCTTTGACCAGAGCTCCATAAAGCACAAGAGCGTGTACCTGGAGAGGACCAGAGATTCCAGTCACTGGCATGGGGCATTCCTCGCTAATTTGGCCAGACTGCCTTTGAAAGGCAGGCGAGTTTAGGGTACATTTTTCTTTCTGTCAGTCCGGAGGGTGCCTGGTGTCTGAGCGGAACTCCTGCTGTTACTGGGCGTGCAGTTCCCCGGGGGTCAGCCAGGCCCCTCATTTCTGGAGGTACCGAGTATTGTTGCAGATTCAGCTTTGAGACACGGAGACAATATCTGACGGCCACAACTTAGCTTCCAAGGAGGTGAGCGATGTTCAGACACCAACCCACTTTATATCTCAGCCCTGAGCCCCTGACTCAGTCCAGGGCGGCACAGGGCAGTGAATTGAAAATCTCCATTCCATTTCGTCTGCGGCTCACTTTCCTTTCCTCTTTCCAGGGCCTTTTCCCTAAGGAACCTTCAACCACTTCTCTTTCCGCTTTTGTAGATGCGAACGACTCGCAAGGTCTCGGTCTGGCCGGTGGGCCTGGTCGGCGGGCGGCGCTACGAACGTCCGCTGGTGGAGAACGGCAAAGTCGTGGGCTGGTACACCGGCTGGAGGGCAGACAGGCCTTTCGCCATCGACATGGCAGGTGAGGCGCGCGGATGGCGGGGTTTGTTCCTGCAGGGCTGTTCCCGCCGCCTCTCCTGGGTGTAACTGCACCGGGGGAAGGACGCTTTGAAAGACTGCTTCAGTTCAACTCCAGGCTGTATCACGCTCAGCCGATGAACTATTTAACCAAACCCTCAAAGCAGGCTTTGGGGGTAATTCAAGGAGAAATCGATTTTTGGGGTGACTAGAAAATGCTCATTCTACTTTGTCACCTGTCTATACAGCCATCCCTTTGTCCTGGGTGGGCTGGGGACAGGGGGGCTGGTGGGGACCACACGTGGCCCAGGCTTCACAGGTTCTGCAGCCTGCAACTCTCTCTGCTTTAAGTCCAACTGGTTATAATATATCACATGTGTGCTGGTTATAGTATAATCACATGTGTTGTAATATATCACATGTATAATATATCACATGTGTACTGCTTATAGTATAATCACATGTGTTAAAATATATCACATGTGTACTGGTAAATGTAACAGGGATATGGTATAGGCAAGCCAATCATTTTGATGATTGCTGATACATTTAGTGCTTATTGATACATTTAGTAACTAAAATATAAAATTGGATGACTGGTTGTTCAAACAGGGATTAACATTAAATATAACTGTCTTTTGAAGTTCTTGAAATGAAACTGTCTTTGACATTGGTTAAAGACCAACCAACTAAATTGAATAAAACCTACAGTAGACCACAAATTCTAAAATGCTGCTTCATCACAAAGTGACTTATTTTCTAGGGGTTATATAAAATGATGCCTGTGATTACTCTAGAAGGATGAAGTTTGAAATATGAGGCTTGGAGGCGAAAAAAAAAAATCACTGACATCTATAACCTAGAAGATGAAGGCAGAGAAGCTTCAAAATTGATCTCATCCATCTTCAGGTCTGAAACAGAGCTCTGTCTGTCAGCCTGGGCTTGGTCAGCTTTTGTGTGTTATTTCCCAGCTGTAATCAGAGTCACTATGTTTGGAATTCTGATGGGATGGAGACTGTGTTCTGACTCGCTTTATCACTTTAGTTCTGACAGTACTATAAATTTGAGGGAGTAAGGCTATGAAGAGGACTAGGGATGAGAGCTGCTGGGGAGAGCCTTGTGGACGGCTGGTCCACTGCCCTGCGTCACGGGAGAAGACAAGCTAGGACATCCTAACTCAACATTTCCTGAGTGCCTCGTTTGGGGACCAGGTGTCATGGCCTGTGACCCTTCCCTGATCCTCCTCTCCCAAACCCTTTCCCTGCATCCTAATCTCTCCATCTCTCTTCCAATCCAAGCCTTACTCCTCACCCCCCAGTTCTTACAGCCCCAGAGCTGGGCTGGCATCTCAACCAAAGCATCTTCCCGAAGGCAGACGGAGAGGCAGGTCAGCCGTATTTGGAAGGTCTCAAGGATTCTCAAAAGAGTTGTCTCCTCAGTCCAGTCTGAGTTTGTGGCTCTGAAAGCATAACTGACTGACTATAACTTATAACGTGTCTTTTGAGAATCAAGGTTTTTTGTTTTTTCTTTTCTGTTCAGAAGTATCCCTTTGAGCAGATTTGAGTACTATTAGGAAAAATCTTGTGCTTCTGAGGGAGTTGGTCTCCTCATGTGGAATGAGGGAGTGAGTGACTGGTGAGCTCTTCTCTAATGAATTCCTCCCTTCCCTGGCTTCCAACCTTGGAAGTCCAAAGAAAAGTCCAGGTCCCTGGATTCTAAGTGAGGGTGTGACTGCTAACACAGCCAGTTGGCAGATAGCTGGTCCTAATTGTCCCCAGAGCCTTGCCTGAACTTCCCAGGAGCATCTCTGCCGATCACCCTGCAAGGTAACTTCAAGGTGAGAATAACATGGATACATCTTCTGGATTTTCCTGTAAGAACTTTATGTAGATGATCAAGTATCCAGTAAACAGTAAGCCCATTGAGTGTTTTGCATTGCTTCCCCCAGAATTTGGATCCAGATAGATATATCCAAACTTCAAGAAAGGCACATGGGTTTTGTGATTTAGGCTGGATAGTGATAAGATATTTGATGTTCTTTCACTGCCAAAATCTCTGGGAAACCTTTCTCCATGACATGACTTATATTTAGATTTTTCTAAGCCCCTTATTATATTTCAAAGCATAAGAGCTATCATAAAAAAAAATGAATGATTTGCTTGTTTTGTATTAATTATAATTATTTTAAAATAGGAATAAAATTTCTGCCTCAAAGAAAACAACTTTTGAAACACTAAATTATTTTATTCATGCATGAATTTGCTGTGCAAATTAGTTTTCAGTAAATTATTGATATTTTTGGAAATCTTTACCTGACAGTGATTGGTAAGATTGATAGATAAAGATCTGACTTTGAGGCAGTTTGTTCTTATCCTAAAATGTGAAACTCCACAGCTTTGTTTAGATTCCATATAATCCATTTATTCTTAGTGGGACAAGAGGAAGATCCTTTGAATGTTCTTGTACAAATGACACTTCCCACCCCATTTTCAAGGTTCAGGTACCCACAGTCACAATCTCTGGAGAGAAGGAAGCAGAAAGCCTGCTTCCCTGCTGCACCCAGGAAAGCCTGAGAAGCGTTGCTTTAAAAATGGTTGTGATCATTGCATGGCAGGCCTGCATTGGAGCCCGGGCCTCACTTGGATTGCCACAAACTGATTAAAAATGTAACTGGCGGCTGCATGGGGACCTGGCTTCTTGGGCCAGCACCAGCCTGAAGGCCCATGGAATGTGGAGCCAGCCATGTGAGATTGTTACCCCGCCCTCCTGCAGGCCCACAGCCCCACGAGATGAACATCCCTGTAGCCAGCCAGGCCAGGGTCCAGGCTCCCACCAGCACACACTCACAGTAGCCAGCCCAGCCACAGAAGAAGGCACGCAGCCCACAGAGGAGGCACCCCTAGAGCATATAGCTCTGGGAGAGTAGCCTTTGGGGCCCCATAGGACATCTACATGAGGCCACTTCTCCAAGATCGAGAAACGTTAACCAGCCCACCTAACACAGAAATAAACAAAACTGGGCAAAATAAGGAGATGGAACAATATGTTCTAAATCAAAGAACAGGACAACCTCAGAAAGAGAACTAAAAAAAGTGGAGATAATGAATTTATCTGATAAAGAGTTCAAGGTGGTAATTATAAACAAGTTCATCAAACTCAGAAGAATGAATGAACATGGTGAGAATTTCAAGAAAGAGCTAGAAAATATAAAGAAGAATGAAGCAGAATTTAGGAATACAGCAAATGAAATAAAAAATACACTAGAAGGAATCAACAGTAGATTAGATAATATAGAGGAACAGGTCAGTGATCTGGAAGACAGAGTAGTGGAAATCAAGCTGAACAGAAAAAAAACTTTAAAATGGTGGTAGTTTAAGAGACCTCTGGGACAACATCAAGTGTACTAACGTTCACATTAGAGGCTCTCAGAAGGAGAAGAGAGAGAGAAAGAGGTAGATAACTTATTTGGAGAAAAAGTAGCTGAAAACTTTCTTAACCTGGGAAAGGAGATTGACAGCCAGGTCCAGGAAGCAGAGTGTCCCAAAAGAGATGAACTCAATGAGGTCCACACCAAGACATTATAATTAAAGTGGCAATTATTAAAGAGAGACTCTTAAAATCACCAAAAGAAAAGCAACTAGTCACATACAAGGGAACTTCCATGTGACAATCAGCTGTCTTTTTGTCAGGAACTTTGCTGGACAGAAGAGAGTGGCATGATATATTCAAAGTAATGAAAGGAAGAAAAAACAGGAATACTCTACCTAAGAATACTCTACCTAGCAAGGTTAGCATTCAGATTTGAGGAGAAAGGATTTTAAAGGTAAGCAAAAGTTAAAGGAACTCAGTACCACTGGGCTTCCCTTGTGGCTCAGCTGGTAAAGAATCTGCCTGCAATGTGGGAGACCTGGCTTTGATACCTGGGTTGGGAAGATCCCCTGGAGAAGGGAAAGGCTACCCATTCCAGTACTCTGGCCTGGAGAATTCCATGAACTGTATAGTCCACGGGGTCTCAAAGAGTTGGGCATGACCGAACCACTTTCACTTTCTTTCACTTTCAACCAGCTTTGCAAGATATGTTAAAGAGGCTACTTTAAACAGAAAAGACCACAACTAAAAATATGAAAATTATAGAAGGAAAAAAATCTCATTGGTAAAAGAAAATATATAGTAAAAGCAATAGATCAGCTGCTTAAAAAGCTAGCAGGAAGGTTAAAAGACTAAAGTATAAAATCATCTGTATCCACAATAAGAAGTAGTTAAGAAATACACAAACAAAAAGATGTAAAATAATAACACTAAATAGACTAAATGTTCCAATCAAAGAACATAGAGGAGCTGAATGGATAAAAAACAAGATCCATGTATATGCTACCTACAAGAAATTCACCTCATCTCTAAAGACACATGAAGACTGAATGTGAAGTCAAGGAAAAAGGTATTCCACATAAATGGAATTGAAAAGCAGGGAATAGCAATACTTACATCAGATGAAAGGCTTTAAAACAAAGAAGAAATGAGACATAAAGGAATATTATATAATGATAAAAGGATCAACCCATCAAGAAGATATAACAATTGTTAATGTATAGGCACCCATTATCAGTTCAGTTCCGTCGCTCAGTCGTGTCCGACTCTTTGCGACCCCATGAATCGCAGCACACCAGGCCTCCCTGTCCATCACAAACTCCCAGAGTTTACTCAAACTCATGTCCATCGAGTCAGTGATGCCATCTAGCCATCTCATCCTCTGTCGTCCCCTTCTCCTCCTGCCCCCAATCCCTCCCAGCATCAGGGTCTTTTCCAATGAGTCAACTCTTCACGTGAGGTGGCCAAAGTACTGGAGTTTCAGCTTCAGCATCAGTCCTTCCAATGAACACCCAGGACTGATCTCCTTAGGATGGACTGGTTGGATCTCCTTGCAGTCCAAGGGACTCTCAAGAGTCTTCTCCAAAACACCACAGTTCAAAAGCATCAATTTTTCGGCGCTCAACTTTCTTCACAGTCCAACTCTCACATGCACCCATTATAAGAGTACCTAAATACATAAAACAAATATTAACAAACACAAAGGGAGTAAATAATATAATACATTACAATATTATTAATAATAGGGACTTCAATGCCCTACTTATATCAGTGGACAGATAATCTAGACAGAAAATCAATAAGGAAAACTGACTTTAAATGACACATGAGAGCAAATGAAGTTAATAGATTCAGAACACTTTATTAAAAAATAGCAAAATATATACTCTTTTTAAGTGCACATGGAGCATTTTCCAGGATAAATCACACAAAACAAGTTTCAGCAAATGTAAGAAAATTGAAATGATATCAAATGTATTTTCTGATCATAAAAGTATGAAAATAGAAATCAAATACAGGAAAATAATGCAAGAAACCCAAATATGTGGAGACTAAACAACATACTACTAAACAACCAATAAGTCTTGAAGAACTCACAGAGGAAATTTTTTAAAATACCCAGAGACAAATGAAAATGGAAGCATAAAGTACCACAGTCTATGGGACACAGCAAAAGCAGTTCTTAGAAGGGAACTAGAGGCCTAAAGGCCCACCTCAGGAAACAGGAAAATTCCCACATAAACAATCTAACATTACACCTAAATGAACTAAAAAAAGAAAAACAAAACCAGAAGATAGTCAAAGGAATGAATCATAAAGATCAGGACACTAATAAATGAAACAGAGAGCAAGAAAAAACAATAGAAAACATCAGTGAAACTCAGAATGGTACTTTGAAAAGATAAATTGATAAAGCTTTAACCAGACTCAGCAAGAGGAAAAGAGGGGATCCAAATAAATAAAATCAGAACTGAAAGAGGAGACATTGCAACCAACACCACAGAAACACAAAGGATTGTAAGACATCACTACAAAAATTTCCAATAAAATGGATAATATATTATAGAAGAAATGAATAAATTCCTAAAAATGTATAATCTCTCAAGACTGAATCAGGAAGAAATATAAAATATGAGCAGACCCAGATACCACTAATAAACTGGAATCAGTAAGTTAAAAACTCTCAACAACTAAAAGTCCAGGACCAAACAGCATCATAGGTGAACTTTATCAAAATTTAAATAGGAGATAATGCCTATTCTTCTCAAACTATTCTATTACAAAGAGGAAGGAATGTTTCCAAACTCATTTTATGAGGCCAGCATCATTTTGATACGAGACATCACAGACACCACAGAAAAAAGAAAGGGAAAAGAAAGCAAAAATAAATTAATAGGACATTATTACTAATGGACATAGATGCAAAAGTCCTCAACAAAATGTTAGCAAACTGAATTCAACAAAACATTAAAGTGATTATACACCATGATCAGATGGGATTTATTCAAAGGATGCAAGGATGGCTCACTATCCACAAATCAAGCAATGTAATACACCACATTAACAAGCTGAGGAATAAAAATCAGTATCATCTCAATAGATGCAGAAAAAGCTTTTGACAAATTCAACATTCATTTATGATAATAACTCGTAAAAAATTGGTATGGAGGGAACATACCTCAATATAATGAAGTCCATATACAACAAAAACACAGCCAACAGTGAAAAGTTTAAAGAATTTCCTATAAGATCAGGAGTAAGACAAGATAGCCACACTTATCAATATAGTAGCCAACTGCTAGCCACAGCAGTTAGACAAGAAAAAGAAATCCAAACTGGAAAGGGAGATGTAGAACTATCACTATTTTCAGATGATGTGATACTGTATTTAAGACATCCTAAAAATGCCATCAAAAAACTGTTAGAAATAATAATTGAATTCAGTTAAGTTTCAGTATACAAAATTAACATCTGTTACCTTCCTACCTGTTGACGATGAACTATCAGAAAGAGAAATTAGGAAAATAATACCATTTACAAGTGCATCAAAAAGAATAAAAAGCCTAGGGATAAATCTAATTCAAGAGGTAAAAGACTTGTACTCTGAAAACTATAAGACACTGATGATAAAAGTTAAAGACAGCACAAATAGAAAGGTATACTGTGTTCATGGATTGGAGGAACTAATGTTGCTAAAATGACTAAACTACCCAAGACAATCTACAGATTTAGTGTAATCCCTATCAAAAGACCAACAGCATTTTTCACAGGAGAATAATTCTAAAATTTATTCGGAACCACAAAAGAACCCAAATAGTCAAAGCAATCTTGAGAAAGAATAACAAAGCTGGTAGCACCATGCTCCCTGATTTCTTACTATACTACAAAACTATAGACATCAAACTAGGACAAAAACAGATGTGCAGATCGATGAAACATAATGGAAAGCCCAGAAATAAACCCATACTGATACAGTTGATTAATATAAAACAAAGGAGGCAAGAATGTCCAATGGGGAGAAGATAACCTTTTCAATACGAGATCTTGGGAAAACTGGACAGCTACGTGGTGAAAGACACTGGACTGCTTTCTCACACCATATACAAAAATAAACTCAAAGTGGATTAGATGTAAGGCCCGAAACCATAAACCAAAGAAAACAGAGGCAGTGTCCTCTCTGACATCAGTCCTAACAATATGTTTTTGGATCTTGTCATCTCTGACAAGGGAGGCAAAAGAAAAACATAAATGGGACTGCATCAAACTAAAGAGCTTTTGTGCAATGAAGAGAAACATCAAGAAAATGAAAAGGCAGCCTGCTGAAAGGGTGGAGATATTTGCCAATGATATATTTGGTAAGGAGGTAATATCCAGAATATACAATGAGCTCTTATAGCTCAACATCACAAAACAAATTGACTGACTGAAAAGTAGGCAGAGGACCTAAATAGACGTTTTTCCAAAAAAGACATCCAATGGCCAATAAGTATGTGGAAAGGTGCTCAACATCGCTAATCATCAGGGAAATGAAAATCAAAACTACAAAATGTCCCCTTACACCTGTCAGGATGGCTAACAGTGAAAAGGCAAGTAACAAGCATTGGTGATGATGTGGAAAAAAGGAAATCCTTGTACGCTGTTGGTGGGAATGCAAATTGGTATAGCCACTATGGAAAACATAGTATGTTTGGAGTATGGAGACTTCTCAGAAAATTAAAAATAGAACTACCATATAATCCAACAATTTTACTTCTGGATATTTATCTGAAGGAAACACTAATTTGAAAGAATACAGGGCCTCAGTGTTCATTGCAGCATTATTAACAATTGTCCAGGTATGGAAGCAACCAAAGTGTCCATCAACAGATGAACAGATAAAGAAAATGTGGTGTGTGTGTGTGTGTGTGTATTTATATATGTATATGTAGATATACATATATGTATATGTATACATATGTATATGTAGATATACATATATGTATATGTATACATATGTATATGTGTATATGTATATCTATACATACATATATATGCACACATATAGGTGTATACACATATATATATTAATACAATGGAATATTACTCATCCATAAAAAAAAAAATGAAATCTTGCCTTTGTGACAATGTGTATAGATATAAAGGGTATCATGCTAAGTGAAATAAGTTAAGAGAAAGACAAACACCATAGGATCTCACTTATATGTAGAATCTAAACAAAACAGGACAAAATATAAACAGCCTGATAGATACAGAGAATATAAAAGTAGTTACCAGAAGGGAGGGGGTAGGAGGTGGGCAAAGTAGGTGAAGGGGATTAGGAGGTACTGTTGTCTAGTTATAAAATAAATAAGCCATGGGGATGTAGTACACAGCATAAGGAGTATGGTCCATAATATCGTAGTAATTTTGGGGACAGATGGTTACTGGGCTTATCATGGTGATCATTTCATAATTTATGCAACTATCATATCATGTAATACACCTGAAACTAAGATAATATTATACATCAACTATATATCAATAAAAAAAATTTTTTAAGAAACAAAAGTAAGTAAAATCACACGTATTTCCTAAAACAACAAACCTGGACTGAACGGGCTGTATGCAGCATTTCCGCGCTGTCTTGCTCTGCGGGGTTGAGCACACTCAGCAGAAGCCCCTGACAGTCTGTCCTGCTTGCGTTTCTGTGAAGCCACAGCCTCGCCCCCACCAGAAGCTTATTTGCGTATCAGACATTGGAACTAGAATGTTTCCTGTCCTTCACGGAGTTTGACCCTGTCATTATTTTGCCAAATCGAACACTACAGAGGTGAGTTTTGCTCTGAGACAAGGAGATCTTGTTCTGAAGTTTTCTTGTATGTGCAATGATGGTGGCAGAAATGATTATTCCTCTTGCATTGGGACATAATTTTTAGAAATTTGAATGATTACTGTTGGGGGATAGTGTGATTTTCTCAGTTCTGCCTCACTGCAGCAAATATGTGAAACAGTGTGACAGCTGGATTACAGCTCAGGGTTTTATTCAGCAAGCAAAGGAAAGTACACCCTCAAAGCGTGAGTGTGGGCAGACCCCAGAGGAGAGGCCTCAATTGTCTTGGCTGCCTCCTTTTATTCACTTGTCTTCTCCCTGCTGAGCCTGCCCTCTGCAAACTGGGCTAGCCAAGAAGGGGGCGTGTTTGTTTCACCCAGAGTTCTCACTCCCGGTCTTCAGGTTTTCTTTTGTTCCATTTTCATGGGCTTTTCCCTTTCTTTGTCTTTAAGCCACTGCCATTTTGGACTCCTTTTTCCTATTCTAACTACCTAACATTCCCCCCTCAAGAGATGGGAGGCCCAATTCTTTGGGAATAGGGGTGTCGCGGTCTCTCTGGCTACTTCCTGCCAAACTGGGATGGTGAGGGCTATTTGGTCTCCCCCTCTTGCTAGTCTCAGGCCTCAGAGTCCTTATAGTGGTGTCCATCTAAGGGTGAGTGATATTTTCTGTGGTCAGGTGTAGTTTTGTTTCCTTGTTGAACTAGCCCTGCATTGTGTAGCTTGTTGACTCGGGCAGAGACAAAACGGGTTAGACTGGTGATAGTACATGGAGCACTAGTGAAGTGAGTGAAGTCACTCAGTCATGTCCAACGCTTTGTGACCCCGTGGACTGTAGCCCACCAGGCTCCTCCGTCCATGGGATTCTCCAGGCAAGAATACTGGAGTGGGTTACCATTTCCTTCGCCAGGGGATCTTCCCGACCCAGGGATCGAATCCATGTCTCCCGCATTGCAGGCAGATGCTTTAACTTCTGATCCACCAGGGAAGCCCAGTAGGGGCATCAGCCAACTGCAAATCCCTCCTTGCCTGGAGAAGGATCCCCCAAAGAGAGATTGTAACCACCCTTGAGATCTCCAGCTTGTTCTTTGCAATCCCATAGGATCTGAATGTTTTTCTTGAGGACTGTGAGACTTTCTTTAACTTAGCTGGAAGTATTTACCCAGAAACAACACATCTCATTCAAAATGGCTCAAGTCCCTCCTTGTTCAGGGATCAGGAGCTCTATCCCTGTCTGTTTTGGAGTAACAACCCCTGCCAGGCTGCATTGGCTCTTTAGAGTTATCCTGAGAAATCTTATCCCCGGAAGCTTAATTTTGGGGGTGTTCATTAGAATGGCACTCATTTGTAGTCCTGAATAGGTGTCTGACATCTCCCAGGGGCTCACAGGTGTATTGAGTGCCCTCTTCTGTTTTATTATATGGCTTGACTCATGAGTAGTGAATCCAGGAGTCATGTCCTGGTACCTTGACTGCTGCGGGGGTAGAAAGTATTACAGGGAAGGGGACCTTCCATGTGGGCTGGAGGTGAGCCTTTGGGGACCCATCTTTCCAGACTTTAGTTAGGACTTGTGTCCCTGGAGCATATAGTGATGGCTCTTTAGAATATTTTGGGTCCTGGTTGACACCCCACAAGCGTATATCCTGTTGGAAATGCTCAGTGTCTGTGGTATAAGACTGGAGGGTCTGAGCCTCTGAATCTAGGAAGAGGTTATTGATATAAACAAGAGGCCTCCCATACAGCATCTCATAAGGACTCAGACCAACCTGTTCCTTAGGGTGCGGAGGAGAGCTAGTGGTAAGCCTCCTTCCATCCCAGGGAGGTCTCCTGGGCTATCTTTTTATCTCTGGTTTCAAGAATTGTTTGCAGAGTTTTGCTTTTCCTAAAGACTGAGGCCTCCAAGCACAATGGAAGTAGTAAGTAATGCCCAATGCTTTAGAGACCCTTTGGGAGACCTTACAAGTAAATGATGTCCCCTTGTCACTTTGTAATGACCTGGGATGGCCAAATCTCAGAGTGATTTCATGGAGCAGTGTTTTTCCCACCTCCTCAGCCTTCTTAGTCTGGATGGGAAAGCATCCAATCCATTCTGTGAATGTATCTATCATGACTAATAGGTATTTATACCCTTGAGAAACTGGCATCTGGGTGAAGTCCATCTGCCAGTCTTCTTCTGGATAGGTCCCACGTCATTGGACGGGCTGGGCCAGCTGGGGTCTTCGAGCTCCTTGGGGGCTGTTTAATTGGCAAGTGGGACAAGAGGAGGCCACTCGTCTTATAGTCGTTTGGAGGCCTGTTCCTCTGAAGGAACTCTAGTGATCTTTGGAGGGCCTTCTCCCCTAAATGACTGGTGGCATGTAAGGAGTTAACCAACTTCCATTGGAGGTTTCCAGGCAGAAAAAGGAGTCCCTCCTTTGGCAATCACCCCATATGATCTTCTTGAAAGCCCTCACTCTTAGCTGTAAGAGTGTCACCTTCAGTATATGAAGGAGTTTCTGGCAAATTAGTCTGTGGAACTAGAGTGGCCACCCCTATTAGGTCATGGTTCTGTAATGCTGCTCTTAGCTGCCTGATTAGCTGTTTGGTTCCCTCGTGCCATTTCATGCTCCCTTTTTGGTGTCCTTTACAGTGGGAGACTGAAACCTCAGTGGGCAGATGACTGCCTCCAAGAGCCTAAGGACTTGATCACCATATTTGATTGGGGACCCTTGGGTGGTCAAATGGCCTGTTTCTTTCCAAGTGGCCATATGTGTATGTTGCACAAGAAAGGCATACTTGGAGTGAGTGTAAATAGCTACTTTTTCCTTTTCCCAGCTCTAAAGCTTGAGTCAGGGCTATGAGCTCAGCCAACTGGTCTGAAGTATCTGGGGGCAAAGATTTAGCCTCTATGGCCTCAAAATTGGAGACTACTGCATATCCAGCTTTTCTTTTTCCATCCAAGACAAAGCTGCTTCCATTAGTGTACCAGATTTCCTCAGGATTGGTCAGAAGACCTTCTGACAATACCTCTCAAGGTTTTGAGACAAGGTTCAAGGTTTCTAGGCAAGAGTGAAAAGGGAGAAAGCCCTCGGGGGTAGGCAGGAAGGTAGCTGGGTTAAGAACCTCACAAGGGGATAGAGTCCAGCCTGGATTTTCCATCAGCACTACTTGGTATCTGGGGATCCTTTGATCAGACATCCATAAGTGACCTCTCCCATTTAGGAGTTGTTACACTTGGTGGCTGGTAAAAATAGTTAGTTGTCCCCAAGAGAGAGTTTTAAAGCATCTTCTATCAGGACTGCAATAGCTGCAAGATTTCAAAGGCAGGGAAAGATTTCTTCCCAATAAGGGAGTAGGGCACTCAGGGACCACCAGAAACTGGTGGGAAAATATTTGTCCATCCCAGCAACAAAGAAGTGCTTGGGTGAATCTTTTTGTTATTGTTTTTCCTGTAGCACGCAAAATGGTACAGGTTTTGGAGGAAAAGACTCTGGAGTAGGACGTCAGGACAAAGTAGGTAGTCCCTGTGTCAACCAAGAAGTTCTCGGACTTACCTGCCAGATTCAGCTGTACCCTTGGCTCCAGCCCTGTGATTATCTGTGACAGGCAGGCTGGCTGGAGCAGGCCGCTTCAGTCCTGTTGAACCGTCGTGAGGGAAGGTTTGGAGCTTGACCTTGAGGTTCTTGGGTCCTGAGGGCTGAGTGCCACCCAATGTCCCAGTTGATGGCATTTGTAGCAAACTGTATTAGGAGACTTCTCACGGTCTGGACACTCTTTGGCCCAATATCCCACCGGTCTACAGATTAGGCTTTTGTCCTGGGCCTTGTCCTTTAGGGACTCGGGGTTTGCCACAGGGCTTCCCTGGAGGGGGCCAGCATCTGGGTATGCCTTGTCTCTTTCCTTTTTGCTCTTTCCCGGGTCTTGGCCTCCCTCTCCTGTTCTCTGTTATAAAAAGTACTGGTGGCTGTCTGGACCATCATCTAAAGAGGCAGCAGGGTCCTGCTGCTGTAGCTTTTGTAACTTTATCCTGAGCCTGATGCACATTGGGACAGGAATTTGTCCTTTAAAATCACCTCCCCTACTAAGAGTCTAAGTCCAGAATGGTAAACTTTTGGAGGGCCTCCTTTAGACTTTCCAGAAAGGCAATGGGGTTCTCGTTGGACTCCTGAGTTATTGCTGAGACTGGGCACAGTCCCACAAGTAATAGGCTTCCTCCAATTTCCATGGGTGGACTTCCTTAGGGGTGAGTCTTTCTGAAGCTTATACTACCCAGTACTGGTGCAGATCCCCAGGCAGGTTGAGATGGAGAGAGGAGCTGAAGGACAGGAGGAAAAAGCAGCGGGAAGAACGTGCCGAGGAATCCCCTTCGTAACTTGCTGGGAAAACTGCTAAATGTCTGATCTGTACCTACAGTTTTCACGGGCTCCTTGGCACAAAGGAGGGTAAGGACAGAAGAACCGTCACCCGCTTGGGCAGCAGATCCTAGGGCGCAGCAGGTAATGGAGCCTTTGGGACACGCTGGGGAGTAGCCCCTACCAGAGTCCCTCAGTTGCTCCCACGGCTGCTCGCCTGTTCACAGGAGGTTGGAGGAAACAAGAAACGAGAGATCATAATGGAATTAAGATCTTGTTAGTCATGTGTCCTTCTCGCCAAAGGGGCGAGGACCTCCTACCTTAACTGGCAGTCTTCTGGAACCTGAGACTGAGCTGTGTGAGCTTTCTGCCGAGTTTGTTTCTGCTGCCCTGGTTTCCAGCACGCTGGGCTTCTTGTCACTTCCCCTGCACTGGGTTTCCTTTGGTTCAGCTTCCACCACATGAGCTTTCACCAAGTGGGGCTTCTGCTGTGCTCGGCCTCCGCCTCGCAGGGGCCAAGCCAAGGTTGTTTCAGCCCGGTCACATCCGAGTCACGGCCCCAGATATGTTGGAAGAGTGTAATTTCCTCGGTTCTGTCTTGCCGCAGCAAAGATTTGAAATGGTGGGCCAGTGTTACAGCTCAGAGTTTTATTCAGCAAGCAAAGGAAAGTACACCCTGGAGGTGTGAGGGCAGGCCAAGCCAAAAGGAGAGGCCTCAATCATCTTGGCGTCCTCCTTTTATTCACTTGTCTCCTCCCCGCTGAGCCTGCCCACTGCAAATTGGGCTAGCCAAGAAGGGGGCGTGTTTGTTTCACCCGAAGTTCTCACTCCAGGTGGCGAGTTTCCTTTTGTTCCATTTTCATGGGCTTTTCCCTTCCTTTAAGCCATCGCCATTTTGGACTCCTTTTTCCTATTCTAACTACCTAACAATCACTACTGACATGAGATCCGAGATCCTCACCTACAGGATGAAAGGCGTGCACGGGAG
The DNA here is from genome assembly GCF_023699985.2 of Odocoileus virginianus. Lineage (NCBI taxonomy): Eukaryota > Metazoa > Chordata > Mammalia > Artiodactyla > Cervidae > Odocoileus > Odocoileus virginianus. Next base: position 48,279,160 of record NC_069692.1, read on the forward strand.
GCTGTGGGGTGCAGTGGGCTTCAGCAGCTGGGCAGTGGACCCTGCTCTGCCCAGCCAGCAAGACCTGGTATTACTTCTCCCGGTTTGTGCCTCAGGATTTCATTCACACCCCTCAGGCATCCGCCACTGGCTAGTTCTTAGTACCTAAAAGCAGGGCTATCCTCACAATGTTTTTAGCTCTGTTTTGAAGTCAGGGAGTTACTTTCAAGAGACCAACTCACTTTGGCTGCTTCCAGGGAAGCAGCCATAAGCAGTCATAAGAACCGCTGCCCTCCTCCAGAGTCTCTGCCCCATGGCCAGCTCAGCAGGCAGACCTTAAAAAAAAAAGTTATAAGTGATGACTGTTCACTTGACAATGAGTGGAGGATGACAGGTGGACCCACTGAAGCTCTCTTGGTGGGGGGCGGGCGCTCAGTGGAGGTAACTGTTGAACAAGATGTTCTTTTTCTTGACACCTGTTGACAAGGACCCTGGTCTGGGTTATTTACTCAGCAGACCCTTTTTTAGTAGATGATGCAGTAACATCAGATGATGCACTGACCCACTGGCCAGTGCAGGTAGATGTAAGAGACACAGGTTCAATCCCAGGGTCAGGAAGATCCCTGGGAGGAGGGCGTAGCAGCCCACTCTAGTGTTCTTGCTTGGAGAACCCCATGGACAAATGAGCCTGGGAGGCTGCAGTCCATAGGGTTGCAAAGAGTCAGACATGACTGAAGAGACTGAGCATGCATCCATGCAGTAATATCAGCCCAGGTCAGATGGTCATCAAAGCCAAATGAGCTGAGCCACAGTGGATGAAGGTTTTCTTTGCTCTGTGAATATAAACTGTGCAAGAAAATGGGGAGAGTGGCCTTCTTGCCACTTTGGAGCCATGTGTAATCTGTGTTTGGTTTTCAATCTGTGAGTGATTTTTATGAAACAGATAGTTATTGAACCTTCTCCATTGAATGGCTTGATGTGTCCCATAATACCTTTTGGTGTGTGATCTGGGGACTGACGTGGGACTCTGCCCCTGGGTCAGTGCAGCGTGGCTGACCTGGCAGCGGCCAGTCCTGACCTCAGGCAGAACCACAGGGACGGTGGCTGGAGATCTCCAGAATTAGGTGTCTATTCCAGAAGCCCTCAGACATTCGCTGACCCTGGGGCTTGTTCAGCACTGGTCACATGCAGCCTGACCTCTCTGGGAGAAGTGGGCGAGCTGGGTGAGGAGCAGCTGTGTGCCCATAACCAGGGTCCCCTCCTGGGGTAGCTGGGGATGGGATCTCCACACTGGGGCTGGGCAAGGGGGAGGGCTGGGCAAGGGGGAGGGGTGAGGGAGGGGGCTGCAGGAAAGAGGGCAGAGTGTTTTCAGGGCCCATCCCATTTCAAATATAGCAGTTTTGCGTTTATAGATTGTAACTTCCCTTGAGTTCAGTTGAAGATTTCAGATTTCAATTGAAGATTTCCCTCAATCTTTCATTTAGGACTAAGACTTTTGAAAACCATGTTTTCCCTGATAGCAGCAAAGTCCTCAGACTTAGCAATTAGTTTGCTGAGCATTTATGGGCAGCAGGTGTCCTCAGGAGCTCTATGTGCTTTCTCATGTAATCCTCGCCCCAGGAGGCTTGTATTATTATCCTCATTTACATACTAGGAAGTGGAGGCCCAGGCAGGCTGAGTAACTTGTCAAAGGCTGCCCAGTGATTAGATGGTGGAACCAGGGTTCAAATTCAGGTCCAGAGATGGTCCTGACACTGACTCACCTACAGCCAAAGGACTGGGCTCTATATCTGAGCTTATCCTTCTCATCCACAAATCAGAGGCTGTGGGGTTCTTCCCAGAGTCAGACCTCACACTCAGACCATGGGATACAGAACTGTAGACACCCAATTACACAGATGACTGGTAACCAGGAAGCAGGATGCACTCAGCGGGTGGGTGTGGGACCATCCACGGTGGGGGTCACATCCCTATGGGCAGCTGTGGGGATGAGGCGCTGGCTCCAGCCCCTCCTTGAGCATACCAGGATGTGCTTCTTGGTTTCCTCACCTGTGGTTTAGGGATCAGACCACCTGCCTGGGGAGTGATGCTGAAAGGAGAAGAGACACTTGCAGAGTGCCTGCTGTTCTGCGAACCTTTGAGTCTGTACCTGTGTGTCTGTTTCAGGTCCGTCCACCTGGAAGGTCAATACTGAAGTCCATGCAAAGCCCTTGCTGGGGGGTCTTGATGGACGTTTTTCCTCCCCCTGACTGGTGGACCTCCCTCCTCTTCATTCAGCGAATTGGCTCAGTGGGCAGGATGGCATGTGGAGATAAACATTGGCCCCAACTTTAGAGAAAATACCTGCCACAGAGAATGGTCAACAGGAGAAAAACAAACCAAAAAAATATCAGTTAAGAATTCAGGAGCAGATACGCCCTCACTTTTGCGGTTTCCCAGCTGAAAACACTAAACAAACAAAAATGCAGTTGTGCTTTCAAAAGCAAATGCCAGTTGTAACGTATAGATTTGCAGGGTGTTCTGTGTGGCTGCCCCACCTCCCCCACTGCTGCAGAGGGAGCATCTGTTTTCTGTACAAATACCATGGCTCCTGGGGAAGGTTAAGACAATTTTCTAATCAGGCTACAGGAGGTAGGGCAGAAATGTCCTTTTTACTACTTTGACTTTCCCTGGAGCACCCCAGGAGGACATCCGTAGATGTAATTTTCGTATGAAATCTATTAAAGAGGCAAACAGTTCGTTGGGGGGAATGATGAGAATTAAGGGCCGGCAATCTGTCCAGCTAACCCAAGGCTGTTCGCTGAACCTGGCTTCAAGCGGTAAGGCCAGCCGGGTTTTCCCTCCACCCCAGACTCTGCACTGATCTCCCCTTGGTGCAAATTCGCCCAGCATTGCCTAAGCTAGTAACACCATGCAGAGCAGAATATGGAATGTCACCGTCTTCTCACGTTTGCTTAGTGAGTTTGTAGTCACTCCTCAAGACCATTTCGTGGCCCCGGCATTACTTTCTCCCGGGGAAGTTTGTCCAGATTTTCCTTCCTTAGCAGGTGCGCGTCCCACCCGCTCCCCAGAGCCCTGCCCTTCCGCACTTGTCCTCACGGTGGCGCTCCAGTGGGACTCCTGCCCCCTGCCCCCTTTGCCCTTCCGCACTTGTCCTCACGGTGGCGCTCCAGTGGGACTCCTACCCCCCACCCCCTTTGCTCTTCCACGCTTGTCCTCACGGTGGCGCTCCAGTGGGACTCTCGCCGACCCTTCCCCTTTGCTCTTCTGCGCTTTGCCCTTCCGCACTTGTCCTCACGGTGGCGCTCCAGTGGGACTCCTGCCCCCCGCCCCCTTTGCCCTTCCGCGCTTGTCCTCACGGTGGCGCTCCAGTGGGACTCCTGCCCCCCGCCCCCTTTGCTCTTCCGCGCTTGTCCTCACGGTGGCGCTCCAGTGGGACTCCTGCCCCCTGCCCCCTTTGCTCTTTCGCGCTTGTCCTCACGGTGGCGCTCCAGTGGGACTCCTGCCCGCCGCCCCCTTTGCCCTTCCGTGCTTGTCCTCACGGTGGCGCTCCAGTGGGACTCTCGCCGACCCTCCCCCTTTGCTCTTCCGCGCTTGTCCTCACGGTGGCGCTCCAGTGGGACGCCTGCCCCCCGCCCCCTTTGCCCTTCCGCGCTTGTCCTCACGGTGGCGCTCCAGTGGGACGCCTGCCCCCCGCCCACTTTGCCAGGGGAGAGGGCCCCAGGGACACAGGTTCGCCCCTGCCTCTCCAGGCCTCACACTGTTGCTGACAGTCATAGCTACAAAGTCTGCCGAGGTCATGAATACTAACTTGTCTTTCTTTTCTAGTTTAAGGTTTATGTAAATTTAAGTTTTACAGCTTCTTATTCCTTCTGAGACCATATCACCATTATCTCTTGTGAGATTTTTTTAAGGAGGGGATATTGAGCTGCACCAGCAGAGAACTCTCTAAGGAGAGTCTTGCTTAGTGGTTCTCAGCCTGGCTACACATCAAAAATGATCTACAGAGCTTTGGGAAAATACCCAGAAATGGGTTCCATCATCTATCAATTAAACCTCTGGATAAGGGCCTGGTGTTGGGGTGTGTATATATTTATTTTAGGTCTTGAGGTGATTATAAACTACAGCCAGAGACCAGAACGGCTGGTGTAGGTGGTCAGAAGCTTCCAGTTCCCTCTTCTGGTTCGTTCTAGTCCAGTCTGTAGGTTGGGCCCCTCCTGGGCCACCCGTTGAGTCACTCTAGGAGGTTGAGGCAAGATACTCCCACGCTTTGGTTATCTTCACCACCGCTGCCTTCTCGTGCAGAAAGGGCTTGCATAACTCAATGAAGCTATGAGCCATGCTGTGTAGGGCCACCCAAGACGGATGAGTCATAGCAGAGAGTTCTGACAAAACATGATCCACTGGAGGAGCGAGTGGCAAATCACCCCTGTGTACTTGCTGTGAGACCCTCATGAAATGTATAAAAGAACAAAAAGATATGACACCGAAAGATGAGTCCCCCAAGTCTGAAGCTGTCCAATATGCTACTGGGGAAGAGCAGAGAACTACTAATAGCCCCAGAAAGAATGAAGCTTCTGTGCCAAAGGTGGAAACAACGCTCAGTTGTGGATGTGTCTGGTGGTGAAAGTAAAATCCAGTACTGCAAAGAACAACACTGCATAGGAACCTGGAATGTTAGCTCCATGAATCAAGGTAAATTGAACATGGTCAGGCAGGAGATGGTAAGAGAAAACATCAACATCTTAGTAATCAGTGAACTAAAATGGATGGGAATGGGTGAATTTAATTCAGATGAACTATATATATATACTACATTGTATTATATATCTACTACTGTGGGCAAGAACCCCTTAGAAGTGGGTAGCCCTCATAATCAACAGGAGTCCAAACTGAGGTACTTGAGTGCAGTCTCAAAAATGACAGAATGATCTCGGTTCGTTTCCAAGGCAAGCCATTCAACATCACAGTAATTCAAGTCTGTGCCCCTACCACCGATGCTGAAGAAGCTGACCAGTTCTATGAAGATCAAGAAGACCTCCTAGAATTAACACCAAAAAAAGATGTCCTATTCATCAGAGGGGATTAGAATGCAAAAGTAGGAAGTCAAGAGATACCTGGAGTAACAGGCAAGTTTGGCCTTGGAGAACAAAATTCTCCAAGCAACAAAATGCCCTCAAAACAGGGCAAAGGCTAACTGAATTCTGCCAAGAGAATGCACTGGTCATAGCAAATACCCTTTTCAACAACACAAGAAATGACTTCACACATGGACATCACCAAATGGTCAATAACAAAATCAAATTGATTACATTCTTTGTAGACAAAGATGGAGAAGCTCTATACAGTCAGCAAAAACAAGACCTGGAGCTGACTGTGGCTCAGATCATGAACTCTTTATTGCAAAATTCAGACTTAAATTGAGGAAAGTATGGAAAACCACTAGACCATTCAGGTATGACCTAAATCAAATCCCTTATGATTATACAGTGGAAGTAACAAGTAGATTCAAGGGATTAGATCTAAGATCATGGCATCTATCCAGTCATTGGGCCTTAGGAAGCATTACTACCAGTAAAGCTAGTGGAGATGATGGAATTCTAGCTGAGCTATTTCAAATCCTAAAAGATGATGGTTTTAAAGTGTTGCACTCAATATGTCAGCAAATCTGGAAGACCCAGCAGTAACCATAGGACTAGAAAAGGTCAATCCTCATCCCCATTCCCAAGAAGGGCAGTACTAAAGAATATGCTAACCATGAGACAATTGCACCCATCTCCCACGCTAGTGAGGTCATGCTTAAAATCTTGCATGCTAGGCTTCAGCATTACATGAACCAAGAACTTTCAGATGTCCAAGCTGGGTTTAGAAAAGAAAGAGGAACCATAGATCAAATTGCCAACATTTGCTGGATCAAAGAGAAAGCAAGAGAATTCCAGAAAAACATCTACCTCTGTTTCAGCAACTATGCCAAAGCCTTTGACTGCGTGGATCATCATAAGCTGTGGCAAGCATTTAAAGAGATGAGAATACAAGACCATCTTAACTGTCTCCTGCGAAACCTGAATGCGGGTCAAGAAACAGCAGTGAGAACCCTGCAGGAACAATTGATTGATTCAAGATTGAGAAAGGAGTATGACAGGACACTGTCTGCTGTCACCCTGTTTGTTTAACCGCTACAATGAGCACATCGTGAGAAATACCAGGCTGGATGAGTTACAGGAGGAGAGTGAAAGAGCTGGTTTAAAACTAAATACTAAACTAAGATCATGGTGCCTGGCCCCATTACTTCATGGCAAATAGAAGGGGGAAATGTGGAAGTAGCGACAGATTTCATCTTGTGCTCTGAAATCACTGTGGATGGTGACTGCAGCCATGAAATCAGAAGACAATTGCTTCAGAGCAGGAAAGCTATGAGAAACCTAGATAGTGTGTTGAAAAGCAGAGACATTTCTCTGGCAACAAAGGTCTGTATAGTCAAGGCTATGGTCTTCCCAGTGGTCATGTATGTTTGTGAGAGCTGGACCATAAAGAAGGTGAAGTGCCGAAGAATTGATGTTTTCAAACTGTGATGCTGGAGCAGACTCCTTAGAGTCCCTTGGACAGCAAGGAGATCAAACCAGTCAATCTTGAGGGTAATCAACCCTGAATACTCATTGGAAGGACTAATGCCAACATCAAAACTCCAGTATTTTGGGTTTCTGATGCAAACAGCTGACTCTTTGGAAAAGTTCCTGATGCTGGGAAAGAATGAAGGCAGAAGAGGGCCTCAGAGGATGAGATGACTGGATGGCATCATTGATGCAATGGACATGAACTTGGGCAAACTTCGGGAGATGGTGAAGAACAGGGAGGCCTGGTGTGATGTAGTCCATGGGGTCGCAAAATGTCAGACACAACTGGGCGACTCACAACAGCCGCAAAAGTTTTGCTGCTAATATTGCTGTGCCCACTCAGTTGTGTCTGACTCTTTGCGACTCCATGGACTGTAGCCTGCCAGGCTCCTCTGTCCATGGAATTTTCCAGGCAAGAATTCTGGAGTAGGTTGCCAATTTTCTACTCCAGGGGATCTTCCCGACCCAGGTATTGAACCTGTATTTCTTGCACCTCCTGCATTGGCAGGTGGATTCTTTATCACTGGGCTGCCTGAAATAACCATACTAAGGTTTGAGAATGCTTAATAAAATGGAAAACACTTCCAATGGTCAAGCAAGAAAAGACTTTGAGCACAGGAGAATCGTTCTTAAAATTATGATGACTGAAAAGCATCACTAACAATATAAAGACTGCCTATATTCACTGGAAGTGCAAGTTTAATCTGCTTTTTCAATTGTGATATAATACATATATAATTTACCATTTTAACTATTTTAAGTGTACAAAGGGGTCAAGCACATTCACACTGCTGTGCAGTGTCCACCACTGTGCATCTCCAGAGCTTCTTATTCTCACAAGATGAAACTCTGGACTCATTTGATGTCTGGGGGGAAAAAAAAAACACCTAAAAGTTGAGAATTACGGTTTATTTGAAGATATTACCAAGGACTTTGGCCCAGAGCCTCTCAGATGGCTCTGAGGGACTGTCCCAAAGAAGTTAGGGACGAGCTAGGATACACTGGCATTTTTGAAAATGCCTGAAACAAACAAATAAAAAAACCCATAGTCAAACACCAAATATGCAAATAACCTCAGATATGCAGATGACACCACCCTTATGGCAGAAAGTGAAGGGGAGTCAAAGGGCCTCTTGATGAAAGTGAAAAAGGAGAGTGAAAAAGCTGGCTTAAAACTCAGGATTCAAAAAACAAAGACCATGGCATCCAGTCCCATCATTTCATGGTAAATAGATGGGGAAACAATGGAAATAGTGACAGACATTTTCTTGGGCTCCAAAATCTTGTGGATGATGACTGCAGCCATAAAATTAAAAGATATGTGCTCCTTGAAAGAATTGAAATGACAAACCTAGACAGCGTATTAAGAAGCAGAGACATTACTTTACCTGCAAAAGTCCATGTAGTCAAAACTGGTTTTTCCAGTAGTCATGTATGGATGTGAGAGCTGGACAATAAAAAAGGCTGAGTGCCAAAGAACTGATGCCTTCAAACTGTGGTTCTGGAGAAGACTCTTGAGAGTCCCTTGGACAGCAAGGAGATCAAACCAGCCAATCCTAAAGGAAATCAGTCCTGAATACTCATTGGAAGGACTGATGCTGAAGCTGAAGCTCCAATACTTTGACCACCTGATGTGAGGAACTGACTCACTGGAAAAGACCCTGATGCTGGAAAAGATCGAAGGCGGGAAGAGATGGGGACAACAGAGGATGAGGCATCACCGATTCAATGGACATGGGTTTGAACAAACTCAAGGGGGTAGTGGAGGACAGGGAAGCCTGGTATGCTGCAGTCCATGGGATTGCAAAGAGACGACTGAATGACTGAACAACAAGAAGCATGTAAGGATTACTGCTAGGAATCCCCCGGTGGCCCAGTGGTTAGGACTCCATGCTTCTACTGTAGGAGACATGGGTTCAATCCCTGGGTAAGGAACAAAGATCCTATATGCCATGCAGCACTACCAAAATAAATAAAAGACCTTAGTTTAAAAAAAAAAAAGATTACTGTTAGTCACAATACAACTTAATGAATTTAATGCTTTTCTCTATAGGAAGGTGCAGAAGTCTTGTCTCAATGAAATTATTCCTTTGATACGCATCTTAACTAACCAGGGCCAGTCCCCTGTTTGGGTCAGTATCCTATTTTTCTGCCTCAGGGTACATGTCATCAGGGCAGCTGTAGTAGCTGATGGCTTGATGGCTGAAGCATTTGTTGTTTACTGAAATGGCACATGACATTCTTTTGTCCACACGTGAAACAATAACTTCCCCACTCACTCCCCTCCCCAGTCCCTGATAGTCACCGCTCTCCTTTCTTATGTCTAGGTTTCTCATATAAGCTGTCTTATACAGTGCTTGTCCTTTGTTGAGCGAATAGAACCATGTTCCCCCTATACATCTTTGATGTTAGTATGCCTTACCTCCTTGCCACTAACTTACTAGAAAATCATTCATGGATATTTTTAGTATTCTGTTAATTAAACCTCCTGAATTTATCTTTTACTCTTAAGATCAAGGTTTCCATCCTTATTCAGTATCCTGATTGCTTCCTCAGAAGATTTAGTTTTCTATGATGGTTCACTGTTTTCAGAGTAGAGATTTAAATGAATTGTTTATAGATTAAATAAAGAACACTTCTTAGAAATAAAGCATGTTTAATTTTTTCTGCAAAGAACAATGGCTGCTAAAAGGCTTTTGAGGAGTTTTAAAAACTACACAGCAATAAAAAAAAAATGGTTTACCCTGAACCAATCTTAAATTCCAGTCAGTATTCTGGAGCAGATTAACAGACCTATTTAACAGGCAGGCCATGCTTTTTCGTTCCTGTTCTGTGCTAGAAGAAAATCATCCTAAAGTATAATTGGAAGTAAATGCGGAAATCATAGTTCTGTCTGCCTGTTGAGAAGCAGGAATCTTTATCATGGCCATTAAAAAGCACAGCCATGCATACATTCCGTCTTAGAAACATGAAAATCTGTAGTTGAACATTTGCATGAAACAGTGGCAATTTAGAGATGAGAGTAAATAGATAAAGGACACATTCCTGTTAGACAGTCCTTTTTGCTTTGTGTATCTGATTTAAGTCTAGTGAAAATGATTCTTGAAACACTATTGTTAACATATTTGCTTTTCAGTTGAATGTTTGAAGATGCCAAGATTAGAAGGAATAAGATTATGAAAGTGAGTACTTAAGTATCAGTTTTCCATTTTTAATAGAGATGTAACTAATATATGACATTATACTAATATCAGGTGTACAACATAATGATTCAATATTTGCATATATTGCAAAATGACCACAAGAATAAGTAGTTAACATCTATTGCCACATATAGTTACAGTTTTTTTTTCTTCTGTGATGAGGACTTTTTTTTTTTTTTTGATGAGGACTTTTAAGATTAAGATGCTACTCTGTTAGCAGTTTTCAAATATATGATACAGTATTAACTGTAGTCATCATGCTGTACATTACATCCTCAAGACTTATTTTGTAACTGGAATTTTTACCTTTTGACCACCTTTACCCATCAAGCTCACCCTCCACCCCCCACCTCTGAACCAACAATCTGTTTCCATTTCTATGATTTGGGGGTTTGTTTTTTAGAATTCACATATATGAGAATCACAGGATCATATGTTGTCTTTCCCAGACTTGTTACACTAAGCATGATGTCTTTAAAGTCCATCTATGTCATTGCAAAAAGCAAGTTTCCTCCTCTTTAATGGTTGAATGATATTCCATTATATGTATTCACTTATACCACATCTTGTTTGCCCACTCATCTGTCAGTGTCTTAGGTGTCTTCCATGTCTTCAGTGCTGTAAATAGTGCTGCTATGAACATTGGGATGCATGAATCTTTCTGAATTAATGCTTACATTTTCTTGTGGTAAATACCAAGAAGTGGAGATTCTATTTTTAAAATTTTAAGGAAACGTCATAACATTTTCCATACTGGCTGCAGCAGCATTTACATTCCCAGCAGCAGTGCACAATAACTCCCTTTTCTCCACATCTTCATCAATCACTTGTTATTTCTTTTCTTCCTGATAACAGAAATTCTAACAGGTGTAAGATGGTATCTGATTGTGGTTTTGATCTTCACTTGCCTGATGCTGAGTGGTTTTGAGCACCTTTTCATGTACCTGTTGCTTATTGTATATCTTCTTTGGAAAAAAAATGTCTATTCAGATCCTCTGCCCATTTTTAAAATGAGATTGTTTGTTTTTTGCTTTCAGTTTTATGATTCTTTATGCATTTTACATATTAGCCCTGTATAGGATATATGATTTGCGTTTTCATTTTGCTGATGATTTCTTTTGCTGTGTAGAAGGTTCTTGGTTTGATGTTGTCCCACTTTTTTATTTTCTGCTTCTGTTGCTTTGGCTTTTGGTATCAGATACAAACTATCACTGCCAAGACTGATGTCAGATAGCTTTCCACCTATGTGGAAAGTTTCATTGAGGAGTTTTATGGTTTCAGGCCTCCTATTCAAATCTTTAATCCATTTTAAGTTTTTGTGTATGATATAAGAGAATGGTCCAGTTTCGTTCTTTTGCATGTGGCTGTCCATTTTTCCAGCACAATTTATTTACACAATTTATTTAAGAAACTGTCCTTTTCTCCTTGTATATTCTTGGCTCTTTGTCATAAATTAATTGACTGTATATATATATTATATATATGTGTGTATGACTTTATTTGAGGGCTTTCTGATCTATTTCAACAATGTGTGTGTCTATGCTTATGCCAATACCATACTGTTTTGATTACTATAGCTTTATAATATAGTTTGAAGTCAGGGAGTATAATGCCTCCTGCTTTGTTCTTCTTTCTCAAGATTGTTTTGGCTACTTGGGGTCTTGTGTGGTCTTATACAAATTTTAGGGTTGTTTTTCTGTTTTTGAGAAAATGCCTTTAGGATTTTGATAGGGATTGTATTGACTATAGATTGCTCTGAGTAGAATGGAAATTTTAACAGCATTAGTGCTTCTAATTCACAAGCATGGAATATCTTTCCATTTCTGTTCTCATTTCTTTCATCAATGTCTCATAGTTTTCCATATACAGATATTTAACCTTCTTGGCTTAGTTTCTTTTTTTTGAAATACAGTGTTGTGTGACAGTTTACATTGTTGTGTTAATTTCAGGTGTACAGCAGAGTGATTCAGTTATACATGCATATATATCTATTTTTCAGATTATTTTCTTTTATAGGTTATTACAAAATATTGAGTATAGTTCCTTGTGCTGTACAATAGGTCTTTGTTGATTATCTATTTTATATATAGTAGTGTGTATATCTTAGCCCCAAACTCCTAATCTATCCCTCTCCCCCTACCTTCTTGGTTAAATTTCTCCCTAGATATTTTATTCTTTTTGATGCAATTGTAACTGGTATTGTTTTCTTAATTTCTATTTATGATAGTTTGTTATTAACATAGAGAAATGCAACAGATCTATGTATATTGATTTTGTATCCTTTGATTTATTGAATTTGTTTATTCTAACAATTTTTGGTGGTGTCTTTAGGATTTCAATGTATAATATGTCATCTGCAAATAGTGACAGTTTTACTTCTTCCTTTGCCATTTGCATGACTTTTCTTTCTTTTCCTTGCCTGATTATCTGACTAGGACTTCTAATACTGTACTGAATAAAAGTGGTATCCTTCTTATTCCTGATCTTAGAGGAAAACTTTCCACTTTTTACCATTGAGTATGATATTAGCTTCATGATAAACTGTGGAAAATTCTTCAAGAGATGGGAATACCAGACCACCTGACCTACCTCTTGAGAAACCTATATGCAAGCCAGGAAGCAACAGTTAGAACTGGACATGGGACAATAGACTGGTTCCAAATAGGAAAAGGCGTATGTCAAGGCTGTATATGTCACCCTGCTTATTTAACTTATATGCAGAGTACATCAGGAGAAACGCTGGGCTGGAAGAAGCACAAGCTAGAATCAAGATTGCCAGGAGAAATATCAATAACCTCAGATATGCAGATGTCACCACCCTTATGGCAGAGAGTGAAGAGGAACTAAAAAGCCTCTTGATGAAAGTGAAAGAGGAGAGTGAAAAAGTTGGCTTAAAGCTTAACATTCAGAAAACTAAGATCATGGCATCTGGTCCCATCACCTCATGGGAAATAGATGGGGAGACAGTGGAAACAGTGCCAGACTTAATTTTGGGGGGGCTCCAAAATCACTGCAGATGGTGACTGCAGCCATGAAATTAAAAGACGCTTACTCCTTGGAAGGAAAATTATGACCAATCTAGACAGCATATTAAAAAGCAGAGACATTACTTTGCCAACAAAGGTCTGTCTGGTCAAGGCTATGGTTTTTCCAGTGGTCATGTATGCATGTGAGAGTTGGACTGTGAAGAAAGCTGAGCACTGAAAAATTGATGGTTTTGAACTGTGGTGTTGGAGAAGACTCTTGAGAGTCCCTTGGACTGCAAGGAGATCCAACCAGTCCATCCTGAAGGAGATCAGTCCTGGGTGTTCATTGGAAGGACTGATGCTGAAGCTGAAACTCCAATACTTTGGCCACCTCATGTGAAGAGTTGACTTGTTGGAAAAGACCCTAATGCTGGGAGGGATTGGAGGAAGGAGGAGAAGGGGATGACAGAGGATGAGATGGCTGGATGTCATCACCGACTCGATGGACATGAGTTTGAGTAAACACCGGGAGTTTGTGATGGACAAGGAGGCCTGGCGTGCTGTGATTCATGGGGTCACAAATAGTGGGACATGACTGAGTGACTGAACTGATATTAGCTGTAAGCCTGTCATATATACCCTTTATTATATTGAGGTACATTCTCTCTATGTATACTTTGTTGACAGTTGTTTTTTTTTTAATCATGAATGGATGTTGAATTTTTGTTTAAAAAGCTTCTTCCTGCATTTATTGAGATGATCATGATTTTTATCTTTCATTTTATTTTTTTAAAATATAGTCATTTGAAAGTTGTTTATTCTCTTAAGTTTTTTGTTTATTTTTTAATTATTTATTTTAATTGGAGGCTAATAACTTTACAATACTGTGGTGGATTTTGCTATACGTTGACATGAATCAGCCATTGGGTGTACATGTGTTCCCCATCCTGAACCCCCCTCCCACCTCCCTCCCCATCCCATCCCTCTAGGTCATCCCAGTGCACCAGCCCTGAGTGCCCTGTTTCATGCATCAACCTTGAATTGATGATCTATTTCACATATGGTAATACACATGTTTCAGTGCTATTCTCTCAAATCATCCCACCCTCGCCTTCTCCCGCAGAGCCCAGAAGTCTCTTCTGTGAGACTTCTTTGTCTCTTGCTGTCTCGCATATAGGGTCGTTGTTACCATCTTTCTAAATTCCATATATATGTGTTAATATACTATATTGGTGTTTTTCTTTCTGACTCACCTCACTCTGTGTAATAAGCTCCAGTTTCATCCACCTCATTAGAACTAATTCAAATGCGTTCTTTTTAAGAGCTGAGTAATATTCCATTGTGTATATGTACCACAGCTTTCTTATCCATTTGTCTGCTGATGGACATCTAGGTTGCTTCCACATCCTGGCTATTGTAAACAGTGCTGTGATGAACATTGGGGTGCACGTGTCTCTTTCAATTCTGGTTTACTCAGTGTATATGCCTAGCAGTGGGATTGCTGGGTCATATGGCAGTTCTATTTCCAGTTTTTTAAGGAATCTCCACACTGTTCTCCATAGTGGCTGTACTAGTTTGCATTCCCACCAACAGTGTAAGAGGGTTCCCTTTTCTCCACACCCTCTCCAGCATTTATTGTTTGTAGATTTTTGGATAGCAGTTATTCTGACCAGCCTGAGATGGTACCTCATTGTGGTTTTGATTTGCATTTCTCTGATAATGAGTGATGTTGAGCATCTTTTCATGTGTTTGTTAGCCATCTGTATGTCTTCTTTGGAGAAATGTCTATTTAGTTCTTTGGTCCAATTTTATTGGGTCATTTATTTTTCTGGATTGAGCTGCAGGAGCTGCTTGTATATTTTTGCAGATTACTTCTTTGTCAGTTGCTTCATTTGCTATTAATTCCTCCCATTCTGAAGGCTGTCTTTTCACCTTGCTTATAGTTTCCTTCATTGTGCAAAAGCTTTTAAGTTTAATTAGGTCCCATTTGCTTATTTTTGCTTTTATTTCCATTACTCTGGGAGGGGGCTCATAGAGGATCCTTCTGTGATTGATGTCAGAGAGTGTTGCCTATGTTTTCCTCTAGGAGTTTTATAGTTTCTGGTCTTACATTTAGATCTTTAATTCATCTTGAGTTTATTTTTGTGTATGGTGTTAGAAAGTGTTCTAGTTTCGTTCTTTTACAGGTGGCTGACCAGATTCCCCAGTACCATTTGTTAAAGAGTTTGTCTCTTTTAAAGTTTGTGTTTCCTTGCTAATTTTCTGTTTGGTTGATCTATCCATAGGTGTGAATGGGGTATTAAAGTCTCCCACTATTATTGTGTTATTGTTAATTTCCCCTTTCATACTTGTTAGCATTTGTCTTACATATTGTGGTGCTCCTATGTTAGGTGCATACATATTTATAATTGTTACATCTTCTCCTTGGACTGATCCTTTGATCATTATGTAGTGTCCATCTTTGTCTCTTTTCACAGCCTTTGTTTCAAAGTCTATTTTTTCTGATATGAGTATTGCTACTCCTGCTTTCTTGTGGTCTCCATTTGTATGAAATATCTTTTTCCAGCCCTTCACTTTCAGTCTGTATGTGTCCCTTGGTTTGAGGTGGGTCTCTTGTAGGTCTTGTTTTTGTATCCATTCAGCCAGTCTTTGTCTTTTGGTTGGGGCATTCAACCCATTTACATTTAAGATAGTTATTGCTAAGTATGATCCTGTTGCCATTTACTTTGCTGCTTTGGGTTCGAGTTTATAAACCTTTTCTGTGTTTCCTGTCTAGAGAAGATCCTTTAGCATTTGTTAAAGAGCTGGTTTGGTGGTGCTGAATTCTCTCAGCTTATGCTTGTCTGTAGTGCTTAGATTTCTCCTTCATATTTGAATGAGATCCTTGCTGGGTATAGTAATCTGCGCTGTAGGTTTTTCTCTTTCATCATTTTAAGTATGTCCTGCCATTCCCTTCTGGCCTGAAGAGTTTCTATTGAAAGATCAGCTGTTATCCTTATGGGGATCCCCTTGTGTGTTATTTGTTGCTTTTCCCTTGCTGCTTTTAATATTTGCTCTTTGTGTTTGATCTTTGTTAATTTGATTAATATGTGTCTTGGGGTGTTTCACCTTGGGTTTATCCTGTTTGGGACTCTCTGGGTTTCTTGGACTTGGGTGGCTATTTCCTTCCCCATTTTAGGGAAGTTTTCAGCTATTATCTCCTCGAGTAACTTCTCATGGCCTTTCTTTTTGTCTTCTTCTTCTGGGACTCCTATGATTCGAATGTTGGGGTGTTTCACATTGTCCCAGAGATCCCTGAGGTTGTCCTTATTTCTTTTCATTCTTTTTTCTTTTTTCATCTCTGCTTCATTTATTTTCACCATTCTATCTTCCACCTCACTTACCTATCTTCTGCCTCACTTATTCTGTTGGTTCCCCCTAGAGTGCTTTTGATCTCAGTTATTGCATTATTCATTATATATTGACTCTTTTTTATTTCTTCTAGGTCCTTGGTAAACATTTCTTGCATCTTCTCAATCCTTGTCTCTAGTCTATTTGTCTGTAACTCCATTTTGTTTTCAAGATTTTGGACCATCTTTACTATCATTATTCTGAATTCCTTTTCAGGTAGATTCCCTATCTCCTCCTCTTTTGTTTGGTTTGGTGGGCATTTATCTTGTTCCTTTACCTACTGAATACTTTTCTGTCTTTTCATCTTGTTTAGGTTGTTGTGTTTGGGGTGCCCTTTCTGTATACGTGAAGTTTGTGGTTCCTCTTTATTGTGGAGCCTGCTCCCTGTGGGTGGGGTTGGACTAATGGCTTGTCAAGGTTTCCTGGTTAGGGGAGCTTGTGTCTGTGTTCTGGTGGGTGGAACTGGATCTCTTCTCTCTGGAGAGCAATGAAGTGTCCAGTAGTGAGTTTTGGGGTGTCTATGGGCTTGGCATGGCTTTGGGCAGCCTATATTTTAATGCTCAGGGTTGTGTTCCTGCATTGCTGGAGAATTAGCGTGGTATGTCTTGCTCTGGAACTTATTGGCTCTTGGGTGGAGCTTGGTTTCAGTGTTAGGTATGGAGGCTTTTGGATGAGCTCTTGTTGATTAATGTTCCCTGGAGTCAGGAGTTTTCTGGTGTTCTCAAGTTTTGGATTTAAGCCTCCTGCCTCTGGTTTTCACTCTCATTCTTACAATAGCCTTAAGACTTCTCCATCCATATAGCACAGATGATAAAACATCTAGGTTAATGGTGAAAACATTCTCCACAGTGAGGGACACCCAGAGAGGTTCAGAGTTACATGGAGAAGAGAAGGGGGAGGAGGGAGATAGAGATGACCAGGAGAGGAGGGGGCGTCAGAAGGGGAGAGACCAATCACGTCAGTAATCACACCCCTAAGTGAAAATGGGTACTGAAGATTAAATTCTTAAAGGTACAAAATTGATAACAAATACCAAAAAGCAAAGATTAAAAATCTAGAGTACAGGTTAGACTCTCAAAAATACAATATTAAAAATACAAAACAAAATCACAAAATTATAAATGTGTGTATATATATATATATATATATATATATATATGAAATTTGCATTAAAAATAGGGTCTTTTTTTGCAAGGTAATATTAGGTTATAAAAATAAAATTAAAGGAGTAATAAAGAACTAAAAAATTTTAAAAATTTTAAATGGTAATAGTAGAAATATATCTAGGAATTTCTCTGGAGCTGTTGAGGGCAGTGTGGGGTCAGTTCAGTTTCAGATAGCTCCTTGTTCTGGCTTGTACTTGTTCTCAAGGTCTATAGGGCCCCTCCAATGCTTAGTCAATGTTAACTGCAGGGTTTTAATCTGTTGCATCCATCATTTCCAGAGCGGTTTCCTCTTCTTTGTTTATTTTGGCTTCCTCTGTTTGCAAGTCTCTTCAGTGTCTAATTTCTGCCCTGACACAAGGGGACAAAACTGGTCACTTTCTTAGATTCACTTGTTCACTTCTGCTGTGGGGAGGGAGGAGCACTGCAAAAATAATCACTGGCGTGTGTGGGGAGTGCTCGCAGTGTGTGGACCACCCTGGGTTTGCCCCAGCTCACAGTGTGTGTGCCTTCCCAGTCTACACTGCTCAGGCTCCAGGTTGCTCTGCAGGGTACGGTCCAAGGTGGGCCCTGCCTTTGTTGCACTTCCCAGGTCTAAGCCACTCAGGTTCAGTTTCTCAGGTACTCCGCAAGGGCACAGACCCGGCTGGGCCTGCGTTTTGTGCCCTTCCTAGGTCCAAACAGCTCAGGCAACCAGGTGCTTGGCGACCGCACTCTTCCAGGTTGGCCATGCATCTTAATCACCTCCCCGGTCCCAGCCGCTGAGTTTCCCGGGTGCACCATGAAAGCATGGTCTCAGGTGTGACGTGTGTCTCCTCTGGGGAGCTGATGTCAGCCTGTGACACTCCTGGCAGATGTCAACCGTCCAGGATCCCAGGAAGACATTGTTAGCAGCTGGGAGCCTGCTCACAGTTTGGTGGAGGATGCCATCTCTGGGGCCAAGATTGCCCCTTGCCTGCTGGCTCTGGCTATTGCCCACCTGCCTCCCTGCCTCTGGTGGGGGGATGGGCTGATCCGCAGCCAGCTAGCTATCCTTTGGTATTCGCTCAGTCCTTGTTCTTTGAGCGGGCCAGGCTGCGCATTAGAGCCTTTCACAGGAAAGTTCTCTCTCTCTTTTTTTTTTCTCTCTGGCTATCCCATAGTTTGGTTTGCTATCTGATGTAAGCTCCCTCAGATTGCCCTCAGGGCATTCAGGCCTGGTACCTGAATAGGTATTCAGGTACCTGAATACCTGGTACCTTCTTACCCTAAGGACCAATGATGCAGCCCGAGCCTCCCTGTTCAGCCCCTGCTCTCTGCTGGTGGATGTGAATGTTTGGGCTACTTCTCTGCTGGGAGTAGCGGTTAGGCGTGTATTCTGTGTTTGTTTGTTTGTTTTTCCTTTTTCCTCCCAGTTATGTTGCCCTCTGAGACTCCTAAACTCCCCACAGACCCACTGGTGGGAAGGTTTCCTGCCGTCTGGAAACTTCTCCTCCTTCGACTCCCTCCCCGGGACGGGTCTCCATTCCTAACTCTTTTGTCTCTCTTTTTATATTTTGTCCTACCTCATTCTGAAGAGAATGGGATGCCTTTCTGGGTCCCTGGTGTCCTCCGCCAGAGTTCAGAAGTTGTTTTGTGGAAGTTTCTCAGCATTCAAATGATCTTTTGATGAATTTGTGGGGGAGAAAGTGGTCTCCCCATCCTACTCCTCCACCATTTTGGGACCGGCCCTCTATCTTTCATTTTATTAATGTAGTGGATCCAGTTGGTTTTCAGATGTTGAAACATCCTTGCATCCTTGGAATATTGTTTAATTCAACTTGCTAATATTTTGTTGAGGATTTTTGCATCTAAGTTCATCAGGAATATTTACATATAACTTTCTTGCCTTGTGGTGTCCTTGTCTGGTTACAGTATCAGGGTAATGTGTGTGTGTGTGTGCTCAGTCATGTCTCTCTGTGAACCTATGGACTGTAGCCCACCAGGCTCCTCTGTCCATGGAATTTTCCAGGCAAGAAGACTGGAGCAGGTTGCCATATCTTACTGCAGGGCTCTTCCCAACCCGGGGATCGAACCTGACTCTCCTGTGTCTCCTGCACTGGCAGGCAGATTCTCTACCACTGTGCCACCTGGGAAGCCCATCAGGGTAACCCTGGCCTCATAACCCTCATAAAATAAGCTTGGAGATGGTCCCTCTTCTCTTTTTTGAAAGAGTTTGAGAAGGATTGGTATTAATTCTTGAAGATGTTTGCTCAAAGTCACCAGTGAAGCTGTCTGGTCCTGGACTTTTGTTTGTTGGGAGGTTTGATTACTATTCAGTCTTCTACTAGCAATTGATCTGTCCAGGTTTTCTATTTCTTCATAATTCAGTTGTAGTAGACTGTATGTTTTAAGGAATTTACCCACTTCTTCTAGGCTGTCCAATTTGTTGGTGTATATTTATTTGTGGTAGTCTCTTGTGATCCTTTGTATTTCTGTGGTATCACTCTCAGTATCTCCTCTTTCATTTCTGATTTTATTTATCGAGTCCTTTCTCTTTTTTCCCCCCCTTGATGAGTCTAACTGTAAAGGTTTCTCTATTTTTTATCTTTTCAAAAAACCAGACCTTAGTTTAATTTGTCTCTTCTGGGGTTTCTTTAAAGTCTCTATTTCATCAATTTTGCTTTGATCTTTGTTATTTCCATTCATCTACTAACTTTTGGCTTTATGTGTTCTTTTTTAATTCTCTTGAGGTATAAAGTTAGATTGAGATCTTTTTATTTCTTGAGGTAGGCATTTATATCTGTGAACTTTCTTCTTAGAATTTCTTTTGCTGCATCTCATAAGTTTTGGTATGTTGTATTTTCATTTCCTAAGGTATTTTTTAATTCCTCAGCAGTTGTTCATTTTTAACTTTCATGTCCCATGTTACTGTAGCTTCTTCTTCTATGCCTAGTCACATCAAAGGATTATAATGGGACTCGGGGTTTGAATAAAGAAAGGCAGTTACATATTTGCTATTGGTAGAGTAAAGATCTTTGAATAGCCTGTCCTATATAGAAGCAACGAGAATACTGCAACAATTCTCAAAATCAACTTTTTTAGTAATATGGAAATTAATTGAAGGTGTGCATTAATTTGGAGAGTGTTTATTCAAGAAAAATGGCTATTATCTTTGTAAGAACACTGAGTATTGCATTGTTTCAATTTTCCCTGTTCCTACCCATTCTCCCCAGTGCCATGATAGCCTTGAAAAGTCAAGAGCTCCACAGTAAAGGCAAAAATCAATAGCTACTGACCCCAGCATTCACTAGGAGGAACAAACAAGAATTCATTCAAAGCTCTGCTCTAAGAGAATTGCCATTATTTGACATAATAGTTCTCTAGAAAATTCTGTTCATCAAATTTGTTTTCTTCTGACCTCACTCAGAGCTCACCCAGGGCAAATGGCCTTTTCCTCAGGGGCATTTTTTTTTTCCAAAATAAAAAAACAAATGCAAAAATTCCCAATAACAAAACCAAAACCAAACCAAAATAAACTAAAACAGAAATAAAAATATTGATTGTTAACCATCACAGCTCCCTGAGGCAAGCACTAACTTAAGCAAAACATTTAAAATAAAATGTTAGAGGAAAATTTATTCCATAGTAAGTAACTAAGTGTTAGTTGCTAAGTCCTGCCTGACTCTTTGCAACCCCATGGACTGCAGCCCACAAGGCTCCTCTGTCCATGAGATTTTCTAGGCAAGTATACTGGAGTGGGTTGCCATTTCCTTCTCCAGGGGATCTTCCCAATCAGGGATCGAACCCGGGTCTCCTGCACTGCAGGCAAATTCTTTACCAACTGAGCTACAAGGGAAGCCCCTTAAAAAAAAAAATTCCATAAGAGGCTTTAAAAATCTCTGAAAGCGTACTGGAATTCTAGAAGGCCATGTGTATGTATAGATCTGTATGCATTTCCAGAGCTGTGCATCTGCTTACAAAAAACAATTCAAGGCCCTGAGTTCTCTCCAGCCCATCAGACCTCTGAGCAAGCAGGAAGTGGTGAAGGGTAAGGCAGAGTTGTAAACTGCTTGGCTAAGTGTTGAACACAGGCCCAACCTGCACACAGAGCCCCTTGGCAAAGACTAAGATTTGGTTCCAGTAATTTAAGGACACATATGTCCAATATTTAACTGGCCTCTAAGCTGACTGAGCAGAGATTTCAGTGGCCACACACAGCAAAGAACACAGACTTTATGGAGTTAGTTCAAGAGAGTCACAAATAGTAACATCAACAAAGAGTAACAACAACATATTTTAGAGAGGTGAGAATATCTGATGTCCAGAGTTGTCACATTCTATTGTTTAAGGTGTTCAGTTTTCAACTGGCAATTACAAGACATGCAAAGAAACAAGTGTAGCCAATGTGCAAGTTAAAAAAAGTGTCCTTGAGAAAGTCTAGACACGGAACTTACTAGACAGGGACTTTCTCACAGCTGTTTTAAACATATCTAATCAACCAAAGGAAACCATATCTGAATAACTAAAGGAAAATACGAAAATGCTGCCTCATCAAATATGGGATATAAAGAGGTAAAAATAAAATTAATTAGAAAATGGAAAGGAACCAACTAGAAATACTAAGTTGAAAAGTTCAATAACAGAAATGAAAAATTCCTTAGGAAGGTCAGAGAAGATTTGAACAGACCAAAGAATCAGTGTACTCTAGAGATATGTCAATTGAGATGACTGAGGAACAGAAAAGATGAACAAAAATGAACAGAGAGCCTAGGAGACTTATGCATCCAAAGTGCAGCTGTACACACACTGTGAGTCCCAGAAAAAGAGAAGGAGAGGACTACACGGAACATCTGAAGAAAAATCGTCCCCCAAATTTGTATGAAAAGCATTAACCTACATAACCAAGAAGCCTTACTGGACTCCTAGTAGGACAAACTCAAAGAGATCCACACCTAGATACAATAATGAAACAACTGAAAGACAGTGATGAAGAGAATCTTGAGAGCAACAAAATAGAAGTGACCCATCACGTGTGAGTGAGCTTCAGTAAGATTAACAGCTGTTTTCTCATAGGAACCATGGCAGCTGGAAGGCAGTAGTTTGACATATTAAAAATATTGGTGGAAAAAACTGTTAAACAAGAAATCTATACCTGCCAAAATTACCCCTCAAAAATGAAAGAGAAATTAAGGTATTCCCAACATACAAATATCAAAGAAAAGAAAAAATACTGCCAGCAAATATGTCCTGCAAGAAATACCAAAATGAAGTCTTTAGGCCAAAATGAAAGGACACTCTCCTGTTAACTCTAATCCATGTGAACAAGTAAAAGCACTGGTGTAAGTTACTCTAGCTTTTAACTGTAACTCTTCTTTCCTTCTCTGACTTAAAAGGGTACTGCATAAAATGATAATTAGAAATCTAGGTTGAGAGACACACAATGTTCATGGATGTAATTTGTGTGACAATAACAGTACAAAGGAGGAGGAAAAAGAATGGAAATATGTAGGAGTAAAAATTTTGTATACTAATGAAATTGTTTGTATTAATCTGAACTAAATTGTTAGAGGTTAAGATGCTAATTGCAATCCCCAGGCCAATTCCTAAGTAAATATCTCTGAAAACTATTGTAATGGCATCACAGCAAAATAATACACTGAGAAGTACCAGTTTAATGCAAAAGAAGATGGTAATAGAAAAATCGAGTAATAAAAATACATTAGACATATAGAAGACAAAGTGCAAACTTGAAGATGTAAATATTAATTTATCAGTCAAAATATTACATGTGAATGGATTAAACAATCCAATCAAAAAACAGATGGGCAGAATAAATAGAAAAATATGATGTATTTGATATCTAAAAATATTATAACTAAATGCTATATACAAGGCAAACATTTTAGATTCAAAGATACAAATAGGTTGAAAGCAAAGGCATATCTAAATAGGAACCAAAGGGGAGAGAGAGAGAGAGAGAGCGAGAGGGAGAGAGAGAGAGAGAGAGAGAGCTGGAGTGGCTACCAGACAAGATAGACTTTAAGAAAGAAGTTGATACCAGACACAAAAAGGTTGCTTTATAATGATAAAAGTGTCAATCTATCAAGAAGATGAAGAAGTTATAAATGTGTACACACCTTAAAATGGAGATCCAAAATACATGGAGCAAAAACAACAGAAATGAAGGGAGAAATAGACTTAAAGGTAATAGTTGTAAACATCAATATCCCACTTTCAGTAATAAAACAACTAGGTAGAAGGTCAATTGGGATAGAACGCTTGACAAGCACTATAATCCAGTGAGACCTACGACATCTAGAGAACACTTCACCCAACAGCAGCATTCTTTTCAAATGTGCAATTGAACACTCTCTAGGATAGACCATAAAATAAGTATTAGTTTAGGCCATAAAATAAGTCTTAATAAATTTAAAATAATTGAAAGTATACAAAGTATTTTCTTGGGCCACACTGGAATGAAATTAGAAATTGATACTAGGAATGAGTCTATGGAATTCACAAGTATGTAGAAATTAAACAGCACACTTATAAATAACCAAGAAATCACAAGGGAATTTGGAAAGTACTGTGAAAAGAACGAAAATGAAAGCATACTGAAATCTATGTACAGTTCAAGCAGTGCTTAGAAGAAATTTATAGATGCAAATGCCCCTATTAAAAAGAAGATCTCAAATCAATTGCTTAATCATTTACCATAAGAAACTATAAACAGAAGCACAAAGAAAAACCCAAATAAGCAACAGGAAGGAAATAGAATTAGAGAAAAAAATAACATATAGAGAATAGAAAAGCAATTGAGCATATCAACCAAATCAGAAGTTTGTTCTTTAAAAGCATCAACAGAATTGACAAATCTTTAGTTAGACTGCCCCAGGAAATAGAAAAGAAACGTTGTATTACAAGAATCAGGGATGAAAATAGGGACATGACTACCAACCTTACAGATGTTATTTTTTTGTATGTCAACAAAGTTGTATGTCAACAAATTAGCCTCAATGACATGGACAAATTCACCAAAAGACTATTAAATCTGACTCGAAATAAAAAATCTGAATAAGCCTGTAAGACATACATCAAATTAGCAATAAGAACTTCTCACAGAAAAAAAAAAAAAAACAAAACACCTCAGTTCTAGATAGCTTCACTGGTAAAGCCTACCAAACATTTAAAGAATAGATAAGAAAAACCCTTCACAAACACTTCCAAAAAAACAAACATGCAGAACACATTTGAAGTCATTCTGTCAGGCCAGTGTTACCCTGATTCAAAAACCAAGCAGCGCAAAGGAAAAAAACTTGGAGATTAATATCCTTTATGAATATGGATGCAAAATTCCTAAACAAAGTACTAGTAGAGTTAACCCAGCAGCATATAAAAGGAATTGTACACCATTACCAGGTGGAATTTATCCTTGGAGTATAAGATTAGTTCATGTGCAAGAGCCAATAAATGTAATATACTATGTCAATAAAATAAGGCACAAAGCCACATAAATCAATAAATGCAGGAAAATCATCTGACAAAGTTCAACATTTTCTCATTATCAAAACACTAGAAGGTCAATAACTGAGGAATGGAAAGGAAATTTCTCAACTTGATAAATAGTGTTTATTAAAAAAAAATCAACTCAAGAGTTGAAAAATGAAAGTTTTTCATCTCAGTTCAAGAAGAGGACAAGGATGACCCCTCTTGACACCATTGAACTATAAATTATAGGAAAACTAGGTGAGAGAAATAAATAAAAGGGATCCAAGTTAGAAAGGAAGATCTTTTACTTAATAAAACAGTCTCTTACACAGCAAATCCTCAGAAATACACACATGTGCATGCATACACACATACACACACACACAACCAATAGTGCTAAATGAATTTATCAAGTTTTCAGGATGTAAGACCAATATATGCATATCAGTTGTATTTCTGTACAACTGCATAATCTGAAAATGAAATTGAAAAACTCCATTTACAAAAGTGTCAGAAGTAATAAAATACTTAGTAATAAATTTAACAAATGAAGTATTAGTTTTGTATACTGGAAACTGTAAAACATCACTGAGATAAATTAATGAAAAACTAAATGGAGAGACATGTTATGTTCATGGATTTAGAAGACTTAATGTTATAGGGAAGATTTATTAATATTACTGAAATGGCATTATTCCCAAATTTCATAGAGTCAATGCAGTTCCTCTCAAAATTTTGGCTGCCATTTTTTTCCAGAAACTTACATGGTGATCTTAAAATTCATATGGGAAAGCAAGGGACTCAAGAACCAAAGCAATCTTGAAAAAGAACAAAGTTGGAAGATTTAGACTTCCTGATTTAAAAACGTACTATGAAGCTGAAGTAATAAAGACAATATGGCACTGCTTTAAGATAAGCATATCAGTTAATAGGATAGAATTGACAGTCCAGCAGGAAACCCTTACATTCAGTCAAGGGGTTTTGTCATGGGTGTCAAGACTGCTGAATAGAGAAAGAAAAGTCTACCAAAAAAAAAAAAAAAGCCCAGAGTTATAAATATACCAAAGCCACTGAATTTGTATCCTTTAAAAAGGTCACTGTCAGTATATGCATTGTATCTTAATAAAGGGGGAGTAGGGAAGATTTCCTCAGACACACACACACACCACTGCAGAAGGCAGTGTGAGGTTTGCTGGGAAGAGCTATGAGAAGAGTGAGCCACCTCAGACAGAAGAGTTGTCAGACATACCGGTCTTTCTCGGGCAATTTTTCTGAGACTCTTGTGTGTCTTCAGTTTAACTGAGAACTTAGAATCTTTTCTTCTTCTCATTGTTTAAAACAGGGAGAGAGAGACTTTGGAAAGTACCTGGTACCTACTGGCAACACAGAAGTGTACCGGAAGCCCAGTGTTCTAGGACAACCGACCACAGCAACTGTTCAAGAAAAAAAAACAAACTGTAGTATCTACCCTGTGACCAGATGATAGAGAAATTGTTGCCAAAAACAATCTTTTGGAAACTGGAAACAGTTCTATTTTGTAGGAACCCTGCTGAAATTAGATTATGTTTAGTTAGTAAAGAGAGGATGTGCTGGCAAGACAAGTATGTGCTGAGAGACTAAGTCCCTACGCAACAGAAGGAGCTGACAAACACCACTGATGACAAAAACAATAACGATCGCTGAGTGGGGAAGATGTTTGCTGGAATTTGCTCTTTCCTTCCCAATTTGTCTGCCCTTTCCTTCCTTCCTTCCAACATTTTTTCCTTGTTTCTTTCTTTCTTTCCCTTATTGCAAAGATCAGAACCTTCAGGACACTGTTGAATAAAGGTCAAGAACAGACATCTTGCTTCATTCAATCTTCAGTGGTTTAATTAACAGTCTTTCACCACTGAGTATAATGTTTGTGCTAGGGTTTTGTAGATGCCGTTTATCAAGTTGAGGAAGTTCATTTCTATTTTTATTTTGCTGAGAGGTTTTTCTAAAATCATGATTAGAGGTTAGATTTTGTCAAGTGTATTTTTTTCACTTATTGAGATAATCAGATGTCTTTTTTCTTCTTTTTTAGTCTCTTAATTTGATAAGTTACATTGATTCTATGTAAAGTTAAACTAACATAGGAGTCTTGAAATAAGCCTCACTTGGCCATGATTTGTTGCTGTTCAACCGCTAAGTCGTGTCAGATTCTTTGTGATCTCATGGACTGCAGAACACCAGGCTCCACCATCCTCCTTTAGCTCCCAGAAATTGTTCAAGTTCACGTCCATTGAGTCAGTGATGCTATCTAACCATCTCATCTTCTGCCACCCCTTTCTCCTTTGACCTTCGATCTTTCCCAGCATCAGAGTATTTTCCAGTGAGCTGGCTCTTCACATCAAGTGGTCCAAGTATTAGAGCTTCAGCTTCAGTGACAGTCCTTCCAATGAACATATAGGGTTGATTTAAGATTGACTGGTTTGACCTCTGTGCAGTCCAGGGGCCTCTCAAGTCATCTCCAAAAAAAACCAAAAACTAAAGTCTTCTCCAGCACCGTAATTAGAAAGCATAAATTCTTTGGCATGCAGTCTTCATTATGGTCCAACTCTCATATTCATAATGACTACTAGAAAAACCATAGCTTTGACTACACAGATCTTCATTGGCAAAGTGAGGTCTCTGCTTTTTAATATGCTGTCTAGGTTTGTCATAGCTTTTCTTCCAAGGAGAGGTGTCTTTTAATTTCATGCCTGCAGTCACCATCCACAGTAAATTTGGGGCCCAAGAAAATAAAATAGGTCATTGCTTCTGCTTTTTCCTCTTCTATTTGCCATGAAGTGATGGGACTGTATGCCATGATCTTAGTTTTTTTTTATTATTAGACTTTCACTCTCCTTTTTTACCCTCATCAAAAGGCTTTTTAGTTCCTCTTTGCTTTCTGCCATTAGAGTGATATCACCTGCATATCTGAGGTTGTTGATATTTTTCCTGGCAGTCTTGATTCCAGCTTGTGAGTCATCCAGCCAGACATTTCACATGATGTACTCTGCATATAAGTTAAATAAGCAGGATGACAATATACAGTCATACTCCTTGTCATACTGTCTTGCTCCTGTCCCAATTTTGAACCAGTCTGTTGTTTCATGTCCAGTTCTGTTAAATTTTGACCTGCACAGGGTAAGAGTTTTCCAGTTTGTTGTGATCCACAAAGTCAAAGGCTTTTGCACAGTCAATGAAGCAGAAGTAGATGTTTTTCCAGAACACCCTTGCTTTCTCCATGATCCAATAAATTGGCCATTTGATCTCTGGTTCCTCTGCCTTACCTAAATCCAGCTTGTACATCTGGAAGTTCTTGGTTCATGTACTGTTTAAGCCTAGCTTGAAGGATTTTGAGCATCTCCTGGCATGTCAAATGAGCACATTTGTACAGTAGTAGTTCGAACATTCTTTGGCACTGCCCTTCTTTGGGATTGGAATGAAAACTGACGGTTTATCTCTTAAATTTTTGGATTCAACTTGTTAGAACTTTAAGAATTTTTCAGTTTTCATGAGGGGTGCTGGTCTGTAGTTTTCTTGTAATGTTTCTGTCTGATTCTGGCATCAGCATACTACAGGCCTCATAGAATTTGAAAAGTATTCTTACCTTTCCATTCTCTGGGAAAGTTATATTATTTCTAACTTAAACATTTGGTAGAAATCACCAGTGAAGTTGTCTGGGCCTGGAAGGTGTTTTTTATTTATTTTATTTTTTTTTTTGTTTTCCTAAGAAGATTTTAACTATAAACTTAACTTCTTTCACTGATTCAGGGCTATTCAGATTATTTTTCATGACTGAGCTTGATGGCTTGTACCTTTCAAGGAATTTGTCCATTTTTATCTAGGCTGTGAAATCTACTTCCATAAAGTTGTTCACAATAACCTCAGTATCATTTTAATGTTTGTAGAATCTGTATCGATACTCCTCTTTCATTCTTGGTATTCGCAATTTGTGTCTTCTTTTCTCTTGATAAGTAAAAATAGATAT
The DNA here is from genome assembly GCF_023699985.2 of Odocoileus virginianus. Lineage (NCBI taxonomy): Eukaryota > Metazoa > Chordata > Mammalia > Artiodactyla > Cervidae > Odocoileus > Odocoileus virginianus. Next base: position 48,307,921 of record NC_069692.1, read on the forward strand.
TGATCAGTTTTACTGAGTCCCCCCCTCAAAGGACATGGTTCTGATTTCGCTGATTTTCTCTAGTGTTTTATATTGGTATTTTAGTAATTTCAGGTCATATTTATTAGTACCTTTTTTCTTTTCACTTTGGATTTTATTTCCTCTTCTTTTTCTAGTGCATAAAGACCAGTGGTCATGTCACTGAGTTGAGACCTTCTTGTCAAATAAAAATCTTTAGTGCCTGGTGTCAGCAGCATGGCAGCGTGAGACGCTCCCTTTCTCTTCCTCAGTCTACAACCAGTAAAACATCCATAACTCAACAAGGTTTCCTCTGGCCAACATACCAGGACGCCAGAGAGTCCCAGACTCCTGTGTGGGACTAAAGGTAGGTGAGCTGGGACACAGCAGAGGCCGAGCCTGCGATCCTGACCCTTTGACCGTGGCAGGTGAGCCTCACCCCCAGAGAACCAGTAGCAGCAGGGACGTCAGTGCACTCGAATCTGGATGTCGGATGCAGCGTGGCCCTTAGCTGCAGGAAACCAGGCAGGAGAGGGAGCAGAGGCTGCGGCCCCATCCCTCCCCAGCATCCCTTCCCCAGCATCCCGCCACAGCATCTGCGAGTCTAATCCCTGCCTGCAGGCGCACCTCCCTACCCACCCCTTATGTGGCAAAGGCACGCACAGCCCCAGCTCCCCCCCAACCCCAACTCTCTATCTCCCCCTCACTGCTGTAGAGCCTGTGGCCCAGGCAACCCGGATGCAGTGGAGGCAGCATCGAGTTGCTGGGACATCAGTGTCCCAAGCTGTGATGCAAGGGACAGCAGCAATGCAGGCAACAGCATGAAGCCAGCAACCCCAGAGACACAGCAGCAACAAGGGTCTGGGGACAGCTCTGGCAGAGGCAACGGGCTGGGGAGTGCTGACTCAAGTACAGAGGAATCCAAGGTGAGAGAGGCCAGAAACTTGTGCCACAGTGCCACCTGCTGAAAACCAAAGACAGGCCTCTCATTTCTAACCTGTCAAATTGTTGGAATCAAGTTTTGAAAAGCTTTACCTAAATGAGAAAGCTGTTCACTAGTTGAAATGCACCAACAAACGAACAACTTATCAAGTACCATTAAGAAGCATGGTAACTCAACCTCACGAAAAGAAAACAGCCAGAAACCAAAATTAAAATCATGAAATACTGCAGTCTAATGGATAGAGAATTCAAAGTAGCTTTCATGAAGAGATTCAGTGAGCTGCCAGAAAAACTCAGAAAGGCAGTTTACTGAGCTAAGGAATAAAGTTAACACATGGAACACTTCACCAAAGAGATTGAAACTCTAAAAAAAGAACTAAATGAAAATTCTGGAGTTGAAGAACTCAACAAAGGAGATGAAGAACACATTAGAAGGAACTGGAAATACAGCAGACTGCGTGGAAGAGAGAATTAGTGAGCCTGGAGACGTGAAAACAGAAATGATACAAATAGAAGAGGAAAGAGAAATAAGATCTAAAAAGAAAAAAAAAAGAAGAAATTCTGTGAGAACTGTCCTACACTTGTAGGAAAGACAATGTTACGGTGACGGGTATCCCAGAGGGAGAAGGGAGCAGAGAGTGTTTTTTAAGGAAATAATAGCTGAGAATGTCCCAAACCTCAGAAGAAACAGGGTATACAAGTTTATAAAGCTAAGAGAACACTTAGTTGCCTCAATGCTAAAAGATTGTGTTGAAGACACATTATATTAAAACTGTGCAAAGTCAGTGACAAAAAGGAATTTTAAAGGCAGCCAGGAGGAAAAGGATGGTCACCTACAAAGGAAACCTCATTGGACTACCAGCAGATTTCTCAGGAGACACCATGAGGCAGGACAGAGTGGAATGGCATACTCAAAATATTGAAAGGTAGTAAAACTGGCAGCCAATTCTATCCAGCAAAGGAAAGTAAAGACCTTCCCAGAGAAACAAAAAGCTGAGAGACTTCACGCTAACTAGATATGCCCTATGAGAAATGTTGAAAAGGAGCTTTTTGACTATGGTGATAAATAGAATGCAGAAAACTGCAACTTCTCTATCAGGATAGGTTGTTAAAAACAGCCTAAAGATTAAAGAGGAGAGACTATAAAATAACTGTAACTATGTCAGTGTGGAAAGGAACTCACAATTTGGGACCCCTCTTCATGGATCACAGCCTTGTCCTGGTGAAGGGGCTTGCATAACTCAATGAAGCTATGAGCCATGCCATGCAGGGCCAACCAAGATGGACAGGTCACTGGAGGGTTCTGGCAAAACATGGTCCACTGGAGGAGGGAATGGCAAATCATTCCAGTATTCTTGCCAGGAGAACCCCATGAACAGTATGAAAAGGCAAAAAGATATGACACTGGAAGATGTGTCCCCCAGGTTGACAGGTATCCAGTATGCTACTGGGGAAGAGTGGAGGGCAATTACTAATAGCTCCAGAAAGAATGAAGCTGCTAGACCAAAGCAGAAATGATGCTCAGTTGTGGATGTGTCTGGTGGTGAAAGTAAAGTCTGGTGCTTTATTGCAATATTGCACACAAACCTGGAATGTTAGGTCCATGAATCAAGGTAAATTGGACATGGTCAAGCAGAAGATGGCAAGAGTGAACATCGACATCTTAGGAATAAGTGATCTAAAATGGACTAGAATGGGTGAATTAAATTCAGATAACCGCTATATATACTAATGTGGGCAAGAATCCCTTAGAAGAAATGGAGTAGCTCACATAGTCAACAAAAGAGTTTGAAATGCAGTACTTGGGTGCGGTTTCAAAATGACAGAATGATCTCAGTTCATTTCCAAAGCAAACCATTCAGTGACGTAGTAATCCAAGTCTGCGCCCCAACTACTGATGCCAAAGAAGCTGAAGTTGAATGGTTCTAGGAAGACATCTACAGGACCTTCTAGAAATAACACCAAAAAAAGATGTCCTTTGTTTTCATAGGGGGTTGACGTGCAAAAGTAGGAAGTCAAGAGATACCTGGAGTAACAGGCAAGTTTGGCCTTGGAGTACAAAATGAAGCAGGGCAAAGGTTAACAGAGTCTTGTTGAGAGAACGCACTGGTCGTAGCAAACACCCTCTTCCAACAACACAAGAGAAGACTCTACACATGGACATCACCAGATGGACAACACCAAAATCAGATTGATTATATTCTTTTCAGCCAAAAATGGAGAGGCTCTGTACAGTCAGCAAAAACAAGACCTAGAACTGACTGTGGCTCAGAGTTTAAACTCCTTATTGCAAAATTCAGACTTAAATTGAAGAGAGTAGGAAAAACCACTAGACCATTCAGGTATGGCCTAAATCAAATCCCTTATGATTATACAGTGAAGGTGGCGGATAGATTCAAGGGATTAGATCTGATAGACAGAGTGCCTAAAGAACTATGGACAGAGGTTCATAACATTGTACAGGAGACAGTGACCAAAAACATTCCAAAGGAAAAAAAAAAGCAAAAAGGCAAAGTGGTTTTATGAAGAGCCTTTACAAATACCTGAGGAAAGAAGAGAGGCAAAAAGCAAGGGAGAAAGGGAAAGATATACCTAACTGAATACAGAGTTCCAGAGAATAGCAAGGAGAATAAGCCTTCTTCAATGAACAATGCAAAGAAGCAGAGGAAAACAATAGAATGGGAAAGACTAGAAATCTTTTCAAGAAAATTGGAGATATCAAGAGGACATTTCATGCAAAGATGGGCATGATAAAGGACAGAAACAGCAAGGACCTAACAGAGGCAGAAGAGATTAAGAAGAGATAACAGGAATACAGAGAAGAACTGTACATGACCTGGATAACCATGATGGTGTGGTCATTCACCTAGAGCCAGACATCCTGTACTGTGAAGTCAAGAGGGCCTTAGGAAGCATTACTACCAGTAAAGCTAGTGGAGGTGATGGAATTCCAGCTGAGCTATTTCAAATCCTAAAAGATGATACTTTTAAAATGTTGGACTCAATATGTCAGCAGATTTGGAAAACTCAGCAGTGGCCACAGGACTGGAAATGTCAGTTTTCATCCCAATTCCAAAGAAGGGCAGTGCCAAAGAATGTTCAAACTACCAGACAATTGCACTCATTTCACATGATAGTTTAAGTTTATGCTCCAAATCCTTCAAACTAGGTTTCAGCAGTACATAAATTGAGACCTTCCAGATGTACAAGCTGGATTTAGTAAGACAGAGGAACCAGAGATAAAATTGCTAACAATAATTGGATCATAAAGAAAGCAAGGGAATTTCAGAAAAACATCTACTTCTGCTTCATTGACTATATTAAAGACTTTCACTGTGTGGATCACAACAAACTGTAGAAATTCTTAAAGAAATAGGAATACCACAGCTTAATACCTGCCTCCTGAGAAACCTGTAGGCAGGTCAAGAAGCAGCAGTTAGAACCTTATGTGGAACAACTGACTGGATTAGAATAGGGAAAGGAGTACATCAAGGCTGTGTACTGTCACCCTGCTTATTTAACTTATATACAGAGTACATCATGTGAAATGCCAGGTTGGATGACTCACAAACTGGAATCAAGATTTCCAGGAATATCAAGAACCTTAGATATGCAGATGACTCCACTCTAATGGCAGAAAGTGAAGAGGAACTAATGAGCCTCTTGATGAGAGTGAGAGGAGAGTGAAAGAGCTGGCATGAAACTCGACAATAAAAAAAACTAAGATCATGACATTTGGTCCCACCACTTAATGGCAGTTAAAAGGGAAAAGGTGGAAACAGTGACAGATTTTCTTTTCTTGGTTTCCAAAATCACTGTGGATGGTGACTGCAGCCATGAAATTTAAAAAGATGCTCCTTGGAAGGAAAGCTATGACAAACCTAGACAGCATGTTAAAAAACAGAAACATCACTTTGCCGACAAAGGTCTCTACAGTCAAAGCTATGGCTTTTCTAGTAGTCATGTATGAATGTGAGAGTTGGACCTAAAAGAAGGCTGAGTGCCAAATAATTGATACTTTCAAACTATTGTGATGGACAAGACTCTTCAGAGTCCCTTGGAAAGCAAGGAGATCAAACCAGTCAATCCTAAAGGAAACCAACCCTAAATATTCATTGGAAGGACTGCTGTTGATGCAAGTTCTAATACTTTGGCCACCTGATGTGAAGTGCCAACTCATTGGAAAAGATCCTGATATTGGGAAAGACTGAAGGCCAAAGGAGAAGGGGGCAGCAGAAGATGAGATGGTTCAATAACATCACTGACTCAATGGACATGGATTTGAGCAAACTCCGGGAGATAGTGAAGGACAAGGAAGTCTGGTGTGCTGCAATCCATGGGGTTGCAAAGAGTCAGACATGACTTAGCGACTAAACACACACACAATTTAAGACAACAAAAACATAGAAGAGGAAAAAAAAAAGAAAAGAATGGAATGACATAGGCAAATGAAAATGAGATGCAAGTGGAAGAAAATGTATTATTTTATATTTGAGGCATTTTATACAATTCTCATTGTAACCACAAAACATAAATGTAGGGTAGAAACACAAACATAAAAAATGAGGAACCGAGAAAAACATCACAGATAACCACCAAACTAACATGGCAGACAAATATAAAGAGAAAGCAACATGGAGATACAGAGCAATGAGAAGCAAAAGACTAAAATGGCAGTACTAAGTCTGAATTTATTAATTACCTTGTATGTAAATGAGGTGAATTCACCAGTCAAAAGACATAGAGTGGTTGGATGGATTAAAAATAAGACCCAAGTATATACTGCCTCCAAGAGACTCACCTCAGCTCTAAAGACAAACACAGACTCAAAATGAAGGGATGAAAGATGATACTCAAAAGCAACCAGGTATAGTCATGCTCATATCAGCTAAACTAGTCTTCAAGCCAAAAATGGCAAGAGACAAAGATGGACAGTATATAATGATAAAAGAAACAATTCATCAAGAAAATGTAACAGATATGTGTGTAGGAGTGTGTGTGTGTGTGTATCCTAACATAGAAGCACCAGAAAATACAAAATAATTATTAACAAACCTAAAAAGAAAGATTGAAGGCAGGAGGAAAAGGGGACGACAGAGGATGAGATGGTTGGATGGTATCACCGACTCTATGGACATGAGGTTGAGTAAACTCCGGAGTTGGTGACAGACAGGGAGGCCTGGCGTGCTGTAATTCATGGGGTCACAAAGAGTTGGACGCAACTGAGCGACTGAACTGAACTGAAAAAGAAAAAGAAAAGTTTACAGCAACACAATAATAGTAGGAGGCTTTAACGCTCCACTAACATCAGCAGGTAGATCGTCCAGACAAAAGTCAACATGGAAACAACAGCCTTAAGTGAAATATTAGGCCAGATAAACTTTATAGATTTATACACACTATTCCATCCAAATGTAGCAGAATGCACACTCTTCTCCAGTGCACATGGAACATTCTCAAGGAGAGATCATATGTTGGGTCACAAAACAAGCCTCAATTAAGAATACTGAAATCATAGCAAGCATCTTTTCTGACCAGAATGGTATGAAACTATAAATCAACTATAAGCAGAAAACTGGAAAAATGACAAATATGTAGAGACTTCTGAACATGCTACTGAATAACTCTTGGGTCAATGAGGAAATCAAGGGAGAAATTAAAAAATACCTAAAGACAAATGAAGATGAAAGTACCAAAATCTATGGAATGCAGTAAAATGGTACTAGGAGGGAATTTTATAGCAATATAAACTTGTCTCAAGAAACGAGAAAAATTCGAACAATTTAACCTTATACCTAAATGAACTAGAAAAAGAACAAATAAAGCCCAAAGTGAGCAGAAGGAATGAGATAGTGAAGCTAACAGTGGAAATAAATGAAATACAGACTATAAAGACAATAGAAGAGATCAAGGAAACTAAGAGCTGATTCTTTGAAAATGTTAAAAAAAAAAGCAAATCAGATAAATAAAATCAGGAATGAAAGAGAAGAAATTGCAAAGGACACAACAGAAAAAGTTTTATAAGCGAATACTATGAATAGCTGTATGTCAACAAATTGGATAACCTAGAAGAAATGGATGAAGTCTAGGAATCATATAATCTTCTAAGACTGAATCATGAAGAAACAGAATCTATGAATAGGCCAATCACTAGGAAGGAGATTGAACCAGTAATCAAGAAAACCCCCCTAAAAACAAAACTCCAGAACCAAATGGCTTCACAGGAGAATTCTACCAAAAATTCAAAGAAGATTTAATACCTGTGCTTCTCAAATTCTTCCCAAGAAACTTGAACAGGAAGGAATGCTGCATAACTTAATAATAATGAAGTCAACATTACCCTGTTCCCAAAAGCAAAAAAAGAAACAGACAAAAGTGAAAATTACAGACCAGTATCTTATGAGCATAGATGCGAAAAATCTCAACAAAATATTAGCAAACTAACTACATTAAAAGGATCATAAATCATGATCAAGTGGGATTTATTCTAAGGATGCAAGGACGGTTCAACATCTGCAAATCAATCAGCATGATACATCACCTTAACAAAATGAAAGATATATGTATATTATATATATAATATATATATAATCAATAGATTCAGAAAAAGCATTTGACAAAATACAACACCCATTCATAGAAAAACTCTCAATAAAATGGGTATAGAAGGAACATATATAACATAATAAAAGCTATATATGGCAAACCCACAGCTAACATTATATTCAACTATGAAAAACTGAAAGGTATCACTAAGATCAGGACAAGACAAGGTTGCCCACTCTCACCACTCTTATTAACATTGTATTAGAAGTCCTAGCCAGAGCTGTCAAGAAAAAGATATAAAGGGCACACCAATTGGAAAGGAAAAAGTAAAACAGTCACTACTTACAGATGATATGATAACTATATATACAAAACCCTAAAGTCTCCATCAAAAAAAAAAAAAAACTATTAGAAGTAATAAATGAATACAGTAAAGTTTCAGGGTACAAAATTAGTATACAGAAATCAGTTGTTTCTATATACTAACAATGAATTATCAGAAAGAGAAATTAAGAAATACCATTTATAATTTTAAAAAATACCTTGGAATAAATTTAACCAAAGAGGTAAAAAACCTGCATACTGAAAGCTATAAGACACTGATGAAAGAAACTGAAGATGCAAAGAAGTGGAGTTAATGTATGCTCATGGGTTGGAAAAATTAACATTGTTAAAATCACATGCCTCAATCTACAGATTCAGTGCAATCCCTATCAAAATCCCAATGACATTTTCCACAGAAAATGGATAGAACAAAGAATTCTAAAATTTATATGGATCCACAAGAGACTCCCAAATAGCCAAAAAACAAACAAAAAAAAATACAGTGACAAAGAATGAAGCTGGAGGTATCATGCTCCCTGATTTCAAATTATACTATAAAGCTATAGTAATCAAAATACCATAGTATTGGCAGAAAAATAGACACATAGATAAATGGAATGGAATTGAGCCCCCAGGAATAAATCCACATGTATATGAACAATTAACACATTAAAAAGGAGCAAGGAACATAAAATGGTGAAAGGACAGCTCTTTAATAAATGATGTTGGGAAAACTAGACAGTGACATGCAAAACAGTGAAACATGACCATCAGCTTACACCATACACAAAATTAACCTAAAATGGATTAAAGACATGAACATAAGGTCTGAAACTACAAAGCTCTTAGGTGAAACCATAGCAGTATATTGTTTACATTGACCTTAGCAATATCTTACTGGATGTGTTTCCTCAGGCAAGGAAAACAAAGGCAAAAATAAACAATTGGGACTACATCCAACTAGAAAGCTTCTGCACACACAGCAAAGGAAATCATAACAAAACGAAAAGACAACCTACCAAATGGGAGATATTTGTAAATCATATACCTGATAAGGCACTAAAATCCAAAATATGTAAAGAACTCATACAGCTCAAGAATAACAACAAAAATCCTGATTAAAAATTGGGCAGAAGATCTGAATACTTTTCCAAAGTAGACATACAGATGGCCAACAGGCACACAAAAAGATGTTAAACATCACTAATTATTAGGGAGATGCAAATCAAAAGCCCAATGAGATACCATCTCACACCCGTGAGAATGGCTATCACCAAGAGGGCAAGAAAAACAAATGTTGGAAAGGGTGTGGAGAAAAGGGTACACTCCCACACAGTTTGTGGGAATGTAAATTAGCACAGGCACCATAGCAGCTATGGTATGTAAAATGGAATGGAGATTCCTAAAAAACATTAAGAATGATTAACTTCTAGCTATTCTACTTCTGGATATTTATCCAAGGAACACAAAAACACTAATTCAAAGAAACATACAGCCTCTGTTCATTGCAGTATTATTTACAATAGCCAAGACACAGAAACGGCCTAAGTGCCCCTCAGTGAATGGGAGTGGATGAAGAAGATGTGGTAATATACCCAACAGACTCCGCTATTTAAAAAAAGAAAAAGATGAAATCCTGCCATTTGTGACAACAACAGATGGACTTTGAGAGTTATTATGCTAAGTGAAATAAATCAGATAAAGACATTTAAATATGGTATGATTTCACTCATGTGTGGAATCTAAAAATACACAAATACAAAAATATACAAACAAACCAAACCAGAGAGACACGTAGATATAGAGAACAGAGTAGTGGTTGCCAGAGAGAGGGCCAGATGGGTGGAGTCCGCTTTTTGTAATGATCACACTGCAATGTATATGGAAGTTGAACTATAATATTGTACACATGAAACTTATGTTTCTAGTGATTCTGTTTTATACATATATATTTTTTCATTCTACATTCTCTTCCAGATAGGTTATTACAAGATATTGAGTACAGTTCCCTTTGCTGTACAGTAAATCCATGTTGGTTATGTATTTTATATACAGGAGTATGTGTATGTTAATCCCAAGCTCCTAATTTATCTTCCCTCTTTCCCCTTTGGTGACCATAAATTCATTTTCTATGCCTTTGGTGACCATAAACTCGTTTTCTATGCCTGTGAGTCAGATTCTGGTTTTGTTAATCAGTTCACTTGTATCATATTTTAGATTCCACATAGAGGCGATATCACGGTATTTGTCTCTGTCTGGCTTACTCCATTTAGTCTGATAATCTCTAGGCCCATCCGTGTTGCTGCAAAAGGCATTCTTTCCTCCTTTTTCTGACTGATACGCCATTGTACCACATCTTCTTTGCCCATTCCTCTGTTGGACATTGAGGTTGCCTCCATGCCTTGGCTATTATAAATAGTGCTGCTCTGAAAAGGGCCGCTGAGTCAAGCACGCCTGAGCGACTAAGCATAAACACAAACATTGGGGAGGGGGAGGCATATATATTTTCAAATTATAGTTTTCTCCAGGTACATGCTCAGGAGTGGATTGCTGGATCTTCTGGTAATATAACATCATAAACCAATGTTACCTCAATAAAAAGATTTTACAAATGTTTAGTGCTTTATAAAAAACTCCATTTGACTGCTCAGGTCACAGTTGTGGCATGCAGAATGTTCATCCTGGCTTCTGAAATCTTTGTTGCATCACGAAGGGTCTCTTGTTGAGGTGCACGATTCTTTAGTTGTGATGCATAGGCTTAGGTGCTTCTTGGCATGTGGGATCTTAGTTCCCCTACCAAGGGTTGAACCCGCATCCTCTGCATTGCAAGGCAGATTCTTAGCCACTGGACAACCAGGGAAGTCTCTAGTGCTTTTAAAAATAATTTTTCACCTAAGTACTGCTTTAGATGAATCTCACAAATTTTGATGTTTTTGTTTTGTTTACTTTTTTCCATTCTTTTCTTTGATTTGTATTTAGAATTATGTGGTTTAGTTTCCAGATATTTGGGAGATTTTCCAGATATCTGTATATTATTGATTTCTATTTTCATTGTGATTAGAGAAATATTTGGGGCAATTTGCATTCTTTTACATTTATTGAGACTTGACTTATGGCCCAGACTAAGGCCTATTTTAATAATATCCCATGTGCACTTGAAAAGAAAGTGTATTCTGCTGTGTTGGGCGGGGTCCCTGGTAGCTCAGCTGGTAAAGAATCCGCCTGCGATGCAGGAGACCCTGGTTTGATTCCTGGGTCGGGAAGTTCCCCTGGAGAAGGGATAGCCTTCCACTCCAGTGTTCTTGGGCTTCCCTGTGGCTCAGCTGGTAAAAAACCCACTTGCAATGTGGGAGACCTGGGTTTGATCACTGGGTTTGATCTTCCCTGGGTTGGGAAGATCCCCTGGAGGAGGGCATGGTAACCCACTCCAGTATTCTTGCCTGAAGAATCTACAGTCCATGGGGTCGCAAAGAGTCAGACTAGACTCAGAGACTAAGCAGAATTTACTAAGTGACAAATTTAAGGTCAAGTTGGTTGACAGTGTTGTCTTAATATTCTTTCCTTTTTCAAATTTAAACATTCAGTTGCTATTTCTTCAAAAAAATTTTTTTTCTATCCCCTGCTCCCACCTTCCATTCTGTTTCTATGACACATGTGTGTGTGTGTATTAGTGTTTTTCCTTTTGTGTTTATTTGGTTTCTATTATTTATTAATCTTTTATTCTGCAGTGTCTTATAAACTATTAATCCCACCTAGTGTATTTTTCATTTCATTGTATTTCATCAAAGTGACCTTTGTTCTACTTTGCATGCTTAACCTTTCCCCTACCTTTTTGAACATCTTAACTGTTTTTATAATGTTTTAATATCCTTGTTCTATACTTCTATCATCTGTGTCATTTCTGTTGACTGAGTATGGGATTATAATTCCCTGCTTCTTTGCTCATCTGGTCATTTTTGTATCTGAGGCATTTAAAAGTTTGTTGATAGGTACTAGAAAAAAATATGTGTTCAGTTACTTATAATAGATTGTATTTTATATATATTTATTTTACATACATATATACACACAAGTATGTAAAAATTAATGTATATATAAATATTTTACATACATATATACACACACATAGGCTTCCCTAGTGGCTGAGGTGGTAAAGAATCTGCCTGCAATGCTGGAGACTTGGGTTCAATCTCTGGGTCAGGAAGATCCCCTAGGTCAGGAAATGACACCTCACTCCTGTACTCTCGCCTGGAAAATTCCATGTACAGAGGAGCCTGGTGGGCTACAGTCCACATGATCGCAGAGTCGGACACGACCGAGCAACTTCACACACAAAAAAACAGGAAATACACACCCATATGTAACTATACACATGTGGGTGTGTATATAATTATGTGTTTGTAGGTCATATGAGTAATTTACTATTAGCTTTTTCGCTGGGATACATGAAGTTACTTAGAAACCTTCTGCTCTTTTCCAGGCTTACCTTGAGGAATGTAGGCAAAACCAGCCCAGGCTTCCTTTTAGTGCCCGTCCAGCCTCACGGTGGACCAGCGGCCGTGTGGGCACTCTCCCGGTGCCCTGCTGTTGCCCACTGCACAGCCCGCGGGCTGTGGGGCATGTGGCCAGTCCAGCCCCGACAGGCCTCCGGGGACCGATCCACCTGCCTCTTTCCAGTGCTTCCTGTCCTGGCCTCGGGAGTCTCAGCAGCCTCTGCTGACCAGGCCCAGTGGGACTGGGGGCAAGCGCTCTGCAGACAGCCACGCTCCTGCTCCCCAGGGTGATGCCCCATGACTTCCAGGTGTCTTGTCCTCCCCGAGTTCTTAGCTCGGAGGCAGCATGGCTGTGTGTGTTCCCCTCCCAGGGGTGTAGCCTTGAAACACGCATCAGGAAGCAATCTGGGGCTCACATCTGTCTCTCTTCTTGGAGATCTGTCCTGTGCACCTCTTTCCCAACATCTAGAAACTACTTTTTCAAATGTTTTGTCTGGTTTTTATGGCAACAGAGAAACCCAGGCCTTGCGGCTTTAGCCGTATGTCCTTAGGTGGTGAATACACGCTGGGCCAGCCCGTGCTTCTGACTGGGAGGGACTAGACTCCCCCTGCCCTATTCCATCTGTGGAAGCCAGGAGATCCTGCTCTGTGAAAGGGAGCAACCAAATGAATTCTTTTTAATGGCTGAGTAATATTCCATGGTGTATATGTACCTTCATTTTTTACCCAACTGACCAGAATAGAGAGTCCTACTCCCATGATTTTTGTAAGGCTCCCAGAATCTCAAAAGCTTCTGAAAAACATTTTTAAAGCCAACATTTCAATTTCACTGACAAAAAGGAAGGGTATATACTTGAGGCATAAATACCTGGAAATGAAGAAAACTGTTGGAAACAATGGTTTAGGATGCTTGCTCAGCTTTCAGAAGGTGAGTCCTCACTCCGAGGTTTACAGCAGGTTGAGACGATGCCCAGGGCTTGGCCTGAGTGGTTTCTGGTGCTGCTGTGACCGCTTCCTCTGGAGACCTCACCGAGCAAGGCCTGGCAAAGGGGGAAGGGGTCTGAACTGCCCCCCAACCCACTTTGTATTACATAGAAAACCACTCTGCTGTGGTGATGAGCTGGCCACCAGCCTGTACCCCACGCTTCAGTGGGGCCAGGACAGGGCCTTGCAGCAAAGCAGCGTGCAGCTTCCCATTGGCCGTCACCTTTGCCTGAGCAGTGGACTCTGCCTCAGAACTGCTGTTAAGAGCCTGCAGGATATTCCTGAGCTAAGGAAATCGAGAAAACACTGAATCCTCCAGTGGTCATGATGATGAATGTGTTAATCTTAGGGAAAAGGAAGGGGAACAGATCAAAGCGGCTTCATATAATTTTCACAGTGGCTTCTGTACAATTGGGATCCTGTTTTTGCTTTTTTTAATGAGAATGAGAAAATAAAATCAGTACCTTGAAGCCATGTGAGAAATACACCAGGAAAAATATACCTCCTGCCCTTGAGAAGGGCAGGTGCTGAATTAGGAAAAGAGAATGAAGCTTACTGAGAAAACATTTAGAAAACCAGAAACCTTTTAATCCTTAATCTGAGTTGACTGAGTAGAAGTCACTTTATTGTGTTAATTTGAACCTTTGGCTTTTGGGGGACCCATGACTGTTGGAGCTACATGAGGAAGGCTTCAGATTTGTTAGCAAAGTGGGGTGAAATACAGGTGACCTATGCCACCTCCCCTCATGATATTAATAATATTTACGATGGAATTTACATTTATGTGTTTTAGGGTCTTCTGAACGGAGCTGTGCAGTTAGTGGGGTCTTTCTGTTCCCTAATTTCACATCAGACCTGAGGGGAGAGGGTGTGACGCCTCTCGTGGATGAGGAAATGGGGGTTTCAGAATCAAGAAAGGCTGAGTGGCTGGGCCAGTTCTCAGCCACAAGGACCCACAGGAAATGGAGGCTGCTGACTCCGCATTCTGTCAGGACATGCCGTCCCCGCCGGGACTGGTGGATACATCAGGCCAGTCCTGGGATGGCTGTAATTTGCAATCATCTCCTTGTTCTGCCCCACTCAGGCCCTCTGTACCCACCGGAGTCTGTAAGTGGCACAGTGGTGTCTCCCCAGAAGGCAGCGGGGCTGGGAGCACGGGTCGGGCCAGGTGGCACCTGCAGAGGTTGAGAGGATGCCGCTGGGCATTCCCACAGCTACCCCGGCTGACTGCAATCATCCCATGCTTGGCTAACGATACTTTTGCAAAAAGCAGCATAAATCACCTCAGTTCATGTAAGGAAGGGCAAAAACTTGCTAAGAAAATGTTCCTGGGGATTGGTCCTCCTAACTGTAGAAGGTGCCTGGCTTTACAGTCAGCTTAGGCGTGAGGGGCAGAGGTCAGGCGTCAGCCTTCTAACAATCACGACGTCTGTGACGGCTGCTTGCAGACACACCTTGTGGCACTTCATGGCCGAGTCTTTAACACTGACTTTGTTAAACTACAGATTAGATAGTAATGGCTTTTCCTTAAGGTCAGATCATTTAAGGAAACTGACACTAATCTGTTTCCCTGAAAAATGAAATACAGAAACAGAATTTATCAGATGGGCTGATATCTCCTGAACTTACAGCCCCGACCCCCTTAAGATGGAATCAAATTGAAAACTTCCAGCAAATGATGATCACAGAGTATTCATTTCCCAGCTAACTGACTTGACTTGTATTGCGCAGTCTTCTGACCCCAAGGGCCATCAGAGCAGTGCTGCCTTCGGCAGGGGCAAGGGGAGGTTATCAGAGGTCCAGCAGGGTAGGGACTCCCCCAGGGACAGGCAGTCTATGCGCTTTTCAGCTGCGTTCAGCCTCAGTCACTCCCAGAGGGTGAAAGCAGAGGTAGGATGACGTCCATGAACTGCACAAGCTATTTTAACAACATGCCAGACTTTATACTTTACAGTTGGCCCTCCCCACCCCCGGGCACAGACCTTGATCGGGGCAGCAGACTCTGGTGTCAAGGCAGACTGTCCTTCTGAGACTGTCAAGCAGGTAATGCTCTGGGTCACCTCTGTGAACCAAGACTTGGCCCAAAATAGGTACTGAAAAAACAAGTTCTGATGTGACCAAAATTATATATGTATATTTTTTTAAGTACACCAGTATCTTAGACTTTTTTTTTTTAACTTTTCTTATAAAGGATTTGCTGTAAGCCTTCAGGTCATCTTGTCCAACCCCAAAGCTGTATTTAAGCGCCGTGGGTCCCAGCCCGGGATGCAGGAATCTGACTTTTTGAAACAGATCACGACCGTTGAAGAACTGGAACCAAAAGCAAGTAACTGCACCAAGGTACTCCCTTCACTTGTGCCAACTGCCCTCGCCCTTACCCTTGCCATGTGTCCGCCTGAGCGTGCCTACCCACCAGGTCTCCCCCCAGGTCCTCGTGTGGCACACTCGGACGGAGAAGGCAAACCTCGCCAACGAGCCCAAGTACCACCTGGACACCGTGACGATTGAGGTGTGACGGGGCTGCCCTGTGCCTTGGCTGTGGGACGCCACGCGGCGGGTGCAGATTTGGCTCCTGTCTCCATTTGTTCTGCATGTTCCCCTACGACCTGGACACTCTGTACAGTACAGCTGAGGGCACGCAGGGTACCACTCTGAGAATCTTACTTTTATTCCCCCTGTTTGGCCTTATAATTGTTACAACTGAACAGGTTTTTGAAACAGATGACAAGTTCCCAATTGTGACTTTGCAACGTGAAGTAATTTTTGTCAGGTTGCTGGCAGTGTATGTCACAGGAAATAAAACCCACACAAAAAGGTCTATGGATTCATCTGTTTAATACAGGGATATGACATCTGTCAGTACTAGGCACCATAAAATGTAAACACAATCACTGTCATAAACCTGGATACACCTTCAAGGACTGAGTGGCTTGTTGAGTTACCCTGTTTGCGTCTAGTGCGGAGAAAGGTCTCTTGCTAGCACTATGTACACATGGGAAAGGATCCCAACTCCAAGGAAGGCAGGTAAATTCTGACTTCTTCAAACACGCATTCAACTAAGTTGTGTCATAACACCCAGGTTTATCTTCCTTTCACTAACCACGTTCCCTGTTAAGCACATCATAACAACAGCACAGTGAGGTGAATGTGACATAAAAGAGTCTGGGTACACTAGAAAACAGTGCTCAGTGATACATGGACATTCTATTTATATGATTAAACATTTGATCATACAGTACCTTCCTACAGGATTACTGGCTAATCTGGGGGTGGGGCTCATACTGTTAGAGGTATTACTAACATGATAACTACTTCCCTTATATGCAAACATGAGAGCTATAATTTCATCGAGAGGGAAACTGATTATGCACGTTGACTGAGCAGCTTCCCAGAGACTGTGTCTGCGAAATCCTGGGAACTGTGAGCAAAGCTGCCCTCGACAGGGATGGTTTCTCAACCTGCTTTTCACCACGGCACATTCAATCAAACAGACCAACACGGTCAATCAGGTCTTCATATGAACAAAGGGGGGAAAAGAAAAACAGGTATGTACATGAATGGACAGGGGAGGCAGGTGTGTAGGAGTGGGAACGCTGGCGGGGGCTCACTTCCACAGCTGCGTGCTGAGCGTCTGCCCCGACGAGCTCCCGGACCACCCCGCGGCCCCTGCCGAGGTGCTGGGCGACGGCCCGAAGCCCGCTGCCGATGCCACGCCACCCAGGCTCAGGCCAGCCATCTGCTGGTTCACCTGTGAACACAGAAAAGCCACCTTAACTTCCAGCCCTTGTTTCTTCAGCCACCACTACACCCTGTTTCACAGCCAGCGTATTTCACCAGAGGCAGCCTTTACTTGAAGTTGACACAGTGAGACTTGGAAGTGTAATAACCGTTCTAAGTACTTTTCATCCATGTGAAAAGCAATCCGAGCCCTGGGGTAAAAGCAGATGACCACACAATGCTTTCTCGTGGCCTCCATTTCCTTCCATGTGTTAGCCCTGCCCACCAAGTGATCTCAAATCAGTTTATAGTTATTCACTTTCTGGCCTCAGTTTCTTCTCCCCCAAAGATGAACCACAAGTGAAAAAGTACCAAGGCAATCTTTGAATACTACTCCAGCTTTCAACTACACGAGAACAGAGTGCTTTTAGCTACTGAAGACTAAGGGAATGTTTGAAGGTAAAATACTCCAAACCATGCACTGTGTATGACGGCAATTCTCCTGCCAGTACTCAAGTCTTAAATACCTCTGTGTACTTTCTAAATAGTAAAAAGTCATAACACATATTTCTCTTTTGCTTAGCCAACTACATAAATATCTAAAGTTAATTTTCATATATGACAACAGGTGTAGGGTTGCATGTACTTTTCTTCCAGACTGGAGTCGTGTGTGTACATGATAAGCCTCCTGTGCTCTGTTATGTCTGGCCCTTTGCCGCCCCTGCATGGCAGCCCAGCAGACTCCTCTCTCCATGGGATTCTCCAGGCAAGAATACTGGAGTGGGTTGCCACTTCCTGCTCCAGGGGATCTTCCCATCGCAGGAACTGAACCTCCGTCTCCTGCACTGGCAGGCGGATTCTCTACCACAAGGACCACCAGGGCAGCTCCTGAGCCTTCCCCTTCTCGCTTCTAAGACTGATGGGGAGTGACGGAAAGGCAGGGAGATTTACCACAAAGTACAGTGGACTCAAACCTGTGCTCAGGGTTGAACGGTATTAATAAAAACAGTTCATCTGTCTGCAGTTCTTCAAAGACAGTAATATTAACCACATCACGGGTGAGGCATTGTGTTTGGAGGGGCAGGCCACTTCTTCCCAGGTGCTAAAGGATGTTTTAACCCCCTTTCATGGCCCGCAAGAGCGTCCCCCTTGGCACGCCCAGAAGTAAGGCAGGTAGCCCCCCCCCCCCCCCCCCCCCCCCCCCGGTTCAGCGGCCACCCTAACCTGAGCAGGGTCTGCACCAGCATTCTGGCCACACAAAGGTTCTTACTGACATTTGGTACTTACAATTCCCAGGGAGCAGAGACCAATGTCATTTAAACACTCCTTTAAACAGTGATAGTAAAAATTACTTGAAAAATTCATGGGCTATACAGTGATTTTGCTAATGTTAATTAAAAATCACTATACACAGTCCTATTCTCTGAATGCTGCTGAGAACAGAAATCAAGGGCAGCCAGATACCAGAGGAACATCAAACACGAAGCATACAAAGAAGAAAGGTGGGAGACGAACCTGCATCTGAGGTCTCCGTCTGTGGAGCCAGAGAGAAGTCAGAATGGGTTTGAAAGAGGAAACACTAACATGCCGTCTCCCAGCTCTGAACTAACAGGCAGAAATGGGATCTGGTAACATGAGACGTAGGACACAAATAAGGACTTGTTCGTATCTTACGGTAATTACTGAACTAGTGGGTATGCTTTTTAAACATAAATGTGATTATAATGTAAGAAATACAACTCTACAAACATATTTGAACAAAAAGATTATACATCCATGCACAGTAGCCATGGAGAACAGCCTAGATCTCTCAGAAACAGTGCCGTGAGAATGCAAGGCTGGGTTTGTTTTTTTCTAATTTGTGAAAGTTACCAAGAACCCTTGAAATTATTAGCAAAGATAGATTGATCTAAGTTGTCTACACAAACTCCTAACCAAGGAGCTGGGTTAAGGCTTGGCACGCTAATTTTAAAAGATGCCCAAGATAATGCCTGTCTGTTATACAAACAAATGAGGGACTCTCACCATTACAGCTGTGCTGGCATCCAAAATGGAAACCACACAACAGTCTCTACAGGATGTTCTAAACACAGGCGCAATGGCAGCTCATTTGTCTATCTGATCAGACAGTTTTGACCTTTTATAACATTATCCCACTCAATTCTTTCTGCCAGACTGTTCAGAGTTAAAAACAAACAAACCCGTTGAGCAGACAGACCTGGTCTGACCCTGGAGAGGTGGGGGCGGGGGGTAGGTGCCTACCTGGGGGAGGTTCCACGGGCTCTGCGGAGCTGGCTGCAGGCCAAATTTCCCCTGGGCTGCGCCCATGTGCGCGACCATCCCTGGGGGCCCGACCACGCCCTGCGCGAGCGGCATCACAGCAGTCTGCGTGCTGCCCATGAAGCCGTTGGGCACCGGCACGCCCACCATCATGCCCGCGCTCGGCCCCAGCGAGCTGCCCACCAGGCCGGGCGCCGCAGGCACAGGCACGCCCATGGACGGGAAGCCTGGAAACGCAGCAGGTGTTTGTGAGGTAAACGGTAGATTCGTGGGTCCCATAAACACACCTGCAGCAAAAGAACCAAGCAAAGAAACGCATGAGACAACAGGGCTATCGCACACTGCTGCCCTCAGTGAGCACAGACAAAGGACGCCCACCTCTAAACTGCCCACGGCAAAAACTTTAATTCCGGTCTGGCTGCTCCTACAGTTCAGGCCAGCTCTCACCTACACCCTCAGAGCCGGTTACTTCCAGAAAGCAGACAAATCAGCTACGAGCCAGAGCAAATTAGCAGGGATGAATCTTGTGCAGCGGCCACAGAACATGCCCACTGTGAAGATCTGCACACTCATCTCTCACAACCAGATAAACAGTCGGAGACGACAGCGTCTGGCTTTAATGGAAGCAGCTGGGACGTCATATAATTTCAGTTCACGTGAGATGCAGCCCATTATTTCAGAGGAAATGACAGATTAAAACTGCAAACAGTAAATCTTACCATGCTAGTATTTCTTTATAATTATATTAAAAAAAAAAAAAAAACACTCAGAGTTCTTTTGATTTCATGTGTTATCTCAGACTTACTGCTTAACTTAGAGAAAAAAATACCACAGTGTACAGTTATAAGCTTCATGCAAATCAAGCTTAAATAATGCTTCAAAGATAATCCATTTCCTGTAAGGCTTGTGAAACAATATTAAGTAATATGACACCAAGCTGTTAATCCCAAATGAATAAACTTTTGTGCATCCTGTCTATGCTTTCTATTTCCCAATGCTTCTTTCATGTCAGTTTTGTAGTTGTGCAAACTGCAACAACAGAAGCACTCATTACACAGGAATAATACGAAAGAAATATAATTGACATTCTAAAACCACAACGGATGCACTGAAAGCAGGTTTCCGGTGAATTACCAGGAGCACTCTGCTGCTGGATGGCCCCGGCGCCATACAGAGACAAGATGGAGTCTTTGGAGAGCTGCTTCTTGGCCACCTCTTCTGACTTTGCAGCTTGCTCCGTGAACAGATCCAGATCCCCAGATGTCACTGCAGACAGAGTGGCAGCTGCTGGTGCAGAGGACGTCCCCTGAGACAGATACCAAAACAGGCTGTTGAATTCCACATCACAAACCAGAGCTCACCCATCTTGGAATCCACATGAAGCTGTGAAATTAGAAACTAAACCACCACAGAAGGTGAAATGGAGACACTGAAGAGAATCACTCCCAAGCCCACGCAGGACCAACAAGCAGGTAAAGGGGTGACACTTCCTGTTTTGAATCTGTAAATGTAAACGAAGCAGACAGAACCTCTGATGCAGAACTTTGCCCATCACATCCTGACCGCAGTGGCTTCAACAACAGGCATGTGGTGCGGCCCGAGGACCAGGATTCCTGGGGGATGTCTGGGCATCTCCTGCAGCAATTACTGCTTCAAAGGAATGGGGATCCCTTAGAATAAAGAACATTTCTACAGCTACAGCAGACTGCAAGAAGGTCCCATAATGACTGGTTTTGTCATCTCTGGGAGAAAAATAAGTTTTGTTCTTCAAAAGCAACATCATGATATTTTTATGAACCTAATCCAATCCATTTTAACCACAACATTAGAATGTTTCCAGACTACCCAGAAATGAGGAACAGCAAAAGTGCAACCACCTACACTCTCCCTGACACTTTGCATTCTGCTATGGACAGGGATTAAGTACAAATAAATACAAATATACATGTGAACATTTAACACAAAACAAAAATTTTCACTTAATCTCCTATATCTTACACACACATGCTATAACACAGCCACAACTGATACCTCATTTTAATGATCTATATGGTCATTAAATACTTAATCACATTTGTATATAAGGAATTGACTTAGATACCAAGTTTCAAAGAAATCTATGAAGGCTAGTAAAAAGTGGGTAAGTCTTCTCAAATTATAAAATAACGTGAGCAGCAAACAGAAGTTAAATCATGTCTATGATTTGGCTTGAATTTTTTAAACAATCAAACATTTAATGTCTTCACTAAAAAAACCTTCCAATAAATTAGAATCCTAGCATTATGCTCACAAGCTAACTTAAGGAGAACAGTATTTTGAATCTATTGTAACAAATTAAGCAAGAATTTTAAGATAGGAAAAAAAAAGCCACATATCTTTGCAAAAGATCTGAAATGTGTAAGAAATCAGACATGATGGGATTCAAATGTAACAGTGGGCTTGAATCAAATACATCTGCAGCACCAATGCAGCAGAAGGCAGGGCTGAGAGCGTGGGTCTCACGGCTCCCACAGGCCCTGGACTATCACTCCACTTTCCCATGCTCTCCTCGGGGGCCTGGGGAGGACAACGGCCTCACAGCTGAGCCTGGGGAGCACAAGGCGTGCTCTGCTGTTCATGGTGTCAGGTAACAGATCACTGAGTGATCTTCCATCCTAGTTTCTGTTTCTGCTTAAAAGGAATGAGCATCCTTTAGCATAAAGAACATTTCTACAGCTATAGCAGATTGCAAGAGGGTCCCGCAATGACCGATTTTGTCATCTTTCGGGGAAAAAAAGTTTTTTAAAAACAACATCATGATATTTTTATGAACCTAATCTAATCCACTAGATCTTCCATTTTAAGTTTCTGTTCAATCTGAAAACCTGCCCCAAACCCTGAGGTCTATTCTTCACGGAGGGTATACACAAGTATGAGAACACCCAAAGTGCTGGGGAGGCCACGGCTGCGTCTCACACTAGGGCAGGCTCCTGCTGCAGGGAGATGTTTCTTCTGATGAACTCCTGCCTCCGTGTGGACACAGGCTGGGCACGGCACAGCAGGCAACCTGGCTAGTAAGCCTTCCCCCCGCCGTCTGCTTGAGGGGCTCCACGAGCTGGCACGGCCACGCAAAGGCAAAGGAGGACAAGGCTGCCCGTCAGCGCGCACTCCTGGAGGCCGCAGGACCCCAGCCAAAGCCTCTCTGGATCTGGGGCGAAGCCAAACCACAGTCCTGGGTCCAGACGCTGTGGGGACGTGTATATTACAGACAGGACAGGTGAGGAGCGGCCTCCGCAGGTCTCCTCTGGGGACACTGTAATGATTCCCCTCAACCTGCAGTACTCGTGGACTCTCAGGTCAGCCGAGGGCTCCCGGCCCCTCGGGGAAGCCCCCACAGCCAGATGGAGAGCCGACGGGAACACAGCCCAGCACATACTCACAGGAGGGAAATCGACCAGATTTCATACCACACTCGGAAAATCAGGACTGAAAGAAGACCGGGTTCAGAACCCACCAAATTAGGAGACTACGTACAGCGTGTGCATAAAACACATGCTTGAACTCACCCCTCCTCCCCTGATTTTTAAAGACATCATTTTGAAACCATGTCTGGATTAGTCTTCACAGGTAGTTTGGACGGAAGATGATTCTGTTTATCAAAGTATTTTAGAGGACTCAATAAAACGGACATAACTTTGGTCCAAAAACAGTATTCCAGAAAAAGAATTAGGTGTGGTTTTAACAAACCGCCCTGTTTCCTCCAGCTAGAGGCAGGCGGCCTGAGCCTGAAGGCCAGGGCGACCCCGGGCAGAGGGGAGCGGTGCCCGCAGCTGGGCTCATGCCGCCAAGGCAAGAGCCTGCTCCGGCCCGCACCTGCTCTGACTTTGGACAGGGCCTCGGCCGGGGGGGGCAAGGCAGCTCTCACCCGCCGAGCACACTAGACCAAAAGAAAGTACTTTTCATGCTTGCATTGTCACATATCCCAAACATGTCTTTCTACAGCTACAGTATTAGCACTAGACAATGTTTTACTACCACACACATACCCACACCTGTGCACATTCACAAGGTAATTAACGTTAACTGGAGCAATACTAGCAACACTCAGCTCCTCCCTTCCTGTGTTGGGGAAGGGAGGAGATGGGACAAAGCCATAAAATAAAGCTATTTTTTCTGAAAATAAACAGTAATGCTGCACTTAAAACTAATGATTCCTAAGAAATCTATTTGCTCAATTCTAGTGTTAATTATACAATGACTATCACAATGATAATATATGTAACAAAAACATATGTCATTAGTCTTCTTAATAAGACATGAGTTCTTCCTTGGTAAAACTTTCCATCCAATATTCCCATTTGGCTCAGGTTTTCTAGAGAAAGGGAAATATTTTACTTCAAAAATTATGCTGTACTAAAACAAGCTAGTTGCTTATTTTAAATTTAAAATATTAAGTTGTATGCTTAAAAGTAACCCATGTTCCTGAAAGTTTCCATATTTCACCTTACAGAAAACACTGCATGGTATCATTTATATGTGGAGTCTTTAAAATAAAAAAGAAAGGCAAACCCAAAGAAACAGAGAAGAATGGTGGTTGTCAGGGGGTGTGGGAGGGAAGGAAATACAAGGGAATAAATTTATATTCATAAGATCAATGAGACCTGAGGATCTAATGCATAACATAGCTATAGTTGATTATACTGTACTGAATAAATGAAATTTGATGAGAGTAGATTTTAGGGATTTTCACCAAAATGAAATTTGTAAGATGATGGATGAGTTAAGTTGGTGGTAGGCATCTTTTCAATTACACTTTAATAAAGCTGAAAAAAACATTTAAAGTTATTTAACAACTTGTAATTCTAAAAAAAAGATGTGACTGACAAAGAATTAAATGTTCAAAATATACAAACATCTCAATATTAAAAAAAAACCAAACACCCAATAAAAAAAAAGGGCAGATCTAAATAGGCATTTTTACAAAGAAGACATACAATGGCTAAAAAGCACATGAAAAAAATGCTCAACGTAACTAATTATTAAGAGAAATGCAAATCAAAACTACAGGGAAGTATCACCTCACTCCAGACAAAATGGTCATCATCAAAGAGCCCACGAACAATACGCGCTGCAGACGATGCAAAGAAAAGGGAGCACTCCTACACTGCTGCGGCTTCCCAGGGGCTCAGTGGGGAAGAAGCTCCCTGACAGGCAGGAGAGGCGGGCTCAGCCTCTAGGCTGGGAAGACCCCCTGGAGAAGGAAACGGCACCTCACTCCAGTTTCCTGCCTGAGAAATCCCATGGACAGAGGCGCCTGGCACGCTACAGTCCACGGGGTTATAAAGAGTTGGACATGACTTAGTGACTAAACCACCACCACCATCTACACAGTTAATAGGAATGTAAACTGCAGCCACTATGGAGAACAGTATGGAGGTGCCTTTAAAAACTAAATATAGAACTACCACATGATCCAGCAAACCCACTCCTGTGCATATATCCAGAGAAAACCACCATTAGAAAACATACATGCACTCCAATGTTCAATGCAGCACTATTTACAATAGCCAGGACACGGGAGCAACTTACACATCCATCAACAGATGAATGGATAAAGATGTGGTACATATACACAATGGAGTATTTGTTGTTGCTTAGTTGCTAAGTGATGTCCACCTCTTTTGCAACCCCATGGACCACAGCTTGCCAGGTTCTTCTGTCCATGGGATTTCTCAGGCAAGAATACTGGAGTGGGCTGCCATTTCCTTCTCCACGGGAGTTTCCTGACCCAGGGATCAAACCTGCCTCTCCTTCATTGGCAGGTGGATTCTTTACCACCAAGTCACCAGGGGGGCCCAATGGAATATTACTCAGCCTTTAAAAAGAATGAAATAATGCCAATGGCAGCAGCATGGATAGACCTAGAGATTATCATACCAAGTGAAGTCAGACAGAGAAAGACAAATACCATATGATACCACTTATATGTGGAATAAGTTTATTCCACATGAACTTATAAGAAATAAGTTCATTTACAAAACAGAAACTTATTTACAAAACAGAAACAGACTCACAGACATAGAAAACAAACTTATGGTCACAAAAAGGGAAAGAGAGTGGGAGGGATAAATTAGGGGTTTGGGATTAACATACACACACTATGTATAAAACAGACAAACATCTAGGACCTACTGTATAGCATGGGAAACTATACTCAACATTTTATAATAACCTATAAAGAAAAGGAATCTGAAAAAGAACATGTATGTGTAACTGAATCACTCTGCCATAAACCTGAAACTAACACAGCATTGTAAATCAACTATACTTTAATTTTTTTTAAAAAAAGAATAAAGGCAAAAAAAAAAAAAAAAAAGAAATTCCATGTAATGTTAAGAAGGTAAGTCAAAATTTCTTAATCACTGATACTTTTTAAAAATCTTGATCACAGATGTTGTCTTCTAAATAATTTTTTAAAAATCATCAAAATAAAAAAGGAAGATTTGCTATAAAATCACTTATTTGTCTTCATTAAAAAAAGAATATGAGTATTGAGTTTGCTAGAATTTCTTGTTCTGCATTTTCCTCCACCAATGAACACAAATGAACTTATTTACAAAACAGAAAGTACGAAACAGAAGGAAGCACTGTCCAGGGCTGGACCGACAAGAGCACAAGAAAAAAGCAACTGGATTCTAGCACATGTTCACATGCCCACAGTTCAAAAACCTCCTACGGAAGTACTCTGTGGATCACAGGCAAGGCTGAAATAGTTCGACTTTTCCCACTTATTCATTCTAAACTCTGTTTGCCTAAAAAGAGTTAACAAACTTCAGACGCTGACTACTTAGGCTTTGTGAGTCAGAGTATCTACTACTGCCTAGCTGAAAATACTCAACTTGCTTCTGCTGTTGGAAAGCAGCCACAAACCATGCTTAAGTGAAAGGAGTGGCGGTGCTCCAAGCATACTTTGTCTGCAAAACAAGCTGCAGGCTTAGCTTGCCAGCTCCTGGCCTGAAGATCAGGAGGCTTTCAAATCTGAAACAACTCAAAAGGGAAACTTTCCAAAAAGGAAATACACAGCGATCCTGTAAAAGCGCACACTCACACGTACCTGAGCTGGGGGCATGACAGTGGCAGGTAAGGGGTTAGAGATCATCGGTCCAAAGATGTCCAGGTCATCGTTCAGGGCTGGCCCCGTGACTGCGCTCCCATTGGTCACTGGCGCCTCGGCAGGCCCATCTGAAAAGAACACAGAGTCTCGTGCTACAGGTTCTACAACCTCTTAAAGTACCTGGAACACGGCATTATTCTAAAACTTAACTTATGGTTAAAAGAAAAGTTCAGAAAGTTAACAACAAAATAAGTATGCCCTCCTTTAAAAAACAAACAATACGTATGTGTACATATATATACACACATATATACACACTTCCCTCTTACCCAGGCTCTACCCTCTTTCCCAAAGAAACCACTTTTAGTTTTGTTTGTTCTCAAATAGTTTTTACCCACTGGTTTCTAGATATGTATGCAAACCAGGTTTTCACCAGTGGTACTAGACTATTCACACTTTTCTGTGTCCTGATGCTTCCTTACATGTAAGGTGCTGTTCTAAGTACTTTACACATATTAATTCATCTAATCCCCATAACCGTATGGGGACTGGATGAAACAGACCCACATTTGAAGGAAGAGGCTAAGCTGGGATTTGACACCACGTTCCTACAAATGCTGCCTCTTCATAAATGCACACGTGTGTGTTTCCAATAGCATTTCATATCATGTTTACCTAACCTTGGAAGTAAATATTAATAATTTTAAATGTCTGAAATGTTAAAATTTAAAGTTACATAAGGGATACAAAGAAAACAAACGTGCCCTACATACTGATTCTGTAGGAAGTATCCCCAAAACACTGAAATAAATCCTTTATAGAGACATGGTGACCTTCTGCAATGGGGGCAGTGGGCCTCTGGGCGGTGCCAACGCCCCAGATCAGCCCCTGTTCCCCATGGCGGCCCAGAATTTACAAGGTGTGAAGCGGAGTACGGGTGGGATGCAGTGCAGAGTGCTGTGAGACCGGCGTTTCAGGGAGTGGGGCCCGGCACAGCCCAGTCCTCTGTGGGCATGACCTCAAGGAACAGCTCAGAACATCACAACTCCATCTTGGGGACTTACATCCCAATAGAGCTTCCACTTTAACAGCTTCCAATCTCATTATGGAAAATAAGTCTTTTCCATCAGAGGGGACTGGAATGCAAAAGTAGAAAGTCAAGAGATACCTGGAGTAACAGGCAAATTAGGCCTTGGAGTGAATGAAGCAGGGCAAAGACTAACAGAGAGTTTTGCCAAGAGAACACACTGGTCATAGCAAACACCCTCTTCCAACAACACAAGAGATGACTCTACACATGGACATCGCCAGATGGTCAATACCGAAATCAGATTGATTGTATTCTTTGAGGCCAAAGATGGAGAAGCTCTATACAGTCAGCAAAAACAAGACCTAGAACTGACTGTGGATCAAACCATGAACTCCTTATTGCCAAATTCAGACTGAAATTGAAGAAATTAGGGGAAGACACCAGGCCATTAATGTATGGCCTAAATCAAATCCCTTATGATCATACGCTGGTCAAGGGATCTGATTTAATAGAGTGCCTGAAGAATTATGGACAGAGGTTCATGATATTATACAGGAGGTGGTGATCAAAACCATGGCCAAGAAAAAGAAACAAAAAAAGGCAAAAATGGCTGTCTGAGAAGGCCTTACAAACAGCTAAGAAGAGAAGCAAAAGGCAAAGGAGAAAAGGAAAGATATACCCATCTGAATGCAGAGTTCCAATGAACAGCAAGGAGACATTAAGAAAGGCTTCTTCAGTGAACAACGCAGAGATAGAGGAAATGGGAAACAGAATGGGCAAGACTAGAGATCTCTTCAAGAAAATGACAGATACCAAGGGAACATTTCAAACAAAGATGAGTACAATAAAGGACAGAAATGATATGGACCTAACAGAAACATAAGATATTAAGAAGTGGCAAGAATACACAGAAGAACTATACAAAAAAAATCTTAATGACCCAGATAACCACGATGGTGTGATCACTCACCTAGAACCAGACATCCTAGAATGCAAAGTCAAGCAGGCCTTTGGAAACATCACTACAAACAAAGCTAGTGGAGATGACGGAACTCCACCTGAGCTATTTCAAACCCTAAGAGATGATGCTGTGCAAGTGCTGCACTCAATATGCCAGCAAATATGGAAAACTCAGTAACGGCCACAGGACTAGAAAAGGTCAGTTTTCATTTCAATCCCAAAGAAAAGCAATGTCAAAGAATGCTCAAACTACCACACAATTGCACTCATTTCACATGCAAAGTAATGCTGAAAATTCTCCAAGCCAGGCTTCAACAGTACATGAACCGAGAACTTCCAGATGTTCAAGCTGGATTTAGAAAAGGCAGAGGAACCAGAGATCAAATTGCCAACAACCACTGGATCATAGAAAAATCAAGAGAATTCCAGAAAAACATCTACTTCTGAATCATTCACTACGTTAAAGCCTTTGTGTGGATCACAAGTTGTGGAAAATTCTTAAAGAGATGGGAATACCAGACCACCTTACCTGCCTCCTGTGAAACCTGTATGCAGGTTAAGAAGCAACAGTTAGAACTGGACATGGAACAGCAGACTGCTTCCAAATTGAGAAAGGAGTACATCAAGGCTGTATAACGTTACCCAGCTTATTTAACTTTGATATGCAGAGTACAGCATGAGAAATGCCAGGCTGGATGAAGCACCAGCTGGAATCAAGACTGCCAGGAGAAATATCAATAACCTCAGATACAGAGATGACACCACCCTTATGGCAGAACATAAAGAGGAACTAAAGAGCCTCTTGATGAAGGTGAAAGAGGAGAGTGAAAAAAGTTGGCTTAAAACTCAACATTTGAGCCAAGATGGCGGAGGAATAGGACAGGGAGACCACTTTCTCTCCTACAAATTCATCAAAAGAATAACCGATCACAGAGCAAACTTCACAAAACAACTTCTGATCGCTAGCTAAGGTCATCAGGCGCCCAGAAAAGCAACCCATTGTCTTCGAAAGGAGGACACTCCATTGCACTCCAGAGACAAGAAATCAAGTTCCACGCACCAGAACACAGACACAAGCTTCCCTAACCAGGAAACTTTGACAAACCAATCATCCAACCCCACCCACTGGGTAAAACCTCCACAATAAAAAGGAACCACAGACCTCCAGAATACAGAAAGCCCACTCCAGACACAGCAATCTAAACAAGAAGAAAAGGCAGAGAAATACCCAAAGGTAAAGGACATGAAAAGTGCCCACCAAGTCAAACAAAAGAGGAGGAGATAGGGAATCTACCTGAAAAAGAATTTAGAATAATGATAATAAAAATGATCCAAAATCTTGAAAACAAAATGGAGTTACAGATAAATAGCCTGGAGACAAAGATTGAAAAGATGCAAGAAATGTTTAAATAAAGACCTAGAAGAAATAAAAAAGAGTCAATTAAAAATGAATAATGCAATAAATGAGATCAAAAACACTCTGGAGGGAACCAAGAGTAGAATAACGGAGACAGAAGATAGGATAAGTGAGGTAGAAGATAAAATGGTGGAAATAAATGAAGCAGAGAGGAAAAAAGAAAAAAGAATCAAAAGAAATGAGGACAATCTCAGGGACCTCTGGGACAATGTGAAACGCCCCAACATTCAAATCATAGGAGTCCCAGAAGAAGAAGACAAAAAGAAAGGTCATGAGAAAATACTCGAGGAGATAATAGCAGAAAACTTCCCTAAAATGGGGAAGGAAATAGCCACCCAAGTCCAAGAAACCCAGAGAGTCCCAAACAGGATAAACCCAAGGCGAAACACCCCAAGACACATATTAATCAAATTAACAAAGATCAAACACAAAGAACAAATATTAAAAGCAGCAAGGGAGAAACAACAAATAACAAAGGGATTCCCATAAGGATAACTGCTGATCTATCAATAGAAACCCTCCAGGCCAGAAGGGAATGGCAGAACATACTTAAGTAATGAAAGAGAATAACCTACAACCCAGATTACTGTACCCAGCAAGGATCTCATTCAGATATGAAGGAGAATTCAAAAGCTTTACAGACAAGCAAAAGCTGAGAGAATTCAGCACCACCAAACCAACTCTTCAACAGATGCTAAAGGATCTTCTCTAGACAGGAAGTGCAGAAAGGCTGTATAAACGTGAACCCAAAACAACAAAGTAAATGGCAACAGGACCACACCTATCAATAATTACTTTAAATGTAAATGGGTTGAATGCCCCAACCAAAAGACAAAGACTGGCTGAATGGATACAAAAACAAGATCCCTATATACGCTGTTTACAAGAAACCCACCTCAAAACAAGAGACACATACAGACTAAAAGTGAAGGGCTGGAAAAAAATATTTCACGCAAATGGAGACCAAAAGAAAGCAGGAGACACAATACTCATATCACATAAAATAGACTTTCAAATAAAGGATGTGAAAAGAGACAAAGAAGGATACTACATAATGATCAAAGGATCAATCCAAGAAGATGTAACAATTATAAATATATATGCACCCAACATAGGAGCACCGCAATATGTACGGCAAATGCTAATGAGTATGAAAGAGGAAATTAATAGTAATACAATAATAGTGGGAGACTTTAATACCCCACTCACAACTATGGATAGATCAACTAAACAGAAAATTAACAAGGAAACACAAACCTTAAATGACACAATGGACCAGCTAGACCTAATTGATATCTATAGGATATTTCACCCCAAAACAATCAACTTCACCTTTTTCTCAAGTGCACACAGAACCTTCTCCAGAATAGATCACATCCTGGGCCATAAATCTGGTCTTGGAAAATTGAAAAAAATTGAAATCATTCCAGTCATCTTTTCTGACCACAATGCAGTAAGATTAGATCTCAATTACAGGAAAAAAATTGTTAAAAATTCAAACATATGGAGGCTAAATAACACGCTTCTGAATAACCAACAAATCACAGAAGAAATAAAAAAAGAAATCAAAATATGCATAGAAATGAATGAAAATGAAAACACAACAACCCAAAACCTATGGGACACTGTAAAAGCAGTGCTAAGGGGAAGACTCATAGCATTACAGGCCTACCTCAAGAAACAAGAAAAAAGCCAAATAAATAACCTAACTCTACATCTAAAGCAATTAGACAAGGAAGAAATGAAGAACCCCAGGGTTAGTAGAAGGAAAGAAATCTTAAAAATTAGGGCAGAAATAAATGCAAAAGAAACTAAAGAGACCATAACAAAAATCAACAAAACTAAAAAGCTGATTTTTTGAAAAAATAAACAAAATTGACAAACCATTAGCAAGACTCATTAAGAAACAAAGGGAGAAGAACCAAATTAACAAAATTAGAAATGAAAATGGAGAGATCACAGCAGACAACACTGAAATACAAAGGATCATAAGAGACTACTACCAGCAGCTCTATGCCAATAAAATGGACAACTTGGATGAAATGGACAAAGTCTTAGAAAAGTATAACTTTCCAAAACTGAACCAGGAAGAAATAGAAGATCTTAACAAACCCATCACAAGCAAGGAAATTGAAACTGTAATCAGAAATCTTCCAGCAAACAAAAGCCCAGGACCAGATGGCTTCACAGCTGAATTCTACCAGAAATTTAGAGAAGAGCTAACACCTATCTTACTCAAACTCTTCCAGAAAATTGCAGAAGAAAGTAAACTTCCAAACTCATTCTATGAGGCCACCATCACCCTAATTCCAAAACCAGACAAAGATGCCACAAAAAAGAAAACCACAGGCCAATATCACTGATGAACATAGATGCCAAAATCCTTAACAAAATTCTAGCAAACAGAATCCAACAACATATTTAAAAAAATCATACACCATGACCAAGTGGGCTTTATCCCAGGAATGCAAGAATTCTTTAATATCCGCAAATCAATCAATGTAATACACCACATTAACAAACTGAAAGATAAAAACCATATGATTATCTCAATAAATGCAGAAAAAGCCTTTGACAAAATTCAACGTCCATTTATGATTAAAACTCTCCAGAAAGCAGGAATAGAAGGAACATACCTCAACATAATAAAAGCTATATATGACAAACCCACAGCAAGCATCACCC
Source organism: Odocoileus virginianus (assembly GCF_023699985.2). Lineage (NCBI taxonomy): Eukaryota > Metazoa > Chordata > Mammalia > Artiodactyla > Cervidae > Odocoileus > Odocoileus virginianus. The sequence goes on from NC_069692.1 coordinate 48,340,389, forward strand.
TCAATGGTGAAAAATTGAAAGCATTTCCCCTGAAATCAGGAACAAAACAAGGGTGCCCACTCTCACCACTACTATTCAACATAGTGTTGGTAGTTTTGGCCACAGCAATCAGAGCAGAAAAAGAAGCAAAAGGAATCCAGATAGGAAAAGAAGAAGTGAAACTCTCTTTGTTTGCAGATGACATGATCCTCTACATAGAAAACCCTAAAGACTCTACCAGAAAATTACTAGAGCTAATCAATGAATATAGTAAAGTGGCAGGATATAAAATTAACACACAGAAATCCCTTGCATTCCTATACACTAACAATGAGAAAACAGAAAGAGAAATTAAGGAAACAATACCATTCACCATTGCAATAAAAAGAATAAAATACTTAGGAGTATATCTACCTAAAGAAACAAAAGACTTATACATAGAAAACTATAAAACACTGATGAAAGAAATCAAAGAGGACACAAACAGATGGAGAAACATACCGTGTTCATGGATTGGAAGAATCAATATTGTCAAAATGGCTATTCTACCCAAAGCAATCTATAGATTCAATGCAATCCCTATCAAGCTACCAACGTTATTTTTCACAGAACTAGAACAAATAATTTCACAATGTGTATGGAAATACAAAAAACCTCGAATAGCCAAAGTAATCTTGAGAAAGAAGAATGGAACTGGAGGAATCAACCTGCCTGACTTCAGGCTCTACTACAAAGCCACAGTCATCAAGACAGTATGGTACTGGCACAAAGACAGAAATATAGATCAATGGAACAGAATAGAAAGCCCAGAGATAAATCCACGAACCTATGGACATCTTATCTTCGACAAAGGAGGCAAGAATATACAATGGAAAAAAGACAACCTCTTTAACAAGTGGTGCTGGGAAAACTGGTCAACCACTTGTAAAAGAATGAAACTAGAACACTTTCTAACACCATACACAAAAATAAACTCAAAATGGATTAAAGATCTAAACGTAAGACCAGATACTATAAAACTCCTAGAGGAGAACATAGGCAAAACACTCTCTGACATAAATCACAGCAGGATCCTCTATGACCCACCTCCCAGAATATTGGAAATAAAAGCAAAAATAAACAAATGGGACCTAATGAAACTTAAAAGCTTTTGCACAGCAAAGGAAACTATAAGTAAGGTGAAAAGACAGCCCTCAGATTGGGAGAAAATAATAGCAAATGAAGCAACAGACAAAGGATTAATCTCAAAAATATACAAGCAACTCCTCCAGCTCAACTCCAGAAAAATAAATGACCCAATCAAAAAATGGGCCAAAGAACTAAACAGACATTTCTCCAAAGAAGACATACAGATGGCTAACAAACACATGAAAAGATGCTCAACATCACTCATTATCAGAGAAATGCAAATCAAAACCACAATGAGGTACCATTACACGCCAGTCAGGATGGCTGCTATCCAAAAGCCTACAAGCAATAAATGCTGGAGAGGGTGTGGAGAAAAGGGAACCCTCTTACACTGTTGGTGGGAATGCAAACTAGTACAGCCACTATGGAAAACAGTGTGGAGATTTCTTAAAAAACTGGAAATAGAACTGCCATATGATCCAGCAATACCACTTCTGGGCATACACACTGAGGAAACCAGATCTGAAAGAGACATGTGCACCCCAATGTTCATCACAGCACTGTTTATAATAGCCAGGACATGGAAGCAACCTAGATGCCCATCAGCAGACAAATGGATAAGGAAGCTGTGGTACATATACACCAAGGAATATTACTCAGCCGTTAAAAAGAATTCATTTGAATCAGTTCTAATGAGATGGATGAAACTGGAGCCCATTATACAGAGTGAAGTAAGCCAGAAAGATAAAGAACATTACAGCATACTAACACATATATATGGAATTTAGAAAGATGGTAATGATAACCCTATATGCAAAACAGAAAAAGAGACACAGATGTACAGAAACAGACTTTTGGACTCTGTGGGAGAAGGCGAGGGTGGGATGTTTTGAAAGAACAGCATGTATATTATCTATAGTGAAGCAGATCACCAGCCCAGGTGGGATGCATGAGACAAGTGCTTGGGCCTGGTGCACTGGGAAGACCCAGAGGAATCGGGTGGAGAGGGAGGTGGGAGGGGGGATCGGGAAGGAAAATACATGTAACTCCATGGCTGATTCATGTCAGTGTATGACAAAACCCACTGCAATGTTGTGAAGTAATTAGCCTCCAACTAATAAAAATGAATGAAAAAAAAAAAAACTCAACATTTTAAAAACTAAGATCATGGCATCCAGTCCCATCACTTCATGGCAAATAGATGGGGAAATAATGCAAACAGTGATAGACTTTATTTTCTTGGGCTCTAAAATCACTGCAGATGGTGACTGCAGCCACAAAATTAAAAGACGCTTGCTCCTTGGAAGAAAGGCTATGACCAACCTAGACACCATATTAAAAAGCAGAGACATGAGTTTGCCAACAAAGGTAGGTCTAGTCAAAGCTACGGTTTTCCCAGTATTCATGTAGAAATGTGAGTTGGACTCTAAAGAAAGCTGAGTGCCAAAGAATTGATGCTTTTGAACTGTGCTGTTGGAGAAGCCTCTGGAGAGTCCCTTGGACTGCAAGGAGATCCAACCAGTCAATCCTAAAGGAAATAAGTTCTGATATTCATTGGAAGGACTGACACTGAAGCTGAAACTACAATACTTTGGCCACCTGATACGATGAACTGACTCATTAGAAAAGACCCTGATGCTGGGAAAGATTGAGGGCAGGAGGAGAAGGGGACGACAGAGGATGCAATGGTTGGATGGCATCACCAACTCAATGGACACGAGTTTGAGTAAGCTCCGGGAGAAGGTGAAGGACAGGGAGGCCTGCATGCTGAGATTCATGGGGTCGCAAAGAGTCGGACACTGAGCAACTAAACTGAACTCAACTACCACATACTGGATATTTCTTTCACAACCCACAGGAACTCATAGATTTCTTCTCTTCCTTGAAGTTTAACTATGGAAATCAGTATCTTTTATTTCCCTGTTTAAGCTTCAGGGAAACAACTCATCATTAATTTCAAGGAATAAACAGTCACAATAATCTTTACTACTTAATTTGTAAAACTGTGTGTGAAAACCACGAAAGGTTAGTTTGGAAGAGACCAACTGCAATTATTTCTCAATCATTTTCAGTGATATCACATTATCAGAGCAATAAGAAAGAAATATTCAGTGCATACATGTTTATGTGTTACACATGTTAGATCTCTATGAAGCACTATGGACAATTTTTAAAGGTCAGGCAATAAAACAATGCACAGACTACTACTAATTTATAATATACAGAATTTTAAGCTAACACACAACCATGACATAAAATTCAAACATGATTTACACATGAAAGTAATATTTCCCATTTCTAGCTCATTCAAAACAGCAACATTCAGTTTGAAATTAGACCTCTTTAAAGAGCTACTGTATGTTTTCCAGTCCATTACCTGATGTGCAGCACATCAGATAGTACACAACAGATAGTGTAGTAAATGAACCAGAAAACACGTTTTAGAAAGACAGGGTTTCCTAGATTAAAAACACAAACGAAAGAACACGTTCTCTGCGGCATCCACAACTCAGTAACGAAACACAAAGGACAACACTGCCACGAGTCAGTGGTGCTCGCGCTCCTAGGCTGCAGAGATGAGGACAGGGAGGCAACCTTATCAGGCACGCTCACTCTGTCACACCAACAAGGAAGCACCGCATCAGCAGGAAACAGGACCACCTCACACGCAACTTAAAACTCACACACAGGAGCAGATGTCCTCCAAAACAAACCATGACCAAGAGGAAGAAAAGTAAAAAAAAGAAAAGAAAAAACCAACAAGTTGAGCCTAAATAACTACTCCCAGTTTTTCAGTTAAAATTTGTTGTTGTTTCAAGTAACAGCAAACACTAACAATCAGGAAAAATTTATATTTCAAAATCTTAAGTGTAAGAAAATACTATTAACATTATCATTACTATTATTATTATTTTTGGTGAATCCAGAGAAATGTTGTCAACTGATTTTTTGCCACAGAACATGTCAGTTAACTTACACAGCACCAGTAAGCTCAGGATGTGATATGTTAGAACAAAGACGTTCATCTACTACAGGCAAATAATCTATTTTCATTCTTTTATAAACTGTACATCTTTCAGAAATTTTAATTCTGTTTGCAGCAGTACATTATATGCCACTTAAGGATACTAACTTACTCATACTTTGAAGGCTAAACCCTGATCAGTACTTAGTGATATATTATCTACTCTGCAAAATGACACGTGGCACTTCACTTGGTTTTCACCTTTCACAGCCTGAGGGCCACATACGTGACTAATAAAAGTAAGAGCCAGCACTCAGCGCAATGTTCGCTTTGTGCCAAGCCTGAAAGAATACAAATACAAACATGTACACTTGTTCAATCTTTATTATAATGCTGTGAAAGAGGTACTAAAACTACCCTCATTTACAGATGGCAAAAAAAGTTAAACTTGTCCAGTATCACAAAGCTACAACAAAGTCTCAGATTATAATCTTAAATTCAGTTTTTACTATAAGAGTGACACAGTCCTGTCAAAGATGCAAACCACACAAAAACAAAAGTTCCCTTCCAAAAAAAAAAAGCTCCCTTCCACACACGATAGTGATGGTTGCACAAAAATGTGGAAGAATTTAAAGCCATGAAAACTTAAAAACTGATTAAAATGGTAAATTTTAATGTGTATTTCACCCAATAAAAAAATTCCTATCATTCATTTTCTATGCTTATAAGCATGAGTAAAAATATGCTTAAAATAATGTATATACAACAAGAGTTTTCCTAAATAAAGTTATGTATGCATGGGTGGGACAGACAGACTGCATTTGATGACACTGCATGGACCTACAGTAACCTGCAGCTTCAATCCTCCAACACCAGCATGGAGGCAGCTTGCAGACCAGAATCATTACAGACACAAAGCGGTACCAGGCGCAGTCCTGACCCCAGCTCGGACAGGGCTCGCTTCCTCTGGTCATCAGCATGCCTGCTGCTTCCACCACTGCACTGGAGGACAGCTGCATTCTCTCCTTCCATTAAGTACGTGTGTGCTCAGTCCTCAGTCGTGTCCGACTCTTTGTGACCCCAGGGACTGTAGCCCGCCAGGCTCCTCTGTCCATGGGACTTCCCAGGCAAGAATACAGAGGGGGTTGCCATTTCCTCCTCCAGGGGATCTTCCCGACCCAGGAATCGAACCCATTTCTCCTGCACTGCAGGCAGATTCTTTACTACTGAACCACCAGGGAAGCCTTTTATATATAAACTGGCCTTTGGAAATCTCAGAAAGGCATTCAACACAAAAAACAAAGTGGGGCTTTGTTTGTAATCAGCTCCTGCAGCTAGTGAAGGGGCCATGAAAGTCAACTTATGCGAGCCCAAGGGACTTCGGGATCCTTTAGAGTGAGGCGGTGGAAGCCTCTGCTTAGGGACGGTGGTTTCTATGGCAAGACTGATACCTGTGTCAAGTGACTGGGCTCCACAAACCTAAGGTAAAGAACTCTCCCAGGCCTGTGTCCCGCCTCGCAGAGAACATGCAACAAACCTGTCCTCTCCTCTCTCTCCTGAAGTCTCCTCTCCATAGGACCCTCTAACATGATGGACTAAAACCCCCATCGATTCTCCTTGTTACTAAAAAGCCAAGCATTCACAGAACTGTTGAAAAACAAGTCCTTTTAACTTAAATGAAAACATCTCAACCTTGCAAAATCAGTAAACAAAATCCCAGCGTATTTCCCCACTGAACTTCAATGATGGTTAATTTGACTTACCACATTTGGCTTGCTAAACATATTCTCTACAAAGAATTCTCAAATCACCTCAAAACTTTTATTTTTTACTACAGGATAAGATTTTTTTTTCACCTGTTTTTTTCCTCCATATTTTAAGCTATGTGATTAAAGTACCTCTGTTAATAGTTTCCTGATAGGAAGTTGGTTAAAATTTCATCTGTTAATAGATCACTTAGATAATATAATGTATGCATTTTCTGTTGGTTTTTCAGGCACAGCAGATGGAGATTTTGTAACAAAGGCTTGTTACATGGCAATAGGGTAATGATAAAATTGCAGTTTATCGTTTCATGTTAATAATTTGAAGACTGGAGAAAATGTTGAAGATTAAAATGACGCTCAACCTTTAAAAACCACTTCTATTTTTTATTTTCAGTATTTAAAAAGGACAACTGAAGACTATATTACTATCATTATAAATATGACCTATTCCCTAACCTTTTTAAAAGAATATTCACATGCTATCACTTCTGTCTGTATAAAGGATGGGAAGGGCTTGCCTTCATTACCTCCAGTTTCAGAAATGCAGGGTCCAGAGATTAAAGACTTGGGGTCAATTCTCTAGTGAAACAGCAAAATCTGGACTAGAACCAAGTCTTCCGACCCCAGGACTAGTGAGGCTCTTTTCTTTAAGCTGCATTTCACAGAAGTCATGCAGTTACAACTGTATTATAACTACAAAGAAACCATCTAAACTCTGAACATTAGAAACCAGCTTTGAGCTTGTAATTACCTGTACTGTTAAGAGAATCACTGAGGTAACAGCTCAGGAACCGCTGCACAGCAGGGCCTCAGCACGCCGCCTCTCCCTGCTCCGTCCTCCGCCAAGCCCGGCATCTCCCCGGTGCGCAGTGCGAGGGCAGGCGGCGTGGCCACAGCGGGCGCCGGGCGGCCGGCGGACACAGGCAGCCCCGCCGCAGGCACTGAGGCCCAGCGCGGCCTCTTCACCAAGCGCCCACCAGCAGCACAGGCTTTGCGGGTTAAAGGAAAGCTCAGAGACCACAAAAGCCACAGAACATCAAGGTGTTAAAAAAGCTTTTCAGATAAATATTTTAAAATTTAGAAAGAACGAGTCTTACTCAAATTAAATGGTTTAAATACTGTAAATTGGAATAATTTAAGAAAAATAATTAAATCCACATCAGTTACATGTGTGTGTGTGTGTGTGTGTGTGTGTGTAGAAGCCGTCTGTGCACACAGCGTGTCAGGAATGGTCCCTGCTGGCTCCTTGCTGGGGAGGAGCAGTGCTGCTCCATCAACACGCAGAAACAGTAGCTGGTGGACAATGAACGTAATGGGAGCTCCGAGGACAAGGAAAGCCTGAGGCAGAGGGAAGAAGCTTAGCTGGGACAACCTCATAAAGAACGATAATGAAGGACCAAGGACCCCTTGAAGAGGCCATGAGCAAACAGAAATCAGGACAATGCAGTAACAGAGAAGAAACTCCAGTCTTAATGGCACAGCATCAAGTTTACAATCAGCCGCCCGCGGGTAACTGTTCTTTCTCCTTTACCTTAAGATTTCAGACTAATGTTGGTAGACGACAGTTTATGCTGCAAACATTCTAGAAACTGAAAAGAAAGGTTAAATGTCTGAGCTAAAGAAAGCAAGTTGTTAAAAATCAGTGCTGCAGCTCACATGAACAGGTCTGCCTAGCACGCAAATATGACAGCCTTGTGAAGGCCATTTCTACTAACAAGAAACCCTCAAGGCAGCTGTCTATTAGCCTTGAGTATATAAGAACTCACCTGACACCAAAAATCCAAGTGAGTAATGGTAAACAAAGCACTTAAAACAATCTTTAGTGCCTTCTTCTTGGTCTATTCCAAGTGCCTTTGAATGATACTGTATATAAACTAAAAGGAAATAAGAATATAACACTTTGGATTTTAACAATATTTTTAACACTAACATTTTTAAATTCTATTGCCAGGTACTCTGATCACGCTTTATATGAAGTGTCTGAGTTAAATCCTCACGTCACCTCCAGTGAGTTTAACACAGTTAGACTGGGGTTTCAACACACCTCTGCTGGTATAGCTGGAAACCTCCACTGCTCTCAGCCTTCTGAGCAGCTTCTGCTGGCTCCCCCACACAGAAGCAGTGCCCCTCGCTTGTCCCAGGTTAAACCAGCTCTCGGGGCAGCTGTCCCGCCTCCCAAGAAGAGGGTACCAAGGGTGAGGCTGGCCTCGCTGCCCAGTAGGGCACAGTCCCAGGTTCCCGCTGAGCCCACGAGATCCAGGCCCATCTCTCCCGCACCCCCGCACGCACGCACACACACACACACACCCCTCGCAGCCACTCCACCCCAGCTGGCGGGCCAGACCGATCCCCGCCTCCTCCCCAGGCCAGGCACCTTCCTAACGCTGCGTGCAGTCTGTGGCAGCATCTGAACACCCTGAACACGCTCCCCCGGCCCTGTGCCCAGAGCTGAGCGCCCCCATTCACCCTCTGCCCTCTCAGAGACCGGGGCTGCCTCCTTAAAGCAGATGCTCAACAAAGGATGGATGAAATGCTTTCCAAACACACAGTACAAGAATGTTTCTTGGTCACAGTGGGTAAAACTGTTAGGCGAAGCACACTGACTGAAACCCCCAACCCTGGCCAGACACCACAGTAACCATTTCCATGAGCTGTTTTATGACAGGAGGTCCTGGTAAGGAACACGGAACTAATAAGCCTCCGCCAACTGGAAGAGTTCGGGAAAGGTCAAAAGGAGACACCACATGACAGACCACCTCCCAGAATCCTTCTCTCTGGCGTCCATCTTGGCTGACCAGGGCGTGCACCACCAGGAAGGACTCAGAGTCAGAATGATTGGCTAAAGACAATCTGAAAACTAATCCCATCACCGGAAAACCCGAGACTGAGAGCCATGTGGCAGAGCAGCTCTCCTGGGTTCCCTTTCCCAATAAAATCTCTTGCTTGTTAGCACATGTGTCTCCTCGGACAATTCATTTCCAAGTTGTTAGACAAGAGTCCAGTTTCAGGCCCTGGAAGGGGTCCCCCTTCCTACAACACAACGCTAGGCAGGCAGGTGATCCTACTTCTGTTGGGAGAAGAAGGAAACAATGACTTGGAGTGTGAAAGTCCCGGCAGTATGGCTACAAAGCCCTCTTGGTCTCCATCCTACTCAACCACGCCATGTTTGGCCCTGGCTGATCCTTCCTCCCTGGGGACCTGCTGTGAGTCCACGTATTCCTGAAGACCCTGCAGCCCTGCGAGGGAGACCCCTGCCGCTCCTCCTCGTCTCCCCGCTGCAGCCCCATACACCGCGGGCTTCCACGCAGCGTCTGCACCGGCTGAAATGCCCTCCCTGGCTTTCTCTCTCAGGCCACCACGGGAGTGAGGTCACACTTCTCCCTCTAAATCAGAACTGCGTCCTCAGAACACTCTGCCCATGGCCCAGAGCACTGCCGCAGTCACAGTACTGCGCATGCGTGCGCGCACACGCACACGCCTGCTCACGTCTCAGGCAGCCTCCTCAACGACCCCACTCCCCTCTCCCACAGCTCTGCTCCGAGTACCTCCTGACGGGACCGCTGAGCAGGTTGCAGATGGGCTTTAAATCACAGGACACTTTATAAAGGGGAGGCCCGAGGACCCGGTAGTCTGGGGGTCGCTGGTCTTTCCCAGCTGCCACTCACTCTAAACACGACCCCAGAACACAAGAGGTTTTGCCTGGCCTCACTGTGCACAGCATGAAAAACTCATCTGCCTCTGACTAGCAAGAGGCCTGAATTGAGGAAAACAACGTGCCAATTGTGGACTTTAGCATTATGCCAGGTTTCACACTGCACTTTCACAGCCAGCGCTCTCCCAGTCCCACTATTCCCTGAGCAACGGTGCTGTCTTCTCGTTTCTAGATTGCACGCGTATGCACCCCCGACTTGTACGACTAGACACACAGAGCCGCGTTCTCTGGAATTTACCAGAGTTCCATGAACTCGCCTGTGCTCAATAAATATTAACTGAATTCATCCTTTACCTGTGTCAGTGGCATTAGCTGGTCACAATCAATTTGCACAAATAATAAAAAAAAGTCAAAAAGAGTTGTATGAGATTTGTTATATTACTAATCTAGCACCAGCAGCTAAGAACATGATAAGTGAGTGATGCTATGTTTTTCCTTACTGTTCCTGACTGAGTGTGAACACTTAGCCTTGAGCACACCCTTGGACACCGAAAACTGCCAACCCTAATTCTTCACTGGTACCTACTGAGGCATCACCCTAGGGAGGATCGAGTCTGAAGCAGAAACGGATTAAAGGCGGCTCCTTTCACGAGGTATAGTGAGACACTCTCCTTAGTGGCAAACTCCTTAAAGCTTTATAAATCTTCATATTACTCAAAGAACCCTTTTTATTTTCCACGCAAGAAACCATTTAAAGCTTTTTCCTTAATAAAAATGTTATGGCTTCATGAAATGAAATAAACTCCCATGTGTGTTACTTTGTAAACTCAAGTCATAAATGCTCATTTGAAGCATATTAATTTTCGGGCTTCAAATTGTTCTCAAAAGTTGAAAAAAAGATGACTGAGAGTTAAGTGAAGCCGTTTATTTTTCAGTTAATTTTTCTTCCTGCTAAGTAGGGTTTCCCAGGTGGCACTGTTGGTAAGAACCCATCTGCCAATGCAGGAGACCTAACAGATGCAGGTCCGCTCCCTGGATTGGGAAGATCTTCTGGAGGAGGGCATGGCAACCCACTCCAGAGTTCTTGCCTGGAGAATCCCATGGACAGAGGAGCCTGGCGGGCTGCAGTCCACGGGTCACAAAGAGTCAGACACGACTGAACTGACTTAGCATGCAAACACTGCCAACTAGGTGGCCTTTAGGCTAATCTTCTCACCTGACCGAGAGGCCTCACAGCTGGTGTGACCCCTCCCGCTGCGTCTGCCCCTCCAGTTCCGAGCTCCGCTTGCCGCGAGCCCGGGCAGCCTGCCCAAGGCCCCACAGACACACTCGTCCTGCCCCGCACACATCACTGTGCTGTGTGTCATGCTGCCCACTCAGTCACGCTCTGGACGATGACCAGGGAGCGGTTCCTATGTTCCCTCGCCGGGTGAAGGCCCCAGAGCCCGTGCACAGTCCAGGCACCACCTCCAAATCCAGGGCCCCCTGTTCCCGACGGTCCCACGCACCCCCCGCGCACGATGGCCTGCGGTGAAGCCTCCTGCCTGGGATCGGGGCCGGCCGAGGGCACGTCTGCGGGAAGACAGAGCTAAAGCCGGCAGGCCACGCTTCACCCCGCAGCCACAGGCCTGCCACGCCTTACGGCTGGAGCAGGTGCTCACCCTGAAGACTGCTCTCAGACGGGACCTTCTAGAAAAAGAAGTTCGAGGCCATCCTACCCAGTTGCTAAGCAATCTGTCGGCTTTTGTCATATGAAAGCCAAGTCGCCGCCAACAGAGGCCAGAAGACACGCATAGCGCGGCTCCCAGTCCTGGAGGAGTCCCACACACAGAGGATGGGCAAGCGGCACCCCGGCAGCAGGAGCTGGTGTCAGCTCTGCGCTCAGATGGCAAGGACACGGTCTAGTCAAGCGGCTGGGCTGGTCGGGCTGGCCCTCGCCAAGAGGGGCCTAAGACCTGGCATTTCCAGGAGCAGAGGGCAGTAATAACCAAGTACCGACCCCACTTCTAACACTAGACAGTAAGGCACAGAGTAAACAGTACTCCCACAAGCTCCCAGTGCACATCAGCTCCTGATCATGCAGTCGTTCTTGCAGGCACAGCCAGCAGCACAAAGGCCCCTCCTGACTATCTTTAGCGTCCAGCAGAGCCTGGCCCCCTCACCATCCACGCTCTTGCCAACAGCGACATGCCCACCATGGGGGCGAGTGGAGTAGCTGCCCCAGAGACTGTAAGGTCTACAAAGCCAAAAACAGCTAGTCCCTTTCAGAAAAACATTGCTGACTCTTGCTAGAAAGCACAGGGAGAGTATTTTATGACGTTGGGATGGAAGTAGATCAGGAAAGGGGAGCTGAGGAAAACAGGTTTATCTCGAGCCACTGGCCTGAAACAAAAAGGTTCGCTAAAGGACCATTTAAATGGGAAGTTCATATTTCTAAAAACTTATCTTGACTATCATCCTGTGTGAGATGACGTGACCCCGAATACACACAGAACCCAGGGATTCCCGGCCCTCAGTGGCTGTGTAGCTGCACTAACCCTGCGGGGCTTTTCTCCGCCTTTTCTGCAAACGTGCAACGTGAAGGCCATCTCTGCCCTCACCCACATGGCCCGCCGACTTTTCTGCGAGGCCATAAAGCGGACCGCACACCCCTGCTGCCCCTGCGCCAGCACACCTCCACCTGCGGGGAACCAGAGCGCCACGCTCACCCACGAGAGGCTGCTGCTCCGTCCTCATTCAGGAGCACTGTTCTCTCAAAGCCACAGCCTCTTCCAAAAGAACTTAGGTGACTGGTAACTAGCAGGAGCAGAGCTGTATGTGCTCTGCGTGAGGCACCAGGCTTCCTGCTGCTACCACTTCATCGGCAAGGCCCCTAATCCCTCTTTCTGACCCCATCACCTGCCCGGCCACCTGCAGAACTCTTCCAGCACAGAGCTAGAATCATCAGTCAGCAGCAAATCCCCCTGATATGTCCTTACCCTCTCCTTCAAGCAGTCCCACACCCTCCTACCATAAGCAAAGCTTGGCTCTCCCCTCAGGACACAGTTTCCTGAAGCTCTCCCACCACTGAAACAGGCTCAAAGAGCCCCGATGAGACCCAGCCACGGCTGACCTCACAGAGCCTGATGCCAGGAGAGGGGAGCCGCAGTCTGAAAGGCCCATGACCCAGGGACTCTGAGACCGGGCGGAGGAAGACAGGGACTCAGTGAGGAGACACGTTCTGCGGCTGTGACCAGCTGGAAGGCAGGAAGTGCAGCAAGTGACGCTCCACAAAGACAGCTCAGTATTTCTGAGGCCAGAGGTCAAATGCCAGGAGAGGGACCACGCAGCATCACCGTGGCAACAGCTGGGCACCGGGGGCCAGTCTGCCATCTGTCTCCCAGATCACCTCCCACCACCGTGCCCAGCCACTGGAGACCTCACAAGAGTAACTCTGCTTGTTCCAAGGGAGTAGGCTGCCTGTTCTACAAAGTCACTCCCAAAAGGAAACATCCTACACTGTTCACTGGTCAGCAAACCCTACTGTCTCCTTCTTTAAAACAGGTCCAGAGCCGGCTACTTCTTATAACTCCCATGCCACCGCCCCACTCCGCCACTGCCCCCCAGCTCTGTTACTGGTCCCCCTGCCCCTACAGCAGCCTTGCCTCACTACACCCGACTCTTAACACAGCAGCTATAAGAAGTCCTGAAAAACTCAGGTCAGAGGAGGTGCTTCTTTGCTCGAATCCCTGCAATGCATTTCCAGGACACTCCAAGCAGACGCCAAAGTCCTGTCGCAGTGGACCTGCCTCCCTGTGGCCCCGTATCCCAGGCCTCCCACCCTCCGGTCTCACCCATGCGGGGGCAGGGCTGCTGCAGGGCCACCACACCCACGGCCAGGGAGCCCCAGCTTCCTGAGGTCCTCACTCCAGCGGTATCTCAGGGAGCCCCCAGCACCCCCAGCCCTATTTAAATCACCACCACTCCTCTTTCTTTCAGCAACAGCACTTAGCAACATAACCCACACCGCAGTTGGCATCACTATTTTATCACTGCCGCCCCAGAGGGAATGAAGGCTCCCAGGGGCCAGGCCTTCTCACCTGCCCTCCTTCACAGCTCTCCCCTTAGCGTCCAGGTGCCTGGACACCGGCAGACACTGTGTGCCAAAGCTGTGGGCCGCTGCGTCTGTGAGGCTGAGAGTCAGGCTGGGCTTGAGCCAGCATTCCAGGTTATGAACCGGTAACGAGGCAGCAGACCGGAGGGGAGACGCTGCGTGAAGACAACGACGCATGCAGTCTCAGCAGGATCTGTTCTCACTTTGGTGATAATGTCTCGTTCCCCCTTTCTCTCATTTAGAGGAAAGGAAGTAAAATACGTAAATGAAGAGAACTTGTATTCAACATGATTCTATTTAGAGTGCCTGGACTGAGCCCTATTTTCAGGGCTCATAAAATCATAGTTATTTTTTTATGTTTCTAATACATACCTCTTAATTTTACCACCACAGAAGATTTTCATCGATAGGGAGTTTGTTTGCATGATATACTAACTTCAAAGAAATGACTAAAACATTCAATTTTAATTCTTAAAACAGAAAACAGTCTTCTGAATAAGAACAAAAATCAATTTTTAGAGAAGTTTTATGAAGTTCAACTCCATCCTTCAACTATCTTTTACTGTTTTCCTTTAGCCGTTAATCTTTCTCTAAGCTAAAAAGATTTTTTTCTAAATTAATTACTGCAGAAGGCTCAGATAAAAATAACTATTTTATCAAGCTACTTTAGAACAAAGAGGAGAGGCACTTAAGAAGAGCTGACATTTGCAGATAAGGACAATACAAGCACCCTGTTTACCTGCCAGGCAGACAAGATCCATCTGTCAGCCCCGAGAACAAAAATGACATTAAACCAAGCACTTCTTACTGTCATCACACACATAACGTGAACCTAGATACTGGATTGAAGCATAAGACGTGTTGCTTCAGTTATCCAAAATAAAAGCTTTCTTTAAAACAGCACCTTACAATAAGGCTACACCAGAATTATTTTGCTAAGGGATCCCCTCCAACCCCGCAAAAAGCTAAATAAAGAGAAGAGGGGTGGGAGCAGAGGCAATCTACTCCTCGTTTCAGTGCTGAGACAGCAAGGCCCACCCAGCCTTGGAGACCGCTCTGGCAGCTCCTCTCTCCCCAAGAGCTCAGCACCCACATTTCCGTGAAGGCACTGCTGACAGACGCCAGCTCCCTTATGAAGAGTTCCCTTTCCGTGGGAACACAGCAAACTAACCACACCGTGTTCAAGTTCAGTTAGCAGGTCCCTTGGCACACTGCCGATAAAGCCGTTCTAGTCAATGCGAGTCAGGGTTTCAGCTGTCCACGGCTCTAACAGTGACGTGCGTTCTTACTCACCGAGTCCCAAAAGGTCAACGGTGGGCTCTGCAGCTTTCTTAGGGCTGGTACTTTTTTTAGGTTCCAATTGCTGATCTTCTTTCTTCTGCAGCTTTAAAGTAAATAATCAGATTTATTATTTTCTTTTAAATAAATGGAACAAGACTGTTAAGCCTCAATCAGGCATACTTTTGATAGCGTTAATATAATGTAGCATATAAGGCATAGTATGATAAACCTAGAGCGTCTATTATCACAAACTGGTAAACATAATCATTCAACTTGAAATGATAAACTGGACATATTAGGACCCCAAGATAGTAAAAACAGAACTGTAATCTTAATGTACTCGTTCTCAAGCATCTAAGCCCTTTCCGTGAACGTCCCAAACTTCACAGAAGCTCCTGCTCCCTAGGGCGCCGGGCGGGCCCTGGAGCCTGAGGGCAGGGCACATCCCCCTTCCCCAGGCTGCCAACACAGGCGGGCGCCCCCGGCCCTACCGGACCCAGCTGACGCGCGGGGCAGCAATCGCTCTACCGAGCCCCGCAGACATGCCGCTGCTCACAAAACGAAGGTCTGCGGCAATCTGCGTGCAGCACTTTTCCTGCAAATGCTCACTTTGTGTCTCTGTTACAAACATTTCATCACTATTATATTTGTTATGGAGCTCTGTGATCACCACAGCATCTGTTGATGCTACCCTGGAAATGTTTTGGGGCGCCGTGAACCACACCCACATAAGGTAGCAAACAATCAATAAATTTGTGTCCTGACTGCTCCACAAATCGATGGCTCCCCATCCCCTCCCTCGTCTCTGGCCTCCTTGTTCCCTGAAACACAGCGAGACTGAAACCAGGCCAGTTAGTAACCCTACAGGGGTGTCCAGGTGCTCAAGGAGAGGAACAGTCGCACGTCCCTCACTTTAAGTTAAAAGCAACAAATGATTAAGCTCAGTGAGGAAGGAACGGTAAAAGCCAAGACCGGTCAAGAGTAGGGCTTCTGTACCAAACAGCCAAGTTGTGAATGTAAACCAAAAAGTGTTTCTCCAGTGAACACACATGGTAAGAAAACAGATATAGTCTTAGTGATGACACAGAGAAAGCTTTAGTGGCCTGGACAGAAGATCAAACCAGCTACACCGTTCCTTTAAGCTCCCTTCAACCTTAGAAAGCTGAGAGGGGTAAAGAAGCTTCCGAAGCTGAAGCGGGCAGAGGCTGGCCGGTGAGATGCTGAGGACAGAGGTCGCCTCCACAATGCAGGAGTGCGGTGAAGCAGCAAGTGCTGACGTGGCGGCTACAGCAAGGCACCCAGAGCTCGCAGAGACAGTGCATGAAGGCGGCTACATGGAACAACAGATTTTAAGGCAGATGACACGGTCTTCAATTCGAAGAAGACGCCATCTAGGACTTTCATAGCTAGAGATGGGAAGTCACTGCCTGGCTGGAAAGCTTCAAAAGTCAGGGTGACTCTCCTGTTAGGGGCTAATATAGCTGTTGGCTTAAAAGCTGAATGCCCGTTTACCATTCAAAAATCCTGGAGCCCTTAAATTACGCTCAATCTATGCTGCCTGAGCCCTGTAAGTGGAATAAATAGGCTGCATGACAGTATCTCATAGATGGTGTTTCTTCCTCTGTTGAATCTGAAAGTCACCTGAAAAGGATTTGCCATTCTAGATGCCATCAAGAACATTCGTGATTCATAAGAAGAGGCCCAAACATCAACATTAACAGGAGTCCGGAAGAAGCTGGTTCCAACCCCCATGGATGTCTTTGAAGGGTTCAAGACTTCATAGAGGAAGTAACTGCAGACGCGAGAGCAACTGCACAAGAACTAAAACTACAAGTGGAGCCTGAAGATGTAACCACAATGCTACAATCTCAGGGTAAACCCTCGCAGGTGAGGAGCTGCTTCTTACGGATGAGCAGACAGCTGTTTCTCTGGATGGAATTCACTTCTGGTGAGGATGCCGTGAAGATCAGTGAATGGTAACACAGGATTCATAAACTTAGTTGACAAACTGTGCTGACGAAGCGTCACTGCGGGCGGAGGGTCTCACCTCCACGCTGCTGATGGCTGACTGATCAGGGTGGTGGCTGTTGAAAGCTGGAGCGGTTGTGGCAATTTCTTAAAATAAGACAGATGATGAAGTCTGCCACATCTACTGACTCTTCTTTTACAAACAATTTCTCTGTGGCATATGATGGCGGTTCAATGGAATTGTTTTAAAACTTGGAGTCATATTTCTAACTGCAAACTGATTCTCTGTAAGCCCCTCTCCCAGCACTCTTCATCTGCTCACCCCACCCTTGCCTCTGGCAACCTCCAACCTGTCCTCCAGTCCAGGAGCTTCCACACATGACGGAGGCTACACATATCCTTCCCTCTCTGACTTACCTTACTGGGCATAATGCCCTCACAGGCCATCCATATCGTTACAAATGCTGACACTTCCTTCCTTTTTATGGCTGAATAATATTCCACTGAATACACCACCTACCTCTCTTAGGCCAAAAAAATTAAGCATTCATTCAATCACTCATTCATTTCTCAAACCACTCATACAAGATCATTTCTAAAACTACCTAAAGAACTCACAGCTTAGTTGTTACATGAGTTCATTGCTTGTTAGCTACACAAATATATAAATTTCTAAGAACATATATCTCCCCTTACTTGTTTTTGGTCACTACTGTCTCTCAGAATATTTTTTTTAATTAACTAGCATACCATAACAGATACCAATTCTTTATTAACCTTCTCAAACACATAATTATTGGCCTGTAACTGTATATAATTCTCAGAAACTTAACATAACCCATTTTACATTCTCTTTTTCAACCTCCAGCACAGGTTAAGACATACCCTGCTTATTAGCAAAATAATTTCAAAGAAAGCACACTCTACAGTAACAAAATAAGCAATTCTTTTCAACTGAATACTTAAACTGCTATACCTTCCTTCTCTGTTTTTGTTTTTTAACTGGACAACCTGTGTTACTACAAACGCTTCGGTCTGGAAGGGAACTGGGGACTGAATGGCCACAAGCACACAGACATCAAATCCTCCCGGGGCAGGCCTTCCCTGGTCACGGCCCTGGCTGTGATGCTCTAGGTATTATATCTACAAGTATCATGTGTTTGCTGTTATTGCTTAGTCCCAAGCCGTGTCTGTCTCTGCATCCCCATGGACTGAAGCCCGCCAGGCTCCTCTGTCCATGACTTTTCAGGCAAGAATGCTGGAGTGGGTTGCCATTCCCTCCTCCAGCGGATCTTCCCCAGGGACTGAACCCGTGTTTCCTTTGTTTCCCGCCCTGGAGGCAGATTCTTTACCTGCTAAACCACCAGGGATGTAAAACTGAGGTATGTGAAATACAGCTACCATATAAAGTACAGTTTCTTAAAGCCAAAGTTTAGAAGACCTAAGAAGGAAAATGCTATTGTCTCGTTAGAATTTTGAGCTGGCAAAGAATACAGTGTGAAAATAGTAAGTCAAGAGCTTGACAAGCACATTTTTCCTCATGAATTGTCTCCCTGTTGATATTCCACACTCAGCTTAAACATGTCAAGCAGTATGTACAGAAGCATTCCACTTCAAATTCTCCTGCATATCACGTATGGAATTTGCCTTTTAATAAATGAAGAATGAAGCTGGCTGTCGAAGAATAAAATTAGGCAATCTATAATTTATTAAACAAACTTTCCTAATAAACAAGAACACAGGTTTACTTAGACAAAGCAATTTTATAAAATGTAATTTCCTTAGATTCATATTGAGCAAATGTCTCATTCAAATGTTTAAAATCTGTATTAGCAGAGGAATCTGTATTGGGAAAGTCTTCACCAGGCCAATCTTTTGTAACTCATAAAACTACACCACAGAAGGTAACTGAATCAAAACCATGCAGTTTCCAACTCCTACATTTACCACCGTTTCTACCCTATTAAATAACAGAAATAAGAGCTCAGCCTCTAGAAGGTGATTCACTCTTCTTAGCTGACCAATTAACATAAATAATAGTGTTAATACATAAGAATAGGGAAGCTATACAACTTTTCAAGGTCTAGACGTAATTATTAGAATTTTTCTTTAAAAACCATTATCTCCGATTCTGCCTTAACTAGTTTGTCTATAATCAATTTCCTTTCACATTCACAGACTCATACAGGTAGATGAGACAAAACACACTGTTTACCTGTCTCATATTAAAGTGATACAAAGGCAGCAGTATTTACCTTGCGGTCTGCAGGGAAGACAGGAAAGTATGTAACAAGTAGGGACTGAAAGGCACCCGAGGAAGAAAACCAAGTGTGGGAGAGACAGAGGAGCTGCCCACCTAACCCGCAGGTGCAGGTCGGGGGTACAGAGGTGACCAAAGGCGAGACTCAACTCACCTTGAAAATTTATCTAGTTCCTAGCAAAATCAAAGCTACTCCTCCTGGGGTGGTACACCAGGAACACGAGCGGCCCTGAAAAAGGAAAAGGCGACCACCGCCACCTCGGGCATGGGGTGTGCGGCCAGGACACAGACAGACCAACGCCCGGGACGACAGACCTGAACCTGCCACCTCCCCACAGCCCGAAACCTGAATACTCCCTAACAAGCTGCTCGACAACACGGCATTCCCAGAACACTCTCTCATCTCGGAGCCTTACGAAATCCCAACGGCGGGATTTAAGCTTTACTTCAATTTTTAGTAAAAATTTATGAATGATGAGCTACTCAAAGCTGTCGGATTGTATGCCACTCCAAAGCAGACTCAGAATTCAGACCATGTCATCCATGCTGTTCACACATTAAAGCCACTCAGTGGCATGCTATCAGTAATTAATATGTCACTCTCTGACATTCCTACTATATTCTGATAGTTATAATGACCATGTTTGTATGTGTGTGCTTTCACAATCAATTACATACAACCTGAGAATTAATCTTGCACATGACTCCTGCTTATTCCCCCAATCTTACTGTTTTATTATTTAGAATCTTGTTAGTTTCTTTTTTCTTACCTTTCTTTACAGATTTTTTTTCACATTAAGGCTATCATTACTTAGTGTACTCTGCTTCTGAATTTTATATTCTTTCTTAAATTTCATTTTTAGAGTTCAATTTAGAACTGTAATCTACATTTGACTGTGTGTCCCCACTCATATGGACATCTTTGAGTAAATGGCTCTCATGGCCTAGGGACACTACAATACAGTCTCAAACAGTATATCCCTGGGCTGGATAAGTAGCAAAAATTTATATAAATTTCAAAACAAGACAGAGCCTTAGACAACATTTACTCAAGTCACTACATAACACAGGAAGCATCGCTGGGACATCTCACCTATGGGGCTGCTCTTGGTAAAAATCCCGGTACTACTATGGATTCAGTGTACATGATGGTACAACATATTTTATATGCAAAAATCTAAACATTAGAAAGGTTCTCTTCAGACAGCCTGTCCCATCTACCCACTTATCCCTGTTCTCCACAACACTGCCACTTAGCAGAGAAATGAAGAGTGAACACCCCTCAGCAGCCCTGGCAGCCCATTTTTTCCCACCCAGCTCACTGCCACCTAAAATCCCCTGAGGTCATCTTTTATGCCATGACACTCAGGGCACTCTTGGGTCCAGCTCATTTATTTCAGGATTGCATTGTTGCCCAAGTCTGGGTTGGTCTCTTGTGGGGTCACTGCTCCTTTCCCCTGGGTCCTGGTGCACAAGGTTCTGTCTGTGCCCCCAAGAGTCTGTTTCCCAGTCCTGTGTAAGTTCTAGTGGCTCTGTGGTGGGGTTAATGGCGACCTCCTCCAAGAGGGCTCATGCCATGCCCAGGTCTGCTGCACCCAGGCCCCTGCCCCTGTGGCGGGCCACTGCTGACCCACCTGGACCTCCACGGGAGACACTCAGACACTCAAAGGCAGGTCCGGCTCAGTCTCCGAGGGTTCTCCTGGTACGCACAGGTTTTGTTTAAGCCCCCGAGCATCTCTGGCTGGTGTGGGGTTTGATTCTAACCGCGATTTCGCCCCTCCTAACGTCTTGTCGAGGCTTCTCCTCTGCCCTTGGATGTGGGCTATCATTTTTTTGGTGGGATCCAACATTCTCTTGCCAACAGCCGTTCAGCAGTGAGCTGTAACTGGAGTTCTCGCAGGAGAAGAAGAGCGCGTGTCCTTCTGCTCCGCCACCCGGCACGAATACTGACATGGCTTGCCACTGCCTTCTCCAGCAGACAACGTTTCGTCAGAACTCTCCACCATGCTGGTTGTGGGCTTTCTCTCTGCCAACTTTTTTCCACCCAAAAAGTCCTGAAATGTTGCCACTCCTTTAAATCCAAGACTACAGACAGTTTCACTTTTGTAAGGACTGGTATATTGTGGTCAGTGTATGGTTTTCAGTAACACAGCAACATTTGCTATGTGTATAACAGCATCTCAATTGGTCCAATGATGTGGAAAAGTTCTGTTTGAAGAAATCAAACTAAACATAAAATCGCCAAAGCTCTGGTGGTTGAGGCATAGGTACACAGGCATTAGTCAGCAATTCTGACTGCAGTATACTCTTGATGACGGCAAGAGAGGAAGAATGAAAGGTTGGCTTAAAACTCAATATTCAGAAAACCAAGATCATGGCATCTGGTCCCATCACTTCATGGCAAATAGATGGGGAAACAATGGAAACAGTGTCAGACTTTATTTTTTTGGGCTCCAAAATCACTGCAGATGTTGACTGCAGCCATGAAACTAAAAGATGCTTACTCCTTGGAAGAAAAGCTATGACTAAGCTAGACAGCATATTAAAAACCAGAGACATGACTTTGTCAACAAAGGTCCCTCTAGTCAAAGCTATGGTTTTTCCAGTGGTCATGTATGGATGTGAGAGTTGCACTACAAAGAAAGCTGAGAACCGAAGAATTGATGCTTTTGAACTGTGGTGTTGGAGAAGACTCTTCAGAGTCCCTTGGACTGCAAGGAGATCCAAGCAGCCCATCCTAAAGGAAATCAGTCCTGAATATTCACGGAAGACTGACGCTGAAGCCGAAACTCCAATACTTTGGCCACCTAATAACGATGAACCAACTCACTGGAAAAGACCCTGATGCTGGGAAAGATTGAAGGCGGGAGGAGAAGGGGATGACAGAGGATGAGATGGTTGGATGGCATCACCGACTCAATGGACATGAGTTTGGGTAAACTCTGGGAGTTGGTGCTGGACAGGGAATTCTGGCGTGCTGCAGTTCATGGGGTCACAAAGAGTCGGACACGATGGAGTGACTGAACTGAACTGACTGTTATCTAATCTGCTGGTATTTTGCGTTTAAGGTTTCCGGAGGAATTGATTCTGTCACACAATATCTTAACTAACTAATCTTTGTTGCCTTGTCATTTGAAAATGTGAACAATATGACAGTGATACACGCAGTTAATAAAAAACGGTGGAGAATGAAGTCCGAGATCGAGCCTGCGGGATTAAGCATGCTCCGTCGACACCGACTTCACTTCTCTCTCTGGACTTCTCTGGGCACAGCCATCCACCCAGCGCACAGTCCACCCAGAACCCGTTCACCAGGCCCCACTGCCTACATTTGGACTAGAAGGAGATCTGAGAATTGCGACCACTAAGCTTAGGCTGACACAAACTGTTCTAGGGAATCTAATGTGGCTAACACTGTGAAAGAAGGAGTAAATGAAAAAGAAAACTCCATCTACATTCTGCACAGAATTCATGCCAAGTTCAATGGTACAAGCACTCATCACCCACTTACATTTTCCTTCTAAAGCTCTGGATGTCTGCCTCTCTCTAAACTCCTGGCTCCTGTCTTAGGTCTCAGTTTGGATAGCATCTCAGAGAGTGGCCTATATGCTTCACACACCAGGCCCGCCAAGGTTCTCGCTGCTCCGCACGAACACCGAGCACCTAAGTGAGTAAGTTCCCTTAGAATACTGTGCAGGCATTTTTGTGAGGATTAAAATAACCTATAGTTTTTTTCATAGAGCTGGTACATAATAGGGGCTTCAAAACTGGCAGCTGGTGGTGGCTGTGGGGCTACCTTTTACAAATCCCCGCCAGAATCGTAAGTATTAGGGACACAAAAATGAGTAAAACGTGATGCCTAAGCTTGAAAAGAATTCATTCTGGTCAAGCAAACGGACACAGACCTAGCCAGCGCAGTGACGAGGAGGAGCTCAGGGGAGCCGCGGCGCAGGGGCCAGCATGTGTCTGAGCACCGTCCTGCGACCGCCTGCCATGCGGCCCGGCTGCCTGGGACACCCCCACTCAGTGTCTGGGAGTCCAACGTCAGCTTCCACTCTTTAAGGGACCCAGTCTGGAGTACCCACACCAATTTCTTATCCCCGTATGCACAGCAGTTTGGAGGTTTGCAGGGAAGGGAAAAGAAGGTAGTTTTTTTGTGTGTAATTCACCACTTACTTATTACAGCAAAAGTAGGAAAGAAAGGACAAATTAAATGGGGCCCCACTGCAAGGGGCCAGCTCTCAGCCATCACACCTGCGCACACCTCGGGGCTTGGTGCCAAAGCCTCCAGCCCCCTGCTTCTGGACTGGGTTACCCTCACCGCAACCTGCTGAACGTCAGCCCTCAAAACCAGGGTTTGGAAGGATAGGAGGGACGGAAAGGACAGCATTAGCCAACACCCACATCTCAAACCCAGCCTGGACACTTTCCAGCTGTGTGGGTCACTAACATCTCTGAGTAGCTATAACACGCACAGCCCCCCGAGAGCCCAAACAGGGCTTAACACTCAGACACCTGGACATTCCCCATCTTCTTTTTGAATGTGATCCTGCAAACACAACGGGACAAGAGAACGCAGGCTGATCTCGAGAGAGACCACGTGCATCCCCACAGGGAGCTCCGCGCTGCCCTGTCTCACCTGAGCACAGAACGCCACCCCGGGCCCCCTTGTGGGATGAGTACGAGGCACACGGGCCTGACACCCCCGGCCGTGATTTCTCCTCTCAAAGCACATGGCGGCAAGGGCATGCTTCTAGATAGGAGAAAGACCCAGGACTCCTTTCCCACCTCTGCCAAGGACCTCTCATGGTTCCCTCCCCTCTCAGTCTCCTCACAGAATATGCGCGTTATCTAGAAGGGAGGCCGGAACAGCGCAGCTGCTTCTGTGCACTGTTCCCAGCAGGCTGCCACTCGGGACCCGCTGCCACACTGCCGACCCCTGGACAGCAGCCAACTCCAGCAACAGATATGGGACTACAAGGATCTAAAAGCAACTGCCCACGCGCACAGGTGGGGCAAGCAAGAACAGCAAGACACAGGAAGGCCCCAAATCCACTGATACTCTGAGGAGCCAGGAGCAAAAGCAGGGTCCTGCACACCATCCCGGCACAGAGCACCACCGGGGGAGCAGACCACCTAAGCCCCTCCCTCCTGCCTGACCCACTGGCCCGCCCCCCCACACACCCCATCTACAGGACTCGCTCACCTCTGCTCAGGGCCGAGTCAGGGAACCTGTTTCCTGTCTTTACCCCTGGAGTCCCAATTAAAGCCTTGCCTGAATCTCTCATCTGGCTTCTTATCAATCTCTATTGATTAAAGAGTCCAAGGACCTGAGGAAGTGGCGGTGCGAGGGCTGCTGCACAGCGAGCAGACCCGCGGTCCGGACGGCAGCTCGTGCCCCAAGCTCTTCGTCTTCCCCCGCCTGCCAGCCCGAGCCCAGCCCGCGGCCTTAGAAAAAATAAATAAATAAATAAAGAGTCCAAGGACCCACAACACCTGGTTCAGGGAGCCATGCCCACTGTTTTCCACTATTCTTCTAAGAGCAAAATACATGTGCATGTACACACTAAGAAATACAAACTGTAATTTAGGTGATTCCACAGACAGGTGCTCCTGTGTTTGCAATTAAGACTTTCACTGCACAATATAAAGATGAATGATAAGGCTTCCCTGGTGGCTCAGCGGTGAAGAATCCACCTGCCAATGCAGTAGACACGGTTGGACCCCTGGTCTGGGAAGATCCCACATGCCACGGAGCAGCTAAGCCCACGGGCCACGACTACTGAAACCAAGCTCCTAGAGCATGTGCTCTGCAAGAAAAAAAAGCCACCACGATGAGAGGCTAGTGCACTGCAACTAGAGAGGCACCCTGCTGCCACAACCAGAGAAAAGCCCACGCAGCAACAGAGACCGAACACATTCAAAAATATATAAATAAAAAACTTTTTAAGATGAATGATAAAATTCAAGTTAATTATGTAAATTTAAATGTTTTCTAACAACACTAAATAGCAAATAAATTTTAAGAGACAAGTGGTGCAACTGTAGAACAAAAAGAACTTTATATTTCAGTATCTTTCATAGTACTTCTTTCTTGGTTTTGAACAAGAGACTTCTAATTGTTATTCTGTAGTGGTCCTGCTAATTATGTGGGTGGTCCTGGCCCTGAGCCTCAACTTTTGTTTTGTAAACAAAATAATAATAATGCCCAAATGAGCTCATGACTTCTAAGGTAAAAATTAATATAAACATAACCAGAATAGCTTGTGGTCTAGCATGTGAACGGTCTGATAGTCACCACTCAATTCTGACAAGTAAAAAGCTGATAGAACTGAAAAACCAGCAACTCTTCTTAGATCCATCAGGGCAAACCACAGGGTCTCCCCAACTCTCACCCAAACTGGAGCTAGGAGAATACAGGGAATCGTGACTCATGAGAGTTGAAACCAGCACGAGGGAGTGCTGGAGCCCAGGACAGGCTACCCCGAAGTATGCCTCAATGACATGCTGATTATTCTAAATCAACGCTGCATGAGAAACAGCAGTGGGGGTGAGGTGGGAGAGAATAAAAATCCTAAACACTCTGACCCTCCACTGTCCACCGGAAAGCAGGAAATGAATCTCCATGTGGACAGATCCTCCCTAACTGGGAGGAGAGAAAGCGGCATCAACACACTTTGATACCTGGGGAAGGGAAACACCCACCCTCAGTGCCCTTGGCCATCCTGTCCCACCTACGATGGGAAAACCAGAGGCACTTGTGCAGTGCACAGCCCAGGGATGCAGCCTCACCAAAAGACGAGACCTAATCAGTCTCCTGAACACTGCCCCGCCCCCCAAAAACCCCCCTTGTTACCACAGGCCCACTGACTGGGGTGCCTTTGCCAGTACATCACATTACACTCAGCCTCAGAGAAAACGAGGCATACAAAGAGGCAAAAAACACAGTCTGAAAAGACAGACTAAGCATCAGACCCCGATTCAGATACAGCAGGGATGTAGGAATTATCAGACTGAATTTAAAACAACTACATTTACTACGCTAAGGGCTCTAATAGAAAAAGTAGATGGCATGCAAAGAACAGACAGGTAATGTAAGCAGACAAATGGAAATTTTAAGAACCAAAAAATGGCACAGATTGAAAACATGTAACAGAAATAAAGAATGCCTTTACTGGGCTTAGCAGCAGCAGACTAAACATGGCTGAAGAAAGGATCTCTGAGCATAAGTGTGCATCAAAAGAAATTTCCACTGTGCAAAAGACTGGGTTGGGGGTGGAGAAACATCATCTAAGCGGGACAACTACAAAAGACGCAATTTGCACATCCTGGGAGTTACCAGAGGGAAAAGAGAGAGAAAAGGGGGACAGGGGAAATAGCTGAAGCTATACAGACAGAGAATTTCCCCCAAATTAATGCTGGATATCAAGGCACAGATCCAGGAAGGTCAGGGAACACCAAGCAAGACATATGCTAAAAACAGCTATGCTGAGGCATATCATTTTCAAAGCACATAAAATCAAGGATAAAGAAAAACTCCTGAAAGAAGCCAGAGGGGGACAAACAAAACCTTACCCAAAGAAAAACAAAGATAAGAATTACATCTAACTTCTCCTTAGGAACCATGCAAGCAAGAAAGACACCCAACTCAAATATCAAATATTTAAATTGTTGAAAGAAAAAACCCCATAAATTTATAATTCTTTATCCTGTGAAATTATCCTTGAAAAGTAAAGACTTTCTCAGAGAAACAAGGGTTGAGGGAATCTGTTGCCAGCAGACTTTCCGTGCAAGAAATGATAGAATTCTCTAGAATGAAGGGAAATGATGTAGATCAGAAACTCAGATCTACATAAAGAAAGGGAGAAAATCAGAGGATGAACAAGAGAGGATAAGATGGGATAGTTATTACAACAGTGCCTTGTGAACTGTAAAAATAAAAACACAATGTAAACATCTGAGATTTAAATGGTACAATTATAACTCGACTCTCCCTACTCCTTCCCAGCTAGTATCTCAGAAGCTGGCGGCTTAACTGATCATCCTGTCACCAGGTGCTCGGCGGGACACAGGATCACCAGACATGCTGCAGTGGCGCTACACTAACGGCAGCCTCCTTTACCAGATCCCACACACTGCTTCAAGATTTCCTTCATAGGCAGACTGTGAGCTCTCTAGAAATTACACCAACTTATTACTAACTCATGGGAAACCTAGAGGTTTGCATCCTGTCACTGTTTGCATTAAGATGATACATTAAGTCTACAGCGGAGACAGAAATTCAGTAATTCAGTATTAGAAACCATTCACTCAGTTCTCAAACACAGATGTGGTGTTTCTCTATTTAAAGTTCTTGGTTTTAACAAAGTAAAATACCCACTAATAAAATGAAATCACTGTTAGCAAAGAACAGAACTGATATTCTACAGATACTTTCAGAATGATACCTTATATATTATTAGCAAGATAACATTATCTGATATTTAATATGTCAAATTCATGTTAAAGTATTCTATAATCTGCTAAGAAATCCAACCAAAGATACAGTTTCACATTACCAGAACCAACACAACCACAACTAACAACTGGTATTTATTAAGTTCACATGCAGTAAACCCATATTCTAATTTTTTTACTTTTACTAGTTAGCGATAAAATCTTAGAGTCACCTTTACATGTAAGGGTTTGGCGACTGCTCTTCAGGACAAAACACAGTGATCGAAGCTGCCTTCTTGCCACAAAGTTACTAACATCACCCCAGCCCCTACTGCAAACACTGCTACAATTACTTCCCTTAGGCTCCACACCCACCTGCCAACCCAACCTGGCCTGTTTCTTTTTCTCCTAGAGGATAGAAATCCTCTCTCTTTGGCACCTGGCTGTGGCTACTTCAGAATAACACAATGCTTGTCTTTCAACACTTCATTTCCAAGCTTTATGTCTTCTTTTTAAACCAGAGAAAAGGTAGATAACCCCAATCTCCTATCTCACAGTTCTGCCAGAGAAATGTGGGACTTTCAGTTTAGTGTCACTACACCGGGAGGGATGGGAGGAAAAACTTTCAAGGCAACTAAACACATTGTACAAGTTAACAGGTATTTTACCAACAAACGAAGAAAGATTATTGGGTATGAAAAATTACTGCTCCAGTTCCAAAGGGAGAGACCAAAACGAAAGCTGCAAAGGACTCCCAGCAGGTCCGGGGAACCGACAGAAAAGACTGCCTGCCCTGCCGCACGTGCATGCTCCCTGTGTGTTCCAGGTCCCCATGACCTGTAACCCCTCACCACCAGCAGAGCGGCAGGTCAGGAGCCCCGGCATCGCTACCAGACTACCTCATCACACTCGGTCCCCAGGTGCTTATGTCCTTACCAGCCTCGGGCAAATAAAAACCTAACATGGGTCCTAAATACCTCGTCTCTACAGAACTCCTGGGTGGATGTAGGTATGGCTGGGTGTCCCTAAGGCCTCGTGACACATTTCCATATAGCTTACCAGTAGTGCACCAGAATCTCAGTGCAGGAAAACTCCTTTTAAAGTGGCAAAGCCCCTGTACATATTCTAAGATTATTAAAAGACAACTTAGTTTAGCTGTTAGCATATTAACTAACCCTCTTAGAACTGCAAATTAGTTTAGCTGTTAGCATATTAACTAACCCTCTTAGAACTGCAAATTTATTAATGATTCATTCACTAGCATCTCGTCAACACAACAGCTATAGATACTACTTTTTTAAAGTATCTTCTATAGTTTGGCTAAACACTTTCCAGTATTACAAAGGTGGTTTTAGCTTTTTCCCTTATTTTTTAAAAGACTTCCCCATGGTGGGTAATTAAAAGTTCAGTTCAGTCACTCAGCCTGTCCTACTCTGTCCTCTTTGCGACTCCAAGGACTATCCCATGGTAGGTAATTAAAAGTATCAGTTGGAGGGAAAAGGCATCCTGAATAGGAAGCTGTTTACATGCTCCCTGCAGGCTCCCTGGTCAGTTATGTGTTTAAGCACCTCTGAGGCCTTGGTCCATTCAACACTCACTCTAGGCAGTCAAGTGACATGACAGGGAGCTGTCTGCACCCCAAGCCAGGCCGACAGCCTGCAGCGCAGCCCGCTCCAGTCTGAAGTCCCAGTGCCCATCCTCCCACAGCTCCCTCCACTCCCCAGAACCACCGTGTCCACTCCCCACACAGCCTCCCCACCAGCCCATCACAAAGAGGGCCATTTCTACCTCATCATTTTCCACAGTAAATTCGGACTCTACCAACAGTCATTTGCTGGGTAATTAGGCCTCAGCACAGGTGCTCAGCAGCGTCGGAGGCAATGACATTCTAGTCTGCACTGTGGGGACGTGTGGAAAAGGTGCAGAGCAGAGAAACTAATAAACAGCCACGAAGGAAGCAGCAGACAGTGTTAGGTGCCACTGCTGCTGCTCAGCCACTGGCCCCAAGGACTCAGCACGCCAGGCCTCCCTGTACTTCACCATCTCCCCAGCTTGCTCAAACTCGTCCATTCAGCCAGTGATGCCATCCAACCAACTCATCCTGTCATCCCCTCCTCCTCCCGCCTTCAATCTTTCCCAGCATCACGGTCTTTTCCAAGGAGTCAGTTCTTCACACCAGGTGGCCAAAGTATTGGAGTTTCAGCTTTAGCATCAGTCCTTTCAATGAATATTCAGGACTGATTTCCTTTAGGATGGATCTCCTTGCTGTCCAAGGGACTCTCAAGGGTCTTCTCCAGTATTACACTTCAAAAGCATTAATTCTTCAGCACTCAGCTCAGGTTCAACTCTCACATCAGTAAATGACTACTGGAAAAATCATAACGCTGACTAGATGGACCTTTGTTGAAAAAGTGATTTCTCTGCTTTTTAATACAGAGTCTAGGTTTGTCATAGCTTTTCTTCCAAGGAGCAAGTGTCTTTTAATTTTGAGGCTGCAGTCACCAGCCATGGTGATTTTCAAGCCCAAGAAAATAAAATCTGCCACTGTTTTCACTTTTCCCCATCTATCTGCCATGAGTGATAGGACCAGATATCATGATCTTTATTTTTGAATGTTGAGTTTTACGCCAGTTTTTCACTCTCTTCTTTCACCCTTATCAAGAGGCTCTTTAGCTCCTCTTTGCTTTCTGCCATTACAGTGGTATCATCTGCATATCTGAGGTTGTTGATATTTGTACTGGCAATCTTGATTACAGTTTGTGAGTCATCCAGCCTGTCATTTCACATGATGTACTCTGCATGTAAGTCAGATAAACAGGGGGACAATATAAAGCACTGATGTACTCCTTTCACAATTTGGAACCAATCTGTTGTTCCACATCCAGTTCTAACTGTTGCTTCTTGACCTGCATACAAGTTTCTTAAGAAACAGGTAAAGTGGTCTTGTATTCCCAGCTCTTTAAGAATATTCCACAGTTTGTTGTGATCTACATAGTCAAAGGCTTTAGCGTCGTCAATGAAGCAAAATTAGATGTTTTTCTGGAATTCCCTTGCGTAAATGTCACAGGGTAAGTTAAAACAGGGCATCACAGTCAAGAATGACCAGGGGCCTCTGAATACTCTCTATTAGGTGCTCAGGGTAAGCCTGTGTCTAAGGTGCTGTTTACAGTAAACTCTTAACGACTGGAAGGCAGCACCCAGGAGAAGATGTGGGAACACATCCCAGGCAGTGGAAGGTGGCAATAGGCCGTTCTGGGGACACAGCAAGGGGGTAGCTGAGGCAGAGTGAGGACGGGAGGGGAGATCAGATGTGAGATGTGTGTGGGGCCCTCACACCAGGGCCCTGTCCCGAGGAGCTGATACCATTCTGTGCGCAACGAGAAGACACGGGACATGATCCCATTTATGTTCAAAAAGACGGCTTGGAGGGAAAAGGAGGGCACCCAGAGGGAAA
Source organism: Odocoileus virginianus (assembly GCF_023699985.2). Lineage (NCBI taxonomy): Eukaryota > Metazoa > Chordata > Mammalia > Artiodactyla > Cervidae > Odocoileus > Odocoileus virginianus. The sequence goes on from NC_069692.1 coordinate 48,371,371, forward strand.
GGGGGGCCCCCAGAGGGAAAGGGAGGGCCCCCAGAGGGAAAGGGAGGGCCCCCGGAGGGAAAGGGAAGGGCCCCCGGAGGGAAAGGGAGGGCCCCGGAGGGAAAGGGAGGGCCCCGGAGGGAAAGGGAAGGGCCCCTGGAGGGAAAGGGAAGGGCCCCGGAGGGAAAGGGAAGGGCCCCCGGAGGGAAAGGGAAGGGCCCCGGAGGGAAAGGGAGGGCCCCGGAGGGAAGGGGGGCCCCGGAGGGAAGGGGGGCCCCCGGAGGGAAAGGGGGGGCCCCCGGAGAAAAGGGAGGGCCCCGGGGGGAAAGGGGGGCCCCCGGAGGGAAAGGGGGGCCCCCGGAGGGAAAGGGGGACCCCCGGAGGGAAAGGGGGGCCCCGGAGGGAAGGGGGGCCCCCGGAGGGAAAGGGGGGGTCCCCAGAGGGAAAGGGAGGGAACCCAGAGGGAAAGGGAAGGGCCCCCGGAGGGAAAGGGAAGGGCCCCCGGAGGGAAAGGGAAGGGGCCCCGGAGGGAAAGGGAGAACCCCCGGAGGGAAAGGGGGTGCACTCGGAGGCTACTGCAGCAGCCTGGGGACAGAGCACGGAGGCCCCATGTGGGGTGGGAAAAGCGAGGCTGGATAGAGGCAGCCACTGGGATTCACTGGTGGAAGCAAGTGTCGAAGGAGCAGGGAGCACTGGAGCAGTTGCCTTAAGCAACTCAGTGAGCCTACTAGTAAGGCAGCATCCTGACACGGGGGGAGCAGCAGGCAGAGGAGCCACACCTCTGGTACACAGCTGTGACAAGGGGGCCAGTGAACAGAGAATACCGGTCAAGCCCAGATGCGGAGCTAGGAGGCTGTCTGCACACGGGACAGTAAAAGCTGTGGGGCATGCAGAGAGAACGGAGGAGGGCCAGGAGGTACCTGGGGACTCACTTCTCGGGATCTGGGAGATGAGCTGGAGCCAACAGAGGCTACTGAGAGAGAACAGGAAAGAAGCGAGGCTAAAACCTGGAGAAAGAGGCTCGTGGACACCAAGACGAGCATGTGGTCAGGAAGAGCAAGTGGTCCTCTGTACAGAAAACTGGTGAGAACACAGCATGCAGAAAAATCCACGGGACTTGGCAACATGGAGGTACCTGGCGACCTCGATCCGGGGAGACCATCAGGAGAGAGGTGCAAGCGGAAACTGGGGTCGAATGCAGTGAGGAGGAGCTCTCAAACAGGAAAGTAGTAAGAAGGCTCAAAGAGGACCCTTTCAAAAAAAAAAAAAGTGGTAGCTGGAGGTGATCATAGTTGGAGATAATAAGATACCGTAGAGAGGAAAAACCGAGGAAACCGGGTGGGGGACGAGGTGGCAGGACCCTGGGAAGGAAAGCGTTCCTGCAGAAGCTGCAGGTCTCGGTCCAAAGAGCAGCCTTCCCGCGGGAGAGGAGGGCGGGCTGGGCCATCCTCAGTCCACAGGAAACAGAAACACAACTGAAGCAGGACACGGAGTCTGTTTACAGGGGCGAGAACACGTGAAATTAAGTCTGGAAAATCAACGCGAACACGCCAGACAGGAGGGAAGCACAGTTGGACGGTGAGGTGACATCAAGGCCCACGTGAGACCTGCATCACGAGCAGATGCAAGAGCAGGCGGCAGGCAGAGGCTGCTCAGCGGAAGGCGTGGGTCAGGGCGGCCGGCCAGGGTCAGGCCCCAAGGGCCAGGCTGAGCGGGGCACGCAGCACGCGGACAGCCCAGGACCGAGCAGCTGAATCAGGGCACGCCATGCAGCTTTCCATCTTGGGGCCCATCTTCGGAAATGGTCTTCCCTTTGCACCTGGCTTTCCCCGATCAAATCCTTGTGCGACTGTGGACTGCACATAATGAGAGCCGTTTTCCAACTACATTATCTGCATGGAATCCTTTCATATTATGGGGGCTCAACTGCAGTGACCAGAGAGTGAAGATTTTTCCATAAGAACCGCCTACATGCAATGGCTAATATGAAAGGCAAAAAAAAAATAATAAAACCTACCAGAAAAGCAGGATGAAGGGAAAGCGGCATGAAAAGATCAAGTGACTCTAAAGCAGATGGGCCAGACACACACACACATACATCTTCCCCCTTCCCTCCCTCCCAGGAAGACTTGAGGATCGCATGGGTCAGGAAAAGGGAAGGACAGAAGCTAAGGGACTTGCACAATGAGCCTCACGCCCCTGCTTGTAGGGTCTGACTAGTTCCAGGGAAGCAAAGAGCAGAGGGCAGGCTTGGGCAGACACCCCCAGCAGAGACAGAAGGTTTCCTCCTCTCTTCCCCCTCTGCTCTCATCCTTCTCCAGACCATAAGCTCCCAGTGGGTACTTGCTTGTTTCTGATGTCATCTTTACACCCCCAGTGCTAGAACAGGGTTCATCGCATAAGAGATAGTTAATAAATATGTAATGCACTTAGACGGAGAAGGCAATAGTAACCTGCTCCAGTACTCTTGTGCCTGGAAAATCCCATGGAGGGAGGAGCCTGGTACCAGGCTCCAGTCCAAGGGATTTCGAAGAGTCAGACACGACTGAGCGACTTCGCTTTCACTTTTCACTTTCATGCATTGAAGAAGGAAATGGCAACCCACTCCACTGTTATTGCCTGGAGAATCCCAGGCAAGAATCCCTGGGATTCTCCAGGCACAGGGGAGCCTGGTGGGCCGCCGTCTATGGGGTCGCACAGAGTCAGACAGGACTGAAGTGACTTAGCAGCAATGCACTTAGAACACCTGTGCAGAGAGACAGAGAAGGACTGACAGTCCTGGAGAGAGCCAGCACAGACAGAACCTAAGGCCTTGTCCCTGGAGGCTGACAGAAACGACCTCTCTCGGGTAGACTGGCCCCTGACCTGTGCGGCTGCCAGAATGAGAACAAGGCCATATCAAGACGATCAGTTTCCCAAGAGCAAATCACAACACATTTGACTAGACTGTAAGCTCTAAAGGACAGGGATTTTTGTCTGCGTTGTTCACTGCTGACCCCAAGACCCTACACCCGTGTCTGTTACAGAGCAGGCACTCCTTACGCATCTGCTGAATAATTTGGGTCTATCTTCAAGACTGGGCAGGTAAGTGGCCCATCCAAATACGCGTACAAACTCTTTTAGCTACCATTTTAAATTTTAATCATAAGCACAGGGTCTTTCTGACTCCAAAGTCTATGTTCTTTTCAGGGTACCATGCTGCTATTACTTAGCAGAGATGGAATGCTGAATCATTCCAGAAACACTCATATTAGAAACTGTGGCCCTAAGACACAAGCAACTCGCTATCTCCTGATGGGTATTAGCAGTTGTTTTAGTTAATCCATAGCAGACGTTCGGTAGAAGACAGTAACTCCCTATCAGTGACCTCCTTTTTAGAAAGACCTGCTTGATCACTGTGGGACTCTAGGTAAATTTCACTCTCTGAATCTTTTGTTTCTCCTAGTGTAATGACTGCAGCTTCTGTGAGAATTATCCAGCACCCATATAACGCTGCACTTAGCAGACACTCAGCTAACCCCAACCTTTCTCCCTCCTTCTCCCTCCACTTTCAGCTGTAAGAATAACAGGCTGAGAGGCCCCAGTTAAGAGCAAACACCCTGAAGGCAGGAAGTTCAGACTCAGACCTCAGCTTGGCTACTCAACAGCTGTGACCAGGAATAAATAGGTCACCAGAGGTGCATCTCCAGGCTCGCAGCAGTAAGCAAACACCCTGAAGGCAGGAGTTCAGACTCAGACCTCAGCTTGGCTACTCAACAGCTGTGACCAAGAATAGGTCACCAGAGGTGCGTCTCCAGGCTCGCAGCAGTAAATGAGGACAGGAAGGGTGTGGCACTCACAGAGCTGCTGTGAGGACTATGAAATAAAATAACGCGTGCTGAAGGCTCAGAACAACGACCTGCAGAGTTAAGCGCCTGCAAGCACGGACCATTTCTATTACCCGCAATTGCCCATCAAATCTAACTGTCGATCCTTCCATTTGGCTGCAACATTCTTAAGCACAGGCTTTAATAGAGGAAGGCTAGCTTTCATCAAAGCATTTATTGAGGAAATATTTCTCTTATTTCCTATTTAAGGAAATTTTAATTTACTGTGAGGGACTGTAACACATACATGCTCCTACTGACCAGACTTTTCCTCTCTTTCATTAACTAGGAAATGAAAGCTCTGCACATAAAGTAACTGGATTTCTTCCCTATTTATTGCCTCGGCTGCAATAAAGGTTTAAACGATTGCAAAAACATTTTAGAAATTTCATGAAGAAAGAAAAAGTTTCCAATTTACTGTAAGCCAATAACTGAACCTGAAATCTGGTTTTATGCCTCAATTTACACACTGTTTTTCATCCCAGTTACTTTAACAATGAGTAAGAATTAAGAAGCCATTACAGCTTTGGCTGGTTCCTTTTTCTTCTAGGACTGAGGGTCTTTTAGCATATAGTTATTTAACAAACAAAATAAGGTTACTATCTATCATCTTGCTACTGCTTTCTGTAAGACATAATTCTTATTCCAGTTGCTCAACTCTTTCTTTTTTAAACTAGGTAAAACAGTAAGACAAGCACAAACCATCTTGGCTGAAAGAACTTTCATGCAGTACTCAAAGTTGTTTCAAGCTGATTAAATTATTTACTCTTTTAAAGGTAACCTCTCAACTGCCAGGACATTCTGGACAGTTAATTAGCACCAACCAACAAAAATACTAGTTTCCATACACATACCAGATTCTTCTTTTTAAGTGACACCACTAAGTTTTGGTGAAAAACATTAAGCAACTATAACTATCATGTGATACTGAAGAGAACATAAAGTGGTACAATCACTTTGGAAAACTCTTTGGCACAAAGACTAAAGCTGAACATATACATACCCTTGGACCCAACATTTCCCCTTTGGTATATACCCAATAAGCTATGTCTATTTTTATGAAAAGGAATGCACAAGAATGTTCACAGCAGCTTCATTCATCCAAGTCCTAAACTAAAAACTACTCATGTCACCCAACCATCAGCAGAATGGAAAGCCTAAGTCTGGCACACGGACAACAGAATAATTCCTAGCAAGAAGAAAAGAACGCACAACAACAACGATGACTCTCACAGACACCACGATAAGTAATAAACTATAGCAAAGCAGGACCGTATGAGGCCTTCCTGAGACAGACCCCCTCCCATGTTCCCTGCCTGCTTCTTGGGCATGGAAAAGTTGAAGTCTCCCAGGCCTTCCCTGAGTCACAAAAGCCCCACTTGGGAACTGATAATTGAAAAGATGCATTAACTACTTGATGACCATGAGCACGTAGCCCCCAGACTTACTAGAGTCTGAAGCTCGATGATGTTAACCCCTGTGACACCACCCCGTTATCTCACCATCAATTAACCCGAAAACTGTGCATAAGCTGAGCACAGATCACAGATCCGCAACCACCCTCCTTCACCTGGCCTTTAAAAGTGCTTCCCTGAAGCCCATCAGGAGTTCAGGGCTCTTGCCCCTGGACTCCTTCCTTGGGGCTTGCAATAAATGCCGCACTTTCCTTCACCACACCCTGAGTCGTTTTAACTGCATGTGGGCAAGTGGACCCAAGTTTGGTTGGGCAACAAAACCAGATTTGGAAAAAGTAAACACTATCTGATTTCATTTACATGAAATTCAAAAGTAAGCAAAACTTATATGAAATGAGAGAAACCTGTGCAATGACTGCCTTCAGAAGGGGCTGGGTGAGAGGGCCGGGAGACTGCAGAGATGCCACAGGGGTCTGCATGTGATCTGCCCACTGGCTGCACAGCAGACAGACTTGCAAACACTCACTAGCTATAAACCTAAGATCTCTATGTAATAATTCAATAAAAAGATTAAGAAATTAAAAACCTAACTTCTAAAATGAAACCTATAATTGCTTAAGCAATTATAAAATATCACTTTCAGATAGATATATACTCAATATAACTTCAAAAGTTTTTTCTCAAATTCTGTTAAATTGCCCCTTTAAGAAACTGGACATCTTGAAAAAGATGGGGAGAGAGTGCTGACAACAATTCCAGGCTTCCCTGGAATGATGCTCTGTGACACTGGGCTGAACTGAGGACAGGATGGACAAATTAAACTGACATTCTCTGAGAATTAAATTCAGCAGCTAGTAATCATGCCCTTAGAACATGCATTGTGCTCAGTCCTGTCTGACTCTGCGACCCCATGGGCTAGAGCCCGCCAGCCTCCTATATCCAGGGGATTCTCCAGGCAAGAACACTGGAGTGGGTTGCCATTTCCTCCTCCAGGGATCTTCCTGACCCAGGAATCAAACCCCCGTCTCCTGCATTGGCAGGTGGATTCTTTAGTACTACTTTGGCCACCTGATGCAAAGAGCTAACTAACTGGGAAAGACCGTGATGCTGGGAAAGAATGAGGGCAGGAGGAAAAGGGGAGGACAGAGGATGAGATGGTTGGATGGCATCACTGCAATGGACATGAGTTTGAGGAAGTTCTAGGCCTGGTGATGGACAGGGAAGCCTGGCAAGCTGCAGTCCTGCTGCTGCTAAGTCGCTTTAGTCGTGTCCGACTCCATACAACCCCATAGACGGCAGCCCACCAGGCTCTCCCGTCCCTGGGATTCTCCAGATAAGAACACTGGAGTGGGTTGCCATTTCCTTCTCCAGTGCTTGAAAGTGAAAAGTGAAAGGGAAGTCGCTCAGTCGTGTCCGACTCTTAGCGACCCCATGGGCCGCAACCTACTAGGCTCCTCCATCCATGGGGTTTTCCAGGCAAGAGTGCTGGAGTGGGGTGCCATCGCCTTCTCTGAGCTGCAGTCCATGGGGTGGCAAAGAGTCAGAGATGACTGAGGGGCTGACCACCACCACCACCACCACCACAGAACTTAATCACTCCCTTAAGCTACAGTAACTGCCTGTATTCATTAGCTCACCTGTGACCGTTCAGCCTATTTAAAATGAAAAGGAATCTGGAGATTTAAATGCTATTTAAGGATTCTTCCATAGTGGTGAACAGAAGGCTTCTAAATAATGCTTATTTATAAGAAAGGAAACTCACTCTGTATAATTAAGTTGAAAATAACAAAACAAAACACAAATAGCTGCTAGATTGTCCTAGGTGGAAACTCTCTCACGGGCTCAAAATTATCTTAAAAAATATAAAACTTCTTCCAATTTTTCTCTGGTCTCTGGACCAAGATATATTATACTTTTCACCATTAAATCCACAGTTTTTTCTCCTTTCCTCCTCTTTACAAAGCCTCAGACCAATCATGACTATTTCTATACATTTTACTATATAGAAACGTGATATGAAAATCTATAAATATCTAGCAATAAATCCAATATATATTGCTTGTTTTTGATAAATTACTATTTGGTGTGTATTTTAGCTCAAGTTCCCTTAGTCAAAGTAAGATACTCCTAAAATCAGTTATGTTTCTACTCACATTGTAACAGTCAGTTCCCCATCACATCCTATCACTTCAAATATACGATGAAATATTAAATCTGAAACCCTAAAGATTAGTCAGGCCCAGTACTGAACTACACTTCTTTGTGGAGAGAAACCAAACAGAGCCCGGTGGGAGGAACACAGATCATCGAGGCTGCTGACCCCAGTCCACCGGCTGAACAGGGCCACGCCTTCCCAAACCATCTCGCACAGAGGCACGCGACGGCCAGCTCAGCAGGACGCATCTTTCTTACAGGCAGAGTTTAGTCTTAAGGAACAGTGTACATTTTTTGAAAGATCAAAGGCAGAAGGAGACAGTTGGATGGCATCACCAATGCAGTGGACATGGACGTGGGCAAACCCTGGGAGATGGTGAGGGACAGGGAGGCCTGCCGTGCCGAGGACGGGGCAGCAGAGTCAGACGAGACTCGGCAACTGAACAACAGCAACAACAGTGTATACGGTGCCCTGGCTCAAAACCTTAAGAGACATTAATACTGTTCTGATGCCGCTTCCACACGTTGTTCCAGTAAAACCTGCACCACAAACACTCCCATCAGCAGTCAACTCAGCCCTCAGTTCATCCGGATACTAACACTTTCACCTAACACTTTATCAGGATAAAGAGTTCTCACTATTTACCACCTGGCTCTAAGCAACTCTTCTACATTTTTTTATATTTTCAAGTCATTTTATGCTTACAGTCAAGAACAATAGAGGGAGAGTAAGAAACTACATTAAAATTTTCAAAATGTATTGAAATAAAAAACTCAAAATCATATTCCATACGATTCTGGTTGATAGTACACAGACCTGAACTAGACAATATTCTCTGAATGAAATACATGTGAACACAGAACATATTTGGTTTGTATACACTGACTCCCGATTTAAAATATCTCCCTAATTAATGGCTGCTTCTGGTTCTTCTTACTCTTGCATCATCGAAACATGGAACTTAAAAAAAAATTCTGACAACTCATAATTTTGTTGATGACAGAATGACTATTTCTTTGCTATGTAACTGCAACAACAACAAAAACATATTGAGAGAAAAGAACAAGGTATCTAATATGGGTGAATCTCAAAGCCATTATGCCAAGTGAAAGCAGCCATCCACAGAACTGACGCTGTAACATACCATTAATATGCGCGTCCAGAGCAGGCAAACTCACAGACAGAAAGATCAGCGGTTGCCATGGGGTGACTGCTAATGCCTATGGGCTTTCTTTTGAGGGAGATGAAAATGTTCTAAAATGACACTGGTGATGATTGTACAACTCTAAAAATACACTCAAAACCTCTGGACCGTACATGTTAATGGGTGAACTTTACAATACGTGAATTGTATCGCAATAAAGCTGTTATTTAAAAAATCACATGGTAGAAAATTTACCAACTGGAAAATATTAGCATGGTTTTCCCACAAACTGGGATAAAAAGACTACTATGATTATATTGGTAAACATCCCACTGCAGTCTGAGGATGCCAACACCCCCGGGACAGTTCTCCATGACTGTAGATCCGTGTCCTGCAGCCCAGCTCCTCCTCCTCCTCTGAAAGAAGGTTAGGAAAACAGGAAAGAGGAAAGACGACTGAGGGAAGCAGGTCTGAAATAGACTCGGCCTCAGAATCCCACTCCCACCGCCAAGACTATGCTCTGGACGCCAAGTCCTAAAAGGAGCGTCTATTATAACCTCCCCATTGCTTTGCTTGCAAATACAAAAGGGATAATGTGACAGCCACAGCAATAGACTTTCATTGTAAATGTGATCTGCATGTACCCTCCCCAATTTTAATGTACCAGCATACGTAAAAATGGGCTTCCCAGGTGGCTCAGTAGTAAAGAATCCACCTGCCAATGGAGGAGACATGGGTTCAATCCCTGTGTTGGGAAGATCCCCTGGCAAAGGAAATGGCAACCCACTCCAGTACTCTTGCCTGGGAAATCCCAGGGACAGAGGAACCTGGTGGACTACATGTGGTCGCAAAAGAATCGGACATGACTTAGCAACTAAACAACAACAATACTTAAAAACAGGATTTAGCGGGTGTGTGTGTATGAACTAAACAACAACAACACTTAAAAACAGGATTTAGCGGGTGTGTGTGTGTGAACTAAACAACAACAATACTTAAAAACAGGATTTAGTGGGTGTGTGTGGGTATGTGTGTGGGTGTGAGCTAAACAACAACAATACTTAAAAACAGGATTTATCGGGGGTGGTGTGTGTGTGTGTGTGTGTGTGTGTGTCTCTCTCAAGCAGCATGGACGCGGTCTAGCCAGATGTGAAGAATAAAGAAGCCCCTGCTGCACTGCTCTCGAGCAGCATGGACGGGTGTGTGTGTGTCTCGAGCAGCATCATGGGTGTGTGTGTGTGTGTGTGTGTGTGTGGTCTAGCCAGATCAGCACTGGCTATTCAGTGATGTGTGTGTGTGTGTGTGTGTGTGTGTGTGTGTGTGTGTGTGGTCTAGCCAGATCAGCACTGGCTATTCAGTTGAGGGAGGAGGGAGATAGATTTTTTCCAACTAAGATAAACAGTAAAGTGCAGAGAGTGCAGAGTTCTAAATTCTAACCCACAATATCATCTTGCTTTGCTGTCACTAGTAACAACTTTTTCTATAAAATGACAGGTACGGAGAGTAGACAGTCCACATCTGAGAAACTACATGTAACATGTGGAGTGACCACCGCATACCCCTATGACCTATATTAAAACACCCTTTTCCATTAAAAAGCACCAGGGTTCCCGAGTAAAGTGGACACAGGTCTGGGGCAGGCAATGTATAAGAGGAGCTTAAAACAACTATCAACCCAAATCTCAAGGAAAGTACCATACGACTAGAGCTGTATCCCAGAAAAGACACAGGGACCAACTGGAAGAGGTTTCCCATCAAAAGTTAACAACTGCAATGGACAGAAACATACTACTTGGCCTGACCAAAAAGTTCATTCAGATTTGTCCATAAGATGTTACGAAAAAACCCAAATGACCTTTCTGGGTAACCCAATAAATATGTTTAAATTCATGAATATACTGTGAGGAGCACCAACCCCCCCCGCCACCCATTGCAACCCTAACTGGACACAACCAGAGGGTGCTAATGAGTCAAACCAGTAAATTAAAGGGAAAAATTAAGTCGCCTCTCCTATATGAATTACCAGCTAATCAAAACTACCCACATGTGTAAGAAATGCCAAAGATAAAGGACTGGCAGAGGATGGAGGCTGATCAGCAAAACTCACACTGTGGGAGGAAAAAGACCCTATTTCTCCCACACATAAAATCACAAGAAAAACAGAGGTGAACTTAAATATATCAACCTGATCTGCAGTTTGAGGCAAACTAACAAACTTGGGGGAAAAAAACAGCACATGATGCATACCTGGAAAGATGAATCCTTTATAGGATATTTGATAAGAATAAGGAATCACTGGGTTTCAAGGCAGTCACACGATGATGGTTCATCCCAGATGCTCTGCTTCTCCCCCTTTACAAACACCCCCCCTCAACTACACAGCCCAGCAGGAGGGGCCCTGAGGCTGGCCCCACCCCAGCTGGGCACCTGAACAGACCCCTATCTGCTCTCAGTGCGGCGTTCTGCGCCTCGGGCCCCTGATATTGACTCCAGAGATCAGAAGAGCAGCAGAAATCACTTCGGGGGAAAAGTGGACTTTCCCCAGATGCTTTCAAATCAGTTATGAAGAAAGGACAGCCTCCCCGTCTATCCATCAGCAAGAAAAAAAAGGGGCCCTGGATCAGTCTCCACTCAGAAGAGTGACAGAAGTTTGGCTCTGACAGACCACACCTCCTGCTGCACTCCACCTCCATCGGGTCTGTGTGCTAACACAGCACGTGGGGCCACCCTGGGTCTCCTGAGTCTCAGTGACGGGGTGGAGGGTGTCTCACACAGCACGTTAGAACCCCTGCTTCTGGGATGATTACTAACACCCATCTATTCACTGGAGGGAGAGATGGAACTGGGAGGATCTGTTACAGTCAATGCATCAGACAAATATCTGAAAGAGAGATCTGTCCAAATTCCTTGTAAAATAAACAGATGCATGTTCATCATTAAAATCAAACGACTAAGATGTTAAACTCTTTACCAGTGCAATAAGTTTAAAGTCTAATGATCAGTTTAAATATCTTTTAGGAAACAAAATGCATTTGGCATTGTAATGTCACTTTAAGCTTTTAGCTAACATAAACCTCAAACGCAGCACAAACAGCACACTAAGACTTTATTAGAAAAATTCTATATACGAAATGATTCTCAGAGGAAGGAGGAATTTCTGCTTTAGTACTGTATCCCTGGTACTGTGTATACAGTGATTGCCTAATAAATACTTGCTTAGTGAATAAATGGCTTCCCTTGGTGGCTCAAATGGTAAAGCGTCTGCCCACAATGCAGGAGACCTGGGTTCGATCCCTGGGTCAGGAAGATCCCTTGGAGAAGGAAATGGGAACCCACTCCAGTACTCTTGCCTACAGAATCCCATGGACAGAGGAGCCTAGTAGGCTACACTCCACGGGGTTGCAAAGAGTCGGACACGACTGAGCGACTTCCCTTTCTTTCTCTTTAGTGAATAAATGCATGAGTCTGAGATAAGAGCCCCGTGGCGTTTGACAAGGCTAACTGTTAAAAGCACAGTAAAATGTACTAAAACTGAAACGTCTTAAATCGTCCTCCCTCAGGAAGCAGACAACAATGCTCTCCAGCCAGCAGGCTACGGCTCAGCTCCACTGTCCGGGGCTGGTCCACGGGTAAGCGCCTCCCCGCCCTCCTCCTCCTGCACCCAGGGCGCAGCTTACTAAACCAGTGCTCACAGCAGTGTACTTCCTGGGCTGAACCAAGCTATCCAGGGCTCAACAGGAAACTTCAGGTTCTCTCGATACAGTTTCTGCTGTGTGAGCCCCTCCCTGTCTTCAGTTTACTCCAGGTAAACTGAACTGGGTGTTACTGCCAAACTATGCCCCCCAGTGTCAACCGCCTCCTCGTGCGCCTCTGTCTTCCTGCATCCAGGGCTCCCTGACATCTTCAAAGCTCCTGCCAAAGGTGAGCACCTCCATGAAGACTCTCTTCATAACCCCATGCACCCTCCCACTTCCCTGTCTCCGCCCTCTCCAGCTGCCCTGTATCAGCCTATGCTAAAGTGATTTTTCATACAGCCTCTTTTAATCACATGCTCTTTCTGAATTTTAAGGTTCTGGAAGGTACGCTCTGTCTCCATCATTTTTATGTTGCTTCCAAACCTTCAGGAGCAGCCTAAAAGTTGCCACACTCAATCCAAATATTTCCTCCCAGAAATCTTTTGATGTATCTCTCCTTTAGACAAGGAACAGTCAGAACATTTAATCTACTCAAAGGCAACCAAACTATCTGGCCAAATTCCTCTTAAGGTCACTTTTATCGGCCTTACACTTAAATCACACAGAATACCCCAGCAGCTGACACAGCAACACCCACTGGTTCTACAGCGCACTTCACGCCGTCGAGAGAGGAGGGCTGCGTGCTGCTGGGCGTTCAGAAGTCAGGTCGTGTACTCGGAGCTGCACTCAGGTGAACTGAGGCCACGGATGGAAGACACAGGGGGAAGACTCTAACAACACCCAAGTACAGCTGTGCAGTCCCTGAATCGCAGAGGAAACACGTCCAGAATGAAAGGCCGGGGGAGTCCCAGCATGGAGGCTGCACAGCGGTCTCACTGACGCTCTTCATTCTCGGCTTCGCATGTCTGCAGCACATGAAGGGATGTGACGCTTTAAAGACGTTTTAGCTCAGCACATGAACTCCAGGGATGTCCACACCCACTGGTCAGTGATGAAACTTGCCGTCGTGATCCATACACACCAGCTTTTCTGGATACTTCTGGAGCAGGGCCTCAAGACTGCTTACCATGGCTATCAGAAAAGACAGTGCCTATTTCTACAAATTCACAGCTAAGAATGTGAAATGCAGCAGTAGCTAATAACACGGGCAGGATGGCAGCAGGAGGCTGCAAGCCCAGGCACGAGGCCTCGGAAACACAGTGGGCAGCCCTCTGTAGGAGGCGGCAAAGCAGAGAGAACCACGCAACTCACCGGGCCAGAGCCGTCTCTGCTGCATGTAGCTGGGAATGCATCAGGAACAGAGCTCAGATGCCAGCTCGTGACGGGTGGGAGGTCACCACCCGGTGGACAAGCGGACTCCCCGAACCCGCCGGGGGCCTCTGGAGTTTTTGTGTGTTCAGAAAAAATTCTTTAAAAAGCAAGTAATTACTAAGGAAAGCATGAGTTAATATATCCAGGGCACTCTAAGTTTAACACAAGTGCAAGTCCTTCCCCACCAGTTTATTCTTTTTTGGGGAGTGGGAGGTGGGTAGGAGGCGTAATAGGAAAATAAAAGGGTAAAAAATGATACATCAAACTTTTATGTTTAGAAATCTGATGAAGGAAACACAACATGAAGCTTTAATCCTTCTGAGCGATCTGTTACGGTGTTACCAACGGCTGGTGGGGAGAAGCCATGGAGAGCACTAGAACCCTAGTTTTCAGTTCTTTGGGGTATGTACCCAGAAGTGCAACTGCTAGATCAAATGGTAATTCCATGTTTCTTTGAAGAATTACCACACTGCTTTTCACTATGGCCACACTATTTTGCATTCCCACCAACAGTGCACAGGGTTCCAATTTCTCCACATCCTCACCAACCACTTGCTATTTTCTGGCAATTTTTTTGATAGCAGTCATCCTAATGAGTGTGAGATATAAAGTACTTAAAGTACCCTTTTAAAATCCTATAAAATTTTTCAAAAGAACTGAAAGTAAAAACTAAAATGTTAAAAGTGGTGAGACTCTGGATAGTGAGATAACAGGTCTTCCTTTGTACTTTTTTTCTTGTATTTCCCACGGTTTTTATAACAAGGGGGAAGTGGCTATTGTAAAAATGAAGCGGATGTTGTTAGCACAACGATAGAAGATTTACGAGGCGGCGTGGCCTGGGTCACAGGACAGGTGCAGGCGTCAAGGCTGAGAGGAGAGCGAGGCTGGCAGGCTCAGAGGCCGCACCTGCCGGGCCTCCCTGGAGCGTGTGTGTAGACTGGGGAGGGCTGCCTGAGGCAACCCTCTGATGGGCGCCGGCGCCTGTGCTGCAGTCTGCAGGCGGCAGTGCCTGGCTACCTCCCAGTGTTTCCCAACGCTCAGGCCTCCGCTGAGCGCTGGCGAAGCGCGCATCTTTCTTCTTGGCACCCAGTCTTTCTGGCATAGCAATGCTCAGAAATGAATGCAGTAATCTAGACAAATAACTTTAAGTACCACAAGAGTGATACTCCAGAAAGGGAGTAACAACAAAGCTTACAGCTACAGGGCTAAATGCTGTCAGGGGCCCGAGAGCATGTATCTAATTCAATCTTCATTCTAACAACCTGTTCTATTTTTACCTCCAAAATGAAGGTGACTCTTTTTTCAATTTTAAAAATTTTTTAAAGGTTACTTTCTATTTACAATATTTATTACAAAATATGTTGCAACTATGTATGTTTGTTTACAATTTTGTTTGTAATATATTTTGTGTTGTACAATATACACCCTTGCGCCTGTCTTAACACCAAAAATCTCCACCTCCCACTCCCACCACCTACCTATACTGCCCCTCAGCCACTAATTTGTCCGCTCTACCCAAACTACAGATGATTCAAATCATATGGGAATTAGATGAAAAGATGCGTGATTTTAAAAAATAAACTTGACTCTGGGAACCTTAGAGTTAAGAAAATGGTGGTTTTGGTTTCAAATTATCTTATGTCTGCCTCCTACTTAATGGCACTATTATAAACTTTTTCTTTCATATTACTTCCTTCCAGCATCTGAGTAAAACTGCTAAGAAACAGATTTGTGTCTATACCTAAAAGCTGCCTTGATCTCACTCACTCTCCATCTAGGTGTGCACCAGACTGGCTTTCTTTCTTCCACTGAGACCAGTTTCATGGACCTGGAATTTGAATCAGTGATTCTCAAGTGAGGAGCAATTCTGTCCTCCAGGACATTCAGCAACATCTGAAGACATTTCTGATTGCCAGAACTGGCAGGATGCTGCCAGACTTCCTGCAGGACACAGATGTGCCTCCACCACACGATTCCTGGTGTTTAAGGCGATGCTTGCCACAGCATAGGGAGAAAAGATGCCTATGTAAATGTAGGTAGATTTACATATGAGGAAACTGAGGTTCAGAGTGATCAGATATTTAGTAAACAGCAGAGAATGGAAGTCAAGTCTTCTTACCAAGCCCAGGCTCTACCTTCTTTACCTTCTAGTAGTTTAATATTTTTCAAGACTTTTTAAAAGTCCATATCCTTTGACTTAGCAATTCCAGTTTTAAAAACTTATCCTAATAAGCTATCACACAGTTGTACACTGATTATGTGTGCAGGTTTTCATTATTCAAAAGAGATAAATTTTAAAATAAATCTTCCTATTAGTCAGAGGAGTGTTCCATTCCCACTCAACGGGTTACTAAAGAGAGAAAAGCATACACATCTTTATCAACAAGAAAGGATACTCAAGACATACTGTTATAGGACAGAGGAACAGAGTAGGTTACAAAATACATGCATAGTCTGATCCCATGTGGATACACACATTTCCATGGAAAACAATATGGAAGGATGAACATCAAAATGTTAGTGATAATTTTTCTAAGTGGTTATATCTGTGACGATATTACTTTTTCTTTTTGCTTATGCATTATTTTCTAACTTCTTAAAAGTAGACATGGTTTGAGGACTATGGGGAGGTAGAAGGGAGATGCTATTAAAAATCCATAAAGTTTCTATCTACCCTGTCTCTTGGTTAAAGAATGAAAATCTCTATAAAATTTACTGGACAGGAATATGATTTCTTTTGACTTAGGAGTAGCAGTAGTGATCTTTTCCTTTTCAGAGAGAAAAGATTTACTAAAAAAGAGAAACCTAATAGCTAAAGAAAGTTGCCAAAAGCAACTAACAATCTAGGCTCTAATAAAACCTGGAACACAGAAAAGCAGGACCAAAATGCTTTCTAAGCCTAATGCACAGTTATGCTGAATCTATTTTTTTAAAATCTACAAACAAAAGATTGTTATCAAACTGATCTCCAATACCAGGTTTTAAGCTGGAAATGAAATGATTTGTAGAAGATACAAAGAACCTTCCAATCCCACTTATAAAAATACACTGTTAAAGACATCTGCCATGCTTACTTATTACTACCTAGATCATATGTCTCCACTTCCACAAGAGCATTAACTACTGGAAATATCTGATTCTCAAATGTGCACAGATATCATGTGAAATGTTTATCTAGCTTAAATGATACTGAAAACTTGGTGGTTGTGTAAGCATCTCTGTCAGATTGTTAAACAGCAGAACCTATTAATACAGCATCTGGCAATGAGCCACTTAATTTCACTTTAATGATTTACTATGGATGTGAGAGTTGGACTGTGAAGAAAGCTGAGCACTGAAGAATTGATGCTTTTGAACTGTGGTGTTGGAGAAGACTCTTGAGAGTCCCTTGGACTGCAAGGAGATCCAACCAGTCCATCCTGAAGGAGATCAGTCCTGGGTGTTCATTGGAAGGACTGATGCTGAAGATGAAACTCCAGTACTTTGGCCACCTCATGCAAAGAGTTGACTCATTGGAAAAGACCCTGATGCTGGGACGGATTGGGGGCAGGAGGAGAAGGGGGTGACAGAGGATGAGATGGCTGGATGGCATCACAGACTCGATGGGCATGAGTTTGAGTAAACTCCGGGAGTTGGTGATGGACAGGGAGGCCTGGCGTGCTGCGATTCATGGGGTCGCAAAGAGTCGGACACGACTGAGCGACTGAACTGAACTGAAGAGCTATCTGACTGATTGATATACAACTGGTTGCTTACTTTTACATGGCTGTACTGCAATCTCAAGTTCAGGAGCTTTGCAATTTTACTTTCTGCTTATATTGAAAGGTTAGACCACTTATTGTATTTTTTAAGTTTTATTAACATAGAAGTTTGTTCAAAAAGACAACTCTGCTGGTTGTTTCTGTTTTTTCCCCAATTGCTTAAAAAAAATACTATCCATCTACATCATCTTCTTAAAAGATTCAAATACGATTTAACATTATTATATGTGGTAAGTTGATCTTCTCTCATAAACTTCAAGAAGTTAGTGGCAAGAATCTGTACACACACACAAAAAAAAACACTTTTTATATTTTGCATTAAAAAATTACAACACATGCTTGGGGGACCACAGGCCATTCATAGCAATCAGTTTAAAGTATTTCACCGAGACACATAGGAGAGACTGGTCACAGGACACACACATTAGGACTGACATATATGCACTATTACACATGAGACAGATCACTAAGAACCCCTGCGCAGCACAGGGAGCCCCACCCCGAGCCCTGTGGAGACCTGACCGGAAGAAGGAAGCCAGCACGAGGGCGCGTGCGCACACAGCCGGCGCACTCTGCCGCATGGCGGAGACTGACAACACCGCAAAGCAGCTCTGCTCCAACAGAAACCAATGTTTAGAATGCCCAAGATGAAAAAAGGAATGCTCACACACACAAGCATAGAAAGCTATGCTGCAAAAGGTTTAAGACAGCTATCATTAGGTAGAGGGATTATAAGAAATTATGTATCTTTTTAAAGTTTTGCTTATTTATACATTTTATTTTTTTCAGACACAGAATATGTAATATTTAATAAAGAAATAATAAAAGTTTGAATATTAAAAAATTTTAATTCATAAAAACATTAAGATATTCCAAGATAGGTGAATAATTATTACTAAACTCATCTTAATTATCTCAGAAAGACCTTGAGAAAGTCCATGAAAATATAAAACTCTTTACTTTGATGTAATAATCTAAATTTTTTTGTTAAGATACTCATTGCATATAAAACCAATAATGCATTTACACTTGTACAACAGGTATCTAAACAGAAATATCTAATACCTTAAAGTAAGCCATATTTTCTGAAATATAATATATTCAGACACACACAGATATACACACACATACAAACACACAAAAATACATGTTCTATATAAATACAGAAGTAGCTAGCATTAGGAAGAACTGAATACTTTTTTCCTAAATTAGACTTTGTCTTTTAACAGGAAGAATAGCTGATTGAAACAGAATAGCAACTAAGGTGGATGAGAAATCAGTCTGAAATAATAAAGAGAATTCACTGACTAAAAATCAACTCTGGAGCTGTGAAGGCCATCTCTAAGGATATAGTCAAGATGATTTTAGGAACCTGTCCCTATGTTCAATAGATTTAATAAGTAATTCTAAATTTAGAACTATTTATTACCATATGGATCACAAGAGATCATCAAGGCAAGGGTTATTCATAAATGAGGAAAAAGCAGATCCAGGCAGTTAACTGACTCTGCCAAGAGGACAGTGAACCCCGACCACGGGCTTGACCGTGACTCCCCTCCTGACCCTGCTTCTCCCAAGTCTCAACGAACACAGCCACCTGCTTTTAACACTGGCTGGAACACATTCATGTTTACTGCCTGTGTGCTACAAAGGAAGAGCTGAATAGTTGTGAAAGATACCTTATGACTTAAAAGATTTAGTATCCTACCCTCTACAGAAAAACATTTGCTGATCCCTACAGTTTTCTTAACATACAATTTAAAAGTTGCAGAACTTAACACATAAATTCTAATAATAATAAACTACATTGTAATAAATAGCAATAAAACCAGAACTACTACTGTGATTATTATTTTAAATTACTTGAGAAGGATTTAATTTCTCCATCCCAAGAATTGACTATTTGTCCATTTTCCATGTTTTGATATGCACATCTTTAAGAAAAACTATAAAACTTAGACCCTCCCAAAGGATAAATCAAGATCTGCTTATTTAAACTGAAAGAGAACTCATGTACATTCCTATAATAGGGTACTTCTCATCTACATAAACATATTTACAGATCACCAGCTACTTGGGAGACAGTCTAGTAGATAAATCTAAATGAACTGAATTAGAAATGTCAAACACAGGACAGAATATTTTAGAAAAAGTCAAATATATACACTATTTTCCAGCAGAATATCTAAAGCACAACAGATGGAACATCTATTTAAATGTCTAAAACACTTGCCCTATTAATCACTTGATTCAGTAAATTTTTAGGTTTTACCTTCCTCTTCCCAGAAAAGAAAGTGAGCTGGCTCCAGCTAACCCCATTAGTAATAGATGCTTTTACAACACAGTAACATAAACCTCAGTGAGACCTAAGTACAAAATACAATTTAAACAAAAGTAGTAGGCTGCTCAGGGAAAACAAGTGTATTTACAGAAGGAAGAAGTCCCTAAGGTAGGAAATCAATAAAAATTATGAATCTACTAGTTAGAAGATAATATGGGATGGGGTTATATACAAACACCATTCTTTTTTAGGGAACCCTGGACTGTTCATTATAAAATGATGTAGAATGTACAAAAGAACAAAAAATTGCAATAAGAAAGCAACCTGAGGGCACATATGTCAAATCAAAACACACACACACACACACACACACACACAGACTTGAGACTTAAAAGAAAACCTGGGTTCAAACCCCTTAACTGCCAACAACTGTTAGCGCTGAGCAAGTCACTTTTCAGTGACTCAACGTCCTTCTAGGTTTTAGTCTAGTCCTTTATAAAATAAGAGATCTGGACTCGAGAGCAAAGTTCCTTCCAGTCCCCCAATTAGCATACTTCCAAGTAACTGCTAATTAACTCAGTGCTGCATGTCAAGTTCATGTTAACGGCTTTAATTATGTGTAGAAGGAAGTGGCCTGAGAAGAAGGCATTCTGGAAAAATAAACCCTATCAAGCATCCCTCTTTCAAACGCATGAAGATATACAAGATGGAGCTTAGTCTGCTCTGCCTAATAAAAGAAGTGAAATCCTATTTTCCCAAACTCCATAAACTATCTAACTAAACTAGATTACATTAGCCAAATCATACATGCTCTCTGATTCTTGGTTCCTCCACCTCCAAAAATAACTGGTCTTTGTAAGGAGTAAAGAGAACACACACGTGGGTGAAGAGCTGAAAGCCGTCCCTCTGAGGTCAGGAATAAGACAAGGCGGTCACTCCACACTTGTAAGAGCACACGCACAAGTGTACATGCAAACTGTACACTAGCCCAGTTCCCGGCAGATAACAGATAGCCAATAAAGCCAATCCCTTCTTATTAATGAGGATGCTATTCTGACTACTACTGATGCGATTTTCACTGCTATTACTACTAATTTCTCCTCTGTAGATTATTCAAGAGGGCTGCCCTGGTGGCTCAGTGGTAAAGAATCCACCTGCCAATGCAGGAGACGTGGGTTTGATCCCTGGGTTGGGAAGCTCACCTAGAAAAGAAAATGGAACCCACTCTAGGATTCTCGGCCTGGGAAATCCTCCGGGCAGAGGAGCCTGGCGAGCTACAGTCCATGCGGTGGCAGAGCTGAACACAGCTTACAGACCAGACAACAACAACAAGATTACACCAGCTCCCTGAAAACCTCAGCTCAGAGAGAAGGTGAGGAGAAACACCTGACGCGAAAGAAGGCAAGCTTACTGGCGCCATGGCCCTGCTTCCCTACTGTCAGACTGCTAAATGCACTCGTTGTCCTCCTTCTCATGCAGCTTCTACTATCCTGACCACGCAGTTTTGACAGGAACTGAGGTTTTTCCCTGTGGGTGATTCTTCCTTCAGCAAGGTTCCCACTAGCAGCAGCAGCAGGGGTCCTGAACTCTGCAGGATGAGCAAGAGTAACAGATGAGGTGTGAACTGGGCTTAATAAAACCTAACACTGAAGGGAGAGGTAACAGAAGAACGCCAGCTCCTCCGTTCCCACCCCGGAAGTGCTCCTGTCACACCCGCAATCACAGCCTGCTCACAGCCACCTGGCGGCCCCTTCCCACAGCAGGCAACGGAAGGCAGGCACTTACACGCAAGACAGCGAAAGACAAGGTCATTTTTTTAAAGAGAAAAAATATGTTTCAAAAGTGGTTAAATTTTAAATCTTTCCAAGTACAACAATAAGGCATTATATAAACTCTGACATTTTCAACTTTTGGAAACATAGATAAAACCTACCAGTGATTTTTAAATTCCTTTGTAATCAAATAGAACACTATTAAGAGATTTCACTTACAGCTTCTTACTGAGAAGAGAAAGTTTCCAGAGGAGAATTGAAGCCATTTAAGTAACTGGAGTTATAATTACTAACTTAATCACTCCTTATAAAAAGTTTTATAATATTTAACATCTGACTGAAACAAAACCTGGATGCATCCTGTGTTAGGCAAAGAAACTGATCTAACAATATAATTAAAGAATCAAATGAGGTAGGAAATAATAAAGTCAAATGTATGACAATGTCCCCGGAATTCTGAGGAAGGGAGAAAGTGCATCTACTTGGAGTGGTTAGAGGACCTTCATGGACAAGGTGGAGGCCTAGGTAAGTTGTGGGAGAGCAAAGGACAGCCTTGGCTAGGCAGTTCAGTGAAGGGAGATGGGAAGTGTGTTCAGGGGGCAACAGACAAGTCTGCCTGGTACTGGGAGGGGGGCGAGGGTTAAGGGGACACACACTAGGAGGGAGGTGAAGGTGCCGATGGTGGACGGCGGGGGGTGCTACATAAAGACTGACGATCCTTGGGAGTCTTAGCAGCATGTCTTAAATGCTGAAGGCACGTTTATAACTTTCTGAAGGTATAGGCTATTCTAATAAATGTGATGGACAAAGAGCCAGTGAATACTGACTTGGACACTTCAAATGAATGCAATTTGTACTATTTAATTTATGCCTTCATAAAGTCGACTATTCACACTGCAACAATTAAAATCAAGGACATGCTCTCTTTACTAATAATCCTCTTTCCATGCTTCCATTCTTGTGTGAGGAAATGCATTTAGAGCCAAGCCACCAGGATTATTTAACCAAGTCCTTTACAAAAATCCGTAGGCCTGATCACATCTCTCCTGCTCATCACTGCAAAAGAACCTTCCAAAAGAATCCACAGCCTTTCCTTCAAAAAGAATCAATCTGGACTTTAAAGTCCTCTACAATTTGAGCTTAATCTACCATTCTGGCCTCTTTCCCACGACTTTCTATACACAGACATAGATCTTTCTTCACTCTATTACTCACTCTTTGCTAAATAAACTCTGTCTACGTTCGGCTTCTATGTCCTTGAGGTGTTCTCCCCACGGGACACACTCCCACCTCACAACCTCAACCCTACCTGCACTTCAGTCCACTCAGGTGCTACACTCAGCGTGGCGTGTCTTCTGAAGGCCTCTGCAGGGGTCCCTCTGCACTCTCTCAACTTTCCTGATTGTGAAGTCAGTGCAAGAAAGCTACCACCACCGCTCTTTACATCAGGAATAATACCTGCCCTTGAGGAACTCACAGGAATCTGTACCCACACATACGTACCTGATTACAAGTCGTACAGGGCAAGACAGATACAGGACACACTCTACAAACACTGGTTGAAAGAATGATTATTGCACATCATGAATATCACCAAATCGTCCATATATAACTATACAGGTAAGGTTGTAACCTGGGTGGGTTAAAAAAAAAGAAGAGATTTTACCTTTTCGGTTGTAAGAGGTTTTGTAGGCTTTTCTGGCTCCTTTTCTTTCTTTCTCTCTTCCTTTTTTTTTTCCTTTTCTTTCTAAAACACAGCCAAAAGTTTTGATAAGTTTACTTTTTTTTTAAATGTCAGCTCTTCATACATTTTTATTAGTTGGAGTCATCATTTGAATAGAGTACAAATTTCAATGATGACACTATTCAGTGATACTGAGATATGAAAGAAAGCAGAGCAAATTCATACTGTCATCAAGTACGTTAATAACACAATAAAGAATAACTTTCCTTAAAAAATTAAGACAGAAATGAGACAATTTAGAACTTCTTTGATATTTCAGAATTTGTTTAAAGCAAATGCAATTTCTATTCAATAAATTCTCAATGCATCTTTACATAAAGTTAGGCTTCCTAACAGCAACCATGAAGCTGAAATTTGAATATGAAAAAAACATAAACTAACTCATAAAACAGAATTCTTTATCAACCAAATGAAGGCAGATTACAACATGTAAACATGAGAAGAAAAATGCAAAATCACTAATTTTTTTTCAATCACCATAGTGTTATATTTTTAAAGGGCAAATATGATAATTTTCTCATGAAAATAATGTTGAAGACAGTGCTTGGGGACCAGAGCCAACTGACTGGTTTGCATATTTGATCCAACCCAGTTGAGGTAAACTATAATGATGCTATAAAGTTCACAATTTGCATTTTCAAGAAGGATGAAATAAGATATAATAATAAAAACTTAAGGTCTATAAACAGGTGGGGAAAGGAAGATGAAGCAGATTAAACAACGAGCATTTGTAAGGCATATGGAGGGAAGAGATGCCAGAAATCTGCAATCTGGTGATAATGCAACCGAGTGCTGATCTAGACCTTAGCTCCCTGGTACCAAACATGAAAGGATAAACTGCCGAACCTAGAAAAGGCAGGATGATAAACACATGAAACTTGGTGAAAATGCCTAAATGTTGCATCTGCACCTGTGCCTTTAAAAATAGTGCTTGACACCACCTCTCTCGAGAGAAGAATCTTTACTATTTGTAAACTGGGAAAGTCAATACCAGCAATTCCCAGGCCAAATGGCAGAGATATAATTAAAGCTCCTATGGGCCAGGCACTGTGAGAAGCACCTACTGTCTAAGTTAACGTCTATAACAATGTCAGAAGAAAGTCAGGATAGCCACTTTACAAAGGCAGAAACAAACTCTCAGGGAAGTGCTGCAGAGCCCACCGCAGCAGGGCGGAGGGGCTGCGGAGCCTCCGTGCTCGCGGCCGTCCAGTGGGCTCTGCTTCCCACGCCGCCCTCCCCACGGGACAGCGGGCACCTCCTGAGCCCCGCTCAAGGGCTCGACACCACGCGCCTCGCTGAGACCCGCACAAGGTCCTTCCAAGGTAAGGACTATCACCGCCACTGTGCAAGTGACAAATAAACAGGATGTGCAAAAGTCCTTCAGGTGTCATGAAATGTTGTCCAGACACCAGTCAAGTTTAGGGAGGAAAGCAACATAACTGGACATCCTCACTAACATGCTGGAGGTGGATGGTCCTGCAGCCTCTCAAAGCTCTTAGTTATTTATCAAGGATGTCACAGTCATGAGAAGGGGAAGAAGCCCGTCTCTCATCACCACGACTGGTGGGTACAACTGAAATCACCAAAAATCAATTAAACTGGTTCAGTTCAGTCGCTCAGTTGTGTCCGACTCTTTCCGACCCCATGGACTACAGCACGCCAGGCCTCCCTGTCCATCACCAACTCCCGGAGCTTACTCGAACTCAAATCCATCAAGACAGTGATGTCATCCTCTGTTGTCCCCTTCTCCTCCCACCTTCAATCTTTCCCAGCACCGGGGTCTTTTCTAATGAGTCAGTTCTTCCCGTCAGGTGGCCAAATTACTTGAGTTTCAGCTTCAGCATCAGTCCTTCCAATGAATATTCAGGACTGGTTTCCTTTAGGGTTTTTGCCTTTTCATACTGTTCATGGGGTTCTCAAGGCAAGAATACCAAAACTTTTGCCATTCCCTTCTCCAGTGGATCACGTTTTGTCAGAACATGGTGTGGCTCATGTGACCGTGGTCCATGTGATCAGTTTGATTGGTTTTCTGTGATGATGGTTTTCATCTGGTCTGACCTCTGACAGATAAGGATAAAAGGTTTATGGAAGCTTCCTGATGGGAGAGACTGACTGTGGGGGAAACTGGGTCTTGTTCTGATGAGCAGGGCCACGCTGAGTAAATCTTTCCCTAGCCTTTCCCTTCTCCAGGGGATCTTCCCAACCCAGGGATTGAACCAAGGTCTCCCGCATTGCAGGTGGATTCTTTACCAGCTGAGCCACAAGGGAAACCCAAATTAAACCAGCTAGCTGTGTTTAACTGAGGGAGAGCATGATTTGATGTCTTGAATACTGGAATTTCAGTTGTCAAAACATGGCTGTAAGCAACAATTTTATGACATGAGCCTTGAAGTCACATTAAAAATATGGGTTCTAGCCAAAATGGCCATCATCAAAATATCCACAAACAACAAAAGCTGGAGAGGGTGTGGAGAGAAGGGAATCCTATACTATTGATGGGGATGGAAACAGGTACAGTCGCTATGGAGAACAGATGGAGATTCCTTAAAAAACTAAAAACAGAGAGACCACATGACTCTGCAATCCTGCTTCTCGGCATGTATCCAGAGAAAAACATGATCCCAAAAGATACATGTACCCAATGTTCACTGCAGCACTGTTTAAAACAGCCAAGACATGGAAGCAACCTGCATACCCACCAACAGAGGATGGATAAAGGAGACGTGGTACATACAGACGATGGAGTATTACTCAGCCATCAAAAAGAGTGAAACAGCCATTTGCAGCAACACGGATGGACCGAGAGAGTGTCACACTGAGTGAAGTAAGTTAGAGACGGAAAAATATCATGTGACATCCTTTATATGTGGAATCTAAAAAGAAATGACACAAATGAACCTACAAAACAGAAACAGACTCCCGACTCGAGAAGGAACTCATGGTTGTTGGCAGAGGGAGGGTGGGGGAAGGGATAATTAGAAGTCTGGGATGGACGTGTGCTCACTGCAATGTTTAAAACGGACAACCAACAAGGGCCTACGGTATAGCACAGGGGACTCCGCTCAGCCATGCTGCAGCCTGGATGGGAGGGGGGTCGAGGGGAGAGAGGACACATGTAGTGCACGTACGGCTGAGTCCCTTCTCTGCTCACCTAAAACTACCACAACACTGTTTGTTAACAGGCTATGCCTCGATACAAAATAAGTATAAATACAAAAAAATTATTTTTAATAATAAAGAAAGAAGACAAAAATAAGGAACTTAAAGCCAGGCAACTCATCAGGTGACTGACCTATTTAAGATATGTTTCCAAAGGGAATGGTAAATATATATATATATATTTTTAGGTTGGAGGAAATAAATCTTTAGTATCAATGCTTCTGATGAGTTGTTAAAGCAGTTGCTATTTCTTCTTTGGCTCTTAGTAGGATGAACAGAAACCTGAAAAATTTCTGTAAATTCTTTCTGGGAGACAAATCTCTCTCTCTCTCTCTCTCCTGGGAATGCCTCAAAACCAGAGCTGCTAGAAAAGGTAGATAAATGTGCTCTGAATAGATTAGTTTTAACCACTCTATGAAACAAGCAATATTCAAAATCTTATAAATAAGCTAAGATGCACCAGTGGTAGACCTTTCTAGGACCCTAACGCTTAGTGAGCATTATTAAACTTTCATTTTCTATGTTTTCTCAAAAAAAAAAGGGGGGGTGCTCTAAACGCAGATCATATAGTTTGACCTACAGATAACACCCATCTTTAGAATCAAAAGCTGCTGACAGACCAGAGTATTGTGAGAATCTAAGTTGTTTTAAACTATTTTCTCAGCAAGAATAAAACACAGCAGCGTTTGATATTTCAAAACAGTAGTTCCTGAAATTTGGTTATTACATAGTCAAATGATATAGTGAAATAGGAGACCTTCTGCAAAAGAGAACAGGAAAAAGTGTTCAAGTCCTATAAGGCAAAGAAAAGTAGATCTTGGGTTCATTAAAGATAAGGTCTCTAAAGTTTTTTATTATACACTTCTGTCTTAAAATGTTGTTCACATACATATTCAATATATATATGTATTTATTAGTAAAGCACATGTAGTACTCTATTATACACATTATAAAACATAAGGAAAATTAGAAATTTTAAGAGGGTAAGAAAAAAACAGCATGAATAAACTTTCTGACAGACTGTCCTGAAGGGCCCCCTGGTGTCTAAATGCTGTCAGGCAAGATGACGTCGCTCAGTCAGGTGAGACCCCGCTTTCCAGGACCTGGCGGCCAGCGACACACAGCAGACCCGTGACCTGAGGGTTTCCACCCTCTGAACAGGCACCGCGGCCACCCTTCCACACCCTCGAGGCCCCCTCCGCCTCCTGCAGGGCTCCGGCTCTGCTCCTGACCACCCGAGTCTCTCTGGCTCCAACCACACCCTCCACGCCCCAAACCAGCCCTCACTGTCTCCTGGGGGCCCCCTGGCTGTGCAGTGAGGTTCAAGTGTGCCCAGCTTTCCGCTTTCATGTCTCCACTTAGCACACGGTCCGCGGGCCGCACTCCTCTGACCGGGCTCTCTCCTCGGCCTCCAGACCTGTGTCCCCAAGCTCCTGCCAGACCCCTCACCGCTGTGCGGTCACCGCACACTCAACATACCCAACTCTGAAGTCCACCGCCTCCCTGCTCTCACCTCAAAGCTGCTCCTCCTCCTCAGCCTGGATCCCTTCTCCCTGGACAGCGCATCATCTGCTGAGATGCTCAGGCCTGCAGCCAGGAGTCACTCATCATACCCCTCATGGACCTGACCTGCTCCAGGTCTTTGACGACCACTCTCCCTTCCACTGCCTCTGCCTCCAGTCCAGATAGAATGCTCCCATCATTCTACCCCTGAGCCAGAGCAACAGGTCCTCAGGCCTCTTCTACATCCAGCAGAAGAAAGTTCCCTCTCTGGAGATGGTGGAGCAGACAATTCAGAGGTGAGAATCGGTTCCGGATGCTCGTTCTGCCCGTGGAAGGCACTGAGGAGCCAGGGCCCTCGGGTCAAAGCCCAGACGCACCAACGGGCTCCCAGGACGCTTCTCCCCCACTTCTCCCCCGGCCACAGGTGCCCCAGCCTGCCTTCTCCCGCAGACCCTGCTCAGCCTGCTCTGCCCGCAGGCTTTCTTCACAGGATGCTGTCTCTGCTCCGACTGACCCCAGTCCTCACAGTGAACGTCCAGGAAGACTGTAGACGCATCAGAGGGCGGGCCCTGGGCCAGAGCGGCGCCGTGAGGGCTCAGAAATCACGGCCCCCATTCGGCTGTGTCAGACACCCCTGTGAAGGTCCCCATCTTCCTCTGTTAGATGGAGGTGTCTCCACAGCAGAGGTCATTTAGCAATGAGGAGACACAGAAAAAGTGTGAGGCAAAGGATGTCTCAAATTCACTATGGTCATTATAACAACAAAAAAAAGATAAAAAGAGTCAAAAAAATAAAAACCTTCCACTATCTCTAGGGATGAGTTTGAAGTCCACAGTGGTGCAGCGCCGCGCTGCCTTCCCACTCCCACCCACACACCCCACAGCCATCACCCTGCAGCCAGGACTCCACGCACACGCTGCATCGTGTGGCCACCGTGGCTTAAACGGCAACATGACATCAACGTTCTTCAAGAGTTGACAATGACAGTCATAGAAAGAACAATTTCAACCAAAGACTCTTCCCAGTAAATCAAAGAATTCAACAGCAATTACAGAAAAGTCCCTTTAAGCCTAAGGTGGTTATGGAAACAACAGCAAAAAACTAATTGCTTATTAAATGCTGAGATATATCTATGGTACCGATAAATTAGTCATTCTGAAATTAAATAAAGATTAAAGCTCTTTAATCCTACCTATAGCATAGGAAAGTGGTCTTAAAATTATTGTATTTAATGTATTTAATACTGGAGACCATTCAAAGCATAAGCAACTATTACAGCATCCCAAATGATGGCACGTTCA
This sequence comes from Odocoileus virginianus, assembly GCF_023699985.2. NCBI lineage: Eukaryota > Metazoa > Chordata > Mammalia > Artiodactyla > Cervidae > Odocoileus > Odocoileus virginianus. The sequence goes on from NC_069692.1 coordinate 48,400,457, forward strand.
CACCGAGCGCATGGACACAGCTGGCTAGAACACCACCATACCTCCAATTTGTTTTTCTCAACAGCAGCTTGTAGAGAAGGAGAGGATACCAAAGGCTGAAGAGGAGCATCAGAGGAAGCGATCTGTGGAATGCAGGTGCGAAGTCAGGAGGGAAAAACAAAAAGAAAGGAATCAGAATTACAGGCACAGGAAAGAAACACTCATGCATTTCTGAGCTACAGAAGCACTTAGAAATATGTTAAAGGAAAGTAATGCACCAAGAAGAGTGCTGCTTTTAAAGTACTTCTGTAGGTAAAAGTATTTATTACAAAAAAGTGTATGATTTAAAATGCATTTCACTCTAACATAAAATTTAAAATGCACTCAGACAAGATCATCCCCTAAGTATCTGAGAAACAATTAAGCGTGTCTGGCGGTTCTCTTTCCGTCAGTGTTGCTGCCCGAGTGCTCACGCTCTGACACGCTGTTCCAAGTGGCTGGACAGCACGAATGAGACCTTGTTCCCACTGACCATAATTGCTTTAAGAATGGAAAATAACACAGAGCTGAAACAGTAAAAGTTAACGAACATTTTAATCAACTGTTTAAGAAAACAGAAAGAAGGCTGGGAGCAGAAAGAGTGAATTAAGGCAGTGTAACAGCTAAGCAGCAGGCTTACTATAAAGCCATGTGTACACTGGCTTCTTGGAGCCCCGTGCCCACAAACACCACTCCCAGGGCTGCGCTGGCGGAACTGCCCCAAAGCACTGTGAGACAGTTATATATGCAAAGGCAGTTACATATGCAAAGGCAATTTATACAGAGATAATTTCACCTAAAAGTCTTTTCAATCATCTTACCCAATTCCTACAAGCATGGTTATCACTTTAATGGAAGCATAATCTTCCTGCTCTCTTTACTGCCAAAATATAACTGAAATACGTTTACAAAATGTGTAGTAGATCTTTGGAGCTGTTAAACTGACATCTCTGTATTGCTCTATCACATCAATAGTGCCTATGAGCAGTCTTTAAAAATAAAAGGTGCTATTACAGAAAGGTCATTACGCAATGTCAAAGTAACAATGTGAGATGCTAAGTTCTCATTCAACCTGCCTGTTACTGAGTTAGTTATGGCTGCAATTCTGAATCACAACCCAAGCCCATAATCTTTAGAGGGTCTTCGCTGGCACACTGTTAGCTCTGTTAAAAGTATACAAACTAGCCATTCAATGACAACTAACTGAAATTACACATAGAAGAAAATATTTAATAAGACAAACTGTGCCTTAAAGACCAGCTGCAAAACTAAATTATCCCACTGGACATTTCCCTGCTAGAGATATGGAGAAAACAAGAGATTAAAAAAGCACATAAAATCACTTAAGATGGTAACCTGTATCATAAAAACCTTTTTGCCCAAATTTATGTAAAAGCTGAACATAAAAATATAACAACGAAATAAAGGCACTTAATATGTTGAGTGTTACTAATTCAAGATAATTCACTGTAGAAGTATTTTTTCTCCTCCTGAGAGGATGATAACTGATTTGGCCACTTTTAAAATTAAGATGTTCACTGTTCATGGAATCTTGATTCAAACTGGAATCAAGATTGCTGGGAAAAATCAATAACCTCAGATACAGAGATGACACCATCCTTATGACAGAAAGCAAAGAGGAACTAAAGAGCCTCTCAATGAACGTAAAAGAGGAGAGTGAGAAAGTTGGCTTAAAACTCAACATTCAGAAAACTAAGATCGTGGCATCCAGTCCCATCACTTTATAGCAAAGGGATGGGGAAACAGTGGAAAGAGTGACAGACTTTATTTTCTTGGGCTCCAAAATCACTGCAGATGGTGACTGCAGCCATGAAATTAAAAGACACTTGCTCCTTGGAAGAAAAGTTATGACCAACCTAGACAACATGTTAAAAAGCAGAGACATTACTTTGCCAACAAAGGTCCATCTTGTCAAAGCTATGGTTTTTCCAGTAGTCACGTACAGATGTGCGAGTTGGACCATAAAGCAAGTTGAGTGCCGAAGAACTGATGCTTTTGAACTGTGGTGTTGGAGAAGACTCTTGAGAGTCCCTTGGACTGCAAGGAGGTCAAACCAGTCAATCCTAAAGGAAATCAACCCTGAATATTCATTGGAAGGACTGATGCTGAAGCTGAAGCTCCAATACTTTGGCCACTTGATGTGAAGAACTGACTCATTGGAAAGGACCCTGATGTTGGGGAAGATTGAAGATGGGAGGAGAAGGAGATGACAGAGGATGAGATGGTTGGACGGCATCACCAACTCAATGGATATGTGTTTGGGTGGACTCTGGGAGTTGGTGATGGACAGGGAGGCTTGGCGTGCTGCGTGGTTCATGGGGTCGCAAAGAGTCGGACATGACTGAGAGACTGAACTGAGGAATCAAAGACCCCCCTCCCCCGAAAAAATGACTGCAACAATAGAGACAACTAGCCTTAAATGGTATTTAACTGGGATAAGAAAATTTATCAAAAAAAGAAACTTAAAAAGAAACAGTAATAAAACATTTGATCATTACAGCAAGGTCTCAACTATTAGGGAACAAATGCCTGATAATAACCAATTAAAAGGCTATGTTTTCGCTCATCATGTGCAGGAAAAAGGTCAACAAAACCTTGTCTGATAGGGGACACCTCACGTTAAAGAGACATCTGCTTCTCAGGCACTCAGGCTTTAAAGCACTTTCCCATAAGACCACCTGGTGCTGTGATTCATGCATGCTAAGTTACTTCAGTACTGTCCGACTATCTGTAAAGCTACGGACTGTAGCCCACCAGGCTATCCTGTCCACAGGAATCCTCCAGGCAAGAATACTAGAGTGCGTGGCCATGCCCTCCTCCAGGGGGTCTTCCCCACCCAGAAATCAAACCTGCGTCTCACGCCTCCTGCACTGGCAGGCAGGTTCCTTACCACCAGCACCACCTGGGAAGGTGCTGTGATAAACACAGATAAATAGGAGCAGCATCATGATTATAAACAGGAGCAGCATCATGATTTCATCAGAATAATTAATGCATAACTCCCTTGTTGATTGTTTGCAAACATAGTGCAAACAACTGTGTTTTCTATTTTGGACCAAAGTAAGATAAAGCTGTTCTGGAAAAAAGAAAAAATGCTGCGTTTTAATAAACACATCTGGTCAGATCCACCAAGGCCCTTAGAAGAAGACAAATTTGCCTTTTCCATTCGTTTCCACAGTCCAATAAAATAATTTTCTCTCCTCAATTTTTCAATTAGTGTCTTTACGCAGATTTCATAAAATTAACTTAATGCCATTTAAGCAGTTATTAGACGCTTACTTAAGAAGATGCTCCTTTCTGAATCAAGAGTTCTGCTTTATGAAAGCTGACTTTGTGACAAAAACTCCCAATGTTCAAATTTTTAATGTATGTAACCAGGACATTTTTACAAATTTACAATTTTACAATAAATAAATTGAGCCACATGTTAAAATTTCAAAATATACTCAACAAACATCAACTGGTGATAGAGATGAAGATTTTACTTACATTTGTAATAGCTATAGCATTTTTATCGTAGTATTTCTTCTTTTCATATTTATCTCTGATGAAAAATTCCACTGCTCTGAAAACAGATAACTTAAGGAAAAGCATGAGTTCAGTGACATGTACACTCCCCTTTATTCATTCCACAAAGCCCAGACTCTAAATTCAATACTCCTACCCCCCAATCTGTACTTTCCTCACACACTATTTCCACAACTAAATTCTATAACCTACTTTTCCTTCTGCCAAAGAATCTATCTTGTTCAGGAAATTTCTCCCATTCAACAAAACCACTCAGCCAAATTCGAAACAGAAAAGTAACCACATTTCTCAGTTCCCCCACAATCCTCAGCCTCTTACCCTTCCTCCCCACTCAACACTAAATTAAGGTTCATTTTGGATTTTCAGTTTAAATAAAGAAACTAACACTCCTGTGGTAACCACAGCATACCAGATGCCGGGCTGGTGCGCTAGCCACAGTTTTCCTTTAATCTCTCCTCCATGCAGTCATGTGCATATTATAATCTCCATATCACAGAGGAGGAATCAGCAACTCAGAAAGAGCAGACAACTGTGATTTCAATACTTATGTCCTTTCCCACCACACATGGCTGCCTCTGACTGCATCAGTGAGGATCCACTGTATCTTAGAAGAATGGCGACCAATCTTTTCCTACAAAGCTTTCTAGAAATGGAAAAGTCAAAAAGCTAAAACCAATGTCAGTGCTATTTAATTTTTTGAAGTTGAGTGGACCAGCCTTATTTGTTGATGGGTGAATCACTTCTAGTGGGATTCAGGAGTTTTGGGTCAGCTGATACAGATGACTTCTCCTACCAGTCAACCAACAACTGTTTTATGGGACTTCTTCCATCAAGGATTCTGAACTTTTTTATTTTTTAGTACCATGAACCTCTTTGATAGTCAAATAAAGCCTGTGGACTCCTTTCTGAGACAGTGCTTTTAAACGCATAAAATAAAATACACAGAACTACAAAGGAAATGAACCACACTGAAATACAGTCTCTCTATGGATCCCCAGATTAAGACATCCTCTGTTCAAAGAAAAGCAACCTGAAGCAGTAAAACAGTACACTTTCAGTCAGTTGCTCCTTATTGGAAGTTAACAGAAGCTCTTTAAACTGACAGCTGAGGCCACAGGTAGTAGCGAGAGTTGACCGACCAGTACACAGTGGGCACTGAGAGAGAGCTGTCAAAGGGGCCAGGGAAGGCGAGTGAGACAAAGGAAATCTAAACGCTCAACTTATTAAGCAAGCTGAATAACTGAAAGCCATTTGTAAAGACAGCTCTCTATAAACTGTGTATATGAAAGGCACTTCACACTACCTCTTTTTCTCCTCTTAACCTATAAAGAGGTTTTTTACATTTACAACTAAAGCCAGGCACAGGAAGTTTAAGGAGTACTCTTACTCTACAGTACAAGGGAGGGGGTACTGTGATGACTGGAAACCAGGAATGTCTAGCATCCACCCTCTCAGATGCCACTGGTTACCACAAGTTCATTTGTGAATTAGTCATTTAATTTCTGCTAATGATAATAAATGCCTTTTTATCTAGAGAAGGCCAAATGGGGGGGGGGGGGGGAAGCACTTTTATTTTCAAGAGCCTTGGAGATCCTTTCAAGTCAAAGGCCCCAGAGCTGTCAGAAGGCTGATTAGTTAGATATGTGAACATTTTTGGCAGTCAGTACCAAAAAATCACCATAACACCCCAAGATTTTCATAAAATGCAATAACATAGCTTTATTCCAACTATTTCACATGTAAATAACCTAAATGCTAAGTTTGCACATGAATTTAAATCCATGTTCAATATTACATTTTTCTGTTTTTGTAAGAGGATAAAATGAAATCAAAAAAGCCAGCCCTTTGGATGAATGTGGATATATGAGCAATTTTTACTGTCAAGACAACAATTTACTGCCACAACAGGAGAGAGAAGAAGAATTTACTTAGATTGATGTCATTTTCACAGTGGATAAAATGAAACACGTTTGTGCCGAGTGCATGCTAACTCGCTTCAGTTGTTTCCAACTCTTTGTGACCCCATGGACCATAGCCCACTAGGCTGCAAAATAGACAAGTTAAAGTTCTTACTGCTAAGTCGCTCAGTCATGTCCAACTTTTTGCAACCCCATGGACTGTAGCCTGCCAGGGTCTTTTGTAAATGGGGCTCTCCAGGCAAGAGTAGTGGAGTGGGTTGTCATGCCCGCCTCCTGGGGATCTTCCCAACCCAGAGATGGAACCCCTGTCATCTCTTAGGTCTCCTGCACTGACAAGCAGGTTCTCTATCACTCGCACCACCTGGAAAGCCTGGCGAAAGATGTTTACTGTTTTTAAAAATTCTGTATTATTTTTAGAACAGCAATTATCTTTACTTCTAGATATAAATATTACATAGTATGTATACAGGTTTTCTTAACTAAAATCTAAATTCTTAAAGTATAATTTTTATGTTTAAACACCTGAGAGAAGAGTAATACTGATGTTTTTTCTCCCTAATGACAGAAACAGCAGTCTATTTTGGATATTATTTAAAATATACTACATATTAAAGCTTGAAAAGATAATACTCTCATCTATGAAATGCTTATGACAAAGGAAAGATCACTGTATATGACCAAAGAAAACCCTAATATTAGACAGAAAATTAAGAACAGTATCAAAAATAATTTAACCACCATTGTGAAACTAAAATTAATTGAAAACTATAATAGTTTTAGAAACACTGTATTTGAAAAGAGCAAATTTTTAAGTATATAATCTTTTAGAGTAAAAAACAATACTAATATCTGATGAAATATGTGAATTTTCAGAAATAACAGATATACATGAAATCTTAATTTATACTTAATGTATTTTAAGTAAGTAATTCAAATACAATAGAGTTTCATTTCTGTTTATGACTAAAAAAACCTCTCTGAAATTTTCTAAGCAGTAAGCAAATTAACAAATTTGGAAAACAAAACAAATTTGGAAAACTCAGCAGTGGCCACACGACTGGAAAAGGTCAGTTTTCATTCCAATCCCAAAGAAAGGCAACGCCAAAGAATGCACAAACTACCACACAATTGCACTCATCTCACACACTAGTAAAGTAATGCTCAAAATTCTCCAAGCCAGGCTTCAGCAATACGTGAACCGTAAACTTCCAGATGTTCAAGCTGGTTTCAGAAAAGGCAGAGGAACCAGAGATTAAATTGCCAACATCCGCTGGATCATCGAAAAAGCAAGAGAGTTCCAGAAAAACATCTATTTCTGCTTTATTGACTATGCCAAAGCCTTTGACTGTGTGGATCACAATAAACTGTGGAAAATTCTGAAAGAGATAGGAATACCAGACCACCTAACCTGTCTCTTGAGAAACCTGTATGCCGTTCAGGAAACAACAGTTAGAACTGGACATGGAACAACAGACTGGTTCCAAATAAGAAAAGGAGTACATCAAGGCTGTATGCTGTCACCCTGCTTATTTAACTTATATGCAGAGTACATCATGAGGAACGCTGGGCTGGAAGAAGCACAAGCTGGAATCAAGATTGCCGGGAGAAATATCAATAACCTCAGATATGCAGATGACACCACCCTTATGGCAGAAAGCAAAGAAGAACTAAAGAGCCTCTTGATGAAAGTGAAAGAGAAGAGTGAAAAAGTTGGCTTAAAGCTCAACATTCAGAAAACTAAGATTATGACATCCAGTCCCATCACTTCATGGGAAATAGATGGGGAAACAGTGGAAACAGTAGCTGACTTTATTGCTCTGGGCTCCCAAATCACTGCAGATGGTGGTTGCAGTGAAATTAAAAGACACTTACTCCTTGGAAGGAAAGTTATGACCAACCTAGATAGCATATTAAAAAGCAGAGACATTACTCTGCCAGCAAAGGTCCGTCTAGTCAAGGCTATGGTTTTTCCAGCAGTCATGTATGGATGTGAGAGTTGGACGGTAAAGAAAGCTGAGCACTGAAGAATTGATGCTTTTGAACTGTGGTGTTGGAGAAGACTCTTGAGAGTCCCTTGGACTGCAAGGAGATCCAACCAGTCCATCCTAAAGCAATCAGTCCTGGGTGTTCATTGGAAGGACTGATGTTGAAGCTGAAACTACAATACTTTGGCCACCTGATGTGAGGGCTGACTAATTTGAAAAGACCCTGATGCTGGGAAAGATTGGGGGCAGGAGGAGAAGGGGATGGCAGAGGATGAGATGGTTGGATGGCATCACCGAGTCGACGGACATGGGTCTGGGTGGACTCCGGGAGTTGGTGATGACAGGGAGGCTTGACGTGCTGCAGTTCATGGGGTTGCAAAGAGTCAGACACAACTGAGCGACTGAACAGAACTGAAGCGAATTAAAAACACTACATCAAAAAATAAATAAATAAAAAAATAAAAATAAAAACACTACACCAAATGACAGTTATCTGTTTTTCAAGGACATAAAAAAATAAAAATTAAATCATAAGGCAGGACAAAGCACTAGGGTAGTACTCACAATTAAACATAAAACACTGCTTTATAAAAAGCAAACAAAGCACACCGCCAAGCGGGCATCACCTGAGTGAGCACTGTGGTTTAGGGGACACGCCACGTCCTCGGGTGCTCTCTGGTCCTCCATGCCTCTTAGACCAAAATGTATCATGCAGCTCTCGTGTATTTTTGTACCAGGTCTCAAAAGCAACCCAACCCTGACTGTTCATTCACCTAAAGAAGTAGTAATTTATTCCAGGGGTCAGCAAACTTTTTCTTAAAGGGCCAAACAGCAAATATTTTAGGTTTCATGGGACAGCTGTTCTATGCTGCAATCACTCACGTCTGCATTCTTAGCTGCAATGTAGCCACAGATAGCTGACAATGAGTAGGTAAGGCTATGCTCTAATAAAACTCTATTTACAGAGTCAGGAATCCTCTCCTGGGCCTGCAGTCACTGATTCTTGAATTCTTTTCCAGTGCCAGTGGGCCAAGGACACCTCTACTGGATTTATACAGGGTCTCCATGTCTGCAAACTGGCACTGCAGCAAATGTGAGGGATTTTCCAGAGAAATCTTGAGAATAATTCTGCATTATATGCTGACTATAGTACTAATTCTCAAAGAGGATGGTCTCCAACATACTTCCTCATTTCTGGTACCAGTAGTACTTGCTATTTAACTGGCAGTTATTGTGACCTTGAAGCTTGATCTCTTCATACCTAGCTAAGTGAAAACCGCAAGAATTCTCCATCTCACAAAGTTGTTGACAGTACTGGGGATAATATATATAAAGCACCCAGCACAGTATCTAACAAACAGTAAGCATTCAATAAGTGAAGTTAGCTTGTATTTTTGTGTAACTTATCTCAGCTTCCTCACCTTTAAATCAGAGATGATATCAAGACTCACTTCACAAGATCACAGTAAGAATTAAACATGCTCATGTGTGGAAAGACCTCAGAACAGGGGGTGGCACAGAGCGACTGCTGTCCAACGCTCAGCTCTTATTATGAATCACTGTGCTCTGACAGGCCTTCAAACACAAGGCCCACGGCAGAGAAGGAAACAGACAACTGCTGCATCATCAATGCTAGAACGGCTTGCCTATCATCAGCCTCAAAGAGAAGAGCAAATGAGAAGTATCAACTAAAGAACCAGTAAATTTGGAGACTGGGGAGTACTGATCTTCATCTTCCAGCCTCCAGGTGCCATCTGAGACAAAAGGACTTACTCAAACTGACAGATCAAGAGGACAACACCCCCTTTCCGCCACAAAAAGAAACAGAACAGTGGTGCCTTCAGTAGACCAGGTAAGGAATATCACTACTGACAATGTAAGTGTAGGGGGCTGATCGGGGATCTAGTAAACAAACAACAAAACACCCCAGAATATCCTCCTTGCCATGGTCACAAACCATTCAGCACAGCACACTTACTGTCAAAATCCTCAACACTAACAGACTGCATCAGACAAGTCCAGAAAAATGTTCCCATCACTATGTGTTTTATCTTTTCACATGTATTTATTTGTATCTTAAGATTTCTTCCTTTCTTTAAAGATGCTATTTAAAAGACAATTAAATTAATACCTATTCCCAAGAACAAAATCTTCCAATTTCATACACACACCACTGACAGCAGCAAAATTTTCAAAAGCTCCAAGGACACGCACTGCTGATTAGCTCTGGTGCACACTGGATCTCATGGAACTGAGGTAATTAAAGTTTTTAGATAAGACAAAATATCCTAATAACGAAAAGCTTAATGTAAAGCTTTATCGCTTGTCATGCACTTGCAAACACCACCTAGAATTAACCACATGCCACATGAGAAATTACACTTTCACGGCAGCTTCCACCTAACTTCTGTAAATGGTAAAGCTTAAAGTGACAAATCCTGTTATGAATGCAGGGAGGCCCCCTATTATGCCAGTGTACTCAGTTTGGTTCCACTTGCCTCTAAGGATGAGACAATCATATTTTTCTTAATTCTAAACTTTTCAATTAATTTCAATTAATTGGAGGCTAATTACAATATTGTGGTGGTTTCTGCCATACACTGACATGAATCAGCCACAGGTGTACATGTGTCTCCCATCCCTAACCCCCCTCCCACCTCCCTCCCCCCCTCTGTGCTGTCCCAGTGCACCGGTTTCATGCATCGAACTTGGCCTGGTGATCTGTTTCACATATGGTAATATACATGTTTCAGGGCTATTCTCTCAAATCATCCCACTCTTGCCTTCTCCCACGGAGTCCAAAAGTCTCTACTTTGTATCTGTGTCTCTTTTGCTGTCTCGCATATAGGGTCATCATTACCATCTTTCTAAATTCCATATATATGCATTAATATACTGTATTGCTATCTTTCTTTCTGACTCACCTCACTTTATATAACAGACTCCAGTTTCATCCACCTCACTACAACTGACTCAAATGTATTCTTTTTAATGGCTGAGTAATATTCCATTGTGTATATGTACCACAGCTTTCTTATCCATTCATCTGTTGATGGACATCTAGGTTGCTTCCATGGCCTGGCTATTATAAACAGTGCTGCGATGAACATTGGGGTACACGTGTCTCTTTTAATTCTGGTTTCCTCTGTGTGTATGCCCAGCAGTGGGATTGCTGGGTCGTATGGCAGTTCTATTTCCAGTTTTTTAAGGAATCTCCACACTGTTCTCCATAGTGGCTGTACTAGTTTGCATTCCCACCAACAGTGTAAGAAGGTTCCCTTTTCTTCACACCCTCTCCAGCATTTATTGTTTGTAGACTTTTGGATAGCAGTCATTCTGACCAGCATGAGATGGTACCTCATTGTGGTTTTGATTGCATTTCTCTGATAATGAGTGACGTTGAGCATCTTTTCATGTGTTTGTTAGCCATCTGTATGTCTTCTTTGGAGAAATGCCTATTTAGTTCTTTGGCCCATTTTTTGATTGGGTTGTTTATTTTCCTGGAATTGAGCTGCAGGAGCTGCTTGCCTATTTTTGAGATTAATTCCTTGAGACAACTATATTTAAATCAGTAAAAGTGCAAAGATGTTAGGCTTTTCAAACAGCATTGAGCTTTAGAATGATCCATGAAATACAGAAAAGGGGACTTGTTTTCTTTAACTAGTTTCCATATTACAAGCTCCAAATCACAGTGTTTCATACTTAAAAGAAGGGATAAAAGCATTATGTAGCTGTAATAAGTATAGAAAAAAAAATTTTTTTTAAGACTACAGTATTACATTAGATACAAAAGCTGGTCTCATGATCCAAGAGATGTCATCTTATGGTGTTATCATTAGGAGTCATCTATCTCAAGTTTGTCTAGACAAAATCCCTCTTTATGCTTCTGACAACCTTAAGATTATCTTTTTGTAAACAGCAAGATCTTGCCAACAACAAAGGTCCATCTAGTCAAGGCTATGGTTCTTCCAGTAGTCATGTATGGATGTGAGAGTTGGACCATAAAGAAAGCTGAGTGCTGAAGAATTGATGCTTTTGAACTGTGGTGCTACAGGAGACTCTTGAGAGTCCCTTGGACTGAAAGGAGATCCAATCAGTCCATCCTAAAGGAAATCAACCCTGAATATTCATTGGAAGGACTGATGCTGGAGCTGAAACTCCAATACTTTGGCCACCTGATGCAAAGAACTGACTCATTTGAAAAGGCCCTGATGCTGGGAAAGATTGAAGGTGGGGGGAGAAGGGGATGACAGAGATGAGGTGGTTGGATGGCATCACCAACTCAATGGACATGAGTTTGAGTAGACTCTGGGAGTTGGTGTGCACAGGGAGGCCTGGAGTGTTGCCTTCTATGGGGTCACAAAGAGTCGGACATGACTGAGCAACTGAACTGAACTGAACCAGCAAGGGGTAAGCACCTCATATGAATATGACCATAATCTCCAAATGTTTTACAAGTAACATTTAGCTTGAAAAATCAAATACACATGCTTGAACTAACAGTAGCAAAGAAACACATAATCCAAGAGCCTGACTTGAATCATACCAGGTACTCAAATGTTGCAACCTCCACCTAGACTTTATGATCTTAGTTGCAAAGAATCCCAAACTATAAGCCTATTTTTAAAAGCCGGCTCAAGTGTGACAACACTGGTTTTACTCAGACCAGCATCATTAAGTAATATTCAAGTGTCCTTACACAGGAGGGAAAGTCTAGAGGCTTTGGAAAGTTTCTTAAACAGCCTCTTTGAGCATCCCACCCTCTCACCTACCAAGAATAAACATATTATGTTCTGAGTTGTTTCCAAAATTAAAAAAGATAACGTATATAAAGTGCCAAACTCAGGGCTTGGCTCACAGCAAACCCTCACTGAGCAGGAAAGCTACCGCAGTTGTTGTTTCCAACACTGTACCTTCACTGTGTCAAAGATCAAGGACTTACTAATATTAGATACCGATCAATCCACAATAAAAATCTCTCCTGAAATGTTTAGATAAGGATCAAATATCTAAGGACAAATCAACAAAAAATTCCAGAAAAAAATTCACCATCTCACTGTGGTGGTAGTTTAGTCACTAAGTCGTGTCCAACTCTTGAGACCCCGGGGAATAGAGCCTGCCAGGCTCCTGTCTATGGGATTCCCCAGGCAAGAAAACTGGAGAGGGTTACCGTTTCCTTCTCCAGGGATCTTCTCGAACCAGGGATCAAACGCAGGTGTGCTGCATTGCAGGCGGTCTCCATGCACAGCAGGTAGATTCTTTACTGACTGAGCCACCAGGGAAACACCATCCCGTTAATTCTTTACTTCTATTAGGTTCACCATAAAATGGATGGTAATTACTTAAGAAATAGTATTCCGACCAACATGTACCACAGGTGCCCAGAAGGGGGCAGTGTAAGAGGGTGCCAGAGTCCTGTCCGCGCCTGAACACCTTCAGGCCTTTTCAAAAACAACACAAAGGTATGGTGATCAATGAGATACCGTGACGCTACATTCATCCACCTAATACCACATAAAGGGTACTACTCCAAATTTCAAGACTGTCAAGTAATTTATCACCTGGTATTCAAGAGAAGTCCAAAAAAACAAATTTAAACCAAGCCAGTCTCCCCTACCCACCCGCAACACACACACACACTAAAACTTCCATCCAGAAAAGGGAGTTGCTTCAGTTTGAGGGATTTTATATGTAACTCAGACTTGGGGGTGAAGAGCCGAAAAGGAATAAATTAACACAACTAGCAAGCAGTGGTAACCGCCCCATGGAACACAGACTGTCTGCTCTGTGGGACTCTCCTGCCACCACGCTCTCTTCCTCAGGGTTCAGTCCCATGCCCTCACTTCCAGAGGAGAAGGGAAAGGCATTTCCAGGATTTCCAGGATTCTCAGTAACATCCTCAGAAAGAACAGAGGCACTGCGCCAGGTGACATAACTGACCCAAGCACTCTTCCATCACCCACACGCTAAGGGGCTCTCCAGCCCACACTGCATGCTCTGCTCTTTCAGGGTCCAGACTCCCGTCTCCAGCTTCCAGACGGGCATCTCCACAAGTGTGTCCACAGACACGTCATCCTGCCCAAAGCAGTGACTCACCGTCTTCCACATGTAACCTTGAAACCTTCATCTGGTGCCGAATTCCTTCCCCCGATGAGTAAGTCTACCTCACTCACAGAACCTTAGCCAAGCTAGAAAATGTTAACCTACTCCAAACGTCCCTGCCTTCCCAATGCCTTTCCAGTCTCTCCAGCTCCCTCTTGCCTACTCTGAACCCACTACATAACTGGTTATCTTCATCACTGCTCATTACAGGGCTGCACTAGGATTTTGCATGACCTCTGACCCCACAACCTCCTCCAACTCCTCTTCCTCCTGATAGAAGGTGACGGTTCTAATGCTTCTCCCGCCTCACAGCTTTACAAATCCTTCAATCCTCGGGGTCAATGAAATGAGGCACTGCTCTATATTCTATCTATAGGCGGTTCTAGATGTCATTGAAAACCTTTCACAATCTGGAATCATAATGAGCTGCTTTTGCCACTTGCCCCATAAAACTTAAGATGTTATCACACCAAAACTTTAAAATGTCAAGTGTCCTCACACCTTCGTACTTCTGCTCACACAATTTTTATACCTGAAATGTACCACCCACTCTTACCCTAGGATCTTGTTATAACAAAAATAGCCTCGGATATCAGACTGCTAAATGTGTGGGAAGGAGATGGGAGAAGCAGAAAGAGAAAAGGCCAAACGCTAACTTCTGGAATATACCTCAAAAGATTTCTACACACATAATGAAAATATATATGGCCTGTATCTCTGTGAGAAAAGATGCACTTTTTTCATTGTATGATCAAACAAACATACATACACACACATGGGGAGCACACAGCTGATCTTTAAGAAACTACATCATATTGCCAAAATCATAAAAATCATCTTTGGATAAAATTATGTGGGTGCTCAGTTGTGTCCGACTCTGAGATCTCACGGACTGTAGCCCACCAGGCTCCTCTGTTTATGGAACTCGTTCATGGAACTCTCCAGGCAAGGATACTGGAGTGGGTAGCCATTCCCTTCTCCAGGAGATCTTCCTGACCCAGGGATACAACCTAGGTCTTCTGCATTGCAGGCAGACAGTCTTATTAGATAGTCTTATTCTGATGAGCTCTTTCTCAGACTTCAGTATGAGTCTGAGAAGTCCTATAAAATCAAATGATTTCTCTTTAATATGTGAAAGTATTCTGACTAAAATGCCGTAAGGAAATACCCCACTCGTCTGTGAGGGAAGCTGCGGATGCAGAGCTGTGCATGCAGCCTGTGACCCAGAGAAGGTCATCAGGGACCCGAGCCCACACCCTCGTCACCATCCGCTTCTACTCAGCATGGGACTCGTCTCGTCCACTGCTTCACATGAAGGTGATCTCAGGAAACCCCTCTGGAAATGATTTGCTTAAACAAAAATACTCAAGATGTTTATAAATCAAATCTCTAATACCAGTCAAAAGTGCTAACCTATATGTTCCAATCAAGAGTTGCAGATCAATCAAGAATTGGATATAATATTTTATACTTAATAATAATTATATAAAAACACTATGTAAATCATATATTACCAGATTCCTATTAAAAACCAGGAGGCACGGTGGTAAAGAATCCACCTGCAAATGCAGGAGACATAAGAGATAGGGGTTGAACCCCTAGTCAGAAGATCTCCTGGAGGAGGAAGTGGCAACCCGCTCCAGTACTCCTGCCTGGAGACTGCCATGGACAGAGGAGCCTGGCGGGATACAGTCCATGGGGCCACACGAGGTTGGACACGACTGAGCACCTCACAGCAACAGCGTTAAAAACTCACCACATATAAAGCACCAGTCAGGGCAAATCAATCTCTATTTTCATGAACAACAGTATGATAAAATTCACATGTTCCTAAATACAAAGTTAAAATATAAACTATAAAAATGGAAAAAAAATGAACTGATTCTTTTAAAACCCAAAATAAAGAAATGTTAAAGGATACTGATCTGTCTGTGGTCTTCGAAAGTTCTCTGGAAGATTGGCTTCATATAGTAGTCTTGCTTTAGTATTTCCCATATCTTGCATGCACTGTAATTAAAAACATCAAATATTTTCATTACTCATATAAACAATAAAAAGTAATTCTTATACACATACATACACATATATACAAACACCAGATATTATCATTTCCAACATATAGTCTTTTCTTTAGAAAAATAATTTAAATCATAATCATGAAATTACTCAAGTTCAAAACAGAAGCATAGTTTTAACCTTTCATATTTCTTTAACATATGTAGAGCCACAGTTTTCTAATGCCTTTTTCCATGACTACAATACCACCTTTTTTATACTTATACTTCCTTAAAGTGGGTTCCCTGGCAGTTTATGGTACGATTGTTGTTTTACATGTTACCACTTGAACAACACTGCCATTGTTAAGGCCAATAACTCAAGGTCAAATTTTCTTTGTCTTGAGCTTCAAAATACTCTGAAGTTTTCATAATTTACAATCAAGACCACATGGAGAGCAGCAAGAGAGAAATGCTGGTGTCCTGGACTCTACAGAATGGACTCATGTCTTTTAAGATTACTAACTTCTTTAAGGGTTATTAGTTTCTTGAAGATTCTGCTAAAAGCTTTGGATTCTCCTCTCCCTACCAAAAAAACAGTGCCTAATGGCTAAGTTTCACATACAAGTTCATGAACTCATAGGACTCTCCCTAAAAATTCTATCAATCCTAAGAGCAAGAGCCACTGCTAAGGAGGCATAAGATAATTAAACTGGTTGAAGTGATTATTTTCTTTCTTATTTTGCAATGTATTTTTAAACTTACTTATTTTTAATTGGAGGACAGTTGCTTTACAACACTGTGTTGGTTTCTGCCATACATCAACATGAGTCAGCCACAGGTATACACACGGCCCCTCCCTTTAGAGCCTCCCTCCCGCCTCCCGTCCCGTCCCACCCCTCCAGGCTGTCACAGAGCCCCAGTTTCAGCTCCTGCAGTCATGCCGCAAATTCCCACAGGCTACCTATTTTACATATGGCAATGTAAAACATCTGGAAAGAACTAGACCAAGAAAAGGCTGCACAGTATCTGCAATGAAACAGAAAGATACAGCTCACAGAAACTACAAAAATAAGAAAACAAAGTTTCTAACATGGGAACTAGAGTACATAAAAATTTTAACAAAAAATTTAGTAAGACTAAAAACAGTATCTGTTGTACATGTCATATCTCATTGATCCGAAGTTACATTTTTCTTTATATTATAGTACTCATAGAGTAAAAATGCATCTTACAACTGATCTAGTCCTGTTAACCTGTTTTTCCTAATTAGTCTATAAAATGTAGGTGCTTCTTGCAACCAGTGATATAATCTTATATTCAATAAATATGATTCTATACATTTTATGCAAATATTACAAATATTTTCTTTATCTAATATAAGTCATTAACGTTTTATTTTGGTAAAATAAAAAATAATTAGGAATATGGTATAAGTGTGGGGCTTCCCAGGTGGTGCTAGTGGTAAAGAACCCGCCTGCCAATGCAGGAGACACAAGAGAGGCGGGATCCATCCCTAGGTCAGGAAGGTGCCCTGGAGAAGGGCATGGCAACCCACTCTAGTATTCCTGTCTGGAGAATCCCATGGACAGAAGAGCCTAGCAGGCTACAATCCACGGGGTCACAGAGAGTCAGACATGACTGAAGTGACGCAGCACAAGACAATAGTTTACATTGGTTTTCCCAGGCACCTCGTCAGTAAAGAATGCACCTTCAATGCAGGAGACCCTGGTTCCATTCCTGGGTCAGTAAGATCCGCTGGAGAAGGGGCAGGCTACCCACTCCAGTACTCTTGGGCTTTCTGGTGGCTCAGCTGGTAAACAGTTCTCCAGCACTGAGGGAGACCTGGGTTTAAGCCCTGGGTTGGGAAGATCCCCTGGAGAAGGGCATGGCAACCCACTCCAATATTCCTGCCTGGAGAATCCCATGGACAGAGGAGTCTGGAGGGCTACAGTCCACGTGGTCGCAGAGAGTCCGACATGACTGAATAACCAAGCACAGAGCACACAGCATGCATGTACATTATACCAAGTTATTTAATTTTGCTCTAGGAATGCTAGCCATCACAACTAGACAGGAAGGAAAAAAAGAGGTACAAAAATCTGAAAGGGAGAAGTGATACGACTGTAAAGAGCCATTTCTACAGGCGACCACTGCTTGTAGTGACTTGATGCTGGGGGGTGTGCATGCGTGCATGGCATGTGTGTGTTACCTAGGCTTGGGGGAAATAAGGCTTCAATGACATCACAGATAGAAAGAGATCACTGTGAAAGGAGGAGGAAGGCACTAGCAAGCTCAGATAATTTCTAAGTTTCTGAAAAGTAGAACAGAGTAGGGTTGGAGGAAAGTCTGCAGTGAAAAGATTAGCGGAGATGAAACTGGTTTAGTCACTGGAGATGGCTAAAGACAGGAGGCAGAAAAGCAGCTGGCAATCTGGGGAGGTGACGAGGGTGCAGTACAAACTAGCAGTCCTCAAAGTTTTAAGACACTGTGAGTTAGCGCCCTACTGTACACATTAAAATTTATTCCACTGGCCTTAAAGACTAAATTCCGGTAATCAGCAGAAGGAAATAATGAAACAGCCTAACAGCTACAGTAACAAGTATTAGCCTCAATACCTTATTGACATACATAAATAAATATTATAATAAATTATACATATTGTGTAATATATAAACTGTATATATATTACAATATATAAATTGCTTATATATATATGCCATTTAAAATTTTTAAAAATCCTGATTTAGATATTACTACCCTAATTTGGCAGGAAAGGAAACTGAAACTGCAAAATGTTGTGACAGGTCTAAGACTTTCCATGAATATTTAACTTCTGACAGAATCCACATTAGCCATCAGCTCTCTAGACACCCCAGGCTGCAGCCAGTGGAACAAGGAACTATATCATGCAGGGCTTAAGAATACCAGGCTGACTGCTTTAGAGGCTCAGTCTTCATTTTATAGATGAGGAAACAAGCCCAAAGAGGTTCCCTACTGTGTAATTAAAGGAATCAGTTACAGAGTTTTTAAAATATTTAAAAATATATATTTAAACAGCAAACTACACCTCATCTCAAAATTAGATTTTTAAAAAACAAGTCAAGCATCCAGTAACCAGAAATGTATTGATATTCTTGACAAAGAAATCATTGTAAGACTATATGAAATACAAAGTCAACATTCATTTTTACTTTAAGAAAACTATATTAATGTATTGAAAGATAAGTGAAATGTATACTCCGTAGTTATGATAAATGCCATTTAGGTAAGACATATTTAAAAATTAATATTATTTACTATGCCAGTTAAATTCAATCTGTCCTCCTTTTACATATCATATGGTCCTAGAAAGATAAATTTTACACTGTACATTTTGATGAACCACCTTCATCTAAAATCATTATAATCACCACCATTATAACTGCAAAGGAAGGTTTCACTCGGAAATGGTATAATAAAACTCACTTAAGAATAGCAAAACCCATTATTAAAAGTATCTGTCATCAATCTATAATCTTTGTGATTTTAGCTTCTCCACATAATCCAATACATATTAAAACATCTGACCAAAGGCTCACACATCATTTGAGATTCCATTTTTTAAAATATAATTTGAAGCAAAATGCTGAAAAGCATCTATAGGCTAACATACTATCAAGACAATCTAACAAAGATGATGTATTTCTATTCCTGAAACTTTCTAAGTAGACAATATTATATCACCCAGTCCTAGTTTTTGCAGGAAAAAAACAATAAAACTTATATTCTAAGAGTTCAATATTTTTAACATTTTACAGAGACTAAAGAAAATTTAGGTTGTCAAGTTTTAATTGGCATTTTATTGGATTGTGTAACTTAATAAACATAAAAAAACTAAAAAAAAAGTGGGAATAGATTTTTTAAAAAGACAGTATCAGTAAGTAAGCAAACCAATGTAGTAGGAAATTTTTATTTTTATGTAACACTACTGTATATGTACCTTTTTTCTTAAAAAAGGTACTGTTTTACATCAATGGGGCATCTCGAGGGGGAAAATATAGTAATGAAGTGGCACACAAAAAGTTTTACTGAAAGGGGGGCTGTGAAATAAATGCTAAGATAAAAAGCAACAGGAACAAATAGAAACCAAGTGTGCCCAAGTTTACATCATGTCATGGTCAGTATCAGGAAATAAAAATAAAATGCAAGAAAAATGACAGGCCACCTAAAGTTCCAACTCAATGCATTCTCCTGAGAAAACTTGTCAAATTTTTTCTTCAGTCTTCCAAAATCCTGGAAAGCAGAGCTCTTTGTGGAATCCAGCTAAGGGATGTGACTACTCCAGGTCACGGCTCCTATTTGTCCAAGCCCAGCTAAAAGCTACGGGCTTCCCTGATAATTCAGTTGGTCAAGAATCTGCCTGCAACGCAGCAGACCCCGGTTTGATTCTGGGGTGGGTAAGACCCGCCCAGTCCAGTCCAGGACCAGGGTCTGTGTTTAAGAGCTAGAGCTTGTGGGCCTCACGTCTCCTTCATCCTGTGCATGCTCCCCTTTCCCTATCTGTCCCTGGAATGTTCCCTGCATTTTCTCCCTCAGACACTGAGAAGTACCCAGGCAACAACCACTTATAGTCAAAGTCCACTCGGGAAACTTCCTGTGTAGTTTTCCTAAGTTTTTAAGTGGGTACTGACTTGCCCTTTGAGGTTTACTGGCTCTTTTTAAAAAATGGACTAAGTGGAAAAAAAATAACAGCAACAAAATAAAGGACAGAAATTCCTAACAGCTTTGTTGCAAATGATTAGTTTACAATGTGGCAATTAGATCTTCCAAATTCCCAATGGCACAAATGCAAAACATTAAAATAATCAACAGAATATTAAACATTACTGTATAATGGAAAGATGCTACACATCTATGTTAAATCCGGAAGAAAAAAGGTAAAAACATGATATAAAATATTTCAGGAAGAATATACAAGAAACTGAAAAATAAGGTTCTTCCTACAGAGGAAACAGCCTGGCATGCTGCAGTCTATGGGGTCGCAGAGCGGACATGACTGAGCGACTGAACTGAACTGACAGAGGGAAACCAGATGATTGGGGGACACAATGAGGAGGGAGAACACTCATTTATGCCTTGTGTACCTTAGACCTTTGCACTAGGCCCACCTGCTTCCCACTCTCCAACACAGTAAAACCATGGGGGGCCCGCATCAATCCTGCTCTTTCCCTAGATAAAGTCCTATCCAGAGGGAGCTCAGCCAGGGCGCCCGAAGAGCAAGCGCACCAGAGCAAGGAGCTCGCCCTCACTGGGCACTCCGTCTCCAGTAAGAGGACAGGGCACCACAGACCTTTGGGGCAAGCAAAGCTAACATGCTTTAAAACCCCACCCAAGAATGTCTGGCACTCAAAGTACATTCAGAACAAAAAACACAGCACTTATTTACCACATATTTTCCCAGGATCAATACTTGCATGACTGTTGCTCAAGATGGTATCAGTGAAATTTCAAATTATTTGTTTTTGCTTAGGATTTCAACGCATTTGTTTCTGTGTGGGAGAGGGAATATTACTTGCTCTATTATTTTCTATTCATATTTAGAACACAAAGACTAAAAGTTTCAAATTTCCCTAGGTGAATATATATATATTTTTTAAAGTCATAATTTTAAAAAGACAGTGAATCCTTGTAGTTCCTGGAAATTCTTCATATAATGACTCACCTCTACTACCACTTGCAATTTTCCAGAATAGTTTTTATCTTCCTCTCAAAAGCCACCAGGATTTCCTGCATAGAAGCAAGCTTTTCAGGACTGGTTTCAAGATCTTTTGGGTTCCAGCTGCTGGAAAAGAAGGGCCACCAGTTTTGGTCTCAGGAACTCTTTGGAAATATTTAATACAGAGTCCATTCCTTCAGTTTTCATGAAATTGTATTTATGGGGAGCTGATCTCTTTGTTTGTTTATTTGTTTGTTTTTAAGGACAAAGTAAGTAAACCACACATATTTAAAACTTAAAATTGTTAAATGATGATGTGGAATCAGAGGTACCAGTTTTCTTATTTTTCACAATTTCTAGATATTCTCAGATCACGATTCATATGTTGCAGCACTGGCTGGCTACTAACAAATTCAGAGAATGAATTCCTTTTCTTTTAAGCAATAAAATTAAACACTGCTGTGACAAAACTGGAAAAGTTTCATATGACAGTCTTTTATTATCTCAGCTTACTCTTTAATTCTATTTCTGTCCTAGGTGTTTAGGCCCAGCAGACGGCATCTGGACTCTTGCCTCTTCTATCAGAAGACTCAGGGATTCTAACTTTCATGCCTGTGCAGGTTTACCCTGAATCAACCTTGTCACCACTGCTTTAGCTCAAGATTCAGTCACCCACTGGCTAGGCCACTGCAGGAACAGGCCCGCTGGACTTACATTCTTAGAAGAACATGATATTAGACACTGCTCTTCAACTCAGCCCTCATTACAACATCCGAGGCTGTTCCTCCATAAGCCACCCCTCACAGG
The DNA here is from genome assembly GCF_023699985.2 of Odocoileus virginianus. NCBI lineage: Eukaryota > Metazoa > Chordata > Mammalia > Artiodactyla > Cervidae > Odocoileus > Odocoileus virginianus. The sequence goes on from NC_069692.1 coordinate 48,422,529, forward strand.
ACCAAGGCCAAACCAGCCCCAGCCTGCAACTTTCACCTCTGCCCCCCATAACTGCACCAGTCTCTTCTATTTTACTTCCTCAAACATGACACACATTTTCCATCTTCCTGCCTAGAAGCCCCTCTCCACACTGTTGTATGCCTTTAGAAATTGATAAACAAAGGTCAAGGTCAAAAATAGTAATGAGACATTTAAAAGACATGTTTAGAACTTACGATATCCCTGGATAGTGGTAATACCTTTTTAAAAGGGAAAGAAGGAGACACTCCTCAGGAACGTGTTCAAGATGCTCATCACTGAGCCAACAAGCCTGACCCTGAGCCAGGCCTACAGAGCGCCTGGCCAGAACTGCCAGCACACCTGCTGTTCTCAGTCACTTTCCAGTCACACCAAGCAGGAACTCTTAACTGCTGTGTGTGACCAAACGAACAAAATACTCGTGTTCCCAGATGATCCACTCCACAGGAATTCACTCACTGCCACCCAACAGATTCCTGCCCTACATAAAAGCGCCCACTCTGGGATATCTGTCCTGCTCTTCAAGTAGCTTGAGATTCCTCTGGCTATACCCTCAGTCCACCGAGACTAGCCAGCACAGATTGAACAGGATTAAGGAGTGACTTCCATTAAGTAACATCTCACCATTTTGTTTACTGCTTTGATCCAAGAACTACAGCCAGTCACTAAGACAAGGAAATTCTATTACTGATATTGCTGAAAGTTTAACCTCAAACACAATTAAGAAAATCAACAGGAAAATCACAATGTTGCACATTCAAATTTTTAAAAAAAGGATTATTTGTTAATTTCCTCCAATGGATTGTTTAAAATGCAAACCCTTCACTGCATTTCACAGATTACATGTTGTAATAGTGTCGTATTTATTTCCCTCCGCACCTGCAGGTAAAAGATAAACCCAGCAATGTGCTGCCACCTCGCTCTGCTTCTGAGAACACAGACACATATCATGACCCTGGCAAGGAGTCAGTGTAAGCTGAATCTCAGTCAACTTAAAAAGTTCAGTATGTACAAGAGGCCACAATTTAAGAAATTTCATCAGCTTGATGAAACTATAATGAGCACTCCTCCCATAAAATAAGAAAAAAATTGCTTGATCTGGGGTCTCCTGAATAAGTATGTACCAAGAATTGTGTGCTGAAAGCTTATTATGTCTGATTCTATGTGATACTATGTAAATTTATCTAAGGGTCAAAACCTTGAGGGGCTTTCCTGGTAGCTCAGCTGGTAAAGAATATGCCTGTAATGCAGGAGAACTTGGTTCAATTTCTGGGTCAGAAAGATCTTCCGGAGAAGGGATAGGATACCTACTCCAGTATTCTTGGGATTCTCTACAGCTCAGATGGTAAAGAATTTGCCTGCAATGCAGGAGACCTGGGTTCAATCCCTGGTTGGGAAGATCCCCTGGAAGTGGGCATAGCAACCCACTCCAGTATTCTTGCCTGGAGAATCCCGATGGACAGAGGAGCCTGGCGGGCTACCATCTACAGGGTCGCAAAGAGTCAGACACGACTGAGCAACTAAGCACAGCAAAACACAAAATTGTGAGAGGTTATCAATGGTGAAAAATTGAAAGCATTTCCCCTAAAGTCAGGAACAAGACAAGGGTGCCCACTCTCACCACTACTATTCAACACAGTTTTGGAAGTGTTGGCCACAGCAATCAGAGCAGAGAAAGAAATAAAAGGAATCCAGATAGGAAAAGAAGAAGTGAAACTCTCACTGCAGATGACATGATCCTCTACATAGAAAACCCTAAAAACTCTACCAGAAAATTACTAGAGCTAATCAATGAATATAGTAAAGTTGCAAAATATATAAAATTAATACACAGAAATCCCTTGCATTCCTATATACCAACAATGAGAAAACAGAAAGAGAAATTAAGGTAACAATACCATTCACCATTACAACCAAAAGAATAAAATACTTCAGAGTATATCTACCCAAAGAAACGAAAGACCTATACATAGAAAACTATAAAACACTGATAAAAGAAATCAAAGAGGACACAAACAGATGGAGAAACATACCATGTTCATGGATTGGAAGAATCAATATTGTGAAAATGAGTATACTACCCAAAGCAATCTATAGATTCAATGCAATCCCTATCAAGCTACCAACGGTGTTCTTCACAGAACTAAAACAAATATTTTTACAATTTGTATGGAAATACAAAAAACCTCGAATAGCCAAAGTAACCTTGAGAAAGAAGAATGGAACTGGAGGAATCAACCTGCCTGACTTCAGACTATACTACAAAGCCACAGTCATCAAGACAGTATGGTACTGGCACAAAGACAGAAATATAGGTCACTGGAACAAAATAGAAAGCCCAGAGATAAATCCAAGAACCTATGGACACCTTATCTTCAACAAAGGAGGCAAGAATATACAATGGAAAAAAGACAACCTCTTTAACAAGTGGTGCTGGGAAAACTGGTCAACCACTTGTAAAAGTATGAAACTAGAACACTCTCTAACACCATACACAAAAATAAACTCAAAATGGATTAAAGATCTAAACGTAAGACCAGAAACTATAAAACTCCTAGAGAAGAACATAGGCAAAACACTCTCTGACATAAATCACAGCAAGATCCTCTATGACCCACCTCCCAGAATATTGGAAATAAAAGCAAAAATAAACAAATGGGACCTAATGAAACTTAAAAGCTTTTGCACAACAAAGGAAACTATAAGCAAGGTGAAAAGACAACCTTCAAAATGGGAGAAAATAATAGCAAATGAAGCAACAGACAAAGGATTAATCTCAAAAATATACAAGCAACTCCTCCAGCTCAACTCCAGAAAAATAAATGACCCAATCAAAAAATGGGCCAAAGATCTAAACAGACATTTCTCCAAAGAAGGCATACAGATGGCTAACAAACACATGAAAAGATGCTCAACATCACTCATCATCAGAGAAATGCAAATCAAAACCTCAATGACGTACCATTATACACCAGTCAGAATGGCTGCTATCCAAAAGTCTAAAAGCAATAAATGCTGGAGAGGGTGTGGAGAAAAGGGAACCCTCTTACACTGTTGGTGGGAATGCAAACTAATACAGCCACTATGGAGAACAGTGTGGAGATTCCTTAAAAAACTGGAAATAGAACTGCCATATGACCCAGCAATCCCACTCCTGGGCATACACACTGAGGAAACCAGATTTGAAAGAGACATGTGTACCCCAATGTTCATCACAGCACTGTTTATAATAGCCAGGACATGGAAGCAACCTAGATGCCCATCAGCAGACAAATGGATAAGGAAGCTATGGTACATATACACCATGGAATATTACTCAGCCATTAAAAAGAATTTATTTGAATCAGTTCTAATGAGATGAATGAAACTGGAGCCCATTATACAGAGTGAAGTAAGCCAGAAAGAAAAACACCAATACAGTATACTAACGCATATATATGGAATTTAGAAAGATGGTAATGATAACCCTATATGCAAGACAGAAAAAAGAGACACGGATGTACAGAACAGACTTTTAGACTCTGTGGGAGAAGGCAAGGGTGGGATGTTCAGAGAGAACAGCATTGAAACAAGTATACTATCAAGGGTGAAAGAGATCACCAGCCCAGGTTAGATGCATGAGACAGGTGCTCAGGGCTGGTGCACTGGGAAGACCCAGAAGGATGGGATGGAGAGGGAGGCAGGAGGGGGAATCGGGATGGGGAACACATGTAAAGCCATGATTGATTCATGTCAATGTATGGCAAAAACCACTACAATATTGTAAAGTAATCAGCCTCCAACGAATAAAAATAAATGGGGGAAAAAAAAAAACTGGAAGAGATGCCCTGACAATCATGCTATTCTCCAAGCTATTATTTAAATGGATTTTGTTCTTATAGTCTACTGGTTTGTTTTTGAGGTAGGAAAAAAAAAAATTGAGAGGTTAAACAATGTTCTAACACACACAGGTGAAATGTGGTTGAAGCACTTGGTTAAATCACGGAGTGCTTCAAATTAACTGTTTTAATGGCAATTTTACTCTACTAAATATTGCTTTGTCATGGGAATGCTGTAACAGCAGTGATGGCTTTTGAAATTCCAAGAAGCTCCTTACCAAAAAACACAGAAAGAAGTGCTAGATTAAAGAAACCAAAACCCATGCACAATATTTACAGTGAAATGTAGTAATGGAAGAAACTCACAAATCCCAAAATGCCATTAGGTAGTGGTGAGGTATCGAGGCATCAGAGAAGGCAATGGCACCCCACTCCAGTACTCTTGCCTGGAAAATCCCATGGACAGAGGAGCCTGGTAGGCTGCAGTCCATGGGGTAGCGAAGGGTCGGACACGACTGAGCGACTTCCACTTTTCACTTTCATGCATTGGAGAAAGAAATGGCAACCCACTCCAGTGCTCTTGCCTGGAGAATCCCAGGGACAGAGGAGCCTGGTGGGCTGCCGTCTATGGGGTCGTACAGAGTCGGACACGACTGAAGTGACTTAGCAGCAGCAGCAGCAGCAGCAGCAGGGGTGAGGCATAATGACCAGCAGATGTGCCCACAACACCTGAGGAGGTGTTCAGTGGATCTGAGAACAGAAGACCAAGACAGTGGAGACATACACACTGGAGATTACTGTGAACCAAGATGAAGATGGTACAGGAAGCTGAGAGGGATTTCACCCACCCCAACAGCAAGGAAGTGCAAGGAGCTGGGAATGGGGAGAGACTCCACAAGAACCACCGAATCTCCCTGTCAGAACAGGGCCCCACACTGAGCAAAACTCCTGGGAAATGAATCCAAGTGGAGCAGGACAGGAATCACGGAGATAAAGGAGGAGAAGGTTCAGATAAAAGTGGGAGAGAACAAGTGGCTTTCTGTTTTAAACATGAAAACAACTGAAGAGACAGGTCTGTGTGGTTAGAAAATCTATTTTGAATAGTAATTCCTTTTAAAGGTAATGAAAAAGCAATGTCACATAAAAATGATCAACAGAAAAGAATCAAGGTCAAATCTCATACAAAGTTGTCAGGAGAATAAGATGTGGAACAGTGTCTCTAACAGTGAAGCCACACAAGAACAAATATGCCCAGAAAACAGTCCAAAACCACAGACTACTAATCAGAACAAACTAAAAGTTATAAATACAAGATACCAAAGAATATATACATGAGTCCAAAGACACATGTTATGAAAGAGCAACTAAATCAGAAATCAGAAACACACAGAATTAAAACAAAAACTCAGGAAAGAATCAGAAGTTCTTAAAAAATTCAAAAATGGATATGAAATTAAATAGGTGATCAGAACAAATAAACACAGCAAATAATGGTAGAACTCTGGACAGGCAAAAGAAGAAAAAAAGAAAACTTAATGGAAATAAAAAGTAATGAAAAGTATCTAAGAGAAAGTGACAAATATTAGTGTCAGGCAATGAAATCCAGGTAAGAGGGTCAATGAAAAATGAAACTCAAACAAGGAAACAGGATACTAAAAAATTTATTTTTAAAAAGTCACTGGAATAAAAAAAATTTTCTTAATGTCACTGAAATAAAAAATTTGAAACTACACGTTAAAAGAATATATCACATGCAGGCATTTCCTGTCTAAAAGAAACCTATGTTTCAAGACAGAGACAAGTCAAACAAAAAAGTACTAAAGAAGACAGATCATGCAACCATCTAGCAAAAGAGAGCTGCAGTGGCTTCAGGCAAAGGACACATCTAACCACCACTGTGAAACAGAAAATGAGCCAGTTACAGGGTTTTACATTTTCTGATAGCCTTATTATAAAAAAAAAAAAAAAAGGTACAATTAGTGTAAATAATGTCTTATTTAATGCATCTTTCTCCCCTGCAGAGCTCCCAGGAAAACATAATAACTGATTTCACCTGAATCTAAAGACTTAAAATGCTGTCATAATGTCATTTTTTTTTTTTGCAATGAACTGACAATTTAATTACTCACTAACAGCTAAGACCAGGCCCAGAGAAAGGATCAATCTGATACATTCTTGGATCCTGTCCCAGTAAAACCAACCTGTACAACCTCACGATTCAAGTAAAACTTAAAGTTCAGCTGTCCACAATACTCTAGTTCCAGGTTTCCATTCTATTAAAAAACTGCCGAGGAGCTCAGAGCAGACTGGTTTCATCAACTGCAAATCATCTTATTTCACAAAATCAATATGCTTTCAAGGAATAAAACTTATTATAACTTCATCCAAAACAGACTATGTCAGAAAGTCGAAGAGGAGAAAACTTCTTCAGTGCACTCAGTCACTTTCACCCCAGCCACTATCACCTCCCGCCTCTTCAATCTTTCACACACCTATTTCACCACTGAAGACACACACGGCATGACCACAACATGAGAAGTGCCTGTCACTTTAGTTGCTTTTTCAGCTACCCCGAAGCAGTTAGAGTAACTATCGCGTCCCTTTTGCCTGTTCTCTCTGATTTGGCCAGATCAGGAATTCAAGCTGAGCTGACAGAACACAGTAAAGTTTACTGATGGAGATCAACAGAAATCCACGATTTTAGCTTCCTTAGGAAAAATCCTTTTCTAAGCAAAACCAAAAATTTAAATGAAGACAAGCAGGTCAATGTTATGACATAAACTAAAGGCTGTACCAAGTTACCCTATAGTAGGTTTCTTTGGGAATGACAAAGTTATCAGAGAAATCTCTATGCATTTAGCTAGTGATTTTCTCCTTATGAAAGAAAATAAGAAGAGCAAAAATGTTTATCCAAAACATTTTTAGAACCTGTCTTTTTACTTAACCCAAGAATCTTGTCACATTCTTTTGAGTTATTGGAGATTTCAGAAAAGTCTTATCCTTTAGGGTAGAATTTGACTCTTGGAAAAAGTTGAATCACATCTGTAATAGTGGCGTGTCGTTTTTATTCTAATGCATATAGTGAAAATGATTTTTGAACTGCTGTGGCAACCAAAGACGATTTAAGCATACCATCCAAAAGTCTCAAAAATGGAAGAGACTGCAGTCACTGAAACTGCTCCTCACCCGCCATCCAAGGCGTGAATCCCACCCACATCTCCAGGTGCGTGTCCAGCCTCCGCACACACCATCCCAGTGACGGCGAACTCACTCTTCTCCAAAGGCAACTCATTTCAGTTTGGAACAATCTGAGCACTGAAAAGTGCTGCCTTCTAGTTTCAGCATATATTACCTTGGAACCTCCATACACACTAGCTTAAGTCAGACTTCCTATGGTAGCTATATTTTTGGAACTTTATAAGTATAAAGGAACAATGGGAAAAAAGGACAAAAAACGGAAAGCAACAGAAGCAATGAAAAAATTAAGAACTGATGGAAAACAAAGGCACAGGAAAGAAAGCCATTCAAGGCAACCAGATGACGGTTTAAATTTTAGATGGATCAAGCTACAGGTAAAAAGACACCTACCAATCTTAACATTTATAAGTGTACACATTAATTCCTATGACTGTGACCAAAGTTTCCCATATTGAAATACTGAAACAGTTTCATAAATCCTTTTTTCCTGTTTCTGTATAAAACACCTAGGCTTCATTGATACTGTTAAAGAACAATGGTTATTGATATTCTGCTCTTTATTCTACTCAAATGTATCATGTTATCTAGCAAAAAAAACTCCATGCCTGGTCGTTTCTCTTAAACTCTATCATAGCATTAGCAGTTGGCTTTCTTTGTTTTATAAAAAGCATTTTTCACAAGGCAACAAGATTTTTAATTACTTCACAAGAGTTCTTGAAATACAGATATGAACAGATAATGTACAGCCATGCTAAAATTCCAGTGCCATGGAATCAACCTACTGGGCTAACTCCAGCCTCACCAAACATACTTGGGAAAATTACCAGTTACTTCATGCTAAGGATATCCACATTGGAAAAAACCCTGATGCTGGGAAAGACTGAAGGTGGGAGGAGAAGGGGACGACAGAGGATGAGATGGTTGGATGGCATCACCAACTCGATGGACATGAGTTTGAGTAAGCTCCAGGAGTTGTTGAAGGACATGGAGGCCTGGCGTGCTACAGTCCATGGGGTAGCAAAGAGTGGGACACAACTGAGCGACTGAACTGAACTGAAGGATATCCAACGTTTCTTAAGGTGTGATAAATCCATGAGTATCAGAGGTTTCAAATAGAAAATCTAAAAGAACTGATCCAGAGGTCACTACTAGAAAAGAGGGGGAAATCATCTGCACAGAAAAATAACAACTGAACCCATGAGAGTAACTGAGTTTTCCCTTGGAGTAAGACAAATGAGCAAAAAGGCTAAAGACAAAACCGCATAACGGCTCCAGCAGGAGGGAAAAGCAGAAAAAAAGTTAAAAGAAAAAAACACAGTGACTAAATAATGAAACAAAATCGAGGATGAGGGACAGTAAGTTTAGACTCTCTTACACAGAGAAAGCTTCAGGAAGGCAGGGAGGAGCGTCAGGGAAGCAGGGACCACGTGGGTGGCATGGACACGGCCACGTGTGTTAACTGCGCTCTCTGTGAGCACAGACCCAGCAGACGGGCAGAGTAAAGATGAGAGCAGAGGCCAGCCAGGTAAAGGAGAGAGACAGGAGGGAGAGACCCTGCTCAAGAAATCCAGCTGCTCCAAGAAGGTCACGGCAAGTCCCTGGAGGACAGCGGCTGGTGAACGCACACTGGTAACAAGTGAGTGAACCAGCATCGCAGGGTTGAGGGCTGTCTGTCAAGGCTCAAAGGGTACAAGCAAAACTTTTGTGGAAGATGGGGACAAGACGGCAGGTTTCAAAGAGAAGGAAAGAGTTTAAAGAAGCCTCCAAATGAAAATAGTTTCTTGAATTAGCTAGAAAAGCAGAAAGGAAGCTGAGAATGAAAATGAAGGCAAAGAAACCAGCACCCACCGCCTTCCTCCACTCTGGCCCTAGAACAGGAGAACCAGCTGCTGAAGTCAGAGCAGAAATACTCGGAGGAGGGTGGACAGAAGACGAGAGCGAGGAAAGCTTCTGTTCTTCTGATGCAAGAGTCAACAGTGACGTGAGGAGAGCTCAGCTCAAACACCTCTCCCTCTCGTCCAAAGCGTGGTCAAAGCTACAGCACAAACGGGCAAGGTATAAAGACACGGGGGGAAGTGCCTACAGAACGCTGAAGGCAAGCGTACCGTGCCTGCGGAGACTGGACGCACTTGAGAAACGCATACACTGTACACTGCAGCCGTGTGAGCTTGGGGTTCCCCCGCAAGTGCCAAGTACTGACACCTTATCAACAAATGTCACCAGTAAGTCCCAAACAAGGAACATGTGCAAGGAGATAACTGAAAGATTTACAGACACATAAAGTATGAAAAGTGGTCCAAAGTTACCAATAAAAACACCAGATGCACGGAGTATACTTTCCAATGTGGACAAAGTCTCACTAGGATGTTTCATTAAGCAGCACAATTTACACAACTCTACAAAGTGAGCCAAGAAACTTTATTCTTTCTTCATCCTCTTTTTTTATTTTTTAATGAAAATACAGTTGATTTACAATGTTATTTTCTGGTGCACAGCAAAGTGAGTGATTCAGTTACCACACACACACATATACATATATTCTTTTTCATATTCTTTTCCATTGTGGTTTCTTACAGGATATTGAATACAGTGTTACACTAGGACCTTGCTGTTTAGTGTAGTCTTCATTTTAATTCCTTCAATACAGACAATGAAAAATGAATAATTAAGAATTTTTAAATAATGAGGGGAAAAGGGAATCAAGACTTGGGATTAATGAACAAGTACAAAACTAAAAATAAAAGCTATACTATTTATAAAAGTATTAACACATTGATCCTTTCCAAAAATTTGAGAAGTACCCAACAATAAACCCAAGACCAAAGACATTTAACCTATGAACCACAATTCAAAACAATTTTTTATTATAATTTAAGGTGAATAACTCTTATTTCCATACTAATAAGTTTTGGTAGATAAATTATTTTCTTTTAAAAGGAAGCATACAGCAATTCTAACACAGCTATGACAGATGCCCTAAAAGTTGACTCCCACAGACACTGTATATGACGTATATATAATATCATACCCTCGAACCCCACCATTTTAGGTAAAGGACTTGAGAATCCAGATTTCAATACGTGAAGACACCCCAAGGACATGGGTGAACACCTGTACAGACGTTTCCCAAGGCACATAAAACACACTTCTATCTGTATTTGCTCTATAATTATACCTCACTTTTTATATACTTCATTTTTTTTTAAGTTAAAAAAAAGCCAAAGTTGGATTAAGATCCCATAGACCATAGGGCAGCGGCCAAAGGGAAAAAAAGAGACTGGAAAGATCCTCAAAGCAGCAATATTGAGGATTTTGCACAGCGAACCAAACAGACTAATCCTACTAGCAACTGACAAGCCAGCGTGACGGAGTGTGCAAGATGCGCCAGTCTGAAAACAGCACAGCACTGTAAATCAGCTCTACTTCAGTCACAAGTGAGCCCACGAGTGTTACCAACGCTTTACCCACATCACCTCACAGCCCCGCCGGAGGGCACTGGGACCGCCTCCCCTCACAGATGTGGGCACCGAGGCACCTGCGGCAAGACGCCCGGTCAGGACCGCCCGGCACCACCCCGGAGTCGGACCCCACAGACAGCTTTCTCAGTCACCTTGTTCCACGGCCTCTCCAGAAGCAGCTGCCTTAAAACAAAGCTTGCCTCATCAGTATGGAGCCTCGGGGTCTTTGCCAACCACTTTCTTCTTCAGCACACAGCAGTCCAGAGCTGATTTTTAAAGAACAACCCTGGTCTGCCTGCAAGCACTGCCAAGGCCCACACAGGAATACCGAGGGCTCAGCTGTCCTTGTGACTGGGCTTCCCCACCCTTCTTTTCTTTAAAGTGAGCCTCACTGTCTTCTCAGCTCAACTTCGCAGGCATGCCCTCTAACCTCACCCTCCTCAGCTGCAGGAGGCGCCCCAAGGCTTAGGAAGATACACAGCACATCCCCTATGAGAAGTACTCGTCAGAAGTCTGGCATTCAGAACTAATAATCCTTATTTGAAGAAGCTGACATACAAATAGTGTTCAAATATAACTTCAAAGACTGTACACTACTTAATAATTGCTTTCAAGATCTTTACATATTTAATAAACAGCATCTTGCTTTATAACCTATCCCCCAGAAAACCAGTAACTATAGTGCTGACTGGGAAGTTATGCCCTAAACTACTAGAAAAGAACAGCTGTCCACCTCAAACAACCTGCTACTCAGTTCCTTTCAACAGCCTAGTTGAGAAAAATAATATTTCTGGAGAATTTAACTGTCTAGGGATTCCATGTTTTCTCCTTGGTTTGAAATGAACCATTAAAAAGGCAACACATCTGGTCTTGAGTGTTCTTTATCTTCACAACCATTACAAACTCAAGTGACATTTTCAAGCTACACTTCATGTTTTCTTGAAGACAACTTAAGAAACAATCTCATGAAAATCTGTTACCACAGTTACTATAGAGATGTTACTAAGAACACTGCCTTAAAATGAAATGTTCAAAAAGCTCTGCTTCCTTGATATAAGTAAATTTTCTCAAGGATCTCGAAAAGACACAGTTTCATATATCCTTTTATATTCTAGCCAACAAAAAGTTAAAACACTAACAAGATTAAACTAATTAATTATGCTTGACTTTATGGCCCAAAGATCTCTATTTTTTTCCTTTGAGTATTTTTGAGGTTTAGTTTTTTAATATTTAAATTTTTGCTACATCCAGTATTTACTTTGGCATAAATGTCTTCAGTATAGAAGCTGTACTTTCTTTAACCAAGTCTATGTACCTTTTTTAAATGATCACTCTCTCCCAGCATTCTATTCTATTCCTTCTACCCTTACTTCACATATCCATGCCAATTTGTGTGTTATTTTCGTTTTATGATTACTGAGGTTCAACTACATACACTTGTAGCCTAAATAAGGCTTCAAGCAGACTATAAGTAGTTTGAAAAGGGCATAAGAAAAAGTCATAAAATTTCACTGTGAACTATAAATAAAACCAGTAGAAATAATTATTTTTGCATTAGCAATTAACCTTAAGGATTAGAAAGTATGATTTTGAAAATTTAATACTGTCACACTGGAAAAATGGCAAGCCCTTAAAAGTATAAATTTATCTCTAAAAAGCTAAACCGCTTGAAACAAGCCCAGTCACGAGAATACTGGCTAAATGGGCTGTCTTCCAACTCCTATGACTTGTCTGAGAGTGGAGAACAACCACTCCTGCACAGAAGGAAGCCCATCCTTCCCCTTGGCGCTGCAGACAGAGGTGGTTTGCTCTTCGTCTTTACTCAGGCGCCCTCTACTGACAGCAAAGCAAAACAGGCTACGGAAATACACTTGCAAATTTCATCAGCACAGGGAAAGAATTTATTTTTTAAATACTTCAAAATCAGTATTTTAGATAAAACCACATTAAAAACGAACTTTACTATAGAACCAAGAAAAAATAAACATCTGTGAACTGACAATTCAAGTTAACACTCAAATCTTACATGTGGCAAATGCTATATTTCAACATACTACTTTACCATCGATGCTAATCCTTAGATGCAAGAAGGATTAAAGATCTTAAATCCATTTTAAATACTTTCTCTGTAGGGGAATGTTTACCTGGATCTGTTCTGGCGTCCATTGGTCTAGGTTGACTGACTTGACCCTGGATATATGAACCCCAAGATTCCTATGGATGCCAGCACATCTGATGCAAATAAACACACCAATATTCCAGGAAGCCCATCGAGGACCTGATTACAGAGAAGAAACAAAGAAAAGCTAGCATTAAAAACTAAAAAAATATCATAACAGCATATAAGAAGCATTCTGGTTCTTCATACAATTGTAACGAAGGGTTATAGAATTCACGGACTCAAATTTTCAAAGGGCAAAGCAGCAGCTTGCTAAGAAGACGTGTCTTGGTTGTGCTGAAAGGCTATAAATCAAACTTCAAGAACTGTAATGAGTTTACTAATTTTGCCTTCCTAGGAACTTCCCCCAAAATCTTAAGAATTTAAAACTACCTTATGTGAACAGTTTTTTAACTAGTGTATTTGATTCAGGAGTAGTAACAGCCCACAGTAAAGGTAAGTCCTTTATTAAATGTGTAGGGTATTGTTTAAAAGACTACCAACAAGTAAAAATCAAAGAGGTTTTTAAAAATTAAACAGAAAATAGTAAAAAACAATGAACCTAAATAGAAAAATGGACAAAAAAGATACAAATGGGTAATTCACAGAAAAAGAAATGTGTGGCCAATAAACACATAAAAATATGTACACTCTCACTGGTAATGGGGGGAAAATGCCCTTTAAACAACTTCTACTTTGCAATCAACACCTTGAGGAGGGGAACATTTTTATCAATTAATACTATTAATAATTATAGGACAAAAAAGGACTGCCTCAAGAAGCCTTTTATCAACATGAATAAATCCCAAATATAAACCTGAGATTAAGAAAAGTTACAGATGAACTGAGGTATGTTACAAAATGTTAGTCTTTGGGTCAAAAAACTGATTCAAACACCATAAAGAAACTCACCTAAATATGTAAGATACAAGCCTTAGCTGTACTATTCTTCATACCTTTGACTGTACTATTTCTTGATAATCTTAAATGTTCTCATGGTTATCTTCATACATCACTTGTACAATTAAAGTAAAATGGAAAATAAAAGCAATATCTGGAAGTCATATCAAATTTTCAGAAGCTCATATATAAGATTTCTCTAAATGGCTTATGAAAAATACAGTAAGATATTAATAAAAATCAAGCTTTTTAAAAAATTTAGGTTTTTTTCTGTTTAAGTACATACTTTCTATCTAAAGATGAGAATCTACAAAGTAACAGCAAGGCTAAAAATTTCAATGTAGTTAACACTAAACACATTCCTCAAAAATTCCTTAGGAGATAGGTTATGTGTATACAACTTATGTCAAAATATCTTGCTTTTAAATTTGAGAAATGACACCTATAAACAGACAAACATCTGGGACATGCTCTATTTAAGTCTCTATTTGACCACCAACAGTGTCAAAATGAGTTAGCAGTCAAAAGACCACTGCTGTCCATGTACTCAGCCACTTCGGAGATGCATAAATTACACTGGACCTAGTAACAGAGCTGTAAGGTTCTCATCTGCCCAAAGGAGTTAGAATGGCTGCCCTCAACACTTAGGTGAGATGTGTACAGAAAATATTTCTAAAGTTTTAAAGCATTACTTAATGCAAGTTACTGCCATGTTAAGAAATTCTGATGATCAAAATATAACACTTTTTTTCCTCTAGACAAGTTCCTATATTGGTCTGTAAAACAACTGTATCTTAACTTTCCTCAAAAGTAACTCCTATAAAGGCCAGAGCATGACAAGAAAACAGAAATTTTCAATACACTCCAAGAAGGGCTTCATTTTTGTGAAAATAGAATGATTTCCCTGGGAATAATGTGCCAGAACCTCAGCCAAATACCAAGGGAAATTTTTCTCTCTAGCACGATTTTCCTAATGTGAATGCTATGACTGAATGAACTTGCATAATACGATGCAACTCCCCATACGGGCAGAGAACTGCTGTACCCAGTACAGTGGTGCGTTTTTATAACAACAAAGGATAAGAAAGGGACTGAAACGTATAAAAGCCGTGGGCAAGAATAATGCTAGCAGTAATATTTTTAAAAAAGGCTATATTGCTACTGAGCAAAAGCTAGATATAATTAAATGTTAGATGATGTTTAAATCTTATTAATTTAAGGCTATAAAAACCATTTTATTGATTCCTACAAGGAAGAAAAAAAAAACTTGGTTATCATTTGGGAAACTTTAGCCCCAATGTAATTTTGTCAATGTATCTTTCTTTAGAACATAAATTATCATAACTGAACAATATGATCAAGAACCCCTAAAAATACTTTAAAAGTCTAACCAAAATTACAAATGGAACGTGCACTCTATAAAATTAGCCCTGTAACTTTACCTAAAATTGCCTTGATAAAACAGTAGTTGCTTAACATGGCAGTCATTCAGTTACCAACATGAAATCCTTCTTTTCATTCACCAAACAGGCTTCCCTGGTAGCTTGGTGGTGAAGAATTCACCTGCCAATGCAGGAGGGGCAGGTTCAATTCCTGGGTTGGGAAGATAACCCCAGAGAAGGAAAAGGCAACCCACTGCAGTATTTTTGCCTGGAAATCCTCATGGACAGAGGAGCCTGGAGGGCCACAGTCCACTGACCCACAAAGAGTCGGACATGACTTAGCGACTGAATAACAACAAATTCAATGAGTACTTACCAATTCTGTGCCAACTAAATGCTTTAAAAGACTACTGATGCAATGATAAAAGGCTAAGTTCTCACACTCAGGAGACCATACCAATTTAAATAGATACAACCATTTTTTTTTTAATTGGTGAAATCTAGTTCAGTTCTAGATGAATAAACCCTTCCACCAACAATATGCTTGTACACACACAAAACACACACATACGTGCTTACACATGTTTCTCAATTTATGCATATGTTTAGTTTAAACAATATGACATGTCTATGTACATACAGACATTCACACATACACAACACACCCTTTACCAACATTTTAAACAGGTCACAACTCATTAATTTAATCTCAACCAAAATTTATTTTTAGAAGGAAAATGGTATAAGTGCATCAGATGAAGAGTAAATATAACTTTGCTAAAACTTTTAAAAAATCAGTAATAGACATATATGTACAGACACACAAATACACAAAAATCAGGTCACATTATAAAATGCTGTTTCTCTGGATCAGAGTCAAGCAAGGCTGAAAAACACTACAAAGAAACTCATACATATACTCAAGAAGCTGTGTAACCACAATATTTATATATTTATAGTAGCATGATTTCTAGAAAGACTGACAACTTAAATACTCACCAGTACAATTATCTCCATATCACAGAAAATTATACAACAATGAAAATGAATAGACTGCACACATCAACCTGGTTAAATGGGACATCTGTAATCAATTTTAGCACAAGGTGATATACATAAAGGCTTCCCTGGTGACTCAGATGGTAAGGAATCTGCCGGCAACGCAGGAAACCCAGGTTCGATCCCTAGGTCGGGAAGACCCCTGGAGAAGGGGCTACGCGCTCCAACATTCTTCAGGGGCAAGCAGACAAGGCTATGGGAAGGCAGGCAGGTCTCACAGAGGGGGGCCAAGCTTGAAACGAAGCCTAAACGCTGGCCAGGAGCCCTGACACAGTACGCCAAGACATTTCTCAGCAAAGGCTGAGTAAGGTGAGGGTGGTAGGGGAGTCTGGCAGAGCAGAAGGGCAGGGCACTGAAGAACTGGGGGACCTTTCAGGAGCTGACAGAGGAGCCACATAATAAAGGCCTCAGACGGCAACTGAGGGGCCGACCCTGGCCCCCAGGGAGAAGACCTCAGTCCTCGTCCAAGAGCGCCTGGCCTTTCCTGCTTTTGCACATGTTGCCCCCTCTGCTCCTAATGCTTCCTGCAGGCCGTGAGGTGCCAGGCTCACTCGTCACATGCCGCCTGCTCTGGGCGACTTTGGTCGTGACCCCTCCAGCCACAGCTGCCTCCCCCCGCTACTCTCCATCACTCATAACAGGACAGTCTCCTCTGAAGTCTATGTAAAAATCTAAGGTAAACAAAAAGACAAATACAGGCAAACACAAATAGATGAACAGCTGGAGGGTCTAATTATTTCAGCAGCTAAGTTTCAAAACAAAAAAAAATTAAAGAACTGCAGCGTCAGTTTCAGATCAATGTCTCTCAAAATCTAAGGCACATGCATGTACTGGGGGACACAATGAAATCAAGTGGCCCCGGACAGTGCCTGAGACTCTGCAACCTGACAAGCAACCCGAGACACCAGTGCTGCCATTCATAGGCCAGACTACTTTTTGTATAGTGTCTCATAGAGAAAACAGTCCTTTTTCTGGCTGAGAGCATATATCTGCATTTGTTCATATGTGTTCTGTCCTTTTCCGCTTCCCATTTTATGTTTTTTCTTGTTTCTTTTCATGTGATTTTGTTACCAAATTGAAATAGCTATAGTTATTTTTACTGCTTTCTTTTCCTTTAACCTTTATGCTATAATTGTTTTAGTATATAATTGTTATATTTATTATATATTATATATAACTAATATATATATGATTTATATATAACTTAATTATATATATTTATTTTATAATATATAGTATATATTACATAAATTTATATATTATATAATATAACTATATTTATATAGTTAAATATATATATTTAAATATTTATAATTATAAATATATTTATATTTAAATACAATTATATAATATATATAAATATGTATTCTATATTATTTATATTGTATATTAACATTAATATATAATATATTGATATTATATAACATATAACAACATATTATATAATGTATATTATTTAATATATATTTAAATTATTTATAAATAAATTAATATATTTAATATATTATATATTTGATATATTAAATATATTTTAATTTTATATTTTATATAAAATAAATTTTTATATAACAAATATATTTATAAATATATAAATATAAATAAATAAATTATATAAAATAAAATTTTATTTTATATTTAAAATTATATATTTAATATATATCAAATATGTTAATATATTTACTATATATTCAATATATACTAAAATTATTTATAAATATATTTAATATATAATGTAGTAATGTTAATATGTAATATGCCATAAGATATAATATATATTATATTATATATTTATATATGTAAATCTAATTATATTTATTATTATAATTATATACCCATTTTTATACAATTATAATTACTAATATATAATTCTGATATACAGTCACAATTTTATATTTGCCAACTTACTCAAAGTTTTGTGTACATTTGCATTTCCATTTCAGGTAGAAGATTTCCCTCCAACATCTCTTATAAGGCAGGTCTGCTGGTCATAAACTCCCTCAGCTTTTCCCTGTCTGGGAAAGCCTTTATTTTTTCTTCATATTTGAAGGGTAACTTTCCTGGGTACAGTAGTTCTGCCTGACAGTTTTTCTCCTTCAGTGTTCTGAGAATGTCATTCCACTCTCCTGGCCTACAGATTTTCTGTTTGAACAAACTCCAGGAGATAGTGAAGGACAGGGAAGCCAGACATGCTGCAGTCCATGGGATCACGAAGAGTTATACACGACTGAGTGATGTTGAACAAATGACGGTTCCTTTGCAGGCAACCATCCTTTTTTCCTTGGCTGCTTTAAAAGTCTTTCTTTGAGACATACAGATGGCTAACAAACACATGAAAAGATGCTCAACATTGCTCATTATTAGAGAAATACTAATCAAAACTACCATGAGATACCACTTCATATCAGTCACAATGGTCATCATCAAAAAGTCTACAAACAATAAATGCTGCAAAGGGTGTGGAGAAAAGGGAACCCTCCTACACTGCTGGTGGGAATGTAAAATTGGTTACAACCATTATTAAGAGCAGCATGGAGGTTCCTTAAGAAACTAAAAATAGAACTACCATATGACCCAGCAATCTCACACCTGGACATATCCAAAGAAAACAATAATTTTAAAAGATACCCCGATGTTCACTGCAGCACTATTTACAACAGCTTCCCGAAGGAAGCAACCTAAATATCCATCAACAGAGGAATGGATAAAAAAGATGTGTTACATATGTACAGTGGAATGTTACTTAGCCATAAAAAGAATGAAATAATGTCATTTGCAGCAACATGGATGGACCTACAGAAATCAGAGAAACACAAATATTATATATCACTTTTGAAGAATGTAAAAAAATGATACAAATGAACTTATTTACAAAATAAAGTAGAGTCACGGATATAGAAAACAAACTTATGGTTATGGGCGGGGGGGCAAGTTGACATATACACATTACTATATATAAAACAGATAAACAAGGACCTACTATATAGTATAGGGAACACTATCATTACTCTTTAATGACCTACACAGGAAAAGAACAGGAAAAGAATCTAAAAAAGAGTGGATATATGTACTGGTCAGATGGCATCACCAAATCAATGGACATGAGCTAACTCCAGGAGACTGAAGGACAGGGAAGTCTGGTGTGCTACAGTCCATGGGGTCGCAAAAGGCCAGATACAACTTAGTGACTGTAACTGACTCATTTTACTGTACCTGAAACTAATACAACACTGCAAATTAACTACATTCCAATAAAAATTTTAAAAAAAGAAAAGCAGTGAAAATCCAGAGAAGGACTGCCTTTAAAAAAAAAAAAAAAAAAGATAGTCAACGTGTCAAAACTTTCCGAGAAGTCAAGAAGAATGGGGCTAGGGCAGATGTGTTAACTAAGAAGGTACAGGTAACTTCATGGCTGGAAGGCAAGGAAAGAGAAAGAATTAGTTCCTTCTGAATTCCATTACCAGGTTGTGGGGAGGGAGGGCACTTACCCATTTTGAATTCTATTACCCTGTTAAGCCCTTTCTCCCTCTCAGTCCCCAACTCCACATCTGTAACATATCTACAACCTTGATCCAACTTTATCTTGCATCACTCCAACTTACTCACACACTCAGAAAGCCAGTCAGTCAGGCAGAGAGCAGAACAGTCACTGCTTCCCCTTGAATACAACTCAGTTATTCCATCCTGAAACTTTTCTGCACACTACCTCTCTTGCCTCGAATGTTCTGCTTGTGGACCACACAAGTCCTACCTCATCTTCAAGGCCTAACCAGAGTCCCATATTCTCCATGAAGCCTTTCCTTACGATCCCATACCTCCATTCTCCTTATAAATATCTATAGCCCATGACAGCTGGTCTCAGACAAGACACCACAACAGATACCTGCTGTTTCTCCACTTGTAACCAGTTACATCTACTGAAGTGAAAGGCAAGAGTTCTCATCAGGAAGGCAGTGTGTGGCCTACATCACCTAAAGTAACGTAACAGGTCTAGATAAGTGAGCAGGCAACACATTAAAAAAAACCTGCTAAGTCTGATGACTTGGTCAAACACAAGTCCTTTAATACCTGAAGCAACCCATGATTTATTTAAAAGTAGAAACAAAAGCAAAACCTGTGAGGCAGATACTGTTCTTTTTAATATCCTTTTTCCATTCTTCCTTTAAAAAAAAAAAAAAAGCCCCTGAGTTTTAGCTACAATCAAGGCTACACTGATAGAGAAAACATTTTTCAGTCTCCTTTGTAGCAAGTGTGGCTGACGGAATGTGAACTGAAACGATGTGTTTTGCCATTCACCAGGGGAAAACTGGCCCAAACTGGGCCTGTGTTTCTCTGGCCTCTTCCCCTTTCCCATGAGCTGAGAAAATGATGAGAAGGGAAGCTGCTGCCTTGGATCCAGATATGAAAACCTCATGGTGAGGAGGACAAAACCATCAATACTAGTTCATCTCCATACTAATGTGAGGAAACAAACTTCTATCCTGCTGAAGTCAGAGTACCTGAGGGTCTTTCAGTTACAGCCTTTTCATACTGTTCACGACAGAGGATGAGGTGGTTGGATGGCCTCGCCGACACTATGGATGTGAGGCTGAATAAACTCGGGGAGTTGGTGGTGGACAGGGAGGCCTGGCGCGCTGCAGTCCACGGGGTCACAGAGAGTCGGCCACAACTGAGCGACTGAACTGACTAGGAGCTGTGGCAGCTACGCCTGTCATCTATCTAATTCAGTGTGCACCTTATACGTGCACGCTGGCAGCAGGAATCGGAGCATACCACAGATTTATTCCTTATTTCAGGGCCAAAACTGTAAAAGAGGTGTTTAAGAATAATAAAGTACATTTTGATCAAACCTTAGTTTTCTAGATTCAACTTAAATCACCAAATATGTGCTAAGTGTCTACTTTTACCAAGGTATTAAATGAAGGAAACAAAACACAGATTCCTCCATCAAAGAGCTTGCACTTTAGTAAGTCACTCAACAGTTACGATGTATGTGCAAATGATGTAGGAAAAATAAAGGGAAAAGCAAAGAAGAAAAGATGGAACAAAGGCCAGGTATATTAGCACAGGCTTTGCCGAGACAGCGGCATTTGAGGTGGTCACTGGAACAAAGTCCAATTACAGCAGGTATGGTCTGGACAAGGTATAAAGACAAGGTACACTCTGGTAAAACGCACAGTGCCCCCAACCACCTTGAAGAGTTTCACCTGTGCTGTAAAGTTACGGCCAACAAATACCATACTGCAGCCCCTGATTACTGCTAAGTTTCTTCATTTAACTACGGATCTAATTTTTTTTCAGTTGTGATACATACACACCTAACATTTATATGACAGAAGTGACTACTAGCTTTCAAACAGATATTAAATACAGTTTTAAGAAAAGAAACTCTGTAGAAACTGGAAAAAACGAGTTTTGTTGAATGATAAATCATTAGGTATCCAAATAATGTAAAAACATATATTTTTTTAAAAAGAACAGGAATTTTACTGAAAATTCATTATACTTGCCTTGTGTATCTCACAGTATTTGAGAAATGAAATCGTATGCCCTTCTGAAAAGAAACTTGAGTTTCTGATTACCATGAGAGACTAACAAACAGAAAAATGTCTTTGAATCTTTGTATAAATAAAAAATTTCTTTCAAGACTTAATCCTTCCATAAAGCCTCCTCCCCCTTGCCCAACACGTTTAATAACATGTATCACGGTGATTTACCACTAGTTGCTTCAGCTTCCTCCTCTGTGACACAGTGAGCCCTGAGCACGGGGATTCATTTCACTGATCTCGTCTGCTCTGTACCCAGCACAACGCCTGCCATAAAACTGCAGACAGACCTTGAGTCACCTGAGTTACTGCTGCCAAACACACAAGCAAGCATGTAACAGGAAGCTAGCAGCTTACTGCACATGCAAAACATTATTCATGGTACTCCAGAAACACCGCCCGATATAATCCTAATAAATGTTGCTGTTGTTCAGTCACTCAGTCGTGTCTGACTCTCTGCAACCCCATGCTTCCTGCACACCAGGCTTCCCTGTCCTTCACCATCTCCCACAGCTTGCTCAAACTCAAGTCCATCAAGTCGGTGATGCCATCCAACCATCTCATCCTGTCTTCCCCTTCTCCCGTTGCCTTCAATCTTTCCCAGCATCAGGGTCTTCTCCAATGAGTCGGCTCATCTCATCAGATGGCCAAAGTATTGGAGCTTCAGCTACAGCATCAGTCCTTCCAATGAATATTCAGGGTTGATTTCCTTTAGGATGGACTGGTTGGATCTCCTTGCTGCCCAAGGGACTCTCAAGAGTTTTCTTCAGCACCACAGTTAGAAAGCATCAATTCTTCGGCTCACAGCCGTACACGACTACTGGAAAAACCATAGTTTTGACTATATACACCTTTGTCAGTAAAGCAATGTCTCTGCTAACACACTGTCTAGGTTTTCTTCCAAGGAGCAAGCATCTTTAAATTTCATGGCTGCAGTTATGGTCCACAGTGATTCTGGAGCCCAAGAAAATAAAGTCTGTCACTGTTTCCATTTTTTACCCATCTATTTGCCTTCAAGTGATGGGACCAGATGCCATAGGAAGTAGATAATATTCCCAACACTGTATTTTGGGGACTGAGAAATGTAGAATTAAAAAAAAAAAAAAAACTAGCAATCAGAGAAGAGAGAGAACTAAGACTATTCCATGACCAAATTCCAAAACACACTTGTGAATATTCTGCATCGCCTACCATGATAATTCCATCCTTTGAAACAAAATTCCTTTCCACTGGATGACTGGTTTTACTCTGCACGGTCACCGTTTGAAATGCTAAGTCATTTACTGTAGAAGCTAGTAATACAGATTTAAAGATGCAAACAATCTCTTCACATCTCCGGAAGTCTCAATCCTTCCCATATTATTATAAGTTCATTTCTTTCCTCATTACACCTAAGCTTACAGGCAGGAAGAACTGGATTTGGCTTGGTTTTACTGCTGAAGGAAGCTGCACTGGACAGAGAATTTGATCAAGGGGGAGCAGAGGAGAGGAGAAGGGCAGAACCCTCTGGGCAGGGAAGGCGGCTCACAGGGCAGCGCGCGGCGGGCTCCTGGGGACAGGGGACAGGGCCGGCAGTAAAGGGGCCCTGAGAGGACGCACTCACACCAAACACAGCTGGGACCAAGCAAGCACAGAGCCCGTTCTCCTGCACCACCGGGGGGCCCTTCACTCTTCACCCCAGAGCACCAACTACCTTTCGCTGCTTGCAGTAGACCAGGTTATGGGCCAGGTCTGCTTGACGACAACCGAGGACCGGCAACAGTCTATGAAGACGTGTCTTCCACAGCAAATAACCAAGCTACTAACTTGCAAACAAACGAGTGTGGGGGCAGGGGGGGCTGCAAATAGGCATGAGGGATCTCTCTGGAATAATGGAAGTGTACTAAAATTTTATAGCAGTGACAGCTACAAAACTCTGCCAACATATTAAAAATCACTGAATTACATACTTAAAGTAAGTGAGCTTTACAGCATGCAAATTGTATCTCACCAAAGCTGCTTTAAATTTTTTTATACATTTCTTTAAATATGAGAATGAAATACCATGTGTTCCTTTTACTGCTTTTTCTTTACCAGAACAGAAAGCATGGCAGCCAGTGGCAGAACTAGTGAGCTGACCCTGAGAAGTGTGAGAGGATGATCTCAGGATGTGTGAAGCGGATGACGTGCAGTCCTGTCAGACACAGAAACGCTGGCCAAGAAGACACGCACACAGCTCCCGTTTAGATGGCTTCATAATCAAACCCAAGTGTACACAGATGCTCCATTATTACTATTTCAACTGCAGTTATTTCAGAGGGCCAGCTTCTGGCCGGCAAACATACTCAACAGAACATTTAGTTCACTTTTTAAAAAACTATATAATTTTTAAAGGCTACACTCCATTTACAGTTATTACAAAATGCTGGCTACATTCCCCACGTTGTACAACACATCCTTGACGCTCTTTGGTTTGTCCTTCAGTCGCTAAGTCGTGCCCAACTCTGGGTGACCACATGGACTGCAGCTCAACAGGCTCCTCTGTCCTCCACTATTTCCTTGTAGTTCACCTCATACCTAATGGTTTTGACTCCAATTCCCCTTCCCCTATTGTACCTCTCCCCATTTCCACCGGGAAACCCCAGCTCGTTCTCTTTACCTGTGCGTCTGCTTCTTTGTTATTATATCCACGAGTTTGTTATATTTCTTAGATTCCACATATAAGTGACATCATACAGTATATGTCTTTCTGTCAGACCTCTTTCAGTTAGCATAGTACTCTCCAAATCATCCATGCTGCTGCAAGTGGCATTATTTCATTCTTTTTTATGCTTGAGTAATGTTCCATTGTATAAATATACCACATCATCTTAATCCAATCAACTGTTACTGGGCACTCAGGTTGCTTCCACAGCTTTGCAAATGTAAATACTGTTGCTATGACATCAGGGTTTTGAATTAGTGGTTTTTGTCTTTTTAGATATATATAACCCAAGAGTCCCTGGAGAAGGAGATGGCAACCCACTCCAGTGTTCTTACCTGGAGAATCCCATGGACAGAGGAGTCTGGGAGGCCACGGTCCACAGAGTCGCAGAGAGTTGGACACGACTAAAGTGACTAAGCATGCACAACCCAAGAGGAGAATTGCTGGGTCACATGGAAATTCTATTTTCAGTTGTCTGAGGCACTTTCACTCTGTAGTTTTCCATAGTGGCTGCACCAATGCACATTCCCACCAGCAGCGTGCAAGGGCTTCCTTTTCTCAACATCCTTGCCAACACTTGTTATTGGTGTTCTTTTTCATGATGACCATTCTGACAGGTATGAGGTGATATCTCACTGTGGTTTTAATTTGTGCTTCTCTGACGATTAGCAATGTTGAGCATTTTTTCATGAACCTGTTGTCCATCTGCATTTCTTCTTTAGAAAAATGTCTATTCAGTTTACTTGGGTCGTTTGTTTTTTCTGATGTTGAGATGTATAAATTGTTTACATATGTTGGATATTAATATCTTATCGACTGTATCATTTGCAAATATCTTCTCCCATTCTGTAGGCTGTCTTTTCATTTTGTTGATGGTTTCCTCTGCTGTGCAAAAGCTTTTAAGTTTAATTAGGTCCCATTTGTTTGTTTTTGCCTTTATTTCCTTTACTCTAGGAGAAAGATCTAAAAAATACTGCTGTGATTTATGTCAAAGAACGTTCTGCTCTAGGTTTTCCTTTTTAGTTTATTTTTTAAAATACAAAATATTTTAACATACAATGTTTCACTAGGAAGGAAATGTTTTTTTAAAAATCCTTTTTTTTTTTAATATGAAAGTAACATTCTTTGGTATGACCTACTTGTCTACAGTTGATCTACCTCACATTTACATTTCTCTGCAAAGTGGCATCAGGAACGTTACCACATGACAGGCAGTGATAACATCTGACAGAATTTCTGCACAACTTTCCAAAATTCAAAGAGTCATTACAATGCTCATTAGAAGAAAGGTTCTGTGTGGTATTTTAATCAATCATTTCCAGGAGACTAGAATATAAAGCATTAATACATGCCAAGCAATTATAGTCACTTAAAAATGAACTCACAGCAATTTTCTATCTTAGGTAATTTATTTTTTCTCCTAAAACTTGTCTGAAATAAGACTGACAGTAAATAGTAAAAAAAAAAAAAGGGGGGCGGGTGTATAGTTTTACTTTTCAAAAAAATAACTGATCTTTAACACACTGCACTCATCATTGTTCAGAATCTTAATTTGGTAAGAATCTTATATAGACCCAAACCAGTAACATAACAAAAAACAAAGCTTTTGAAAGAAAATCTCTAGAATAAAGAAATTTTAAAACTTTTCTATTCAGAAAGATGGCACTTAAGTTG
Organism: Odocoileus virginianus; assembly: GCF_023699985.2. NCBI lineage: Eukaryota > Metazoa > Chordata > Mammalia > Artiodactyla > Cervidae > Odocoileus > Odocoileus virginianus. The sequence continues at coordinate 48,448,420 of NC_069692.1, forward strand.
TAATATTTAAATAATTCCCTTAGGATTTTTTTAAGTCTCTTACACTGAGAATAGCAGCACATGCATTTATCCAACAAGCACCTGTTGAGTGCTGACCACCTCAAGGCACTCCTGTGCCAGGCTCTGAGGAGTCGGGGTGACCAAAGCAGATGAACTCCTGCCCTCGTGGAGTCTGCACTCCGGTGGAAAGCGGTGCACAGCGCACCAGTATGTGAGAGGAGCAGTGTGCCAGGGGCAGCAGACACCGGAGAGAAACATAAAGGAGAAGTGGGCAGGGAGGGCAGGGGGAAAGGCAGGGCGCGTCGCTGCCACTCGGACCAGAGACGGGAAGGAGGCAGGGGGACAAGCCCTGCAGGCACCGGGGCATGGGATGGCAGCGCGGGGACCGCTGGCCACAGGACTGAGAGGGAGGACGTGCTCCCCCAGCTGAAGGCCACCCTGACACACATCTCAAAAGTGCTGAAGGCATGCCTAAGAAACGCCAAGGAGGCTTCTGCGTTTGTTTTTAACACTGCCTATGAACGGCCACTTTTACATCCCCACATCAAATACAGTAATAAAACAGGTACTACTAAATATTTGTAAATGGTTAAAAGCAGAGACATCACTTTGCCAACAAAGGTCCATGTAATCAAGGCTATGGTTTTTCCAGTAGGTATGTATGGATGCAAGAGCTGGACCATAAAGAAGGCTGAGCACTGAAGAATTGATGCTTTTGAACTATGGTGTTAGAGAAGACTCTTGAGAGTCCCTTGGACTGCAAGGAGATGGAACCAGTCAATCCCAAAGGAAACCAACCCTGAATATTCACTGGAAGGACTGATGCTGAAGCTGAAGCTCCAATACTTTGGCTACCTGATGTGAAGAGCCCACTCACTGGAGAACTCTGATGCTGGGCAAGATTGAAGGTGGGAGAAGGGGACGACAGAGGATGGGATGGTTGGATAGCATCACGGAGTCAATGGACATGAGTATGAGCAAAGTCTGGGAGATAGTGAAGGGCAGGGAAACCTGGCATGCTGCAGTCCATGGGGTTGCAAAGAGTCGAACACAACTGAGCGACTGAACAACATCAACATGGTCTCTAGGAATGAACCAAGCACAATCAGTGTGTGTGTGTCTGTGTCTGTGTGTCTGTCTGTGTATATTTATATCCATGTGTGTGTGTCTGTGTGTTTAGGTGTGTGTCTGTGTATATTTATATCCAGCATTTTATTTCAGTGTCCAGCACATGCCTAGTAAGAATGAAAGACAGACAGTAAAAGATAAAGCTGGGTAAGAAAAATAACGAAAGGAAATGTTTTGGAAATGCACTGTTTTTCCATCAGGCACTGGAATGGGTAGTTACAAGGCAAAAATAAAATTGTAATCTACCCCCTACTCTTTCCAAAATTTCATTTCAAGTCTAACTGCAGGATACAGAACAGACAAACATACTCACAGAGGCTCATTATCTTAAGAAAGCTGGTTGTGTTTGCAAACACTCTGATTTGAACCCAAAGCTTTCCTTAAATATGTGACACTTTCCTGTATTTGTCAATCCTAACAAATGGAAAATGTATCCCTGATATTACTGGGACAACTGATGAGATCTGAGTAAGGTCTATGGGACAGGTAATAGAATTGTATCAATAGTAATTTCCTGATTTTGGTAATTTATGACTTTAAAAAATTCCTTGTTTTTAGAAAGTAAACACTGACACTAAGATTATAGGAGCATTTTGCTTGTAACTTATCCTCACACAGTTCATAAAAAATAACATGCTTGTTTATGTACTAAAAAAGGAGCAAATGTGGTAAAATGCTAGCATTTGGAGACTAGATAAAAGATGACGGAGAGTACTACATCAATAGTTGCCTTCATTTCATTAAATGTTTTCACTTGTAGAAATGAATAAATGAAACAGAAATTTATGCATTACCACTCAACAGACAACTGTAATAAAAAAAATTTAGAAAAAATTTATCCCTGTATTTATACAACTTCTCTGAACATAAGTTTCTTCTCTGAAAATAAAAATACCACCATCTCCCATATTCAAATGATCACTACAAACACCCTTCCTGGCTCACATCATTTACTACTGATACAGGCCATGATTTTGGCTTCAAAATCTTCAATTGCCTTAAATCATGCTATTTCAATGACTATATGATACAAAATAACCTATTTAAGGAGAAATAGCACATTAAAAGCACACATTAGACACTTCTCAAGAAGAGAAACACAGAAAGTCCTTTTTATAAAGGAAGAAAGGTGGTATCTCTCTAACACCAATCTCTTCTCTAAGCATCAGATTCTTGATAACCAACCGGGCTACCACAGTGCCATGTCCAAGACAGAGTTCGCCTCTCCACGGAGCACCCCCTCCCACGTCTGGCCCCCGTCCCTCACACACAGCTCCTCCTGACTCCGCCAATTCAGTTGGTGGCAACACTATCCACCTGATGACTCCACAAACAGGTCATCCTTACTCCTCTCTTTCAGCCTCCACAACCATTCAATCAAACAAAAGTTTTAATCATTTTAGCTGTTCTGTTGCTGCTATTTATTTATTTTTTTGGCTACATTGCACAACTTGCAGGATTTTTCCCAACCAGGTTAAACTCAGGCCACAGCAGTGAAAGCCCAGAATCCAAGCCACTAAGACACCAGGGAACTCCCCATTTCAGTCACAGTTATTTTTCAAGTCCGCGACTCGAACCTCGTCCCAGCCGGGCCTCCGCCCCTGTTCAGGAGCTCACCAAGCACCACCCGGAGCGCTACACTGTACAACGTCCTCAGAAACAGCTTCCTAACCCCAAACATTGCCTCTCAGATTTATGAACCCAGCAAAGTTTAATTCCCCTAAACATCACCTAACAAGGCACTTCAGCTTCACCTATCTCCCTAGCCTCATCTTTTGCTAGATTCATTTCCATTAACAACAAAATATTTTTAAGATTTCTCCTAACTACTTAATTATTACATTTTGGGTTTTAGCTTCTAGTTAAGTTACTTCTAATCTTTCTTTCAGCATAAGCTCTCTGAAAACCTCAAAAACATTTAGATACATATTCCACAGCAGATACAAAATTTAAAAATTCTCTAACTCAAAAGCCTTGTGAAAAAACAAATCATTAAGAAAAATGGATCAGAGTTATCAGAAATACAAGGTTAATCTGGGCCTATGGGCAACTTTCCTACAAGTTTAAAAGTGAAGTAAGGCTGAAAGTGTTACTCTTTCAGTCGTGTCTGACTCTCTGTGACCCCAAGGACTGTAGCCCACCAGGCTCCTCTGTCCATGGAATTCTCCAGGCAAGAACAGTGGAGTGGGGTGCCACTCTCTTCTCCAGGGGATCTTCCAACCCAGGGACCAAAGCGGGGTCTTCTGCATTGCAGGCAAATTCTTTACCATCTGAGCCACACTAATATCCCCAGCTTATCACTAAACAAAGAAATTTAAACTGAAATAGGAGAAGACTGTATATATTAATGTTACCTAGTAGCACTGACCAAGAAAAAGCAGAAACACTAGAGAGAGTTTGTGGAGAGGAGGGAGCACTATTCTGCTTTAGTCATTTCTCTCACAAAATCTGCTCTGTGAAAATCAGCAAATGCAAGTCATATAGCTTCTTCTTTCCCAATAAACAACACAAACAGATGAAGGTGGTCAAAAGGCTGAAGCGTTTAGATCTAAGGTAGAAAGCACCAGGGATGTAATGTACAATGATGACGCCAGTTAACAGTGCTGTATGATGGGCATGCTGCTGAAGAGCAGATTGAGTTCTCATCACAAGGTAAAACAAGCACACCTCCATGCACATTTACTTTCATCTATGAGACGGTGGAGTTAACAGAACTCCCTGTGGTAATCACTTCTCAATGTCTGTAAGAGAAATCATCATGCTGTACAGCTTACACTCACACAGCAGTGCATGCCAACTGTTCCACAATAAAACCAGGAAAAAACTATCATTCCTTTTAACTCAAAAAATGTTTAATATAAATCATTATTTTAAGTTCAACATCCTTTTCTTATCAAAATAATAAATCATATGCTCTGTCATAGATAATTTCAAAAAATTCTAGAGAATGGCTAAAAATGGACACATTCAGAGATGAAGTTTATTCATTTTGTCAGATTAAAATCAAGCTCAAAATGTTGCGTGTTTATGTGATAAAAATGTAACAAAATCTACAAAATCTAAATTCCAGTACAACTAAATTTACTGTTATCAAAACTTAACTTATAACAAAAGAAATTATTAATGGCAAAAACAGCTGATGAAAGCCAACTACTGCTAAGATCACAGGGAAACCCAGAACAAGGAAAGACAAATATATCTGGTAAAATACAAACTGTTAGATTCCTAATCATCGATTTTATTCTAATATTCTTCTAATTCCCAATGATTAACTCTAGAAACTATACTGAACATTCACTTCACTCAGTTGCTCAGTTGTGTCCAACTCTTTGTGACCCCATGAACTGCAGACTGCTCTGTCCATGGAATTCTCCAAGCAAAAACACTGGAGAGAGTTGCCATTCCCTTCTCCTTCTCCAGGGGATCTTCGTGACCCAGGAACCAAACTCGGGTCTCCCACACTGCAGGCAGATGCTTTACTGCCTGAGCCACCAGGGAAGCCCATATTGAACACTGATCTCCTGAATATACCCTACACCTGTACATTAGCAACTCAACTATTCCACTTTTTCTCTCATTTCTGAAACCTAGAATCCATTATTATTATTCATTCATGCCAAATTTCTAACAACACTCCCAACATAAAACAATTCAGAGGATGGTGTGGGCATCCTAATCTTAATTAACAGTGGGTGCCATCTGGCAGTATGACAAACTTTTCCCCTTTGTTTATTAATACAGAAGCATTAAATAAAAACTGTTATACAATTTTTAAAATTTTAACTATGAAAATACTTAAGTGTACGGAAAAGCAAACAAAGGAGCAGCACAGTGCTTTGGCGACCCTATCTGTGAGACGGTGCTGAAAACAGATGGTAAACAGTAATAGCTGCAGGAAACATCAAGGGGGATAATCTGCATCAAACAGTATCTGACACACAGTCAGCCCTTGATAAGTATTAATTCTTCATTAATTTATAACCCAATTAAACATGCTAGGCATTACCCTCTGAAGATTGGCCTAAAGGTTAAGATTTTTCATTTTAATTTTAAAGCAAGATCACTTGGATCATATTAAAACAAAAACTAAAGCAATAAACCCCAACAATAAATGTTTCTTAAAAGAAATTAAAATAAGATCCACCAGCGCTGTTGCCAAAATCTTGACCTAACACCAGGCCAAGATCTGAAAAGAATCAGAATTTTGGTGCCTCTGTTTCCCTTTGGGTGTTTCTAACTGCACCATTATCCAAAACTTCTTAAATTTTCTCTGGCCTTAACCAAGGGCCACCACTCATCGCCAGCCAGGCCTTCATTCCTTGGTAAACGTGCCAAACTGCCACACGGCACACCACTGCAGCGGGCCCTGGGTTCACGCAGCAATCACTCACTGAAGGCAGCCTGACAGCTCTTCTACAGAAAGACCTGGGTTTGAATCGCCAGGACAGTAAGGCTGTGCAACTACAGACAAGTAAGACGGCTCCTCCAAACCTAAGTTTCCAAAACTACTAAATAGGGCAATTTCATCTACACCCTTTAGGGTCCCCTGAAATTACAGCACCTGGCATATGTCAACTTCAGTCCCCTTTACGGACAAGGCTGTCTTGACACTCCTTAAACATTTCAAGTGATAAAATCTTACCATCCTAGAGCCTACACCAATCACATGCAATTATATCTATTAGAAAATTCTCTATTATACTAATATGAAAATGCCACAAGTTCAAAGGAGTAAAAGATCAGATGAGCAGAAACAGCTGGAGGCAGCTTCATGAATGTGCCATGAGTGTAACCTGAAGGAGGCCTGGGAAGATGAATAAGACTCAGGTGAGCAGAGGAGACTCAGAAGGCTAATCATTCAGTCAGTCATTCATTAACTTACTGTCATCAAAAATGTGCTGAATGCTTATTACATACCAAAAACTTGCTAGATGGTGGGAATCCAGTAGGAAAACAGAACAGATTAAAGTCCCTTCCTTCATAAACTGCATGTTCCAGTGGAGCAAGAGATACAAACAAGTCAGAAAATGTTCAGGATGTCAGCCTATGATAAAGGTTATGGAGGAATAAAAAATTAAGCAAGTATGGAGAACAGCAAGCACTCAGAAAAAAGACAGGATGCTATTTTCAATACAAGCACTAGGGAACACAACACTGATGAAGTGGCATTTGAGGAGAGCCCCAAGACAAGGAGACAAGCAGATATCTGCAAACAGCATTCCGGATGGAGAAAATAAAAAGCACAAAGGCCCTGGTGCAATTCCAATAGGATTAAAAACTACACGCAAGTATGGTGAAGGCACACAGTAGCTTTGGTAAACAGCATCTAACAAAACACAAAGGATGAGAGCAACAGTGAAAATACAGGCTGAAGGCACTGCAAAGAGTCTGGGCTCCTAAATCTGACGTTACGATGTTAGCAACAAGGACTCATTGAACAGATGAACAGGCCAATGAAATGAATGAAATCATACCTTAAGAAGAGGCATAATGAATACTCAATTACTTATTTTGCTATTATTACCTGTTAACTACACAGGAACAAAAAATAACTTGCTTTTTCTTCATCTTCTTCAGATACTGGCTCAATTAACATCAACTTTCAACATTAAGTGAAAAAATGAATTTTAATAGTGTCTATTTCTCAGATATATATTTTACATATTTTTAAAAAAGCCTTGGTATGGGCAAAGTAGAAACTGTTGGCTAACATGATAATCAGAATTAGCTATGAAGTTCAACAACTTTCTTGTCTTTCAAGTTCACAAATAATGGAGATGGTCGATTAAGCCCACTTAAATGTCTTTGGTATCAGTAAGAAATCAATGAAAACATTGATGTATCAAGATTTCAACAAATATCACTGTGGAACATATTAGTCTTGCTTGCATTTTTAGCATGAAGAATCAATGTGAAGACTAAGCCAAATTCCGTACCCGTTTGAGAACTGCATGCTCTAATTACATACACAGATGTTTTCAATAGTACAAAATAGAATGATATGATCTCTGAAATATGAAGTATATAATAATATGCTGTAGAGTATAATCATGTTTTAATTTGACTTGAAAAAAATCTGTGATATCAACAGTCAGCAACGTAACATCAAATTTACATCTGAAGAGCTCATCGTAGGAGACTTCCTCCACACATCTGGTCAGCCTGCAGGGGACAAGGACTGGGTGGGTGGATCGCCTCGGAGGCATCACCAGTCAGCAAGGCCAGCCTGGAACGGACCCTGGGGCTGCAGGGCACGTTCTGCCATCTCCTCCTGTGTTGTGCCAGTAGCTCGAAGTCTTACAAGAAAACAAATGCTTTGAATAAATTCAGTACAACTATTCTCTCCAAGAAGCCTAGGGAAAGTTAAAGTTTCAGTAAAAAGAAACTAAAGCTTTAAAAGTAATTTTCTTTCCCTGCCCCTTTACTAAAATACTCTACTGAGTTCCGTTTCTAGCCAACATGAAGGAATGGCCACTGAATTTACCCTACTGATTTAAAACAAAAAACTTAAAAACCAGACAAACTATGTAAGACAACATTCCTGAAGAGACTGGGAGCCAAGAGATGGAAGACCAAGAGCGTCCCGCCTAGGGAAAGTCCCCGCCACGCCATGGCAGATGAAAAACAAAGCCGGGAGCCGCCCGGGGTCTCCCTATGGAGATGATGGAGCTAGGAAGCCAGAGACCAAGGTCACTAGACTTTCCACGGCAGAGGACAGAAGAGAAGGGATGCACACGGAGGACACCCCAGGTCTACTATTAATGCACAATTTCCTGCACAAATGTCAGGAAACCAGAGGGCAGAAAAAGAAATCCCAGAACTAGAGGGAACACGGCAGAGGGAAAACTGTAAAGCTCCAAACAGGAATCGTGTCTGTGCCCATTGATCAGACCAAAGACCTCAACACTCATGGAGCACCAGACGTGGAATTCAGAAGAATGTTGCCTCATCTGCTGGAAAAACTAAATCTAAAGTAAATGCTACTCTAGCTTCTCCTAAAAAAACAATAAAAGCAAGATTTGAAAGGATTGGACTATTTCCAAATAACTGAATCCAGAATCAACAAGCAAAATTCACAGTATCTAGCATCCAATAAAAAATTATTAGGCATGCTAAGAAGCAAGAAAATACTATCTACAGACAGGAGAAAAGTCAATCAGTTGAAACTGACCCCCAAATTACATAATGATAGGATTAGTAGGCAAAGACATTAAAAACATTATTATTACCCATGATTTTCATACATCCAAGAAGTTACAGAAAAGAATGAACAAATTAAGTAGAGGCATGGAACTGGATAGGGAGAGAAATATATTCATGTATGCACACGCGCGCGCGCGTGCACACACACACACACACACACAGCTACAGTTGCAAACTTTTAATCCCAGAAGTAAAAAATACACTGGAGAGAATTAAGAGATTAGACAACACAGAAAAATAAAAACTAAAGAATCTGAAGATAAAGCAATAGTAACTATCCAAAATGAAACAAAAAGATTAAAAAAAATAAATAAAAGAAACCCACACTATGGGCTATGCAACAGCTTCAACTGCTTAATTAACTTTAAAAAAAAATATCTATGTATCTGGCTGCCTCGCGTCTTAGTTGTAGCACAGTGGATCTTCACTGCACCATGTGGGATCCTCTCTTGCAGCACCGACTCACCAGCTGTGGCGTGCATGCTCGGCAGCTGTGGCTGCAGGCTGAGCCGCTCCAGGACGCCTGGGCTCTCAGCTCCCCAACCAAGGATCAAACCTGTGTCCTCTGCACTGCAAGGTGGATCCTTAACACCCAGACCACCAGGGCAGGACCCCTAGTTAAATCAGAATTCCTGAACTAAGAAAGGAAGCCAATGGGAAAAATAAAACAAGATTAAAGAAATGACTGAAGAAATATGCTAAATTTTGTGAAAACTATAAACGTGCAGAACCATTCAGAACCTCAAAGAATCCCAAACACAAGAAACTTGAAAAAAAGTCACTCAAAGGTACATCATAGTATAATTGCTTAATGAATGAATAGAAAAATCTTAAAAGCAGAGGAGGGGAAAAAAATACATTATGTACAAAGAAACAAATACAATGAGGACAGATTTCTAATCTGAGACAATGCAAACTAGAAGACAGTGAAACCTTTTAAAAGTACTGCAAGTAAAATACTTCCCACAACTGTTTACCTGGCTAAAATATCTTTCAAAAACAAAAATGACATAAAGATTAGGACAGAAATCAGTGAAATGGAAAATAGAAAAACAACAAAGAAAAGCAATGAAAGCGAAGATGATTATTTGAGGATATTAATAAAATTAATAAACCTGTAGAGCAACTGATTAGAAATAAAAGAAAACACTAGTGACCAATATCAGCAATGAGGGAGGTGATGTTATTACAGATCTTACAGATATTAGAAACAAAGGCCTAGTATGAGCAACTTTAAGCTATTAAGTTCACCAATTCCTTGAAAGACATAAATGAGCTCTTTCTCTAGGAAAAGATAATCTAAATAGCTCAGTATCTATCAAGGAAATTGATCAATAGTTGAAAATCTTCCAACAGCAACCACAACCACACAAAGTCCCAAAACCAGAGAGCTTCACTAGGGAAATCTACCAAATAGTTAAAGAATGATACAAATTCTATGTAAACTCTTCAGGAAACTGGGGGGAAAGGGGTGAAGGGGTACTATTTCCCAATTTATTCTATGAAGCCAACACAACCCTGACACCAAAACCAGAGGGCATCAGAAGAAATCAAACTCGCAGATAAACACTCTGCATGAATAATTGCAAAAATTCTCAACAAAACGTTAGCAATTAAAATCCTGGAATATATGAAAAAGATAATAGATCAAGACCAAGAATAATGGGGCCCAGAAATATAAGGTTATGTTAATATGTAAAATCAATATAATTCACTATGTTAAATAAACATAAAAGAAAAAACTATTATGATCTCAGTAAGTGCAGAAAAGATATATGATAAAATCTAACATCCATTTCTGATTTTTTAAAAAACCTCAGCAAACTAGGCAAGAAGGAAATTTCCTCACCTTGATTAAAAACATCTATGAAAAATGAAAAGCTAATATCATATTTAGGGGTAAAAGTCTGAACGCTCTCACATTTAATGTAACATCATGAACGAGACAAGCAAGTCCATTCTCTCCATTTCTATTATACTGAAGGTTCTAGCTAGTGAAATAAAAGGAAAATTAAGGCAACAAAATTACAGAGGAAGTAAAAACTGTCTTTACTTGAGGATGACAATCATCTACATAGGAGATCTAACAGAACCCATAAAAAGCTACTAAAACAAGTATGTGAGGTTTAGCAAGGATATAAGATAAATATGGGGGGAAAAACTATTATATTTCTACATTCCAACAAGAATCAGAAATTGAAATTTTAGAAATATTTATTAGGTTCTGCAAAAGTAACTGAGGTTTTGCACTGCTGAACTTTGTCACTTGACATTGGAATATGTTCTTAAATAAATGTAGTTATGTTATATATCATTTTAATGCACATTTCTTGCTTTATGTATTTTGCTAATGACTTATTACTTGCTGTGTATTTCATATTTATTTTAGACTCAGGGAAATACTGTTAGTCAAAAAACTAATTCAAGTGATTTTCTTATTCGAGTTCAAAATGGATTGTAAAGCAAGTACTTGCAACTTCAACGATGCATCTGGCCAGGAACTGCTAAAGAACATACAGAGCAGTGATGGTTCAAGTTTTGTAAAGGAGACGAGAGCCTTGAAGATGGGCGCAGTGGCCGGCCATCGAAAGTTAACAACAACCAACTGACAAGCTTACCAAAGCTGCTTCTCTTACAACCACACAAGAAGCTGACGAAGAACTCAATGCCTACCATTCTGTGTCAGCCAGCTTCTGGAGCAAACTGGAACGGTGCAAAGCCTTGATAAGCGGGTGGCTCACGAACTGACCACAAACCCAAAAACATTTGTTCTGAAGTGTCCTCTTCTCTTATTCTATGCAACAACAATGAACCATTTCTCGATCAGACTGTGATGGGCGACAAAAAGTGGATTTTATACAACAACCAACGACAACAAGCTCAGTGGCTGGCCTGAGACGAAGCCCCAGAGCACTTCCGGAAGCTAAATGTGCACCAAAGAAAGGTCATGGCCACTGTCTGGGGGACTGCTCCTCGTCTGATACACCATAGCTTTCTGAATCCCAGAGAAATCATTACATCTGGGAAGTATGCTCAGCAAACCAATGAGATACACTGAAAACTGTGAAGTCTGCAGCCGGCACTGGTCAACAGAATGGGCCCAATTCTTCTCCATGATGATGCCCAACACAACCAACACTTCAAAAGTTGAACAAATTGGGCTACGAAGTTTTGCCTTATCTGCATATTCATCTGACCTCTTGTCAACCACCACTTCTTCAAGCATATGGAAAAATCTTTATCTCCTACTCAGTTTTGCTGTGAACCTAAAATTATTGTAAAAAGTCTATTTTTCAAAAGTCAATAGTAAAAGAAAATAAATTAGAAAATGAAAGACATGAACAGGTATCTCACTGAAGAGGATACACAAGTGGCAAATAAGCACATGAAAAGCTGTTCAACATCATTAGCCATGAGGGAAACACAAATCAGTACCACTCAGCATCACTGCACATCGAACACAATGGCTAAGATTAAAAAAACAAAAAGCAACAACGCCATATGCTGACAAAGATGTAGAGATGCAGATCACTCATACATTGCTGGTACAAATATTACATAACACAGCCATCTTGGAAAAGTCTGCCAGTTTTGCAATGAGTCAAACATGCAGTAACCATACAACTCACCACCTGCACTACTAAGCACTCACCAGAGAAGTGAAAACTGACGCAAATGTACAGCGTCATCTATGAGGGTCAAGACTGGAAAGAGCCCAAAGGTCCTCGCAAATGTGACTGATCATACAAACTTCGGGACACACATACATAAGCTCCACTCCTCACTAAAACACATAGAAAGCACGAGTCACACTGTCACAAAGTCTTAGTTTCTCTACTCTAGCTCTGATCTATAGCTTTCTATGGGAAAAGATGCTATCACCTCAACTAAATGGCACACAGAAAATATGACCAGTATTTTTAACCCAACTTTAATCTTTGAAACAGACAAAACACTAGAAATGCTCAATGCTCTACACTGAGGAAACTGCACTGTGACCATTTGGTAATAAACGTGCAGAAATTACATGGTACAAAAAAAAACTTAACAAACTCTTACTAAACATATTCCCTCAGTTAACTAGGATTCTTCCCTGATAAACTGTTTTCATGTGAAAAGGGTATATGCCAAAGAAAGAAATTCATTGTAAATGTAAGAACAAAGACGACTTCATGAAAATGATAATCCTTGCTATTTAAAATTTAAAAATCAGAACAGCACTGTCAATTGAACTTTCTGAGATACAAAAACATTCTTTAATCTTCGCTGTCCAACACAGTAGCTATTAGCATTACATGCGGCTTTAGGGCCTTTATACGCAGTCAGCAAGACTAAGGAGGAACCGAGTATTTAAGTTCAATTAAACAGCATATGGCTAGTGGCCACCACACTGGACAAAGCAGATCTGGAGCTTGAAGAAAAGTTCAGAAAAGAATACAAACACAAGCAATATAAAAGTAATCATCAGAGTTTCCCTGTTGGCTCGGCAGTAAAGAATTTGCCTGCCATTGCAGGAGTCACGAGGCCAGTCCCTGGTCTGGGAAGATCCCACATGCCACAGACCACAGAGCCCGTGCCCCACGACCACCGAGCCCACGCCCCACGAGTACCAAGCCCGTGCCCCACGGCCGCCGAGCCCGCGCCCCACGAGTACCAAGCCCGTGCCCCACAGCCGCCGAGCCCGCGCCCCACGAGTACCAAGCCCGTGCCCCACGGCCGCCGAGCCCGCGCCCCACGAGTACCAAGCCCGTGCCCCACGGCCGCCGAGCCCGCGCCCCACGAGTACCAAGCCCGTGCCCCACGGCCGCCGAGCCCGCGCCCCACGAGTACCAAGCCCGTGCCCCACGGCCGCCGAGCCCGCGCCCCACGACCACTGAGCCTGTGCTCCACCGCTGCCGGCCGGGCCGGGAGCCTGCGCTCTGCACTGAGGCCCTCCACACCCGCTCGCCACAACCAGGGAAAGCCCAGACAGCAGTGAAGACCCAGAACAGCCCAAAGAAAATTAATTAAATTATGAAAAGTTAATCACCAGTATTGCGGACAGAGGAGGTCTATTTCTCACCCACGGCACTACAGGCCTTTGAGGCAGAATATCATTGTACCCGACTTCCATAAGGAGAACAGAGTCCTTTCAAACAATAAAGATGTTTGTCCCCAAATGTGAGTTTTTTCTGGCCACTCTTGATATAGGGTATTATTTCATTCAAAGAAATAAATAATAATTTGACTGAGGCCACAGAGTTCAGCGCAACAGTACATTTTCACCAGCAGAGGGCAGAGAGACGCCACAATGCCACACAATGCCGATTTCAATGTCCACATGTATCGAACTCAGACACTTAGTATATTCACTTCCACAGAAGGAACAGTATTCCTTGAAGTAAGAGTAAAAATGTGTTAAAAGAAATGTATATTTTTCAAAAATAAACAGGTCTCTCCAGAAAAGTTCCTGTCAATGTTACCAGTTAACTAAACTCCTCTAATGTAACAAAATAACCCTGGGAAATAAAATGTCAACCACGCCTTAGTTTCAAGGCCATTCACACATGTATTAACACTATCCAAGTTCTAAATAATTTTCCTCCTAGTATTAAAAGTTGTCAGAATCCATGGGAAGACAAAGGAGTTGATTCAAAAGTAAACCTAACACAAAAAACCAACGGACTCGGCAAAGGTGATTCTCAGGAAAGGCGCTGAGAACGGCCCAGGCGCCCGAGGATGACCTGGGAGAGGCCCACAGGGCAGCAGGTTAGGCTTCAGAGTCCCTCGGGGAGCTGGGGAAACAGCCTTCCCGCCCCAGGCCCTGTACAGCCCCAGGGCCGCGAGCACTGCCCGCCTGAGGCCCCCGGGGCTCCCCTCCCTCCGCCCTCCTCCCTGAGTCCCCACCTCTACCCGGAGCCTGCCCGCCAGCGCCCGCCACGGCCTCAGAGACCCCCAGGGCAGGCCTCCCGGGGCAGGCAGGCCCAGGGCATCAGCACCCCTGCCGACCCCCCTCGTCTCCCCAGGCAGCCGTCCCAGCCCCTCCCTCCCCAGACTGAGGGTGCTCCGCTCCCTGCTCAGCTCTCCCTCGCTCCCTGGCTCCCAGGCAGGCCCTCAGCTCTGTGCTGCTTCTTGCTGCTGTTCAGTCGCTATGTCCAAACATTTGCGCCCCCACTGACGGCAGCACGCCAGGATTCCCTGTTCACCAATTCCCGGGAGTTTGCTCAAACTCTTGTCCACTGAGCCAGTGATGCCCATCCAACATCTCGTCCTCTGTCATCCCCCTTCCTCCCGCCTTCAATCTTTCCCAGCATCAGCGTTCGCATCAGGTGGCCAAAGTACTGGAGCTTCAGTTTCAACATCAGTCCTTCCAATGAACACTCAGTGCTGGTTTCCTTTAGGATGGACTGGTTGGATCTCCCTGCAGTCCAAGGGACTCTGTGCTAGGGTCTGCCAATCCTCTTAGAGTGGAGGCTCCTGCAGGACAGAGCTGGGAGAGCTCCTGTCCTACGCCTGCTCCAGGAGACCAGCAGACAAAGGGTAAAAACTACAAAGAAACGTCACTACCTTCTGTTCCTCAGCTTTCCAAAAAGTATTCTTGAGTGGAGGTAGTCCCAGGCTCTGCTCAATTTCGCTGTTTACCAGACAAAACACAATTCACAAATGCTTCCTTCAAAGTCATAAAAATGACTGAATGCTAAAAAGCAAAAAGGCCTGGCATTAATTGTCAAGTCCTTGCTTTGTGCAGGACACTTCACAAGTTCACTTAATCCTCACAACTCCCTGACTCAGGCATCACCATTTGACATGTAGTGACACTGAGGCTTAAAAGTTTAAACATTCCCACCACAAGGAAGAAACAGGGGAGGGGGGAGGAAAGGGAGGGAGAGAGGGAAGAAGGAAGGAAAAGAAGAGAAAAGAAACTCCAGAGACAACAATGAGAGAGCTGATTTCAACGCAGAGGCCCATGCTCTGAGCTACTGAACTAGGATGCCTCTCAAGGGTAAAGGCAGACCAAAAGTTAGGAAATACATAACTACATTATTTTTATTATATTTATATTAAACTTAGGAAAAGGGAATAAATATGTTCAGCTCAGTTGCTCAGTCATATCCAACGCCAGGCTTCCCTGTCCATCATCAACTCTCGGAGCTTACTCAAACCCATGTCCACTGAGTTGATGATGTCATTCAACTATCTCATCATCTGTCATCCCCTTCTCCCGCCTTCAATCTTTCCCAAAATCAGGGTCCTTTCCAATGAGTCAATTCTTCACATCAGGTGGCCCAAGTATTGGAGCTTCAGCATCATCAGTCTTTCCAGTGAATATTCAGGATTGATTTCCTTTAGGATTGACTGGTTTGATCTCCTTGCAGTTCCAGGGGCTCTCAAGAGTCTTCTCCAACAACACAGTTCAAAAGCATCAATTCTTTGACGTTCAGCTTTCTTTATGGCCCAAATCTCACATCCATACATGACCACTGGAAAAACTATAGCCTTGACTTGATGGACATTTGTTGGCAAAGTAATGTCTCTGCTTTTTAATATGCTGTCTAGCTTGGTCATAGCTTTTCTTCCAAGGAGCAAGTGTCTTCATTTCATGGCTACAGTCATCATCTGCAGTGATTTTGGAGCCCAAGAAATGAAAGTCTGTCACTGTTTCCATTGCTTCCCCATCTATTTGCCATTGAGTGATGGGTCCAGATGCCATGATCTTAGTTTTCTGAATGCTGAGTTTTAAGTCAACTTTTTCACTATCCTCTTTCACCTTCATCAAGATGCTCTTTAGTTCCTCTTTGCTTTCTGCCATAATGGTGGTGTCATTTACATATCTGAGTTTATTAATATTTCTCCTGGCAATCTTGATCCCAGCTTGCACTTCATCCAGCCCGGAATTCTGCATGATGTACTCTGCATAGAAGTTAAGTAAGCAGGGTGACAATATACAGGCTTGACGTATTTCTTCCCCAATGTGGAACCTGTCTGTCATTCCATGCCCGGGGTTCTAACTGTTGCTTCTTGACCTGCATACAGATTTCTCAGGAAGCAGGTCAGGTGGTCTGGTATTCCCATCTCTTGAAGAATTTTCCACAGTTTGTTGTGATCTACACGGTTAAAGGCTTTAGCATAATCAATAAAGCAGTAGTAGATGTTTCTCTGGAATTCTCTTGCTTTTTCTATGATCCAACAGATGTTGGCAATGTGATCTTTTGTTTCTCTGCCTTTTCTAAATCCAGCTTAAACATCTGGAAGTTCACAGTTCACATACTGTTAAAGCCTGGCTTGGAGAATTTTGAGCACTATTTTGCTAGCGTGTAAGATCAATACAACTGTGCAGTACTTTGAACATTGTTTGGCATTGCCCTTCCTGGGGACTGGAATGAAAACTGACCTTTTCCAGTCCTGTGGCCACTGCTGAGTTTTCCAAATTTGCTGATATATTGAGTGTGCAGCACTTTCACAGCATCATCTTTTAGGATTTGAAATAGCTCAACTGGAATTCCATCACCTCCACTAGCTTTGTAGTGATGCTTCCTAAAGCCCACTTGACTTTGCATTCCAGGATGTCTGGCTCTAGGTGAGTGATCACACCATCATAGTAATCTAGGTCATTAAGATCTTTTTTAAACAGTTCTGTGCATTCTTGCCACCTCTTCTTAATCTCTTCTGCTTCTATTAGGTCCATCCCATTTTTGTCCTTTATTGTGCCTATCTTTGCATGAAATGTTCCCTTGGTATCTCTGATTTTCTTGAAGAGATCTCTAGTCTTTCCCATTTTATTGTTTTCCTCTATTTCTTTGCCCTGATCACTGAGGAAGGCTTTCTTATCCCTCCTTGCTATTCTTTAGAACTCTGCATTCAAATGGGTATATCTTTTCTTTTCTCCTTTGCCTTTCCCTTCTCTTCTTTTCTCAGCTATCTGTAAGGCCTCTTCAGACAACCATTTTGCATTTTTGCATTTCTTTTTCTTGGTGATGGTCATGATCATCATCTCCTGTTCATCTCCTGTGCAGTGTCACAAACCTCCGGCCATAGTTCTTCAGGCACTCTATCAGATCTAATCCCTTGAATCTATTTGTAAATTCCACTGTATAATCATAAGGTTTGATTTAGGTCATACCTGAATGGTCTAATGGTTTTCCCTACTTTCTTCAATTTCAGTCTGAATTTGGCAATAAGGAGTTCATGATCTGAGCCACAGTCAGCTGCCGCTCTTGTTTTTGCTGTCTGTATAGAGCTTCTCCATCTTTGGCTGCAAAGAATATAATCAATCTGATTTTGGTGTTGGCCATCTAGTGATGTCCATGTGTAGAGTCTTCTCTTGTGTTGTTGGAAGAGGCTGTTTGCTATGACCAGTGCATTCTCTTGGCAAAACTCTGTTAGCCTTTGCCCTGCTTCATTCTGTTCTCCAAGGCCAAATTTGCCTGTTACTCCAAGTATCTTTTGACTTCCTACTTGTGCATTCCAGTCCCCTATGATGAAAAGGACATCTTTTTTGGGTACTAGCTCTAGAAGGTCTTAAAGGTCTTCACAGAACTGTTCAACTTCAGCTTCTTCAGCATTACTGGTTGGGACACAGACTTGGCTTACTGTGATACTGAATGAATGGTTTGCCTTGGAAACCAACAGAGATCTTCCTGTCATTTTCGACATTGCATCCAAGTACTGCATTTCACACTGCGGACGTACAGGTCAGCAGTGGCCTGCAGCAGGGTCAGGAGCTCTGGGTGCAGCAGACCTGTGTCACACAGCATGTGGCTAAACCCTCTTGCAGGATGTCACCAATAACCCCACCACAGAGCTGCCAAGCAGACGCCCCACAAACTGCAGAACAATTATACCAAAGAAATTCTCACACTGCTAAGAAATTTCTAGGAACCACAACAGATTTCCCAATCTGGGGATCTGGCAAAGGGACTGAGAACCCCTGGGAATTTGACTTTGGAGGCCAGTGGGATTTGATTACAGAACTTACACAGGACTGGGGAAACAGACCCTTGGAGGGCACAAACAAAACTTTGTGCACACCAGGACCCAGGAAAAAGGAGCAGTGACCCCTCGAGACTGAGCCGGGCTTGCCTGTGAGCGTCCAGGAGTCTCCAGCAGAGGCGTGGGTCGGCGGTGGCCTGCGGCAGGGCTGGGGGCACTGAGTGCAGCAGTGCCGTATGGGGCCTTATGAAGGAGGTGCCCTTACCTTCATTACCTCCACCACAGTTTGGTCAAACAACAGGGAGGGAACACAGCCCCACCCACCAGCAGAAAATTGGATTAAAGACTTACTGAGCAAGGCCCCGCCCACCAGAACAAGACCCAGTTTCCCTCTCAGTCAGTCTCTCCCTTCAGGAAGCTCCATAAGCCTCTTCTTCTCAGAGGACAGACAGACTGAAAACCACAATCACAGAAAACTAACCAATCTGATCACGTGGACCATAGTCTTATCTAACTCAATGAAACTATGAACCAAGCTGTGTAGGGCCATCCAAGCTGGACGGATCATGATGGAGAGTTCTGACAAAACGTGGTCCACTGGAGAAGGGAATGGCAAAACACTTCAGTATTCTTGCCTAGACAACGCCATGAACAACATGAAAAGGGAAAAAGATAGGACACTGAAAGATGAACTCCCCAGGTTACTAAGGTGCCCAATATGCTACTGGAGATCAGTGGAGAAATAACTCCAGAAAGAATGAAGGGATGGAGCCAAAGCAAAAACAATACCCAGCTGTGGATGTGACTGGTGACAGAAGCAAGGTCCATGCTGTAAAGAGCACTATTGCATAGGAACCTGGAATGTTAGGTCCGTGAATCAAGGCAAATTGGAAGTGGTCAAACAGGAGATGGCAAGAGTGAACGTCGACATTTTAGGAATCAGTGAACAAAAATGGACTGGAAAGGGTGAATTTAATTCAGATGACCATTACATCTACTACTGTGGGCAAGAATCCCTTAGAAGAATAAATATGTAAATAAACTCAAAATATCACAGACACTAAAAAACTAAGAAGATTCTTAGAGAACTAAAAAATCTACAAATACAGCATTCCCATGATGTTTTTCAAATGCTAATGTACTTTGGCAAAGAAGTTAAACTATGGTAATCATTTAAGGCTCCACTGGTCATCAGCACCGTATAAGATAAAAGGAGAAAATGAAATGAAGCTGCATTTTAGATCCCTGCTTCAATAGACTGTCCTAAAGTTGAAGCCTCGTCAACCCCACTTCTCACTTTGTTCAGGTGATTGAGCACCATTCAGAAACTCAGCTTAAAATCTCAGAAGTTTGAGCAAGCATGTTACCGCTTTCCTTGATTTTATTTTACTTACTTTTGGCTGGGCTAGGTCTTCATCGCTGCGTGCAGGCCTTCTCTGGAGGTGAAGAGTGGGGGCCTCTCCTGTTGTGAGCACAGGCCCCAGGCCCTGGGCTCAGCAGCTACAGCTCGAGGGCTCTAGACCCGTGGGCTCAGGAGCTGTGGCCTAAGGGCTCAGCTGCTCTGGGCCTGTGGAATCTTCCCAGAGCAGGGATCGAACTGTGTTCCCTGCATTGGCAGGAGGATTCTTATCCACTGTTCCACCAGGGAAGTCCTCTTTTGTTTACGTTTTTAGAAATATTCTAGTCTTTTCTCTGTGCAAAATTTCTCTCAAGCAGAAAGAGATTCAATATTTACAACTACCTCCCTTTTAAACTATTCTTGACAGATTCCATGATATAACATGTGCTTTTAATACAGCTTTTAATACATGTGCTTTTAATACAACAAACAGCACTCCAAGTTTTAAAGCATGTCTGCATTACTGCTATTGCCAAATCTATGTTCAAATAAACTGGCTGAGTAAATATATAATATGCAATCATTCCTCATTCTATTAATTTTTTCTTAATATTCTGCCATTACACGGATATAGTTTGGTTAAGCATAAAAACCCAGAATTTATCTCCCTTCTCATTATGTACAACAGCTGAATTTAAAGAGAATGAAAAAGCTGAAAAGCTGAGTGATACCTTATGTAAATGTCAAGGGTAACTAACACATTCCAGTTGTCCGGAAGACCATCTGCTACTCTGGCCTCACAAAGTAGAAACTGTGGTTCACCGTCATATCTTCTCACTATTAACAGCTTGATGCAAAGCATTTAATCTATTAATTAATCAGTTAATTAATCTCTAACAGGAGATTAGACCAGGTACCTGAAAGGACTCTTCTACCTCTAAACTTTCTATAATTTCAGTTACAAAAAAATGTAGATGAGAGACTGAAAAATCTGTGCAAAGTGCTTAACTATCACTTACTCGTGGACTTTTAGAACATCTAGGGGTGAACGGTGTGGCTTGCACCAAACTGAGGAATGAATATTGCCTGGAATGACAACAACTGGTTATGAGAAAAATGTGAAAATGATAAGACAACCCCACCCCCAAATGAACGAGCAAATCACAAAAGACCAGTAATGACTAACAGTATATTTGACATGTTCAATTAAATGAGTGTCAAAAAACGCTGTATGAAAGTGTGATACGTTTGCACCACTTCCATTTAATGAAACTTTTCATGAACAGGATCCTCAGTGACAGGCTGGGTGCCCACAGGAGGAGGCAAGCCGGCCCCGCTCGCCCGGCTGCACAGCCCCACTCAAGGACACCTTCCACAGAGGAGACCCACTTTCAGCAAATGAGTGCACGCACCAAGCTCTGACAGCAAGACTCTGAAACCACGAGAGTCAGAAAGCAAACACTCAACAGTGAGGAGGCAGCTCAGTTTAAAACACTTCTAAAATTACTATAAAATACTATTAGCCAGTGTGCTGTGTAGAGAACACTCCTAAACCTCCTTCAGTACCCCACTGTCCTCACTCTCGGCCAAAGACTTCACCTAGTTGTCGCTCCCACTTCAGACCCTTTCGGTCTCCCTCCGCATTAACTGCTCCACAGTCTTCCTGACTTCTCTTGTCCACAGCGAACCACCTCCCTCATCGGGTATCAAATGTTCCCCTCGGTCATGCGGTAAAAAAATTATCACCGACACACACCACACTTCCCCCCTGGTGAGACTGCCCCTTCTCGGCCATGGAGAGGGAGCTCACTGCTGGCCCCACAGCCTGCTGCCTCCAGGACTAAACCACCACGGGGGGACACGGACCCTGCGGGGCAGGGGCACCTCACCCAGGCTCCTGGATGATGACCCGAAGAAAGAGACACCACCTTCAGGAAGCCAGACAGCAGGTCACACAGCCTGGGAGCTGCTGAGGCGCACGCCAAGAAATCAGGGAGGAGAGTGGGAAGGGAAGATAGCGCGTGTGAGGAGAGCCAGGCCCAGGCCCAGGCCCAGGGACACAGCGCGAAGACAAGGCGCTAAGCCGTCAGCCGGGCTGTGCTCATTTTCCCAGGTCAGGCTGTGGGTGCGCTGCTCACGCTGAGACCAGCTGAGAGAAGCCATGGAGACAGTACCAGTGTGCTTACACCACGGCCACTCCACCCAACTTCTGGTGTGCCAGAGGACAGAGAGCTAAGAAAGCTGTATTTCTCAGATTCCTCTGCCGTTACGACTTTTGAATGAGAATGAGTTTCTACCAATTAGATGCACTCATGCAGTCAATAGCTCACTTGGTAAAGACTCCACCTGCAATGCAGGAGACCTCGGTTCAATTCCTGGGTCAGGAAGATTCGCTGGAGAAGGAATAGACTACCCACCCACTCCAGTATTCTTGGGCTTCCCTTGTGGCTCAGCTGGTAACGAATCTGCCTGCAATGCAGGAGACCTGGGTTTGATCCCTGGGTTGGGAAGATCCCCTGGAGAAGGGAAAAGCTACCCACTCAGTATTCTGACCTGGAGAATCCCCTGGACTGTACAGTCCATTGTATCGCAAAGAGTTGGACACAACTGAGCGACTTTCACTTACGTAATCAATACTTGAAAGCCAAAGTGAGATGGAGACTATCTTCCTGCCTTTCTCACTTTTTTTCTGCAAGAAAACCAGCTGGTAGAATCTCTGGTCTCTAGTCGAGTCTGGGTGAGAAGCACCGGTTTTCACGGGTGACGGGAAGACCCCACGCTCCAGTACCAGCTTGTACGTGTAGGAGGGCAGCTGCAGCCTTCTAATCCCAGGATCACAGCTAGCTTGTTGTTTTCTGACACTCAACCGCCCAAGGACAGCCTTTGGGCGTGAAGCTCCCTGGCGCATCAGTTCTGCTGTGATCTGGGACTGACTTTCCCGCCCCTCCCAGGCCTTTCACAAGGACCTAATTTCCTATATTAAAGCATTTCTGCCAACACACCTAGAGCATTCTATTTGCAGTGCTGAAGCTCTACTAAAACAACCTCAAACATACAAAAATAATATGTGATTCCAGTACTCAACGCCAGTGGCTTTTACAAACCTGACTAAACAAAGTTTTACATCAGCTAAAAAAAGAAAAAGACAAATATTGGGTGAGGCCTTATTTCCCATAAAAAAGAATCACCAAAATCACAGTGATCGTCACCAAACACTTAAGATACTACATGAAATACTTCCAAGACCACTGAGATAAATTAGCTTTGCAGATGCTGCTTGTATCATTTCATAAATAATGTCTTAAACTGGCAACATACAGCATTCTCAAGCCGAGCATGTGTCTCCCCTCGCTCAGTTCCTTATTCACTCAACAAATATTTATGAAGCACTTATGTGCCAGGAAGTATCCTAGGCAGTGAATAAGAAAGACAAAAATGCCTGACTTCATACATTCTAGAAAGGAAGACAACTATTAAACAAAATTAAGTACATACTGAATGAAGACCTAGCCTAAACAAGGTGTGGAGGCCAGGCCCACATGCACACCTGAAGGAAGAACATTCCAGAGAGAGAAAAAGGCACCAGGGCAGAGCCTGGTGAGTATATTCTGAGGCTGAGTGGGCGGTGTGGACCACCATAAGAGCTTCAGTTTTTACTCAGGCAAAAATAATGGAGGGTTTCAAGTATAGCAATGACAGGATCTAGGTACCTAACTTGACTTTTTAAATAGATCATTCTGGCAGCTGGGTTAGAACAGACCATAGAGGCAAGAATAAAGCTGGAAGACTATTTTAGCTATTGTGGGGACAACTCCAAAGTTCTGGGACTGAGCACAAAGGCGGAGCAAGATGGGGAAGTCTGCTCGAAGAGCAGGCCTGGGGGAAAAAAGATGAATTAAGTTAAGACATGTTAACTTGGAGCCACTGAACGAACAGCACATGCAGTTGGATAGACCAGTGTGGAGTTCTGGGGTGGCGGCTTTCTATCTGAAGACATCTGCCAGGGGGAGTCATCCACTTACAGTCAATAATTAAAGCAGGAGACTGGATGAGATTGGCAAAGAAGGAGTAAACACAAACAGAAGTGAAGAGGTTCAAGAACTGAGTCCTGTGGTAGATTCAAGAACTGGCTGTGCAAGTCTCCTACCTCTTCAGATTAAAAAAAAAAAATGCTATTTTGCTTAAATTAACGCTAGTTCTTTTTCTATACCCTACTATGGAAAGTCTTAAATACAGAAAGCCCTGGGTCAGGATTCATTAGTGCCTTCAGTCCAGTTCAGTTCAGTTGCTCAGTCGTGTCTGACTCTTTGTGACCCCATGAACCGCAGCACGCCAGGCCTCCCTGTCCATCACCAACTCCCGGAGTTTACTCAAAGTCATGCCCATCGAGTTGGTGATGCCATCCAGCCATCTCATCCTCTGTTGTCCCCTTCTCCTCCTGCCCCCAATCCCTCCCAGCATCAGGGTCTTTTCCAATGAGTCAACTCTTCGCATGAGGTGGCCAAAGTATTGGAGTTTCAGCTTCAGCATCAGTCCTTCCAATGAACACCCAGGACTGATCTCCTTTAGGATGGACTGGTTGGATCTCCTTGCAGGCCAAGGGACTCCTTACACAACTTCAATCTGTACGACAATCAGCAGCTGTGCCTAACACAACAGGTGTTAGGCTTAGAAAACACATGTGACATGAACACTTCTTCAGGTACCCTTAGATAAAACACAACTTAGGAAGCAGTATTAGAGGTTCTGGTGCACTTTCACAGTTTGCTGCATTTCTTTTCACTATATTCTTAAAAAAAATAGGATGAGGAAGAAGTAAAATTAGCACCACACTCATTACTACCTCTTCAGATGCTTTATTAACAACTGCTAGTCAGTACTTAAACAGCTGCACAACCCTTTTTCTGATCCAGCATCCAAAAATGACCAGGGTGTACCATAAAGAGCCAACAGCTAATTTACTTATTCCTTAATCACTGTCTTTGTAATAATAATTTATTTGAAGTTTTTTTTAACTTTTTTTGTTCTCCTGGTATGTTTATACAGCCTCTGAGTATGTTCAGAACATACGGTATATGTTGAAAAATATGCATTCAGTACAAGATTACATAAGTGTCCAGATATATACTGTCAGTCAAGACTAGTTAACAATACAGTCTTCTAACTGAAGAGGAAAAAAATGCAGATCAAAGTGAACTAAACATTTTTTAAGTCCAGAACAATCCTCCTTATTTGCTGATAGATTGTTTACTTCTTAGATACAAAAACTAGAATTTTTTTCCTAACTTTCATTATCAAAATTTTCTAAATACAGAGAGTAGCACAGTGAATAACCACATACCCAATGCCCAGATTCAACAATTGGTAGTTTCTTGCCATATTTTTATCTTTTGTGTGCTGAAGTGTCTTAAAAGTAATTTCAGGCAAAAGACATCACTCCTAAAAACTTCAGAATGAAGCTTTAAAAAATATGAATTTTCCCTCCATAATCACAATTCCCACACCTGCCAAATTAACCATAAGTTCTCAACGTCGCCTAATGCTACCTATTTTACTTCCCACAGCCATGCTTCCAAACTTTTTTTTTGGTAAAGGACTTTTTCAAAAAAAGCATCCTCTCAAGGACCATTCAGTGTGTTCAGTTATGTCTCTGATGTGCCTTTTATCTTAGAAGATACCCCCTCCCAACTTTTTCCCCATTAAACTTAGTAAAGAGATACTAAACCCAGGCTTAACATAAACAATAATTACACTCTCCACTTTAAATATTTCCAGGGAACACATACCAATATGAAATGTCTCTAATCAGCATAATGCTCCTTCCTTCATGTGAATTCTAAAAGTAACCTGAGTATGAATATTCAAGGTCTCCCATAAAGACTAGGCTTCCCAGGTGGCTCCAGTGGTAAAGAACCCAGCTGCCAATGTCGGAGACACAGGAGACGCAGCTTCACTCCCTGGGTGAGGAAGATCCCTCGCAGCAGGAAATGGCAACCACTCCAGTATTCTTGCCTGGAAAATTCCATGGGCAGAAAGGAGGCTGGCGGACTACACACCAAGGGGTCACAAGAGCCAGACACGACTGACGGACTTTCACCATAAAGATTAAAGCTCAGCTGAGTGGTACTAGCCTGAAGAC
Source organism: Odocoileus virginianus (assembly GCF_023699985.2). NCBI lineage: Eukaryota > Metazoa > Chordata > Mammalia > Artiodactyla > Cervidae > Odocoileus > Odocoileus virginianus. Next base: position 48,474,138 of record NC_069692.1, read on the forward strand.
CTGTTTCCAAGGTGTGACGTAACAGTAAGCACTGCTTGGGACTGATACTCTCCCTCTACAAAAACTCAAACTCAAAGAACCTGATGTGATTTGCTTTATTCAATTTGAACATATAGTAACTTCAGCTGTTATATACTAATATATACACATATGTTTTACACATTCATTTAAACATACGAAGCTTTTTTACATGTTTTTCCAATTACATTTATCTCTCAGGCTGCAGACTATCACCATACTTCAAATATCTGGTAACAGTTTCACTATGAAATTTAAGAACTTCTATGATGTTTTTGGCCTGTTAATGTGCCTTGTAATTTTTTCTTGATGGCTAGACATGCTGTGCTGGGTAAAAGAAACGGCTGTAAAGAGGCCTTAGTAAATGAAGATAGGGGCATTCCATAGCCCTGGGATTAGGTTTCAGTTCTCCAGGGAGTCTCTGCCTCTGTATTGGGAACTTCACCAATCACTGCCACCCTTCCTTCAGGGCGACAGGATGGCTAGACTAGGCAGGCGTTGGGATTTCTAGAGATGGTGAGTTAGGAATTTCTGTGGCCCAGGTCTGTGCTTAGTCACTCAGTAGTGTCTGACTCTTTGTGACCCCATGGACTGCAGCCCGCCACGCTCCTCTTCCAGGCAAGAATACTGGAAAGAGTTGCCATGCCCTCCTCCAGGGGATCTTCCCGACCCAGGGATGGAACCCAGGTCTCCCACATTGCAGGCGGATTCTTTACCATCTGAGCCACCAGGGAAGCCCCCTGGAGCCCTACTTCAACCCCACATCTCTGATCTCCTCCTGGTCCTGTCATCATCCAGCCTGGGGCCCAGCTCCGAGAGGCGCCTCTTTTCCCCAGGTCAGTTAAGCTATATTTAAATAGTTTCTCCCCAGGGTCTACCTTAATGCAAAGAACAGAGTGCTCTGGTGTTATTTCTAAACAGTCCTCTCCTCCTTCTTCTCCAGCCAGAAGCACTAGGAGCTTTTCTCCCATATTTACTGTGTTGGGCTTCTACAGGTAAAACTCACAAACACATCTGACCCTCCCCATTTACTGAGTCCCCCTGGAGTCCTCCAGAAATTCATCAATTACAGTTTGGATTTTCCCAGTCCAGTTCTGGTTCCCAGAATTGTGACGGAAGTTGGGATTCTCTATATTCACCTATCTCTGCAATTTGGGGGACTGCAGTTTGCCCTACGACCTCATTTCTCTGACAGATCTAATAAGAACTGCAGATTGTTCAGCTTGCTCAGCTTTTTTCTTCTTGTTTGGAAGAAGTGGAGACCTGAAGCTCCTTACAGTCTTGAAGCCAGACCACAATCTGGAAGTCCTCTCAACTATTTTTTGAAAACTACCAAAACATTTATTTTAGGTAAAAACCAGATTCCTGTTGCTTTCAGGCATACTTTTAACAAATCAGTTAAGAACAGTCAAAATCTTGTCTCTTGGGAGACAAGAGATAAAAGCCAAAAAAACAGGCAATCACCTGATAGCCTTGTCTTCTCTACGGAAGTGAAACCACTGACTCCACTAAAAAACAAATTCCAAATAACAACTAATTTTCATTAATTAAGGAGGGAAAACTGCTTCTGTACAAGAGTTGAGCACCATTTCACAGGGAAAAAAATATTTATTTTAAACTGATAATATTGGGCAAAGAAGAGCAGCAATAGACTAGTGACCTTTGCCTATAAAAATAGTAATTTAATGAAAACAGAAAAGGAATCCATGTCACCATCAACTAAACAAATTGACAACAACCTGAAAGTGGAGATTTATTTTATTTGGTGGGAATGTTAAGGACTCTTGAGCCCAGGAGACAACATCTCAGGAGCCCTGAGAAACCTTCCGAGGAGGCTACAGCCTGACTCCCTCTCCTGCCTCCTGGGAACAGTTTCTGTATACACCCAGCTATCCGGCTGTGTATACAGTTTCTGTATACACAAGGCTATAGTATACACAGGTTTGCAACAAAGGGGGCAGGTAGTCTGAATATCAAAGATTACTGATAAGTAAGGAAAACCAGATATCAAGCCAAGGAATTTAGCATTCTTCTGTGTATGGGAAGATTCAAACCTCTGGGCTCACTGAATTCATTCCTTTCATATGCACCTCAGCTACCTAGGACCAAATTCTGTTTCTTGATTGTTTATAGTCTTAATTTCTTGCTCAACACTGCTGTTCAGTCGCTAAGACCTGTCCAACAGTTTGTAACTCCATGAACTGCAGCACGCCAGGCTCTCCTGTCTTTTACTATCTCCCGGAGTTTGCTTCAACTCATGTCCACTGAGTCAGTGATGCCATCCAATGATTCTATCCTCAGTCTCCTGCTTCTCTTCCTGCCCTCAATTTGTCCCAGCATCAGGGTCTTTTCTAAGAAGTCAGCTCTTTGCATCAGGTGGCAGAGTGTTGGAGCTTCAGCTTCAAAAACAGTCCTTCCAATGAATATTTAGGGTTGATTTGCTTTAGGTTTGACTGGTTTGATCTCCCTGCAATCCAAAGGACTCTCAAGATCATTCTCCAGCATCACAATTGGAATGCATCAATTCTTTGGCACTCAGCCTTCTCTATGGTCCAGCTCTCACATCCCTACATGACTCCTGTAAAAACCATAACTTTGACTACACAGATCTTTGTCAGCAAAGTGACATCTCTGCTCCTTAACATGCTCTCGGTTGGTCATCTTTTTTCCAAGGAACGAGTGTCTTTGAATTTCATGGCTGCAGTCACCATCCACAGTGATTTTGGAGCCCAAGAAAATAAAATCTGTCACTGTTTCCATTGTTTCCCCATCTATTTGCCACAAAGTGATGCCATGATCTTACTTTTTTGAATGTTGAGTTTTAAGCCAGCTTTTTCACTCTCATTTCATTTCACTTTCATTAAGAGGCGCTTTAGTTCTTCTTCACTTTCTGCCATAAGGGTGGTGTCATCTGTGTATCTGACATTATTGATATTTCTCCTGGCAATCTTGATTCCAGCTTGTGCTTCATCTAGCCCAGCATTTAGCATGATGTACTCTGCATAGAAATTAAATAAGCAGGGTGACAATATACAGCCTTGGCGTACTCCCTTCCATGTCCAGTTCTAACTGTTGCTTCTTGACCTGAATACAGATTTCTCAGGAAGCAGGTCAGGTGGTCTGGTATTCCCATCTCTTTCATAATTTTCCAGTTTGTTGTGATCCACACAGTCGAAGGCTTTGGCATAGTCAATGAAGCAGAAATAAACAGATGTTCTTCTGGAATTCTCGTGCTTCTGGCTTTTTTTCTATGATCCGATAGTTGTTGGCAATTTGATCTCTGGTTCCTCTGCCTTTTCTAAATCCAGCTTGAACATCTGTGCTTGGTTCACACAGTGTTGAAGCCTGGCTTGGAGAATTTTGAGCATTACTTTGCTAGCATGTGAGATGAGGGCAACTGTGCAGTAGTTTGAACATTCTCTGGCATTGCCTTTCTTTGGGATTGGAGTGAAAATTGACCTTTTCCAGTCCTATGGCCAGTGCTGAATTTAGTAACATTGTATAGGAAGAGTGATCAAAACCATCCCCAAAAAGAAATGCAAAAACACAAAATGATTGCCTGAGGAGGCCTTACAATAGCTGAGAAAAGAAGAGAAGCAAAAGGGAAAGGAGAAAAGGAAAGATATACCCATCTGAATGCAAAGTTCCAAAGAATAGCAAGGAGAAATAAGAAAGCCTTCCTCAGTGATCAGGGCAAAGAAACAGAGGAAAACAATAAAATGGGAAAGACAGAGATCTCTTCAAGAAAATTAGAGATACCAAGGGAACATTTCATGCAAAGATGGGCACAATAAAGGGCAGAAATGATATGGACTTAACAGAAGCAGAAGATATTAAGAAGAGGTGGCAAGCATACACAGAAGAACTATACATAAAAGATCTTTATGACCCAGATAACCACGATGGTGGGATCACTCACCTAGAGCCAGACTATCCTAGAGTGCTAAGTCATATGGGCCTTAGGAAGCATCACTACAAACAAAGCTAGTGGAGGTGATGGAATTCCAGCTGAGCTATTTCAAATCCTAAAAGATGATGCTGTGAGTGTTGCAGTCAATATGCCAGCAAATTTAGAAAACTCAACAGTGGTCAGAGGACTGGAAAAGATCAGTTTTTTATAGTATTAGCTCGTTTAATTTTATTATTCCTTTCAAGTACATTTTCATGCCTAGTATGAGTTAAAGGTCGAGGTACATTCTGTTGTTGTTTAAAAGACTACCCTTTCCCTATTTAATTACCTTGGCACTTCTGTTAAAAACAGCTGACCTGTATATGTAAGTCTATTTGTTTTAATTTTGTGCTCCATCAATCTATGTCTGTCCTTAGACCAGTATCACACTGTCTTGATTACAGTAGCTTTATATTAACTGTTGAAGTCAGTTCATATAAAAAACTGAACGTTCTTTTTCAAAATTATTCAGATTTGGGAGTCTCCTCTGCATTTGTTTATAAATTTTAGAGTCAACTTGTCAATTTCCACCAAAAAAAAAAAGTCTTCTGAGATTCTGACTGCAATCATGGTGAATCTACAGATTTGGAGAGAACTGACATCTTAAAAAGACTGTGTCTCCATGAACATGGTGTGTCTCTCCATTTCTTTAGGTATTCTTTAACTTCTCCCAGTCTTTGGTAGTTTTCAGCATACAAGTCTTGCATATATTCTGTTACATCTATCACTATGTTTTCAGATTTTATAAGTTGCAAATGGTAATTTTTATTTCAACTTCCAACTATTTGTTAATGGTATATAGGGATAGTTAATTTTTCTATAATCACCTTGATAAACTCAGTTATTGGTTCTAATACTTTTTTAAAATAAATTTCTAAGGATTTTCTAAATAAATGGTCATGTTGCAACTGTTAAATTACTTGAGTGCTTCAGAGATTTTAAAAATAATTTCTGCAAAAATGTCTAACATAAACTGTATTCACTTCACCATCCTATAGGGTTCCCTTGTAGCTCAGCTGGTAAAGAATCTGCCTGCAGTGTGGGAGACCTGGGTTCAATCCCTGGGTTGGGACGATCCTGTGAAGAAGGGAAAGGCTACCCACTCCGATATTCTGGCCTGGAGAATTCCATGGAGTCACAAAGAGTTGGACATGACTGAGCAACTTTCACTTTCATCATCCTATGCCCTCTTAAGTATATCCCAAGCGGTACCTATTATAAATATCTAGGTTCAATATACAACTTTTTATCACAAATCCACTTGTAGTATGCAGAACGATGACCCCAAAGACATCCAGAATCTAGATCTGTAAATATGTTACCTTCCATGGCAAAAGAAACTTTGCAGATGGTGTTCTTTTGAATTATCTAGGTAAGCTCATCATAATCATGGCAGTGATGAAAGCAGAGAGGCAGAAAGCGAGATATATACTTCTGCTAGTTTTTTGGCACCATGCACTATCATCACCCTACACCAAAAGCACCTTTCACAAGTAGAAATGAATGAACTACTACCAAAAGTCTAGACTACACACACACACACACACACACACACACACTAGCTGAACGTTACCCAATCAAAAGAAGAATGATTCAATGGACCCAGAAAATACTACACTTAGTGAAGTAAATCAGAAAAGGCCAAGTATATGGTATCACTTATATGAGGAATCTAAAAACACACTGAGAATATTCTGGTGGTCCAGACTCACAGATACAGAAAACAAATAATGATTATCGAAGGTGAGGGGAGGGACAAATTAGGAATATGGGATTAACAGACACAAACTACTCAACATAAAACATATAAGCAACAAGGATTTATTGTACATCAGAGGGAATACATTCAACATCTTATAATAACCTACAAAGGAAAATAACCTGAAAAAATTTATAACTGAATCATTATGCTGCACACCTGAAACACATTATAAGCCAACTATACTTCAATTTTTTTAAAGTCCAGAATAAATCATAATTTTTTATAAATTTTCTTACATTGAAAGATAAAGCTATCCTAAATATGATTTGTTACAGAACTTTAAAAATTCCTTCAATTATCTTTTTAAGTTTGTATTCAAGCTGATCACTTGAAATGCACGCTTTAAAAAAGATCAATGGGAAACATCTGAGGATCTGTCATCAATCACTCTTAGAAGCAATCACTTGGATCTCATAAAATGAAGACCAAAGTTGTTGTGGAGCGGGGAGTGGAAAGAATGGAGGTTTACTAGCAAAATTATAATTATCTCCCCTTTGGACCCTCAAAGTCCTTACATTTGCCACTCGAAATGCATGTGAACATGAAATTAGCACATATTTCCAATAAGACCTCATGTAAGCTCTTATTTTGTTTTAAGCAAAATACTTTAAAAAAGTCATTTCTATATGATATTACAGGTAAATGCCATTCACAGTTAACAAAACTCCATGTAACATCTTAGGCAAAAACTACTGACAATGATAAATATATATGGCTAACTGAAAATGAACCTACAGGTCTCTTCTTTAAAATGATGAGTGAAAGCATATCTTGGTTTTTGACTGGAAGAGGTGGTGACTTCTTTGATTTTACTCTACTCCAAGAAAGCAGTAAAATGAAAAGGTTTCACATAAAAGGACTTCTCAACCAGTAAAGAATATTCCTGTTAGCTACATGATATGCTGAAGCTAATTAAAAATAGTTAACAGGTAAATTTGCTCAGCAAGACCTAGGTCATCAGTGAAAAGTCTTTAAAAAGTATAAAGGTCTGATCATGATTCAAAGTTCAATAAGACCCCCAAATATTTTATAACCTTAGTAATAATAATAGACCCTCAATAACAAGTTTTTTAATTAACAATAATAGTAAATACTAGCACAGAAGTAACAAGAGGCAGGGAATTCAGGAAGCAACACAGACCATGAGGGAGATGAAATAAATCTTTGCAGTAAGGCTCAACAAGGACAGGGACAACTGGTCACCAAGCAAGTTAGAAGCAAAGCTTAGACTCACACCTGGCTTTACTAACTTATCCCAGGACACTGCTTTCCAATTCTACTGTGCTAATTCTATGGTACAGGGAGATAATCAGTACCTGACCTAAGGGTGTAACTGCAGAAACAGAAAACAAAGAAGTTATATGGAAGACCCCCTTCCAAACAAAAACACTAAAGGACTTCTCTACTGATTTGATCAATTCATAGAATAAAGTTTAGTGATCAGAAAAATTCTGTTTTGTTGAAATTAGTATTTTGAAGTTAGGCTGGTTATGCTATTAAATGCAAAGAGATAAAGCAAAACAAAGGCTCTGTCCGCACTTGAATACATTTAGCAATAACCTCTCTGAGAAAGACCTTACGTTTGGTGGTGGTGGTGGTGGTGCTTTAGTTGCTAAGTTGTGTTCATTGGCTCTTTGCAAACCCATGGACTGAAGCCCGCTCTCTGTCCACAGAACTTCCCAGGCTACTGGAGTGGGTTGCCATCCCCTTCTCCAGGGGATCTTCCCAACCCAGGAATTGAACCAGAGTCTCCTGCACTACAGGCAGATTCCTCACCAACTGAGTCACCAGAGAAGCCCTTATGTCAGCTTGAAGGTGATGATCTCTTCCCGCAGAATAATCTCTTCTATCACAAATTTCAACTACAAAAGCATGTGTTTTCTTTCAAGCATGTAACATGCAGCTAGCAACACACACTCTGGAGCTAGATCTCCTGGGTTCAAAATCTTGACTCTATGGTCCAGATTCCCAACTCCATCTCATCCAGTAAAGCTGGGAATTTCCTCTAATGTTTATATCTGCTCCTCTGGCTGATACCCCTAGGCTGGGTTCTAGAGCTAGCTGAGATACGCTGAGACGCTGACGTGGTCTGCCGATACTGTCGTTGTTTAGATGCTAAGCTGTGTCTGACCCTCTGTGACCCCATGGACTATAACCCCCCAGGTTCCCCTGTCCATGGGATTTCCCAGGCAAGAACACTGGAGTGAGTTGCCTTATCCTCCCCCAGAGGAATCTTTCTGACCCAGGGAGTGAACCTGAGTCTCCTGCTTGTCAGGGGGGTTCTTAACCACTGAGCCACCTGGGAAGTCAGGTCGGCCAACACACTGGAGGAAAATACATACTATCAACAATGTTGTAGAGTCCCCAGATCTACCCAAGAGTGTGCTACTTCACTAAAAGGACTCACAAGATTCAATGTACGTGTGTACTCATGGCTACGACTTCTTACAGCAGAAGGATACCAAGCATACTGGCAAAAGGAAAAGGTACAAAAAGCGGTCCGGGAGAAATCAGGCACAGGTGTGCAAGTCCTCTTCCGGCGGGCCTGCGCTCAACATACTTCTCAGCAGTGAGTTCTGACAGTGGGTGTGAAATGCTGCCAGCCAGGGAAGCTCATCAGAGATTCCGTGCCTAGGGCTTTTACCTGGGGGCTTGTCTAGCCCAAATGCAATCTCCAGACTCCCAGAAGAAAAGCAGGTGTCCAGCAGAAACCATACTATTTGCACAATGAGTTTAGGCACAGTGACTGACATCACTTAGGGTGATGAGACCCTTCCACATCCAAGCTCCCAGATGCCAGTCAGGGGCCAACTCTGCAATCAATCCTGCTTCCAACAGACCAGCAAATCCTTTATGTGGACCTCATCTAACTGTTCCTCGATTTATTCCCAGCTCCCAGAAAAGTGCCTGAAATATATGGTAGCCATCAAAAAATTTTTTCATGAAAAAATTCCTGGCTCTACCATTTCCTAGCTGGATAACATTGGGTAAGTTACTTAAGTTCTGTGTGCCTCAGTTTCCTCGCTTGTACTACCAACCTCAAAAGATTATGCTGAGGACTAGTTATATGTTAATTAATATGTGTAAAATATTTGATTACACCAGTGGCTGGCAAGAATGAAGCACTATATAATTTGTGTATATATAACCTTATTTTTTTTTGTTTGAACTTTCAACCTTACAGTTTTACCTCCTCCAAGTCACACTGAATTCTCCCAATACTAAATTTCTAGTGAACCGATAATCTACACATAGATTAGAATTTAACTGATCACCGTTTCGTATCCACTGAGATCCGTAACTACTTTATGGACCACATCCAAACTTTTTTAGCACATTTGACAGTACCTGACACGATACTTAATCTTGCAGTGCCCAGAAAATACTGACTTACCAACAAAACTATGTTTGTTAAATCAACTTTTGACAGAGGTCAGAATGTAACACAGTCAACACTTTTGATAACAATTGCAACTTAAAATGGCTTCCAAGTTTCTTTGATCTTCCTCTATTAAGAGAAAAATGAGTTGATTCCATCGAGGCAAAAGACTGGTAATAGCAGCAGCAAGGAAAAGGCTTGGTTTATAATGTACAGAATTACAATGTCAATTATTTGACTTTGCCTTACAGAGAGAAGGGGCTGGAGTCCATAAAGGTCAGGAAGGGCTGTATACACATCTTGTATAGCAAGAATTAAGATATAAATTCACTTAAGTACTGAAATCAAGGCATGAAAGCCTATCCTTTATAGTAACTTTTTTAATTATTGATTTATTTTTGAGGCTACAAAATGCTGATGTTTAGACACTCATTGAACATAAATGATGGATCGTTCCTAACATATTTCACTTGTTTATAAGCGATCAGTTCTTTGGATTGGATGATAAGTGCTTTCTAAAGCTGTGTTTGTTTCCAGCCCACAATAAGGTGAATCACCGTGAGTTTACATCTATCCCCTCCCTCCCCAGCCTCCCTCCCCCTTCCCACCTCCCTAAAGCCTCACAGAGGCAGGGCTCAGCTCCCTGCGTTACACAGCAGCTCCCCACGAGCAGTCTCCTTCACAGACGGTAACGTATATGTGTCAGTGCTACTCTCTCAGTCCACCCACCCTCTCCTTCTCCCCCACGCTGAAAGGGCAGTTCTCTACATCTGTGTCTCTATTCTTGCCCTGGAGATAGGTTCATCAGTACCATTTTTCTAGATTCCATATATATGCATTAATATACAATATTTGTTTTTCTCTTTCTGACTCACTTTACACTGTATAACAGGCTCTAGGTTCATCCACCTCAATTCAACAGACTCAAATGTGTTCCTTTTAATGGCCGAGTAATATTCCATTGTGTATATGTACCCCAACTTCTTTATCCATTCATCTGTTGATGAATAGGTTGCTTTCATGTCCTGACTGTAAAACACCGGGATATATGTATCTTTTTGAATTATGGTTTTCTCAGGGTGAACATTTTCAATCTTTAAAAAAAAGAAAACAAAGACGATGAACTGGGAGAAAAAAAGCAGGGGACCACATGCAGCCTAAGTTATAAACTGATGAGTCAGAGAGACCTGTGGTTTTCATACCAGCTCAAACACCAGAAGTCTACACATAATCAAAAGGGGAAACCTGAGGATCCACAGAATTTGGGAACAGAGCATCAGACTGAAGTTTAACATTCTGAGAGAAATCTTAGATAGGTAGGTCTCTTCTCTGGGTGCAGCAGACCTGGGTATGGCATGAGCCCTCTTGGAGGAGGTCCCCATTAATCCCACCACAGAGCCACCAGAACTTACACAGGACTGGGAAACGGACTCTTGGAGGCACAGACAGAAGCTTGTGCACCAGGACCCGGGAGAAGGCCAGTGACCCCACAAGAGACCATCAGGAAGCTTCCATAAGCCTCTTATCCTTCTCCATCAGAGGGCAGACAGGCTGAAAACCACAACCACAGAAAACTGACCAATCTGACACATGGACCAGAGCCGCGTCTAACTCAATGAAACTATGAGCCATGCCGTGTAGGGCCACCCAAGATGGACGGGTCATGGTGGAGAGTTCTGACAGAATGTGGTCCACCAGAGAAGGGAACGGTAAACCACTGCAGTATTCTTGCCTTGAGAATCCCATGAGCAGTACGAAAGCAAAAGGATATGAAACTAATAGATGAACTCCGAAGGTCAGTAGGTGCTCACTATGCTACTTCTCCAAGATGGAGAAGAGTGGAGAAATAACTCCAGAAAGAATGAAGAGACGGAACCAAAGCAAAAACAACACCCAGTTGTGGATGTGACTGGTGATGGAAGTAAAGTCCGATGCCGTAAAGAGCAATATTGCTTAGGAACCTGAAATGTTAGGTCCTCGAATCAAGGCAAATTGGAAGTGGTCAAACAGGAGATGGCAAGAGTGAATGTCGACATTCTGGGAATCACTGAGCTAAAATGGACTGGAATGGGTGAATTTAACTCAGATGACCAGTGTATCTACTACTGTGGGCAGGAACCCCTTAGAAGAAATGGAGTAGCCATCACAGTCAACCGAAGAGTCCGAAATGCAGTACTTGGATGCAATCTCAAAAATGACAGAATGATCTCTGTTCATTTCCAAGGCAAAACATTCAGTATCACAGTAATCCAGGTCTATGTCCCAACCAGTAACTGCACTCATCCCACATGCTAGCAAAGTAATGCTCAAAATTCTCCAAACCAGTATGTGAACTGTGAACTTCCAGATGTTCAAGCTGGATTTAGAAAAGGCAGAGGAAGCAGAGATCAAATTGCCAACATCCGTTGGATCATCAAAAAAGCAAGAGTTCCAGAAAAACATCTACTTCTGCTTTATTGACTATGCCAAGCCTTTGTGTGGATCACAACAAACTGTGGAAAATTCTTCAAGAGATGGGAATACCAGATCACCTGACCTGCCTCTTGAGACACCTGTATGCAGGTCAGGAAGCAACAGTTAGAACTGGACATGGAACAACAGACTGGTTCCAAATAGGAAAAGGAGTACATCAAGACTGTATATTGTCACCCTGCTTACTTAACTTATATGCAGAGTATATCATGAGAAACGCTGGGCTGGATGAAGCACAAGCTGGCATCAAGATTGCCGGGAGAAATATCAATAACCTCAGATATGCAGATGACACCACCTTTCTGGCAGAAAGCAAAGAAGAACTAAAGAGCCTCTTGATGAAAGTGAAAGAGGAGAGTGAAAAAGCTGGCTTAAAACTCAACATTCAGAAAACTAAGATCATGGCATCCAGTCCCATCACTTCATAGCAAATAGATGGGGAAACAGTGCAAACTGTGACAGACTTTAATTTTGGGGGGCTCCAAAATCACTGCAGATGGTGACTGCCACCATGAAATTAAAAGACACTTGCTCCTTGGAAGAAAAGCTATGACCAACCTAGACAGCATATTAAAAAGCAGAGATATTACTTTGTCAACAAAGGTCCATCTCATCAAAGCTATGGTTTTTCCAGTGGTCATGTATGGATGTGAGAGGTGGGACTATAAAGAAAGCTGAGCACCGAAGAATTGATGCTTTCGAACTGTGGTGTTGCAGAAGACTCTTGAGAGTCCCTTGGACTGCAAAGAGATCCAGGCAGTCCATCCTAAAGGAAATCAGTCCTGAATATTCATTGGAAGGACAGATGCTGAAGCTGAAACTCCAATACTTTGACCACCTGATCTGAAGAACTGACTCATTAGAAAAGACCCTGATGCTGGGAAAGATTGAAGGCGGGAAGAGAAGGGGACGACAGAGGATGAGATGGCTGGATGGCATCACCGACTCAATGGACATAAGTTTGAGTAAACTCCGGGAGTTGGTGATGGACAGGGAGGCCTGGCGTGCTGCAGTCCATGGGCTTGCAAAGAGTTGGACATGACTGAACTGAACTTAAATTACAATTACAGACTTCTGTTTACATAAATTTATCCTACAAGTATTAACATCATTGAAAACACCAGTTCCTGAAGGTGAACTGTACTTTTTAGTAAGAATTACTTTGATATTTCAGGGTTGCTCTATAAACCTCTTTTAAAGTAACAGTTAATGAAAAATGTTCACCACCCTCAGCTGCCTGTAGTGGCCTCTAGGACCGGGTCTCACAACACCATTTCACTCTTCTAATTTGCGAAGAGGTCAGAAAGCCTCTGGCTCCCTTGACGGGAAAGGACTGGACCTAAGTTAGGTCTGCAGCGACGGGCACGTGGGTGGCAGAGGCTTGCAGCTGCCGTCTGTCCACAGTCAGGACAGCCGACAGACATGTCCGACAGGCACTGACCGGCCACAGCAGCCTGGTCCTCCAATCCGCTGCAGGGAGGGATGCAGCCGTGGCAGTGGCGGGAGGCAGCAGTGTGTGGCCTTGAAATCAGAAGGCCAGGAGTGGCCCGCTGACCCCGGCTCCTCCAGCCCTTTCGACAGTGCTGTGAGGGGCCTACTCCTTAACAGATATCTTATGATGGCTCCAGTGGCTCCCCTTCCTGTCCTATGTGCTGACCTACAACACAGTCACATTAAGACCATTCCCCTCCTCTTACACTCTGGCCTGGACCACGGCGATAACCAAAGGACTAGGTGGCTGCCTCTCGCCACTCCAGCTCTTCCTCTGACCAGTCACCGCCAGGTCTGACCATGCTTTAAGACAGTCTACCCACAGGCCGAAACGTGTACTCTCATCCACACACCGGCCGTCTGTCCTCAGCTCTGTGCTTTCACATCCGCCCTTTCAAAGGTATTTGCTGAGCTGCATCTACCTGATGCATCATCTCACCCGCTGTGCCGAGGGCTGGGGCTACAAGGCAAAACAAGACAGACAAGGTCTCTTCCATCTCAGAGCTACAACCCAATCCCTGATTTCCCAATAATTACCCAAATAATGTTTAATTACAACTGTGATGAGTGTAATAAAAGACTCAAGGTGCATCCCACATGTATAAGTGGAAACCTAATCTAACATGGGAAGAGCAGGGAGAATCAATTCCCTTGAAGAAACACTTAAGCAGAAACCGGAAGATAGGTAAACTGACCAGATAAAAAATTGTCAGCTTCCTGGGCAGGAGAAAAGAGCATATGCAAAGGCTCTGAGGCAGCGCTCCAGGAGCTGTGAAGACAATCAAGGGACAAAAGCTCGGAGCAAGGAGAGCAGCAGTCCACAGGAAGGGGCCAGGGAGGCACTGCTCACGGGCACTATTCTAACAGTGTGCTGAGTACACTGCTGAAATTATTCGTGTGCAAAAATGCAGCCCCACCAAACAAGCTCCTTTAGGGTCTGACAACAAGTTCAGCTCTCTAACCCAATACGGCATTTGGCAGTGTCCTCAAGTCCAAATCGTGGAGTGAAGAAATGCGAGTTTGATCTGGGTCAAGAGCTTAACCTCTCTACACCAGGCAGTCTCTAGGGTCCAAGCATCTTCTGCTTCCAACCACCCCAAAACGTATAAGGCAAAAGATGCATTTTTCATGCTGACCTATACATGCTCAGAATGACAGCTAGTATTTACCCTAGACGAAACTTTAAACACTGAAGAGTACACTTTAAGGCAGCAAGGGGCTCTAAATCCTCCCTGAGCCATGAAGTGCCACCAACTAGTCACCGACAGAACTGCTTTCAAACCCCCTCGGAGAGCCCGCTGAGGCCTGAGAGAGGACGGGCGGCACCACCTGCTTGCTCTTATTCTCCGGTGGCTCAACAGACTTGCTCAGAGTAGGACCAAAAGCAGGAAACTGGCACCTATGCCATCCTTCTCTCCTTCCTCCCTTCCCAAATACTATCAGGAAGCACACACCAGTGACTCAGTAAGAAAATGTCAAAATCCAAGTGACAAACTTCTGCCGGTTGGTATAAGGCAACAGAACAGGGAAATCTCTAGCCCTAAATTCTAGTTCTGGTACAAAGAGCAATAAAGGAAACATACTTTTTAAGAAAGAAAATTAAGTTAACTAGAAAATAGCTTCAAAATACATGAAAAGCTTGATGCAGTTTACTAGGAGATGAAGAAAAAAAAATCAATACACATATACAGTATGGAACCACTTATAATAACTGAGCTGTAAAAATAAGACCTTTAGCATGTCTTTTCAAAGTACATTTATTTGTAAAGCAATTATCCGCCAGGGGCTTCCCTGGTGGCTCAGTGGTAAAGAATCTGCCTGCCACTGCAGGAGACATGGGTTCCATCCCACGGTTGGGAAGATCCCCTGAAGAATGAAACTGCAACCCACTCCAGTATTCTTGCCTGGGAAATCCCATGGACAGAGAAGCCTGGCGGGCTACAGTCCATGGGGTCACAAAAGAAGTGGACACAATTTAGCAACAACAGCAATTAAATAAAATAATTTTATCCTCCAACTTTTAAAAAAAGTACATTTAATCAGAATTTCACTACCTACATTTACTATGTCAATTGGCACATGCGTGCATGCCAAGTCGTTTCAGTCTTGCCTGACTCTTTGCAACCCTATGGACCATAGCCCGCTAGGTTTCTCTCTCCATGGGCTTCTCCAGACAAGAATACTGGAATGGGTTGCCAAGCCCTCCTCCAGGGGGATCTTTCTGACCCAGTAATAGAACCCAGGTCTCTTATGTCTCCCTACATTGGCAGGCTAGTTCTTTACCACTAACGCCACATGAGAGGCCCTGTCATCTCATATACATAATAATAAATCCAAAATCAAGAAATAAGCCAAGATCTCTACAAAGAGAGCCCCTTAGATTATACCAAAGACTCAAAAACTTTACAAAATATATTTAATCATAGCAACTGCCTCACCATGTCAATTTTTTTCAATTATTACAACTATGAAATCAAGTTTCATTCAACCAATAAGTGGTTTGAACTATTTGCTTTTTTTTTCCCCCTTGAAGGACCAAGATGAAACAATGAAATAATTTAGAAGATCACCTTAACACTATCCTAGATTCAGCAGCATCAGGAAAAAGCGCTGACCTTTCTAAATCATGCCTGTGGCTCACACCCTTCACACCACATCCTCGAGCTCTCGGTACTCTCTTCTGTCCCACTTCCTCCACTTCTCAAAAACAAAACCATGCACACAGACCAAACAAAGCCAAAACAAAAAAGACATCCATTCAATACATATCTACTGACCTCGGTGGCAATCCAACATGTGAGCAAAACTAACGCTCCCTATTCCTCAGGTCAGAAAAAGTAAAAGTTTTGTCCTAATGTGAGAAGTACCTGATTATATCCTTCTCCCACCTCAAAAACCATAAACGCAAATGTCAACATGTGATAAACAATGGCTTTCTCTAAACCTATAAATTATTTTAAGAAATATTAGTGAAAATCTGATTTTACAAAGTACCTTTTGGCAGAAAGAAATCTGAACAAAAATTATTTTTGAATGGTTTCTATAAATAAAGGGAACTGCTAAAACTGTTATTCAATTTCTAATGAATAGATTTAATACTTCCTAGCATCTCTAACTATGTGATTGATTCATTACTCAAAATGCATACAATATAAACTCATATACTGGCCTTTTAAAGGCCCATTTTCCAGTATTTCACTAATGCAGTGATGAGTACTAGAGCCTCAATACAGAAAGGCATTCCTTCTCCAAAAACGACACACGTAATCCATATCAGGTAAACAAATACTAGCGCGATAATCGGGCGTTTGCAACTCACTGCCTGAAAGGTTGGCCCCAAGTGACTTTACTATGCTATTGAAAAGTGCTTCATAAACGGTCCGGGTCCAGTCCAGTCACATGACCTCCCAGTAGCCGGGGACCGTCACGGCAGTAAAGAAACCTGCCAATGGCGTGTGGCTGAGTCTTGTCAAGTATCACCTGCCCACTGAGACGTGACTCATTTACACAGCGTTGAGGAAGGACAGGAAAGCTTCAGGAAAAGTCCAGGTCAAACAGTGCAGAAGTCTTCAATTACCTTCCCGGAGACTGACTGAGGCTCCGGAGAACCACCAGGGACACCAAGTCACGAATAAGCCGGGTTTTATTTCCTAGCCGTATGAAGGGTTTGTTTTAAACGAACAAAAAAACCCTCTGAAACGTGTTTCCCGTGAGATTACTTATAAGACATTAAATATACATCAGTTCTCCAAAGCCGAAACATATAGGCTAAAAATAGTGTGTCTATTTCAAAGGCTGAGGCAGAAGCCCTCCAACTGAACAAACTAAAATTAGGTTCCTCTCATGTCTGGATCTGAAGAACACCCCTTCGACGTTCAAGAGGCACACGGACCACGGTCCACATATAGACTCCCCTGGACTACCTAGTCGGAGAGAATCGAATTAAAACCTTCAGCAACAGAAAAAGCCCGGCGTCCAAGAAGACTCACGTTAACGAAACCCCTTCTCATTCGGGCCAAAATCCAGGCTGGACCACAGCACGAACGCCCAGCCTCAAGCCCTTCCCCAGCTGCCTCGCTGAGCTCGCCCCGGGCGAGGAGCGCCGGGAGGGCCGGCGGGCAGACCACCGTGAGGACCGCCCGGAGAACGGCCGGGGGTACCGCCGCGAGGACCGCCCAGAGGGCTGCCCCGAGGACCGGCGCACCGTCAGTCCGCCCGGCCGCCCAGCCCCGCAGCGCCCGGGCGGAGGACGCGGCCCGCCCGGCCGGCCCACCCGCCGCGGCACCTGCCGGGCGGCCCGCGCCGGCCCGGCGGGAGCAGGGGACCCCGGAGCCCTGGCCCGAGGGTCGCGCCGCACTACCTTTGGCCTCGCAGTCGGCGCAGTACTTGTTGTCCTCCTCCCTCAGCAGCTTGGACAGGATGAGCTGGTGCTGCTCGTTCAGCTTCTGCGCCTTCTCCCGGCACGAGCGCGTCGCCATCGCGGCGGGGTGGACGCGGGCGGCAGCCGGGCAGGACGGGCGGGGGTCCGCGCAGCTGGACGCGCCGGGGGCCGCCGGGGCCGCTCGAACTCGGCCGGGAAGCGGCGGCAGCGGCGGCTGGAGCAGGAGGAGGGGCGGCGGCGGCGGCGGCGGAGGCGGCAGCGCCGACGTGTCCCGCCTCCTCGCCGGGCCGGCCCCGCACGCACCCGAGCCGGCGAGGGGGAGGGGCCGGGGCCAAGGCTTCCGGGCGGCGCCGCCGGAAGGAACAGGCGCTAACGCGCCGCGCATGCGCAGGGCCTCCCGCGAGCCCAGCCCGCTGGGCGCTTCCTCTCCGGTCCGGCGCACAGGTGGTTCCGGGAAGGTGCCGCGCCTTAGGCGCGTATGGCCTTCCGCCCTCTCTGCAGACGCGATCGTCGCTGGGGACCTCGAGTCTGACCCCGTAAAGGACGACCTTTCTGTGTGCTTCTTTGCCTTTGCACCTACGGCACGACATCGGAAAGGCAGAAGTAATCGTAACTGGGCGGATTCTGTCAGTCATTCAAGGTTTCTTCACCTGCACTTTAGAAACAGACACTGGCCTTGAAGCTGGAGGCCCATATGGGACCTAATAGGCAAAACTGCCTCTTCTACTGTAGGGGATGTGACATGTGTTATTGAAGGCCGACGTCGGTTGGTGGCCACTGTGCGCCTTGAGCACAGTTCTTATCACAGCTCTGAATAGTGTTGTTCGCATCCTACACGTGGGGACATCCTAGCTTCCCAGGTGGCTAGGATGGTAAAGAATCTACTTGCAATGCAAGAGGTTTGATCCCTGGGCAGGGATGATCCCCTGGAGAAGGGAAAGGCTACCCACTCCAGTCTTGCCTGGAGAATTCCGTGGACAGAGGAGCCTGGTGGGCTACAGTCCATGGGGTCGCAAAGAGTCGGACGCGACTGGGCAACTAACACTGACACACACATCCTACAGAAGAGGGCCATGTGACCTGGAGGAGTGAGAAGTTTTGGCCCCACTGCTCCATGTAGGAGCTGAGATTCAGCCCCAGAGCAGTAAGGCCTCCCTCGTGTAAGGGCGAGAAGGACTGGGGCCCAGGAACGAAGGGCCCTGGGCTGGGTCGCTTTAAGAAGAAGCTGTATCACAATCACTTTTTTTTCCCATTTATTTTTATTAGTTGGAGGCTAATTACTTTACAATATTGTGGTGGTTTTTGTCATACACTGACATGAATCAGCCATGGATTTACATGTATTCCCCATCCTGATTCCCCCTCCCACCTCCCTCTCCACCTGATCCCTCTGGCTCTTCCCAGTGCACCAGGCCGGAGCACGTGTCTCATGCATCCAACCTGGGCTGGTGATCTGTTTCACCCTAGATAATATACAATCACTTTTAATGCAAGAAGAATAGGGAAAGAAGACATTTTCTCAGAGCCCAGAGCTTCCCAATCCAGGTCCGTGGACTTTGAACCCTGGGTGAAGGAGTCTGAATTTTGGCATGATGTGGCATACTAGCAATTTCTAACATGGAACCTAAGGAATCAGAACAAATATGGCCCAGGCCTGTGGTGGGACGAATGCTAGGAAAGGTGCTGGGCAGGAATCTGTGCGTTATCTGGCCAATTCCTAACCCAAGCCCTGCAGAAAGGTGACCCCCAACCCCAGGCTCACCTAGCCCCATTCTTGGCACAGAAGAAAATGTTTTTGGAATTACATTGAATGGTGATTGCAGGGCAGATGTTGAGTAAATGAATAATTACAGCTTAAACTGCATGTCTCTTACAAATAACTAGGAGGACATTAAAGTAAGTGCTAATAAGCTGGGGAAAAGTCATGTGGGGGACAGAAGTAGGAGCCATTATCTTGAAGGCTGGCTTGATTTAGAGGGGCCAGGGTGGGAGATTCTAAGCAAGAGCAGCAGGCATAGAAACAAAGACTTCAAGTAGCTTGGAAAACAGACAGAAAGACAGGGGTGCTACTTAGGACAAATGAGAGATGAGGCTGGATAAGTCAAGTGCAACAGGATTGAAGAAGGCTTGTGACACCAGACAAGGCAATCTGGCCTCGATGTAGTAGCTGATGATAGAAAACCTGTAAATTCTTCACTAGGAGAGTAAGTTCAGTTCAGTTGCTCAGTCGTGTCTGACTCTGCGACTCCATGAATGGGGAAAAAATGTAAGGAGATGTTTTGGGAAAGTTGGTCCAGCAGTAATCAGTTAACAAATATCATTTTTTTTAGTGTCTCCCCATCCCCGCCGGAAAAAAATTCCTCCACTGCAAGGATTCAAAAAGGAAAAAACAAAAAACAACACAGTCTCACCACCAAGAGATCATCTACATAATGGGTTGAAGGGTCACAGCAACATCTATATTTAATGTATGCCACATGTGTACTTTTAAATGTTATAGTAACCACATTTAAAAATAAAAAAGGAAGAGGTGAAATTAATTTTAATAGTATATTTGATTTAATCCAGTGTATCCAAAATATTATCATTTCAACATGTGAATAATTTTAAAAGTTGTTAGCAAGATATTTTTACATTCTCTTTTTCATATTGTCTTCAACATCCAGTGTATATTCTACACTTACAGCTTCTTTCACCTTGTACTAGCAGAACTTCAAGTGTTCAGTGGCCATTTGTGGCTACACAACTGAATAGCCTGGCTGCATGCAGCTGGTCAGCCCGAAGGCATTAAGAACCTAAGTTCAAGTTGATTGTCTGTTACAGATGTAGTAAGAAGAACAGAAGAGACTGGTACCAAGAACAACATTGTGTTCACTCATCATGTATTCAACAACTTCTATTCAGTTCTCCAATAATCTGAAATTTACAGTCTATCCAGGGTGAGAGACAAACATATTAATAGAAAAATGAAGAGACACATTGTAAAGTCTGCAGCAAATATGAAGTACTCTGGGAGCCAAAGGAACAGAACAGCAATATAAGAATTGGAAGAACTGGGGAAGGCCTCACCAAGTACGTGATGCTTAAACTTGGTTATAACAGATGTAGGAAGCTTTCAAGTGAAGAGGGTGAGACAGGAGCCAACAGAACAGTTTGAAACAAAATATGTAGACTTCTCAAAATGCATGGTCTGTGCTGGAAGCATTGGGCCTGGGAGGGACAGGAACCAGCATGTGCATGAAGAAGATGAACAGAGGAAAGGAATCAAGATGAAGAAGAAGGACCAGGAGGTTAAGAGCTTTGTAGCCAAACTACATAGTTGGAATTTTTCCCTATGGGCATAGAGAACCACCAGAAACCTTTACACGAAGAAAAAACCTGATTAGCTTTGTTTTCTGTAACTACAGTAGCAAGCTGGAGGAGGGGATGGAGGGAAATTTATTGGAAAAACAGATTACAGACAGCTTGTAAAAACAGTCCAGAGAAGATACATTGAGAGCCTATTTTAAGCCAGTAGCATAGGGTTTGGAAGAGACAGAATCAAATGATATTTTAAAATTAGAAACAGCAAGATTTAGCAGCTGACTGTATGCAGGGTTTGAGAGGAAGGAGGTGAGAACAACAGGGAGGTTTCCAAATCGGGAGACAGGTAAATGGTGATGCCATTAAGCCAGATCAAAATAGAAGGGACAGCACAGATTTGGGGTCGGAGGAGAAAAGGTGTTTGCTTGAGGGTGTGTTCAGTATAAGGTGTCCCCAGGTCTATTGGGACATCACATAGCTACTCCTAGAGCTCTTGTCTAGAGACAATCTGGTGCTGGTCACTGGGAGTCCTCTGCATTTAAATGGTCATAGAAGCCATAGGGTGGGTGAGATTCCCTGGAGAAAAACATGTAGATAATCCCGAAGACAAAACTCTGGGGGTTGCCAGCCAAATGAGTGGACAGAGAAAGGTGAAGTGAGGCCAGGAAGAGAACAGAGACCTTTCAAGGAGGGGTTTCTGAGAAGTAAGCATGCGTGATCAGTCGTTCAGTCATATCCAACTCTTTGAAACTTCAGGGACTAGAAGAGTGAACAATGCTAGCTGTTCTGGAAAAGTCATTTATTTTCGCTTTAGGCAACACACACAGCATGTAGTCACGGGTGCATAAGGGGCACTGTTTTCCTGTGTGACTGGCCCCTAGCCAGGAACAAGGGAAGAGGAATCTTCTGCTGAGGCGCCCCAGGGACTGTGATTGCAGTTTAGATAAAATGTTGGGGGAGAGGTGGAGGTGGTTAGAAGAAGAAGAAGATGGAGGTTGATGGGTAGGAAGCAGAGCTTATGTGAAGCATGAGTGGGAGTGGGGAGGACAGGCAGGGAGGTGTCTGAGCTGCATGGGAGAGGCCTGGTAGAGCAGCCCAGTGACCACAGGCTCCCTGGGAGCAGAGGCAGTCAGGAGTCCTTAGGGAATGGATGCTGACAGCTAAAGAAAACAGATCTGGCGGCAGCTCCCAGGGAGGAGCAGGAACTGGTACTGATGAGTCTAGGATGTCATGGTGTCTGTAGATGCTCAAGGCTGGGAGTGAGGTTGAAGGTTTGTTTCTGCAGATTCTTAGAGAGGGGAGGCCCCTTTAGGCTCTGAAATTCCATTTCCAGTTGGGGAGAAAAAGATGAGAAGCAGTTTAGAGAGTGTGAACACAATGGAGCCAGTGTTCCACAGAGGACACCATAAAAGAGGGACAGTGGGAGGGTGGGGAAGTGCGTCTGGATGGAGTGACGTAGACGAGAGAGAGCTGGAGGGTGGAGGAGCCGTGAGAACAAGGGTAAGAGTAGAAGGATTCTCTCTGCATGTTGACAACAACAACCTCAGAGGTAAATTCTACTGAACTCACTATTCATGTCAGAAAATGGCAGCCAGGATGGGCTGAGTCATGCTGAGCAACAAACAACCCCTAAGTCCTGATGACGTCAAACAGCATGGTGATGCTATATGCAGGTGCTTTGGGTTGGCAGGGACTCTGCTCCACACAGGGACCAGATGACTCTGTCATCTTCCAGGGGAAAGGCAAGATGACAACCGTCACAGGGCTTCCCTGGGGGCTCAGCAGTAAAGAATCTGCCTGCCAATGCAGAAGACACGGGTTTGATCCCTGGGTTGGGAAGATCTCCCGGAGAAGGCACTGACAACCCACTCAAGTATTCTTGCCTGAAAACCCCATGGATTGAGGAGCCTGGCAGGCTACAGTCCATGGGGTCGCAAAGAATCGGACACAACTGAGCGACTGAACGACGACAACAGCTGTCTTAAGGCTTCTCCCTAGGGACACACACCTGCTCCCAGTCTCAACCCACTGGCCAGAGCACGTGCATGACCCCTCCTAATACCAGGGGGACCGGGCAAGTCGACTATGTACCTAGAAGGACAACTGAAATTCTTGCTGCCCAGTCCAGAAACTGGGGCTCAGAGATGTGGAGTACTTTGTTGAAAGTTGTCTAGACATTTAATAGCATAACTGACATTTGTGGTGTCATTTTTTGGTATTCGGGCCCTGCTCTTTTCATAAGATGTGCTACCCCCTCAGGATGGAAAACCATATAGAACAAGTTAGATCCAGCAATGACAAAAAATAAATCGAAGCCAAGTGCGCTGAAGCCAGAGGAACATACACACACACTCAGCAATACGTAAACACACAGAAGACAAACAACCGCAAAGAGCAGAAACCCAGACTTTATTTTTGTTTTGTTTTCAGCCTTGCACCAGCTACGTTAGCGTATGTGCGCTTCCTACAATCAGCTGACCTGGCGTGGGACACTCTCCACTGACGTTTAGGGCCACGTGCAATCTGCGGTGAGCAGAGTGTGCACTGTCTTGCAGGGGTGTGACTTCCAGACGCTTGCCCCCCACCTGCCTCATGAAGGGAGTTGTTTCCAAATGTGTGAGTTTGAGCAAATGTCTCAAGAGCCCACAACATCACACTCTTCAATGTAGGGAAACATAAATTTCCAAACTCTTTCTTTAAAATTGAAGTATAGTTGATTTTCAATGTTGTGTTACTTTCGGGTGTATAACAAAATGATTCAGTTATATGCATATTCTTCTTCAGATTATCTTCCCTTATAGGTTATTACAAGATACTGAGTATAGTTCCCTGGGCTATACAGTAGATCATTGTTGGTTATCTATTTTATATATGATAGTTTGTTTATGTTAATCCCAAACTCCTAATTTATCCCTTCCAATTTTCTCCTTTGGTAACCAGAAGGTGGAGAAACATAACTTTTTAAGTATCTTTGAAAGAAAGGAATCTGGGGTAGGGCTAGCTAGAGAGCTTGAGATTGACAGTACACAGTTCCATATTTTAAATGGATAACCAACAAGGACCTACTATACAGCGCAAGAAACACTGCTCAATATTACGTAACAACCCAGATGGGAAAAGAATTTGAAAAAGAATAGATGCGCGTACAACTGAATCACTTTGCTGTACGCCTGAAACTAAAACAACACTGTTAATCAGTTAAACTCTAATATGTCAATAAAATAAAAATTCTATATATGAATTTCAAAAAATAAAGTAAAAAAGGGGAATCTAATACACAAAAATATGTCTATATTTGCCCTAATTCACATCTGGTCTGGATCATGTTATATTTTATTGAGTCTTTTACCCTTTCCCCACTTAATATTAGATTTTACAGAGTTTCTGCATGTCAACTTAGAACCGGACATGAAACAATGGACTGATTCAAAACTGGGAAAGGAGTATGTCAAGGCTGTATCTTGTCACCCTGCTTATTTAACTTCTAGCAGAGTACATTATGTGAAATGCCAGGCTGGATGAATCATAAGCTGGAATCAAGATTGCTGAGAGAAATATCAACAACCTCAGATATGCAGATGACACCACCCTTATGGCAGAAAGTGAAGAGGAACTAAAGAGCCTCTTGATGAAAGTGAAATAGGAGAGTGAAAAAGCTGGCTTAAAAACTCAACATTCAAAAACCTAGGATCATGGCATCTGGTCCCATCACTTCATGGCAAATAGATGGGGAAACAATGACAGACTTTATTTTTTTGGACTTCAGAATTACTGCAGGTAGTGACTGCAGCCATGAAATTAAAAGACACTTGCTCCTTGGAAGAAAAGCTATGACCAACCCAGACAGCATATTAAAAAGCAGAGACATTATTTTACCCACAAAGGTCTGTATAGTCAAAGCTATGGTTTTTCCAGTCTCCATGTTTGGATGTGAGAGTTGGACCATAAAGGCTGAGTGCCAAAGAATTAATGCTTTCAAATTGTGATGTTGGAGAAGATTCTCCATTAAGAGTCCCTTGGACAGCAAGGAGATCAAACCAGTCAATCCTAAAGGAAATTAACCCTGAATATCCATTGGAAGGATTGATGCTGAAGCCGAAGCTCCAATACTTTGGCCACCTAATGTGAAGAGCTGGTACATTGGAAAAGACCCTGATGCTGGGAAAGATCGAAGGCAGTAGGAAAAGGGGATGAGATGGTTGGATGGCATCATCGACTCAATGGACATAATTTTGAGCAAACTCAGGAGGTAACGAAGGGTAAGGAAGCCTGGTGTACTGCAGCCCATGGGGCCACAAAGAGTTGGACATGACTGAGCAACAACTTACAAAAATCTTCAGTAATCAGAAATGCATGGTCAATTTCAAGACTTAAAACAATCACAACAACAGTGAAGCTCATCTGTAGTCAGATTTTCTGCTTTCACACAGGTAGCCTGGGCAGTGATGTAATACAACTCAGGCCAGTTATTTGAGGGAAGACTCAAAGATAATTGACTAAAGGTTATGTCACCTTAATTAGGAGACACAAACACAAGCCAAAGGCTGTGTGTTCCGCTGTTTTTTGAGAATACTGGGCATTTATTGACTTTTTCCTCCCAAAATCCAGCCCCACCTCTGCCAGGAGAAGCACCCCAGATGTTCCTTGGGGCAATCACCCCCTTGGTCTGTTGAATCCAGTTCTGAAGGAAGGGCTGTCCCCCAAGGTCCCTGTACCTCCAGGGGCATGTGACCAAATGAGGTCATTCAGACACTGTCCTCTTGGAAGCTGAGTGTGAGAGGAGTAACCCAAAAACAGAGGCAGCTGGAGATGGCTCATCCCTGTGGAGGTCTGTGCACCTGTTTGATCCTGCTCCCTGCATCCTCACAGCTGAACACCTGTCCTTTCTCTAACCTTCCTGTGGGATCCTTGCCTGCCCCAATAAGGCTGCGAATGCATTTCTGTTTTGTTTTTATTGTTGTTGTTCAGTCACTTAGCCATGTGACATATACATATACATATATATTTGGTTGTGTTGAAGGATTTGCAGGATCTTAGTTCCCCAATCAGGGATTGAACCCAGGCCCCCGACAGTGAGAGTACAAAGTCCTAACTGTTGGACCTTCAGAAAATTCCCTGAAAAATATATTTTAAAAAAGAAGATAAGGAGGCAAGCAATAGATTTGGAGAAAATATTTGTAAGGCACCATAAGTAGAACTTATTTAGAGAATATATAAGTAACTCCTGCAATCAATATTAAAAAGACAAACAACCCACTAAAAATGGCAAAAGACTTGAGACGCGCGAAAAAGAAGATACATGAATGACCAATAAGCATGTGAAAACATCTTCAACATCACTAGTCGTTATGGGAGTGTACATGAAAACCACAGTGAGATTACCACTTACCCACCAGAATGAATAAAATTAAAAAGACTTGACAATACATTATTCATCATCGACCCTTTCAGGAGGGCCTCAAACTTACACAACCTTTCCAGCCACAACTGTTACTCTGATCTTTATCCCAAGAATTATAAGAAGTTAGTGGAGTGCTTAAAACTCAGGAGTGACATGATCAGATTTATGTCTGAGAAATAGCATCCCTAGCAGCAGGGCAGGGAACAGACTGGACGCAGGGAGGGCAGTCAGGCATCCTTATTGGGGGTCTGAGTGGGATAATGAAGACTGGACTGGCGTGGTGGCTGTGGAGATGGTCACAAGTGGGTGGGCTTGAGATGTGCTGAGAAGGTGAAACCAACAAGACCTAGTAATGGACAACAGAGGCAAGGAGGGAGAAGGTGAGGTCAGGGATGACCCTGAAGTTATGTTCTGGAGATTTAACATGCAACAGTGAGATTCTAGCTAACGATATTGTGTTGTCTATTTGGAATTTGCTAAGAGGATAAATCTTAAATGCTATAAGCATGAAAAGAAAGAAAGGAGGAAAGAAATTGGGACTTTGTGAGGTGATGGATATGGTAGTTAGCTAGATTATGGTACACATTTCACAATGTATGCATGCACATATATATATAGCAAATCATGTAGTTGGATCCGTGAATATATACAATTTTAAATTATCAGTTCTATCTCAAAGCTGGGGAGAGGAGGACCCGTGAGTGACATTTCTTCCTGTGCAGCTGCATTCGTGGTAGTCATTGGGTGAACACCAAAGCGGGAGTATGTTTTAGGTAATCTTGAGCCCGAGAGCCTGTAAAAGATCCAGTTGGAGGTGTCGGGCAGGAGGTGGACATCTGAACCAGGAGCTTGGTGGGGGAGGGCTGAGCTGCAGGTACAAACTCATGATTCAATACGGCATTTAAAAAGCTGTGGAAGTGGATGAAATCGCGTGGTGAGGGAGAGCTGACTGACAACCAAGAGGACCTGGATTGAGACTTAAAGATTATCAATGTTTATTAACTATCAAGCGAAGCATGATTCCCTGCTGGCTCAGCAGTAAAGAATCCTCCTGCCAATGCAGTAGACGCAGGATCCATCGCTGGGTTGGAAATCCTCTGGAGGGAGAAATGCAGCCCACTCCAGTATCCTTGCCTAGAGAATCCCACGGACAGACAGGCCTGGTGGGCTACAGGCCACGGGGTCGCACAGTCAGACACAGAAATGAAAGCAACAACAAACGTGATAATGGGGACTGCCCTGGCAGCCCTGTGGCTGAGACTCCACACTCCCAGTGCAGGAGACCTGGGTGCCACGCCTGGTCAGGGAACTAGATCCCACATGCTGCAGCTCAGAGTTCAAATGCGGCAACTCTTCCCCATGCCTCAACTGCAAGAACCCGCCGCGAAGACTGAAGATTACACATGCCCCAGTTAAGGCCTGGCACAGCCAAATAAACAGATAAATATTTTTTTTTTTAAATCTAAGCCTGGAGAAGGAAATGGCAACCCACTCCAGTATTCTTGCCTGGAGAATCCCCATGGACAGAGGAACCTGGCGGGCTGCATACAGTCCACAGGGTCGCAAGAGTCGGACACGACTTAGCAACTAAAACCAATCAACCAAGCATGATGAACCCACACAGGTGACCAAGAAAGAGCAGCCAGAGACATAATCTTTCACCTTACTCACCTAATTGTTTTGTGTAAGAAACCACCCCCAAATTTAGTACCTTAGAACAACCGCCACCTGACTACTCACAAGCCCGTGGGTCAGCACCCGCCTGGTCTCAGCTGGCTGGTTCCATGGTGTCACATCCACTCCCCCATGCCCCGTGACCATCCAGAATGCCCCGGCTTGGCCTCACTGGCTGGCCTCACTCAGTCTGACCTCAATGACCCGTCTGGTGGTTCAGTGGGGTTGCTGTAGCCGCATGCTCCAGGAAACAAACTCACTCAGAAGGACAATGAAGATAGTGGAGTGCAGCTTATTACACCGGTGGACCCAAGGCAGAGTCTCCTCTTAGCCAAGGACCCTGAACAATTTTTGTGAAAACCTTATATACCCTAAGTGTATGTGCCCAAACCCACTTCCCCAAATTCTCTGAAACTAGTCTGAACAAAGGAAAAGAACCCGTGATTCATATGCCTTAAGCCTAGGTAGTAACAGTGGACAATTATCAATAGGCCTGTGGTCATACCCCAATAAGCATAATAGAATGTATGATTCTATTCAGTTACACAGATAATTAGGACATTCTTTTAGGCTATGGAGAGCCATGGGGTTCTTCCTTCCAGGGGCCTGGTTTTCCAGTTGGTGTGTCGTTTCCATAGATACTGGGCATGTAGCTCAAAGTCCACAGTCCGGCCCAAGATGGAGTCCTGCTTTCAAGATGAGAGCCTGTTCTGTCTGTTTCCTCCTTCAAGGTGGCTGGGATGACTGGGCCAGTCAGGTCTCTCTCCTCACGGGTTTTCTCTGTCACACGGCAAAGGCAGAATTCCAGAGGAACAAATCCCAGTACACTAAGGTCATGCTGGCTGATATCCGATTGACCAAATCAAATTCCATGTCCAAGCTCAAAAGTCAAGGTGGGAGAAGAGGCAGGAGGAAATCTGTATCTACGTGAAAGCGCGGGTGCTGGGGGAGGGTCCCGGGGGAATCAAGGGGTCACAACCTACCAGTGATCCTCTGCTAAGGAGCATGCCTCCAAGGATGACGGCTTTCCCACCACCGCTCCAAGAGTTCTCACCCCAGGATACTGCTTACTCAGGAAGCAAACTCACTCAGAAGGATAACGCAGATAGTGGAGTGCAGCCTATGGTTCTCCGCTGGTGCTTCACTCTCGCTGCAGCGTCTGCTGGAGGCGCCTTCTCCACGTCCCAGGCTTCTAGTCTGGCTGATTCCACCCATCTTTCAGGCTCACCCCAATTGTTCGTTTTCTTCCCTCGGCTTGTAACCCTCCTCCCATCCCCACAACAGTCCGACAGCAACAGCCGCATCGAATTCTGATCTCAGTTTCCCCATGAAGCCTCCTTAGATGACTTCAGCCTTCATGGTGTTCAACCCTCAAAGGAAAGGCCTTGCAAGTGGGTTTTAGTCCTAGCCTCTAACTTGAAAAAGTAATGAAGACACGTGTGAAAACAAGAGGTCAGTGTTGATACCAAGCAGGACCCTTGGCACAAAGCCGGTCTGAGGTCCCGGTCCTTTAATCATAGGAAACAGCCTTCCTTCAGCCTCCAGGACCTTCCCTGACTTCCAATGGGCAGATTCAAGCAGCTGTTAATCAGCGAGGGGAGGGGATATGGAGACAAGGGGAAACAGTAGGAAACAGTGCAGCCTCAGGGCAGGGTCCTGGTTCTCCATCAAGGGATACACACAACAACATCTTTGAGATGTTTTGCAGATACTGAAAACCCCTCCAGGTAGGGGAAGTGAACAATTAAGGAGG
Source organism: Odocoileus virginianus (assembly GCF_023699985.2). Lineage (NCBI taxonomy): Eukaryota > Metazoa > Chordata > Mammalia > Artiodactyla > Cervidae > Odocoileus > Odocoileus virginianus. The sequence continues at coordinate 48,503,721 of NC_069692.1, forward strand.
TATGATGCCCAAAGCTTGTAGACCCCAGGCAGGCTGGAGCCAGAAGGCTGGTGATGCTGACTCCCACCTACCTCACCACCAGTCAGAAGAACGTCCGCGAGCTGATCATGCCCTCTCTGAATTCCTCACTACCCCCCTCCAGGTGGGGACACACAGTTTTGAGGGCATTAGCCCAATGTGTCCCCCTTTGCCTGACAAAGCAATAAAGCTTTTCTTTTCTACTTCACCCAAAACTCTGTCTTGGAGATTTACTCCAGTGGCAAGGCACAGAGGCCAGCTGTGGCAGACCCAGGTTCAGCGGTCCTGTCCTCTCTTGCCCCAACTTGTAAAGTTGTGTTGGTTTATGTGCTTGAGTGATGCTGCTTACAATGGACACAGTCTCTAGCAGTGATTAAGAATCACCTTCCCACATAGCACTGTGGCAGGGGGAAGTCATTTGACAAGCAAGCCACCAAACAATCCTTCTTGGTATGTGCTTTCTAAAATAAAAATAGATTCTCTCCCAATCAACCTACAATACCAATTAGTCCTGTAAGTGGTTAGTCAGCCTCAATTTAGAAAAGGCCAGCTCTTGCGGAAAACTCATGGTAACAAAAAGACAAAAATAAGATTACTCCACAAGCTATTTTCACATAGCCTCCTAGAGAGGCAGCAGGCGTCTCAGTGATGCACGAAACATAGAATTTTCTTCAGACATATTGACGTGCTAATCAGCCAGATCCTGTTGTGGGAGTAAATTAATCCCCAATACAAGCAAGGCATCTGCAAAGGGCTTAACTCTTCCGAGTCTCCTGACCTCAGAAATGTATTCTGGAACAACCAGTAGAGATTGAATTGAACAGAGAGGGAGCAAAGCATTCTGAGTTAGAGTGGTCATTTGGGAAAATCTAAATGTGCTTTCAGATGACCTATTTACACCTAAACAATTTGGAGGTGACAGAAGACAGCTTCTTGTATCTGTCAGCGATCCTCAACCCATTTCCAGCCTGCGTTCTCTCCCGCAGTGATTAATTCATCCCTCATGCAATACCTGAATCTTCACCTTTCTTCCCTGCTAAGAAATTCTCAAGCATTTCAATTGTGAGGCTGTGTAACAGAAAATAAGTTCATAAAGGTAATTTCCTGTAGGTTGGTCTTAGTATTTTTTTGCCTTATAATAATATATACATATATATATATTATGCACAGTGGTCTTAAGTAACAAAGATTCAGATAGGTCAGTGACTCACTTTTGGTTTGTTCATTATAAAGTGGGGGAAAAGGAGGGACAAGCAGAGAAATGGAAGATTATTATATTTAGATAATTTTAGAAACATTTTAACTGGAATGAAATTCCGTGAGGAATTTTCAGGTTCAGTTCAGTTCAGTTGCTCAGTCGTATCCAACTCTTTGTGACCCCATGGACTGCAGCACACCAGGCTTCCCTGTCCATCACCAACTCCTGGAGCTTGCTCAAACTCATGTCCATCTTGTCAGTGATGTCATCCAACCATCTCATCCTGTGTCATCCCCTTCTCCACCTGCCCTCAATCTTTCCCAGCATCAGGGTCTTTTCAAATGAGTCAGCTCTTCACATCAGGTGGCCAGAGTATTGGAGTTGCAGCTTCGGCATCAGTCCTTCCAATGAATATTCAGCACTGACTTCCTTCAGGACTGACTGGTTTGATCTCCTTGCAATCAAGAGTCGTTGAGGGAGGGACTCTCAAGAGTGGTCTCCAACACCACAGTTCAAAAGCATCACTTCAGGATGGGGAACACATGTAAATCCATGGCTGATTCATGTCAATGTATGGCAAAAATCACTACAATATTGTAAAGTAATTAGCCTCCAACTAATAAAAATAAATTTAAAAAAAGCATCACTTCTTTGGCACTCAGCCTTCTTTATAGTCCAACTCTCACATCCATACATGACTACTGGAAAAACCATAGCTTTGTCTAGGTGGACCTTTGTTAGCAAAGTAATGTCTCTGCTTTTTAATATGCTGTCTAAGTTGGTCATAACTTTTCTTCCAAGGAGCATGTGTCTTTTAATTTCATGGCCGCAATCACCATCTGCAGTGATTTTGGCACCCCAAAAATAAAGTCTGTCACTGTTTGCATTGTTTCCCCATCTATTTGCCATGAAGTGAGGGGACCGGATGCCATGATCTTCATTTTTTGAATGTTGACATTTTTTTAAAAATTATTTTTTAATTGAAGGATAATTGCCTTACAGAATTTTGTTGTTTTCTGTCAAACCTCAACATGAATCAGCCATAGGTATACATATATCCGCTCCCTTTTGAAACTCCCTCCCATCTCCCTCCCCATCCCACCCCTCTAGGTTGATACAGAGCCCCTGTTTGAGTTTCCTGAGCCATACAGCAAATTCCCGTTGGCTATCTATTTTACATATGGTAATGTAAGTTTCCATGTTACTGTTTCCATACATCTCACCCTCTCCTCCCCTTTCCCCATGTCCATAAGTCTGTTCTCTACGTCTGTTTCTCCATTGTTGCCCTGTAAATAAATTTTTCAGTACCATTTTTCTAGATTCCCTATATATGCATTAGAATATGATATTTATCTTTCTCTTTCTGACTCACTTCACACTGTATAATAGACTCTAGGTTCATCCACCTCATTAGAACTGACTCAAAGGCATTCCATTTTATGGCTGAGTAACATTCCATTCTGTATATGTACCACAACTTCTTTATCCATTCATCTTTGATGGACATTTAAGTTGCTTCCTTGTTCTAGCTATTGTAAATAGTGCTGCAATGAACAATGGGATACATGTGTCTTTTTGGTTTCCTCGGGTCATATGGTGGTTTTATTTCTAGTTTTTTAAGGAATTTCCATACTGTCTTCCATGGTGGCTCTATCAATTTATATTCCCACCAACAGTACAAGAGCATTCCCTTTTCTCCACACCATCTCCAGCATTTTTTGTTTGTAGACTATTTGATGATGGCCATTCTGAGTGGTGTGAGGTGATATCTCATTGTAGTTTGATTTTCATTTCTCTGATAATGAGCGATGTTTAGCATCCTTTCATGTACTTGTTAGCCATCTGTATGTCTTTGGAGAAATGTCTGTTTGGGTCTTTTCCCCACCTTTTGATTGGGTTGTTTTTTGTGGTATTGAGTTGTATGAGCTGCTTGTATATTTTGGAAATTAACCCTTTTTCAGTTGTTTCATTTGCTATTATTTTCTCTCATTACGAGGGTTGTCTTTTCACCTTGCTTATAGTTTCCTTTGCTGTGCAAAAGCTTTCAAGTTTAATCAGGTCCCACTTGTTTACTTTTGTCTCTATTTCCATTACTTTAGGAGGTGGGTCATAGAGGATCTTGCTTTGATTTATGTCATCGAGTTTTCTGCCTATGTTTTCCTCTAAGACTTTTATAGTCTCTGGTCTTACAGTTAGGTCTTTAATCCATTTTGAGTTTATTTTTGTGTATGGTGTTAGGAAGTGTTCTAATTTCATTGTTTTACATGTAACTGTCCAGTTTTCCCAGCACCATTTATTGAAGAGTCTGTCTTTTCCCCAGTGTATATTCTTGCCTCCATTGTCAAAAATAAGGTACCCATAGGTGCATGGGTTTATTTCTGGGCATTCCATCTTGTTCCATTGGTCTATATTTCTGTTTTTGTGCCAGTACCATACCGTCTTGATGACTGTACCTTTGTAGTATAATCTGAAGTCAAGAAGATGGATACCTCCAGCTCCAGTCTTCTTTCCCAAGACTGCTTTGGCTATCTGGGGTCTTTTTGTGTTTCCATATAAATTGTGAAACTTTTGTTCTAGTTCTGTGAGAAATGTCATTGGTAATTTGATAGGGATTGCATTGAATCTGTAGATTGCATTCTGTAGTATAGTCATTTTCACAATATTGATTCTTCCTACCCAGGAACATGGAATATCTCTCCATCTGTTTGTGTCATCATTGATTTCTTTCATCAGTGAATTATAATTTTCTGTGCACCATTCTTTTGCCTCCTTAGGAAAGTTTGTTCCTAGATATTTTATTCTTTTTGTTGCAATGGTGAATGGCATTGATTCCTTAATTTTTCTTTCTGATTTTTTATTGTTAGTACTTAGAAATGCAAGTGATTTCTGTGTACTGATTTTGTATCCTAAGACTTTGCTAAATTCAATGATTAGCTCTAGTGATTTTCTGATACTATTTTTAGGGTTTTCTATGTACAGTGTCATGTCATCTGCAAACAGTGAAAGTTTACTTCTTCTTTTCCAATCTGGATTCCTTTTATTTCTTTTTCTTCTCTGATTGCTGTAGCTAAGACTTCCAGAACTATGTTGAATAATAGTGGGGGAAAGTAGACACCCTTGTCTTGTTCCTGATCTTAGGGGGAATGCTTTCAGTTTTTTACCATTGAGAATAATGTTTGCTGTAGGCTTATCATATGTGGCCTTTACTATGTTGAGGTAGATTCCTTTTATGCTCATTTTTAAAGAGTTTCAATCATAAATGGGTGCTGAATTTTGTTAAAGGCTGTTTTCTGCATCTATTGAGATTATCATATGGTTTTTATCTTTTAATTTGTTAATATGGTGTATCACATTGATTGATTTGCATATATTGAAGAATCCTTGCATCCCTGGAATGAACCCAACTTGATCATGGTGTATGAGCTTTTTGATGTGTCGCTGAATTCTGTTTGCTAACACTTTGTTGAGGATTTTGCATCTATGTTCATCAGTGATATTGGCCTGTAGTTTTCTTTTTGTGTGCTGTCTTTGTCTGGTTTTGGTATTAGGGTGATGGTGGCCTTGTAGAATGAGTTTGGAAGTGTTCCTTCCTCTACAATTTTTTGAAAGAGTTTTAGAAGGATAGGCATTAGTGCTTCTCTAAATGTTTGATAGAATTCTCCAGTGAAGCCATCTGGTCCTGGACTTTTGTTTTTTGGGAGATTTTTGATCACAGGTTCAATTTCAGTGCTTTTATTTGGGCTGTTCATAGAATATTGAGTTTTAAGCCAGTTTTTTCACTCTCCTCTTTCACTTTCATCAAAAGTCTCTTTAGTTCCTCTTCATTTTCTGCCATAAGGAGGTGTCATCTGCAAATCTGAGGTTATTGATATTTCTCCCAGAAATCTTGACTCCAGCTTGTGCTTCACCCAGCCCAGCATTTCGCATATGTACTCTGTATATAAGTTAAGTAAGCAGGGTGATGGTATACAGCCTTGATGTACTCCTTTCCTGATTTGGAACCAGTCTGTTGTTCCATGTCCAGTTCTGTTGCTTCTTGACCTGCATACAGATTTCTCAGGAGGCAGGTAAAGTATTGTGGTTTTCTCATCTCTTGAAGAATTTTCTGCAGTTTGTTGTGATTCCCACAGTCAAAGGCTTTGGAGTAGTCAATAAAGCAGAAGTAGATGTTTTTCTAGAACTCTCTTGCTTTCTCCATAATCCAGCGGATGTTCACAATTTGATATCTGATTTCTCTTCCTTTTCTAAATCCAGCGTGAACACTTGGAAGTTCTCAGTTCACCTACTGTTGAAGCCTCACTTGGAGAAGTTTGAGCATTACTTTGCTAGAGTGTTAGATGAATGCAATTGTGCAGTAGTTTGAACATTCTTTGGCATTGCCCTTCCTTAGGATTGGAATGAAAACTGACCTTTTCCAGTCCTGTGGTTACTGCTGAGTTTTTCAAATTTTCGGGCATATTGAGTGCAGCACTTTCACAGCATCATCTTTCAGGATTTGAAATAGCTCAACTGGAATTCCATCACCTCCACTAGCTTTGTTCATAGTGATGCTTCCTAAGGCCCACTTGACTTCACATTCCAGAATGTCTGGCTCTAGGTGAGTGATCACACCATTGTGATTATCTGGGTCATGAAGATCTTTTTTGTATAGTTCTTCTGTGTATTCTTGCCACCTCTTCTTAATATCTTCTGCTTCTGTTAGGTCCATACCATTTCTGTCCTTTATTGAGGCCAACTTTGCATGAAATGTTCCCTTGGTATCTCTAATTTTCTTGAAGAGATTTCTAGTCTTTCCCATTCTGTTGTTTTCCTCCTTTTTCTTTGCACTGATCACTGGGGAAGGCTTTCACATCTCTCCTTGCTATTCTTTCAAACTCTGCATTCAAATGGGCATATCTTTTCTTTTCTCCTTTGCCTTTCCCTTCTCTTCTTTTCTCAGCTATTTGTATGGCCTCCACAGAGAACCATTTTGCCTTTTTTGCATTTGTTTTCTTGGGGATGGTCTTGATCACTGCCTCTTGTACATATGTCGCAATCCTCCATGCATAGTTCTTCAGGCACTCTATCAGATCTAATCGCTTGAATCTATTTGTCACTTCCACTGTATAATCATATGGGATTTGATTTAGGTCATATCTTAATGGTCTAGTGATTTTTCCTACTTTCTTCAATTTCAGTATATATTTGGCAATAAGGAGTTCATGATTTGAGCCACAGTCCACTCCCACTCTTGTTTTTGCTGACTGTAGAGAGCTTCTCCATCTTTGGCTGCAAAGAATATAATCAATCTGATTTCAACCTAAATGCCCAACATTGGGTAAATGGATACATTTGTATGACAGAGCAACACAGTGGGCCATCATATAAACATTAAAATATTTTTATGAAGAATTTATATAATATGTAACTGCAGGATCAGAATTACATTCTGATTCATTTGCAACAAAATATCTGTAAAAAATTTCAAAATAATAACAATAGTTGACTTTGAAAGAAGGACTTGGGTAATCTGTTTATTTATGTGACAATATTTTTTAATTTTCAACAAAGAGCATATGCCAATTTTATGTTTTGGAATATTCTACTTTTATATACAAAAACACATTTTACAATTCACATTTCATAGATTGTTTACTAAAATTAAATGTAATGACTGTCACAACTGGAAGGCATTACAGTTTGCACCACTCTTTCACAAAGATTCTCTTTCATCCACAGCAGCCGAGACTTCAGCACACCACTGATTTCATATCCAGTCAAGCTAATTGTATTCCACTTTCACAGCATGGTATTAGCCTGGCAAATATTTTGGCAGAAATAGATAATCCCCAAATGTAATTTTCTTTATGGCTGGTCATAAAATAAACAATATATTATAGCTTAGTAATAAAAAGAGAAAGAAAGCTTACAGAAGTCACCACACTGAAAGTATTTTCAAGTCCTTGGACAAAGTGCTCCGTTCCCTTGCTGATTCCGCACGTATCAATTTAAACCTTTAACACTCCCCCAGGGGCACACACTCAGACTCCACCTTGCTTCCACCCCCTAACACCCGCATTTTCCTTGCCTCCAACTTTTCAGGAAGAAAAAGAGAAATTGAGTGTATGAGGCCTGGATACCCTCATCATCCCATCCTTATAGCCAGGTTCAGGATCACATGTTTTGCAGGGTTCAATACAAAATGAAAATGCAGGGACCCTAATTTTAGAATTAAGAAAAGAAATGCAGCTACAGGGACTAAAACATAAAGCTTTTTCTTTCAAAAAGATTATATTAATTTTATATTAACAATTGTATATTAAAATAAAAATATTGTATATTAACAACATATACCCTGGTAGAGACGATCCCCGGAGTTGGAAATGGCAAACTACTCCAGTATTCTTGCCTGGGAAATCCCATGGACAGAGGGGTCTGCTGGGCTACAGCCGTGGGGTTGCAAAGAGTGGAATACAAGTGAGCAACTGAGCAAGCACGAATAGAATAGAATAGAAGAGAAAGAACATAGACTCACAAACTGCAAAAAATATTATCTTTGGTATCATAATTGTATATAATACAATATTACAGTGTTTTCCTAATGTGACATTCTAATCACAAGATTATTTTGGCTCACTTATCTATAAGTTCTTTAATTAGGCTGGCACAATATTTACTTTCAACAACTTCATTTTCAATTATACTAATTGAAAGTAACATCCGTTGCTCTTTTCAAATGCAAAATTGCAAATAGTTTTTGATATTTTTTCGTTTTGAGAAGAATCTTTCTGCTGATGCAACTATTAGCTCTTAAGAGTATTTTATTGGCTATGACAACATTGAGATACATTTCTGACAAATTATTTTGAAATATAAATTTTAGTACATCTAGAGCTGGTGGTTTTTGTGGAACAATTTTTCTAAAAAGGTTTAACTCGTCTTACAAATCAGTTCTGTGTTGTCTGAATTTAATTTTAAATGTAAATATAAACCAAGGAAATTTAATAGACATTTGCTTGGCAGGGTCGCAGTGGTTTTCAAACCCAGAGATTCTGAACCCTTTGAAATATTCTAACAGCTCCCTGATATATTTTCATGCATATCCGTGGGCTCCCTGTCGCCTGTCGTGTCTGTGGACTTGAAATTGAGTGTGAGCACATGGGCATCAGGTATATGTTCCCTGTTCACAGGCATGCTTCTTGGTTCTGTTGGACTCCACATACGAGATAAAACAAACAAACAAAAAAGTTCAAACAGAACATTATCAAGAATGTGGAAGTGGGCAAGCCTGGACTCCTGGTGAGGCTGAACATGGCTAGTGCACAGTCACACATCCAGAGCTGGCCCTGCTGATACCTACGGGTTTACCGTCTCTGGCCCAGCCTCCCTCCCTCCCTCTAACTCCAGCAGAAGCAAACTTGCTTTTTGTCCCGCTCGTCTTCCTCTGGGTGCATCCTCTCCTGCTACCCAAGGACCTGTCTCCACTAGTCTCCTTCCTCTCCAGAACTTTTAAGTGGCCATATTATTCTTTACTGACACCTTCTAGATGCCTGTGAGCAGCTCAGACCTGTCCATCTAGAGAGAAGCATGCCCATCTTTTTCCTTCTCTCGCAGCAGATTCTGGAGTGCTGGACTGAGATTGTGGTCTTGGGCTTTCCAAAGTTTCCCTTGATCTGCCATCAGATTTCCACACTCACAATTTCACCAAAGTTTGTTCCAACCAAGGCCACTGATGCTTCCCGACTTCTGAAAACCCCTTTAATTCTTCTGAGGGACTGAATGTTGTCTCCTCCAAATTCATATGTTTGAATTGGAACCTCCAGCGGGACAGTGTTCAGAGAGGTAAGACCTTTGGGATGTAATCGGGTTTCAATGATGGGATTAGTGGAAGCAGAAGAGAGGACTTCCCTGGTGGTCCAGTGGTTAAGAGTCTGCCTGCCACTGCAGGGGGCACAGGTTTGACCCCTGATCTGGGAAGATCCCACATGCCACAGAGTGACTAAGCCTGAGAGCCACAACTACTGAAGCCCGTGCTCTGCAAGAAGAGAGGCCGCCATAGTGAGGAGGCCACACCCAACAACTAGAGAACAGTCCCCACTCGTGGAGACCAGGGCAATGCAGCAACGAAGAGCCAGAGCAGCCAAAAATGAGTCAGGGAATAAAAACATCAACAAACAAAAGAGCAGAGCAGGCAGGGATAGAGGCCCTCCCCAGCGGTCTAGCAGTCAGGAAACTAGACTCCACCTGTGAAGTCCCATACGGGGTCACAGGTGCCAGGTTTCACATGCATGGTCTTGGAACAAGGCCCTCGAGTCGCCTGCTGTTCTCCCGGGTCATCAACTCTTCCTGGTCTGCAGGAGGCTGGCCACTGTGCATGCAGCACCCACACTATCTCTGCTCTTTGTTCTCAATAAATTCTCTCATTTCTGAAATACTGTGTCTGGAAATTCTTTTCCAACCACCACACAGCCCGTGACATCACGTGCTGCAACCAAGACCCAGTGCAGCAAAAAAACCCCACATTTTTATAGGAAAAAAAAGCCAAAGAGAGACCAGATCTCACCTGTACTTCCTCTGTGTTTCTGTCTCCATCTCTGCCGTGTGAGGATGGATCAAGAAGGTCTGTAAGTAAGAGGTCTTACTTACAGGAGAGTAAGAGGCCTGTCCCTGGGAGCTTGATCTTGGCCTTCCCAGCCTCCAGAGCTGTGGGAACCGGCTGTCTGCTATCAAAGTCCCAAGTCCGAGGTGTTCGTTACGCAGCTGGGCTGACGGAGACAACGCTTGCCTTGCTCGATGACCACTCCCCTTCCGGAGAGCCCTTCCCTAATTTCCGGGACGCCACCCTCCCTTTGTTCTCATCTGCCCTCCAGCCCTTCTGACCCCCGGGGGCTCCTTCTGTCCACAGGTCACCCTGGGAGTGATGTTTCTTCTTCTCCCTCAGCAACCACTGCTGAGCAGTTCCAGGACCCCGGCCACAACACAAGGGCGTCTGTCCAAATGACTCCTCAGTTCACGTCTCAGCCCAAGTCTGCCCTGACCCAAGATGCCCAGCCTTCTGGCCGTCTTCACCCAAGACTTCCTGGACCTGGAACAGTCTGCCTGGCAGAAACTCAACGTTCCTCCTCTGAGCTTTCTGCCCCTGCCCTGTCCACCATCCAAACACCCCCATGGCAGGAACCAAATTGCCCTTGACGCCCCTTCCCCAGGGTCTGTGCTGCCCCGGATCAAAGAGATGCTGCGCTTTCCCGATTCCTTGGCTTGGCCTTCCCTGTCTCTGCTCCACAGGGCCTGTCTTCTTCCAGTCCCGGTCTTCCCGCTCGGGCAACGGTTCTGCTTTGAGCCTACTCCCGTCTTCTACGGGTGTGTCCTGGGATCCTTATCTCCCATCTTTCCTTCAGAGCAGTCTTTCCAACATGCATCAGCTTCCATTTCCCCTACCGATGACTTTTCAAGGACCCTCATTGCCAGCAAGATGCAGCTCACGCTGCCTTGTTAGCAGGGAAAGCCTCCGGGGATCTGGCCCCTGGGCGTTTCTCCAACCTCCTCCTGGGTTACAGCCGTGCGGAGCACCAGCAGTCCTCCACAGAGGTTGCGTTCCTCTTTCCCACTTTCATTTCCTTTTGTTCAGAAAGCTTCTCCACGTCCCCTTACACCCCTGTTGCCCCCACGCACTCAGGGTTTATCACAGACCAGGAGGGCATGAGCTTCGAAAGAGCATGTGGTCTGGAGCAGTCAGGGAAGACCCGGGGTGGACCGCGGCGGGAGAGACGGGCATGTCTCCCGCGGGATGCGAGGTATGAGGCTGTGAGCACTCAAAGACGGCTCCCAGGTTGCTTGGGCTTCTGGCTTGAACAACTGGGGAGACGGAGCTGCCGCGAACCCTGGCCGAGGAAGCCTGGACGTCCCAGAAGACTGGCGCATGCCAGGTTTGAGATGACATTAGACACTGCAGCTGGGATGTGGAGTGGGACGTTGGACAGAAGCTTGGCTTTTGGGACACAGACCTGGGTCAAAGACAAAGTCTGAGAGTCAGAAGCATTTAACGCCACGAGGCTGATTCCTGTCACTGAGGGAGCGAGTGGAAGTTAAAAAGGGAAGTTCAAGGTCTGGAGTCTTCGTTGTTCAGAAGGAGCAGCCAGTGAGAGAGGAGAGGCAGAAAACCTGCGTGTCTTGGAAGTCAAGGAAAGAGAAGGATGAAATAAGATGAAACCCCTGGTAGAGTGAAGAATAAATCAGAGGTTGCAGTGTGGAATTAGAGTGGGTGGTGACGGAAGGCTGAAGAGAGAAGTTTCCAGAAAAAATGGGACCAAATGACTTGGTCACAGGGAACACAGGCAATTCTTTTGAGTGTTTATTTTTTTTTTTCCCCTACACAGGGAAAGAGAGAAATTGTCATAGTAGAAGGAGGAGGAAAAAAGTGGCGTTTATCAATATGGGAGAAATTGCAGCTTGTATTGCATAATGAAAGAAAAGAAGAGAAAATAAATGAAAGGCGGGGCCTGACACAGGAGTGGGGTGAGGCCAGTGAGAGGGCTGTGTTGCCAGGTTCGGGGCGGCTGCGCTGGCACCACAGGAGTTAATAAGCTGAAACTGGAAGGTGGCGGCTGGAAAGTGAGGGGCTTGACATGGAAACTGTGGCAGTGCAGTCCTCATTTACACAGTGGTCCGGAGGCTCTAGGGTCTGGCGGGTCGCGGGGAAAGTGGAGGAAAAGAGCGCTGGAGAGAGGAGAGCAAGGACCCCAGCGGCCAGGGTCTCGGAGGGTGCTGGAAGCTCTGCGCTTTGTGGGGTGACTGGTTCTGGAGAGCGTGACAGTGATCGGGAGCTGAAACCTCAGACCACCTCGCTCCTGCTCTCCGAGGTGACGGCTGCTCACGCGTTCAATGCGGTCTCCCAGGTGAGCTCTCAGCAGATGGCCCGTTTCCCGTTTCACAGACAACGTGAAATCCGTCTGGAGGGAACTTGCAGACGCCCGCACCCCAGCAGCTCCCTGCATACCTGCCACACGCAGTGACCTTCGCCCACCCCGCTGCCAGCAGGAGGGCCAGGCATCTAAGCAGCCTCCCCACCGGGCGCCAGATCCCAGTCTCTCAGCCTCCCTGCGCCCACGGCTCCCTCGGACTTCTCTGCTGAGAGCTCAAGGGTATCCTGTCATCACTGCATCCTCCTCCTCACCTCCCAGCCTTTCTTTGCACTCACTCCAGCCTGGACTTACCCTCCAGGACCTGACAACCGTCTGATCAAACCTGCGCCTGTTCCCACAGTCCCTCATTGGGTAAAAGGCACCAGCTGTCACCCAGATGCTCCAGGTCAAACACTGGATTCATCCTTGATTCCTTGCTTTCACATCCATCAGCAAACAATGTCAAATTACCTTGGGAACACATCACCTGTCAGACCTTCACCCACCATCACCTCAGCATCTTCACCCACTCTCTCTAGACTAGTGCTGTCCAATTGAAAGATAAAGCAAGCCACAGGCATGCTTCTCAATTTTCTAGCAGTCAGATTTTAAAAAAGTAAACAAGAAGCAAGTGATCACCAATGTAGAAAAACAATCTTATGGTTTTGGAGTGGGGAGAAAGGGGAGAGGGATAAATTGGGAGATTGGGGTTGACATACAGGTACTACTATATATAAAATAAGCAACAAGGACCTACTCGGTGGCATAGGGAACTCTACCCATTACTCTGTAAGGATCTATATGGGAGAAGAATCTAAAAATGAGTGGATATATGTATATGTATCACATAACTGTTTCACTTTGCTGTCCAGCAGACTAATACAACATTGCAAATCAACTATACTCCAGTAAAAATTTAAAGATAAAAAATAAAAATACAAAATAGGAAACTTTGTGATATGTATTTTGGTAATACATAGTAACACAATAAAAAAGCAAGTGAAACCAACTGCAATTATGTATTTTATTTAAGAGGATTCCCTGGTGTCTCAGATACTAGAAACCCCATCAACTGTGGCATGCCAGGCTCCTACGTCCGTGGGATTTTCTAGGCAAGGGTACAGGGGTGGGTTGCCATTTCCTTCTCCAGGGGATCTTCCCCACCCAGTGATAGAACCTGGGTCTCCCACATTGCAGGCAGACACTTTACCGTCTGAGCCAGAGATGGAAGGTCCTTGTTGTTTATTTTATATATAGTAGTACCTGTATGTCAATCCCAATCTCCCAATTTATCCCTCTCCCCTTTCTCCCCACTCCAAAACCATAAGATTGTTTTTCTACATTGGTGATCACTTGCTTCTTGTTTACTTTTTTAAAATCTGACTGCTAGAAAATTGAGAAGCATGCCTGTGGCTTGCATTATCTTTCAGTTGGATGGCACCAGTCTAGGGAGAGTGGTAAAGGTGCTGAGGTGATGGTGGGTGAAGGTGTGACAGATGATGTGTTCCCAAGGTAATTTGACATTGTTTGCTGATGGATGTGAAAGAAAGGAATCAAGGATGAATCAAATGTTTGACTGGCTGGAGCATCTGGGAGAAGAGAATGGGAAACCATTTCGGTATTCTTGCCTTGAGAACCCCATGAACAGTATGAAAAGGCAAAAAGATAGAACACTGAAAGATGAACTCCCCAGTTTGGTAGGTGCCCAATATGATACTGGAGATCAGTGGAGAAATAACTCCAGGAAGAATGAAGGGATGGTACCAAAGCAAAAACAACATCCAGTTGTGGATGTGACTGGTGATAGAAGTAAGGTCTGATGCTGTAAAGAGCAATATTGCATAGGAACCTGGAATGTTAGGTCCATGAATCAAGGGAAATTGAAAGTGGTCAAACAGGAGATGGCAAGAGTGAACATCAACATTCTAAGAATCAGCGAACTAAAATGGACTGGAATGGGTGAATTTAACTCAGATGACCTGAGTTAAATTATGTCTGCTACTGTGGGCAGGAATCCCTTAGAAGAAATGGAGTAGCCATCATGGTCAACAAAAGAGTCTGAAACATAGTACTTGGATGCAATCTCAAAAACGACAGAATGATCTGTGTCCGTTTCCAAGGCAAACCATTCAATATCGTGGTAATCCAAGTCAATGCCATGACCAGTAATGCTGAGGAAGCTGAAGTTGAACGGTTCTATGAAGACTAACAAGACCTTTTAGAACTAACACCCAAAAAAGATGTCCTTTTCATTATAGGGGACTGTAATGCAAAAGTAGGAAGTCAGGAAACACCTGGAGTAACAGGCAAATTTGGCCTTGGAGAACAGAATGAAGCAGGGCAAAGGCTAATAGAGTTCTGCCAAGAGAACGCACTGGTCATAGCAAACACCCTCCTCCAACAACACAAGAGAAGACTCTACACATGGACATCACCAGATGGTCAACACTGAAATCAGATTGATTATATTCTTTGCAGCCAAAGATGGAGAAGCTCTATACAGTCAGCAAAAACAAGACCGGGAGCTGACTGTGGCTCAGATCATGAACTCCTTATTGCCAAATTCAGACTTAAATTGAAGAAAGTAGGGAAAACCACTAAACCATTCAGGTATGACCTAAATCAAATCCCTTGCTATTATACAGTGGATATGACAAATAGATTTAAGGGACTAGATCTGATAGACAGAGTGCCTGATGAACTATGGACAGAGGTTCATGACATTGTACAGGAGACAGGGATCAAGACCATCCCCAAGAAAAAGAAATGCTAAAAGGCAAAATGGTTGTCTGAGGAGGCCTTACAAATAGCTGAGAAAAGAAGGGAAGCAAAAAGCAAAGGAGAAAAGGAAAGATATTCCCATATGAAGGCAGAGTTCCAAAGAATAGCAAGAAGAGATAAGAAAGCCTTCCTCAGAGATCAATGCAAAGAAATCGAGGAAAACAACAGAATGGGAAAGACTAGAGATCTCTTCAAGAAAATTAGAGATACCAAGGGATCATTTCATGAAAGATGGGATCAATAAAAGACAGAAATGGTATGGACCTGACAGAAGCAGAAGATATTAAGAAGAGGTGGCAAGAATACACAGAAAAACTGTACAAAAAAGATCTTCATGACCTGGATAATCACGATGGTGTGATCACTCACCTAGAGCCAGACATCCTGGAATGTGAAGTCAAGTGGGCCTTAGGAAGCATCACTATGAACAAAGCTAGTGGAGGTAATGGAATTCCAGTTAAGCTATTTCAAATCCTGAAAAGATGATGCTGTGAAAGTGCTACACTCAATATGACAGCAAATTTGGAAAACTCGGCAGTGGCCATGGGACTGGAAAAGGTCAGTTTTCATTCCAATCCCTAAGAAAGGCAATGCCAAAGAATGCTCAAACTACCACACAGTTGCACTCATTTCACACGCTAGCAAAGTAATGCTCAAAATTCTCCAAGCCAGGATTCAGCAATACGTGAACTGTCAACTTCCAGACGTTCAAGCTGGTTTTAGAAAAGGCAGAAGAACTAGGGATCAAATTGCCAACATCCACTGGATCATTGAAAAAGCAAGAGAGTTCCAGAAAACATGTATTCCTACTTTATTGACTATGCCTAAGCCTTTGACATTGTGGATCACAATAAACTGTGGAAAATTCTGAAAGAGATGGGAATACCAGACCACTTGACCTGCCTCTTGAGAAACCTGTATGCAGGTCAGGAAGGAACAGTTAGAACCAGAAATGGAACAACAGACTGATTCCAAATAGGAAAAGGAGTACGTGAAGGCTGTATATTGTCAACCTGCTTATTTAACTTATATGCAGAGTACATCATGAGAAATGTTGGGCTGGAAGAAGCACAAGCTGGAATCAAGATTGCCAGGAGAAATATCAATAACCTCAGATATGCAGATGACACCACCCTTATGGCAGAAAGCAAAGAGGAACTGAAGAGCCTCTTGATGAAAGTGAAAGAGGAGAGTGAAAAAGTTGGCTTAAAACTCAAAACTCAAAAAATGACCCTCTTGGCATCCAGTCCCATCACTTTGTGGCAAATAGATGGGAAAACAATGGAAACAGTGAGAGACTTTATTTTCTTGGGCTCCAAAATCACTGCAGATGGTGATTGCAGCCATGAAATTGAAAGACGCTTATTCCTTGGAAGGAAAGTTATGACCAACCTAGATAGCATATTAAAAAGCAGAGACATTACTTTGCCGACAAAGGTCCATCTAGTCAAGGCTATGGTTTTTCCAGTGGTCAGGTATGGATGTGAGAGTTGGACTGTGAAGAAAGCTGAGCGCTGAAGAATTGATGCTTTTGAACTATAGTGTTGGAAAAGACTCTTGAGAGTCCCTTGGACTGCAAGGAGATCCAACCAGTCCATCCTGAAGGAAATCAGTCCTGGGTATTCATTGGAAGGACTGATGCTGAAGCTGAAACTCCAATACTTTGACCACCTGATGTGAAGAGCTGATTCATTGGAAAAGACCCTGATGCTGGGAGGGATTGGGGGCAGGAGGAGAAGGGGACGACAGAGGATGAGATGGTTGGATGGCATCACCGACTCGATGGACATGAGTTTGAGTAAACTCCGGGAGTTGGTGATGGACAGGGAGGCCTGGCGTGCTGCAATTCATGGGTTCACAACTAGTCAGACACGACTGAGTGACTGAACTGAACTGACTGATTTTATTTAACCATATATATGCAAATTTTTATCATTTCAGTGTGTAATGAATATGAAAATTATAAAACATGTAGGACATAATTTTACAACATGTTTCAGCTGTCTTCTAGATCCCACGTGTATTTCACTCTTAAAGCCCATCCGAGCCACAGGTCAGGTGCTCAGCTGCTACGTGTAACATGTGCCTGCCACATGGTATGGTTGTGTCACCTCCCACCGGGACTCAGGAGTTGTATTTTATTGACAAGGGGTCTCCTAGCTGACATCATGTCTCTCCCACTACCCCCCCATGGATATTCTTCCCTTATCAGCAACAAGAATGACCCTTTAAACATGTGAGCAAGGTCACGTCCACGGCCTGCTCAGAGCTCTCCAATGAGTCGTCACACTTAGAATAGCATCCAAGAGCTGGTCCTCGCTTACAAAGGCCCACGTGGTCTGACTCCTTCTCTGCCCCTCACTGGGGCTCATCCCTCTCTGCCACCCCTCGGGCCCCCTGGCTGTTCTGCAAATGTGCCAAGCCTACTCTCAAGTCCCCGGTGGGACTTTCTACTGCTGCTCCTTCTGCTTGGAATTCTCTTGGCTCAGACCTTTCAGGGTTTTCTGCTGCACTTCATTCAGACCTCTGCTCGGAGCTGCTCAGCAGTGGGCTTCCCCCAAACAGAACCTCTGTCTCGGGGCTTTCTTCCTGGCCTGTAGGTTTCTTCCTAACATCTGACCCTGAAGGTCAGCACGACCTGCCTTGCTTTGACATTTGTTTGTTTGCTTAGTCAAATCCCATGTTAGAATGTAAACCCCAGGAGAACATCCACCAGCCTCTATTCTCTACCTGCTGACTTGTTTGTCTGGGTTACAACTAAGTGTTTGGTCAGTATTTACTGAATGAAGAGCTGGATTGGGAAGGAAAGACAAGAAGAAGCAGGCTCTGACATTCAGGGCTTGCCTGATTGTGGTTGTTGGTGCTCTTCAGTTGTGTCCGCTAAGTTGTGTCCGACTCTTTGTGACCCCAAGGACTGCAGCACACCAGGCTTCCCTGTCCTTCACCTTCTCCCAAATTCTGCTCAAACTTGTGTCCATTGAGTCAGTGATGCCATCCAACCATCTCATCCTCTGTCGCCCCCTTCTCCTCCTGCCTTCAATCTTTCCCAGCATCATGATCTTTTCCGGTGAGTTGGCACTTTGCATCAGGTGGACACAAAGTTTTGGAGCTTCAATTTCAGCATCAATCCTTCAATGAATATTCAGGGTTATTTAGGACTGACTGGTTTGATTTTCTTGCAATCCCAGGGACTCTCAAGAATCTTCTCCAGTGCCACAATTTGAAAGCAAAAATTCTTTGGCACTCAGCCTTCTTTTAGCCCAACTCTCACATCCATACATGACTACTTGAAAAACCATAGCTTTGACTATATGAATCTATGTCGGCAAAGTGATATCTTTGCTGTCTAGGTGTGTCATAGCTTTTCTTCCAAGGAGCAAGTGTCTTTTAATTTTGTAGCTACAGTCACCATCTGCAGTCATTTTGGAGCCCAAGAAAATAAAGTCTGTCACTGTTTCAACTTTTTCCCCAGCTATTTGCCATGAAGTGATGGGACTGGATGCCGTGATCTTCGTTTTTTGAACGCCTGACATGGCTGGGCCATGTTATATTCTCATCAAACACAAAGCATCTCAGAGAACACTGGCCTCAGGCAAGGTAACTCCGAGACCATGAAAAAATGTGATAAGTAAGGCCAATTTATAGCTTTGTCTAAGGATAGACAAAAGCAAGGCCATGAGTTACCCTGAAGCGCCTCCTCACTTGGACAAAATGAGTGACTGCTTCTTTATAAGTGACAGCTTCATCCTCGTCTGCCCTCCTTAGATATAAGACTTGAGATTCCCAGTCACAGAACTGTTTTGTTTTCTGACAGGAACCAGTCTAGAGCAAAACTTCTTCTCATCTTCCTTAAAGCTTCCCTCCATCACTCAACCAAGGCACAAACTCGATAATAATTCTTTCTATCATCTTATAACTTTCTTATTGAGAGTCTCAACTTTCTTACTGAGAGACCCTGTGAGTCTCCATGGTGTTCATCCCTCCTCACTCAGTGAAAGATAAGTTCAATTTATTTCAACTTCAACTGTGTTCCCAGGGGTGTTTGGTAGTAGACATTGATGGAATGGATGAATAATTGAACCTTTGCATTTGGAAATTATATGATCATTATTCTCTTTCCTATTTTTTCTGTATTTTCCAATGTTTCTATAAAAAAACAAGTATTATTTTGGAATCAGGAAAATGTGAACACATTTAATTTTAAAATAACAGCTAATATTGATATACAGAGACATGCATTCTTTTCTTTAAATTTTTTATTTTTTAAATTTATTTGGCTGTACTGTGTCTCAGTTGCTGCATATGGGATCTAGTTACCTGATCAGGGATTGAACCCAGGGCTCCTGCATTAGGAGCTCAGAGTCTTAGCCACTGGACCACCAGGGAAGTCCCAAGATATGAATTCTTAATAAATAGGAGATCTGGTTTTAAGGCCAACTATGACACTTCATAGGTGAATAAACTTGAGAAATTTATTTAGCCTTTTTGGATCTCACTGCTAAAAGGCAGGAACTGTCTTGAGATCCCCTGTGGCTCTAAGAACTTTAATTAAAATTCTCTCAGAGCAACTGTATTTAATCTGACCGAGTGAGGTTCAGGGATGAGGTAGTGAGATGAGAGCTAAAACATTATCATGAGGGCACATATGTGCACCTACGGTTAATTCATGCCAATGTGTGACAGAAATCAAACCAATATTGTAAAGCAATCACCAATCAATTTAAATAAATACGTATTTGAAGAAAGATCAAGTGCCAATTTCTCTTTTTTTTGCATGATATTGGACAAATTATTTTATCAGTATTTTTGAAGTGTAGTTGATTTACAATGTTGTGTTAATTTCTGCTATACAGCAAAGTGATCTGGTTTTATATATATATATATAAATACACATATGGAGAAGGCAATGGCAACCCACTCCAGTATTCTTGCCTGGAGAATCCCATGGACAGAGGAGGAGCCTGGAGGACTATAGTCCATGGGGTCACAAATAGTCGGACACAACTGGGTGACTATCAGTCACTCACACATATATATATATACATGTATATAGATACATATATATATTCTTTATAAAATACTCTTTTCCGCTGTGGTTTATTACAGGATCTTGACGGAGCTTCCCTGTGCTATACAAAAGGCCCGTGCCATGTACCTACACTATATACAGTAGTCTGCAGCCGCTAATCCCAACCTCCCACTCCATCCCTCCTCCAACTACCTCCCCTTGGCAATCACCAGTCTGTTCCTTATTGGACAAATTATTTAAAAACCTTGACTTCTTCATCCTTACCTGTAATTGTAAGTTGCAACATCCTCCCTTATATGGAGATTTCTGGGTGTCATTTTATACATTCGTGTTTAGGTAGATTATCAGACACATTGACGCAGCATCTCTGCTCAGCGGCCCCACTATGGAAGCCCAAGGCGCCGCCCTTCCCTTAAGCGTCTGGAGCAAGGGGGTCAGCGGAGATTGCAACAACTGGCTGGAATGCAGCATGAGGCTGTCACTGAGAGACCCGTGTCCCAGACACAAGAGGCACAGTGTTGAGGGTATGGGGGGAAAGTTTTCCAGAAGAATCATTGAGAATGTGAGGGAGGGTGAGGAAAATGGAACTCACCGGACGAGGGCACCCTGCAGGGCAAGCCTGTAAATGTGCCCTGGCAGCATGGGGTCAAGGACACACGGGCAGCTTGGTGTCAGTGGGGGCTGGGCAGGGGCATCAGGAGGCGAGAACAGGGCTGTTGAGCGGGTTTAGTTCACACCCCAGCTAATTGCAGGGACTTCTAGGCTTTCTGCCTGCGTTTTCCAATGTGGTCACCTCTAGCCTCATAGGACTGTTCATGCTAAAATCACTCAGAATAGCTTGGTCTCTCAGGCACACCAGCCTGGTTTCAGGAGCGCTCCCCCAACGTGGCAGCGGCACCAGTCACGGCAGGACGGATGGAGGACGTTTCTGAGAAGCGGAGCGTTTCCCACCAGGTCGGTAAACAAGGATGTCACGGTCATCAGTGATCCCAGCTCTCCAGCGTGAGCCGGCGAGGCCTACGGACACTCAGGAAGGAGAAGGACACGTGTGATCTGACAGCCCTCAGATGGCAGGCCCGCCTCACGGGGAGCCCAAGGAAGTGCTGGATGTGGAAAGACACAGGATACCGGCCCAGGATGACTGAGATGCCCCTGAAAGCAATGACCGCAGCAAGCCCAGACTCTTACCTGTCCCCATATGTAGAAAAATGCTGAATTCCTTATCTTGAATACTTGGCTTCCTCTAATTAACAATGATCTTTCGATGTTCAGACTACCTGCCCCTGTTGCAGAACTTCTGTGTAACCCTTTGCCTCCTGGGAGCAGTTCTCTAAGGGTTTCTTGAGATGCTGTTTCCCGGGCTTGCGGTCCTACACATTCCCGCCGATAAGAGGTAGCTCCCGGCTTTCAGGCTGTGACTGGTGTTTAAGCCGCCGTCGCTGTTCTGCAGGAGGTTCCGTCGGACAGTGTTGCTCCAAGCGCCCCTGTCCATGGCATTCATCCTGCATCTCCGGGGGTGGGGGGGGGGTGGCTACTTTCCATTTTCAGAGAGCTCTGTTTGCTGGAACCTAGTTTCAGATAATTCACCCCATCACGTACCTCTCTCCTTCTGGAAAGGGACCCTAGTTCTGTGGACAAACATAACCCGAGTTCACACTTCCCCCGCCTGCCGCTCTTTGCTCAGCGACCTACATCCCTCCTGTTTCTCTGCCCCAGGCCAGTCCCCCAGCGCTTCCTCCCAAGGCTGTTCACAGACTCCTGTTCTGGGGGAAGGGGTCCACTCTCGTAGCCCTCACGGTCTGTGTTTCCCCAAACTGAACTCTATCTCGGTTGTGGTTTGATCCGCAGAAAATAGAATTACTGCTTTCCTGTGCATCGAGCGCTTTATTTCCATAAATGGAGGCTTTATTTTCCCTTTTGGTTTTTTTAAGCATATATCATCCTGCGGTGAATATTAAGCTCTTCAGCCAATAATATCCCGGCCCCACTTTCTCGTTAACACAGTTTCTTTTCTAATAAGTCTTCCTGAGCCTGCATCACAGAAGTAACATTTCTTTTTAAACCCCTAATTTCTTGTTGCTGAGGAAAATCTGTTATGGGAACAGTAGAGTAATGAGAAAAGTCACAGAGGTAAGAAATAATTAAGAAATGTCTTATGATTTATTATTCAAGTTGCCTCATAAAAATATTAAAGTTGATATAAAAGAAAATATAAAAAAGACAAACAATAACCTTTGGCTATCATTTATTAAATGTAATAAATTTACATTCATTTACATTTAATGTTTGAAGTCCTAAAAATTTACAAAATAAACTTTTATTTATTTATTAAAATGTATTAAAATTGCCGATTGAAGATGGATTGACTATAAATTTTTCTTTTCAGTAAATGAATTTTAAACCATCTTAATGTATGTACTGAATTATTAGGCAATACCCTTTGCCATACTAATACCTCTATAATGCATAATAGCTTTGGCTCATTTTTGGAGGCTCAAGGGTCTGTGTGAGTGCACCTGCAAACGGCCCGGGAAGGCACGCATGTGTCCCTTCCTGCCTCTGAGCGAGGCCCCTATCCACCTGCATTCTTTACGTGATGGAGGAAAAGTTCCCTTCATTCCTTTCCTTTGGGCTCAAATGTGGAAAAAGCCTTCCCAACTGTAAATCTGGGTTCTGAGTTATTAAAACTGTCTTCTCATCCCTATTTATCTTTACCCACCTTTGAGATGACAGTTTCCCCAAAGCAAGATGCTGTGGGAAGTTTGCTACCCGGACTATGAGTCTCTGGGGTTTTGGTTCTGGGTATTTTGTTTCCTCCAATCTTAGCGTGAGCATTTCTGCCCCACCATCCTGAAGTCAGCTTCCCTGGAGGCTTAGACAGTTATCAAACCTGCCTGCAAGATGGGAGACCCGGGTTCGATCTCTGGGTTGGGAAGATCCCCTGGAGAAGGAAATGGCACCCCCCCCCCCCCCCTCATATTCTTCCCTGGAGAATCCCATGGACAGAGGAGCCTGGGGACTACAGTCCATGGGGTTGCAAAGAGTTGGCACAACTGAACACCTAACACTTTCACTTTCATTTCACTTTCACTTCACTTTCATTCTGAAGTCACCTCATGTCAATGAGGTTTCAGTTTACACATGTTAGTGAGCAGAGCTGTCCCCTGTGTTCTGAGCCAGTGGGTCCACAGTGGCTGTCTTCTCAGAAAACTCCAGAGAGCTGACGGCTGAGTGTCAGGCTACTGTTTCTGGGGATGTTTTCAATGTGACTTGCACATGCTGAGTAGTGAAATGATCAACAGTCCCTTAGACATGATCAGCCTCTCTATTCCCATCCCTCACCAGCTCCCTGTGGCCCACCTGGAGATCAGTGCAGCAGAAGTACCTCTCCCTTACGTAGGAAGAAAGTTGACTGCAGGAGACCTGATTCGCTCGAGGTGACAGGGAAAGGAAGTTGAAAGCCTGACACAACACAGGACTTTCTACTCCACCCTGACTGATGCCTTCTCTGCATTGGAGAGGGACGTGCCTCTAAAACTTACCCTCAGGCTTCAAGGAGCCAGCCTTTGTAGATTATTCACTTCATCCTGGAAAGAAATAAGCAAACTTACTCTATGGCACATTCTGATGCAAACCTCTGGTGACAAAATTAAAATACGCAGCAGTACCTAAGTCTCCAAACACATGAACAATCATTTTCTGATGTTCATACCTCGAATCATAGCGGCTTCTTGAAGTTTCTCTACTGAACAGTGTAATGCATAATAATGATATAATACAATTTTGGTTCTGGAAGGGATTTTCATCTTTTGAGCCTTTTGAAATGAGCTCTTTTTAATTGAAAAGGTAATACATGCATATAGGGAAAATTCAAATAGGGTAAGAAGGTCTACGCCTTTTTATATATGGGTATACCTATATACCTTCTTAGACTATTTTAATTTTCTTACCCTATTTCAACACTTGAAAAAACTATTTTTAACATGTCGCCCCCGTGAGCACAATGACAGACCGCCCCCGCCCCCCCCCCCAACACAGGCACAGACAGCAGTGGGAGAGCTGCCCCTGCTGTCCGGTGTCCTGCAGTTTTCACCGAACAATCCACCCCGGAGGCTGTCACTCGGCCGGGCCTCGTCCTCCAGGGCCACACAGTGCTCTGCACTGCAGCCGGCTCATCAGTCCTGATGATGACTGGGGGTGGGGTCTGTATTTAGTCTTTTGCTATTATAACAACACTGTAATCCTAATCTTAGGTACAGCTTAAATAAAGGTGGAATTGCTGGACCAACGTGCGTACATTTTTAGGGGGCTCTTTTATGCCCTGGAGATCCCCTGGAGAAGGGAAAGGCTACCCACTCCAGTATTCTGACCTGAAGAATTCCATGGACCATAGAGACCATGGGGTCACAAAGAGCTGGACACGATTGAACGACTTTCACACACACACACACACACACACACACACGTTATGATTTTAAGGGGCTTCCCCAGTGGCTCATGGTAAAGAATCTGTCTGCAATGCAGGAGACCTGGGTTTGATCCTTGGGTCAGGAAGATCCCCTGGAGAAGAGAATGGCCACCCACTCCAGTCTTCTTGCCTGGAGAATCCCATGGACAGAGGGACAGAATCCCATGGCCAGTTACAGTCCATGGAGCCGAAAAGAGTCAGACACAACTGAGCGATTAATACTTTCATTCCCCCCTCGCCCCATCCCACCCCCAAGCAGACAAGAAAGCAAACAGGCTTCCTGAGACTCTTAACGTGGAGGCAGCAGCTCGCTTCTAAGTCAAGAAGACGTCTATGGGCTCGACCATCAGTTTCATCTACAGCCTATGTTAGTCTTTGAAATGGCTGAGTGTGGAGGAAAGTACTACGTGAACATTTACCACAGACGCCTCCAGTAAAACAAATTCAGACCGGAAATCTGCTTTTCTAAGCTAGGGACAGCTGACACGTCCTGTGAAGAGCGGCCCTGGGGCGGGGTGGGAGGAGCTTCTGAGCAGCAGGTCAGCGTGGTCCTCGCTGGGCTCCGCCCCGTGACCGGCTGCACCCGGAGATCATCAAGCTCTTTGCCGATCTACAGCCTGGGTCAGGGCCTCAGCCTAGACTCCAGCGTAAGCACTTACCTTCACCCGCATCCTTCCCGAAACCGCAGTCCCACCCCTCAGAGTCGCCATCTGCCCCACCCTGGTTCTCCCTGAGACGCGGGACTCAAGGCACTGCTCTCAGCTCTGCAAGAACACGATCCGAGCATCGGCCTGTTCTCACTTGCCTCCTTCCATCTTTACGTTGCTTTTTTTTAATCCACGAATGTTGATTGGTTTTGACATTCCAGACAAAGCGTTGTTTCAGGTACCATGAAGAGAGGCACGGAAACACAGTCAGAGTCGCTGCCGTTGTGAAGCTTACTATTTAAAGACAAAGACATCCTCTCACTTCAGGATAACTAGCAGTTTGTGGAAACTGTGATGCACACCCTACAAGGGCAGATCATTCTGGGAGCAGGATAGGGAGGACCTGGATGGGCCGAGAGAGAGGAACAGGCTGCTGCATGGAAGTCCCAGGGTCGGGGATGCAGTTAGCAGAAGCGCAGACCCTGTTACAAGTAAGCAGGGGTGAGGCCGACAGGTTGGGTGGAGCCCCATGGTGGAGGCAAGTAAGTGTGGCCTTCATCCTTTGGCAACAGAGAAACAATGGAAAGTGAGTAGCCTCACAAAAGTAGATTTTGGAAGGTTAATGGGCAGCGCTGTGTAGAAGACAGTGGAGATGAACTTTAATGTACTGAGCGGAGCAAGGAAGAGAGATTTTAAGCAGGGAGTCTGTGACTCTAAAACGAAAGACTAGGGGCAAAAATAAAGATGACTGCTATAATCCATGGGAAGGGAAAGGAAGAGATGAGAGGGTTTCGTTTGTTTGTTTGATGACTAATTGGATGTGATACAATTCTTTACTGACTAAAGAGAAAGTAGAGTTCTTTACTGACTAGGGGAGGGAGGTGACCAAGTCTGCAACACCCTCTCTGTCTTACTGCCCTCTTTTGGGGGCGGGTCTCAGCCCTGTAACTTACTCCCCAGGCAGCAGCAGGTGTTGATTAGTCGCTCAGTCACATCCCACTGTGTGCGACCCCATGGACTGACTGTAGCCCACCAGGCTCCTCTCCAGGCAAGGATACTGGAGTGGGTTGCCATTTCCTTCTCCACATCCTTACATTTCTTATAGGTTATGGCTGATAAAGCTTCAGGAGAATGAGTCCCTTTATTTATATAAAATTTTATAAATATAAAATAAATTGAATTCCTCTTTGTAAAATGATCCTGCATTCAGATGGCTAAAACCACCTTAATGATTTTCTACTAAGGGAGGGTACAGGACAGTTTCCTGCAGACCTGCCTTTTCATTGTCTTAAAGGAGAATTTTTGAAAGTTATTCAATAAATCAAGTGGTTTAGCAATTTTTATTGATTATTAGTTGTATTTATCAAATATAACAAATGCTTTTACATAATTTTTTGTGATTTTATAAATATAGTTTGCCTGTTGTACTTTATTTCCTGTATCTCCCCCCTCTGTGTGACTGGGTGAAGTTGCTCTGATTACAGAAGAGTGTACAGAGGCTTCCATTTTCTCTCTGAGTGGGAGGTTGCTATTTATGTGATTTAAAAAACTGCAGACTGATTTTAGTTTTTAAACTAAGGAAAAATCAGAGTGGGGTATCACAAATGAATTTGAGCAGAAATGGGGCATTTCTTTGATTTTTATATAACTGGAAGAAAAAAATTCAGGCTCCCATATTCTTGGCCCCTGGGGACCAGGGGGACTGACTCTGAGGAGATGCACGTTTTTCCATCCCTTCCCTGCTGCCTATAGGGTCTGGCAGGAGAATGGGTTCTTCTTACACATTTTATATAGGATATAGTAAAGAAAAATTGTCACTGCAACATTTTGTTGCTAAGCCTGTCGACCAGGAGGAGGTGGCAGTTCTGACTTTTTGTGTGTGTGCCCATGTATATAGAAGCCATAAAAGTTTTGAATGGCAGAATGAAAGGAGAGTATCCTGAAGTAAAACACCAGCAACTGTGGAGGGTGAGTGAAAAAAGGAGACACGTGGTGAGAAAAGGCAGGAGGTGGGAGGAGGGGACAGCCAAGGGAGTGCTGAGGACACAGATGTCAAGTGTGGTCCTCCACCCCGCCCCTGGCGCTCGGGGCTGTGTCCCCATTCTACCCCTCACCCAGGGAAAGGAAAGCACAGGCTACTCTTTGGGGATGGGTAGAGTGGGCAGCCTCCTTCCCCTCCTGGAGGTAGTATAAATGTCTGTAACTGCGTCCAGTCAAGAATCAGGGAGACCCTCTGGCTGCTGGTTGACCAATGCGGACGGCAGTTAGCATTCTGAAAGCTCCCTAGGTCTATTCAAAGGCTCCTTTGAACAGGAGGCCTCCTTCACGTCAGGCTCGGTAAAGGTCTCTTGTGCCCTGTTACAGGGTGAAATGTGTTTCCCTGGAAATGATACGTTGAGGCTCTAACCCCTGGAACCTCAGAATGTGACCATATTCGGAAAAAGTGTAATTGGTTAAGATGAGGAGGGTGGGCCCTAATCCAGCGTGACTGGTGTCCTCATCAGAAGATGGCCATGTGAACCCAGAGACACAATGAGAAAGCTGTGTGACTGTGGAGGGAGACACTGGACCTGCAGAGGAAGGGCCCCCAAGAATGGCCAGTGTCCCTTCAAAAGCCAGGAAGAGATGAGGAAGGTGTGTCCCCTGTGGGTCTCAGAGGGACTCCCAGACTTTAGGCTTCTAGCATCTAGAGCTATGACAGCATACACTCCTATTGCTTAAGCTGGTTTGTGCCACTTCGTTGTGGTGGGCCCAGGAAACAAGTGCAGTTTTCGAGGCTGTGGCCTTGGCCTTTAGCCCCAAGCACCCTCGCTCTATCCCCCACAGGGGTGTTTACACCGGCTGCTGCTTGGGGCGGGGGAAAGCTGAAGTCACAGCCTGAGCCCTCCTCCCGTCTCCTTCAGAGGCAGTCTGCGTTAGTGCCCCTCCAAGAGCCTGCATCATAACAGCTACTTACTTCCCTGATAGAGTAAAAGAGATGGGAAACATCTTAAAAACATAACATTCGTCTCTGCTTACTAGGCTGGCAAAGTGAAAGTGGAAGTGAAGTCGCCCAGTCGTGTCCAACTCTTTGCGACCCCATGGACTGTAGCCTACCAGGCTCCTCAGTCCATGGAATTCTCCAGGCAAGAGTACTGGAGTGGGGTGCCATAACTAGGCTGGTGAGGCCATCACAATGAAAAGAAACCACTAACCTAAGGACTGATGCTGAAGCTGCAGCTCCAATACTTTGGCTACCTGATGTGAAGAGCTGACTCACTGGGAAAGACTTTGATGCTGGAAAAGATTGAAGGTGGGAGAAGGGGATGACTGAGGATGAGATGGTCGGATGGCATCACTGATGCGATTGACATGAGTTTGAGTGGACTCCGGGAGTTGGTGTTGGACAGAGAAGACTGGTGTGCTGCAGTCCATGGGGTCACAAAGAGTTGGACACGACTGAGCAACTGAACTGAAGTGAACCTAAGAGCCAAGTTCAGTGGGTTTTTCCTGAACAACCATCATGTTAATGTGGGGCCGTCCCTGTCGTGTGCTGCCCCAGACGCAGCCTCGGTCGCCCCGCACCCTCAGGAGAGGCTGCGTGAGCCCCAGAGGGAACGGACTCTGCCCTGCAGGAAGCACGGTCTTTCCAGCCGCCCTCCTTGAGCCTGGCTGCGTCTTCAGCATCCCACCAGAGGTGGTGGGGAGGAAGGCATAGACAGGCTGTGAGCCACAGCAGGGAGGACCCCACTGCACCGAGGACTAATCACACAGGACAAAGGGACACACCCCTTCTCCCAAACACGCCAGGGCAAGAAGGAGGCGTTCACCTGGGTTACACTTACATGGAAAGGTAGACGGGCTGTCTGAGGTATTGAATATTTGGAAATAGAGATTCGCTTAAGGAATAAAACAGCTGCCATGAGTCTAACTGCCATTTTCTCAAAGGAAAAGAAATGGAAACATACTGTGTAATCAAAGAACTGAATCAATAATGATAATTTTCCTGAATGTGAAAGATGATGAAACTTTTCAATGTATTTTCTAAAATTTGTGAAATCCCCGTTCCTGGAGTCTAAGAGCAAGCGATAGAACTGAAGAATGGAGACCCAACAGGCTGTCATCATACTCGCAACAGGATGTTTAACCCAATGTCATTATGAGTATTTTACACCTAAAATAAATACCTTGAAGTGAATATATGCACAATCTTCCTATACTTAAGGTGAAACCTTAAAAGAACAACCTTTTTTTTCTTTTTTTGCTTTGCATTCAAGATCAACTTTTTCTCAGAAAAGATGTGTCGGGGGAGTGTGTAATTTCCTCAGTTCTGTCTTGTCACAACACAAATTTGAAGCGACGGACCAGTTTTACAGCCCAGCCCTCAGATGAACCAGTGTTACAGCTCTGTGTTACAGCTCAGTTTTATTTAGAAAGTAAAGGAAAATACATCCTGGAGGCATGAGGGCCTGCCGACCCAGAAGACAAGAACAGAAGAGAGACCCCAGCCCAGTTTTGGCTCCTCTTTTTATATGTTTCCCCCCACCCTGGGCCTGCCCTATGTAAATTGGGCTAGCCAGGAGGCTGTTTGTTTCTCCTGAGGTCCTCCCTCTGGTCCTTGGACCTTCCTTTGTTGTATTTTCATGGGCTTTCCCCTTCCTTGTCTTTTAGCCACCGCCATTCTGGACTCCTGTTTCCTATTCTAAACACCTAACAGGTGTACTTTACAAATCCCTTGACTTCAGCATCCTGGCTCTGGGCTAGTGCCTCCTTCATGCGGACACCTCCAAGTGTCAGCCCCGAGCTAGACTGGCTGCTCGGCCAGGGGACATTCTCTGAAATCCTCCGAAACCTGCTTAACTCCTCTATATGAAAATGACACATTCAGGCTCAAGTTGTTGGCTGGAGAGTATCTTGCAGGGGAGGAAAAGTGTTAAGCGGGTAATGAAACAAAACTAATAACTCAGACAAACACCAGCAACCATTACACTTTGGTGATGGCTACACAGGGGACACATTGTGTTACTCTTTCTACCTCTGTGTATTTTTGCGACTTTCCACAATAAGAGTGTAAGCAGCAATAACAAAGACGACACGTCTGGTCTCTTTCCACAGGGCACTGCTTAATGCCCAGTGGCAAAGGATGTGGCAAAGGTCTTTAATGCCTTCTAATGACTGGTCATAGCAAACACCCTCTTCCAACAACACAAGAGAAGATGCTACACATGGACATCACCAGACGGTCAACACTGAAATCAGATTGATTATATTCTTTGCAGCCAAAGATGGAGAAGCTCTATACAGTCAGCAAAAACAAGAGCAGGAGCTGACTGTGGCTCAGAGCATGAACTCCTTATTGCCAAATTCAGACTTAAACTGAAGAAAGTAGGGATAACCACTATACCATTCAGGTATGACCTAAATCAAATCCCTTATGATTATACAGTGGAAGTGAGAAATAGATTTAAGGGACTAGATCTGATAGACAGAGTGCCTGATGAACTATAGACAGAGGTTCATGACATTGTACAGGAGACAGGGATCAAGACCATTCCCATGGAAAAGAAATGCAAAAAGGCAAAATGGTTGTCTGAGGAGGCCTTACAAATAGCTGTGAAATGAAGAGAAGTGAAAAGCAAAGGAGAAAAGGAAACATATTCCCATTTAAATGCAGAGTTCCAAAGAATAGCCAGGAGAGATAAGAAAGCCTTCCTCAGCGATCAATGCAAAGAAATAGAGGAAAACAATAGAATGGGAAAGACTAGAGATCTCTTCAAGAAAATGAGAGATACCAAGGGAACATTTCACACAAAGATGGGCTCAATAAAGGACAGAAATGGTATGGACCTGACAGAAGCAGAAGATATTAAGAAGAGGTGGCAAGAATACACAGAAGAACTGTACAAAAAAGATCTTCATGACCCAGATAATCACAATGGTGTGGTCACTCACCTAGAGCCAGACATCCTGGAATGTGAAGTCAAGTGGGCCTTAGAAAGCATCACTATGAAGAAAGCTAGTGGAGGTGATGGAATTCCAGTTGAGCTATTTCAAATCCTGAAAGGTGATGCTGTGAAAGTGCTGCACTCAATATGCCAGCAAATTTGGAAAACTCAGCAGTGGCCATGGGACTGGAAAAGGTCAGTTTTCATTCCAATCCCTAAGAAAGGCAATCCCAAAGAATGCTCAAACTACCGCACAATTGCACTCATCTCACATGCTAGTAAGGTAATGCTCAAAATTCTCCAAGCCAAGCTTCAGCAATACGTGGACCAAGAACTTCCAGATGTTCAAGCTGGCTTTAGAAAAGGCAGAGGAACCAGAGATCAAATTGCCAATATCCGCTGGATCATCGAAAAAGCAAGAGAGTTCCAGAAAAAAAAAAAAAAAAAACATCTATTTCTGCTTTATTGACTACGCCAAAGCCTTCGACTATGTGGATCACAATTAACTGTGGAAAACTCTGAAGGAGATGGGAATACCAGACCACCTGACCTGCCTCTTGAGAAACCTGTATGCAGTTCAGGAAGCAACAGTTAGAACTGGACATGGAACAACAGACTGGTTCCAAATAGGAAAAGGAGTTTGTCAAAGGCTGCATATTGTCACCCTGCTTATTTAACTTATATGCAGAGTACATCATGAGAAACGCTGGGCTGGAAGAAACACAAGCTGGAATCAAGATTGCCGGGAGAAATACCAATAACCTCAGATATGCAGATGACACCACCCTTATGGCAGAAAGTGAAGAGGAACTAAAAAGCCTCTTGATGAAAGTGAAAGAGGACAGTGAAAAAGTTGGCTTAAAGCTCAACATTCAGAAAACTAAGATCATGGCATCTGGTCCCATCACCTCATGAGAAATAGATGGGGAGACAGTGGAAACATTGTCAGACTTTATTTTTCTGGGCTCCAAAATCACTGCAGATGGTGACTGAAGCCATGAAATTAAAAGACGCTTACTCCTTGGAAGGAAAGTTATGACCAACCTAGATAGCATATTAAAAAGCAGAGACATTACTTTGCCAACAAAGGTCCGTCTGGTCAGGGTTATGGTTTTTCCAGTGGTCATGTATGGATGTGAGAGTTGGACTATGAAGAAAGCTGAGCACTGAAGAATTGATGCTTTTGAACTGTGGTGTTGGAGAAGACTCTTGAGAGTCCCTTGGGTGCAAGGAGATCCAACTAGTCCATCCTAAAGGAGATCAGTCCTGGGTGTTCATTGGAAGGACTGATGCTGAAGCTGAAACTCCAATACTTTGGCCACCTCATTCGAAGAGTTGATGTGTTGGAAAAGACCCTGATGCTGGGAGGGATTGGGGGCAGGAGGAGAAGGGGACGACAGAGGATGAGCTGGCTGGATGGCATCACCGACTCGATGGGCATGAGTTTGAGCAGACTCTGGGAGTTGGTGATGGACAGGGAGGCCTGGTGTGCTGTGGTTCATGGGGTCACAAAGAGTTGGACTCACCTGAGTGACTGAACTGAAATGAAGTGAACTGAATGAGCAATGCCTGTAACTTGAAACAAGTGAGGATGTGGCGGGCCTCTGGGAGGTGACTGATGTGAGGAGTGTCAGAGAGCATAGTGGGGAAAGAGTCGGGAAATGAAAGTTTGTGGAGCAGACTTAAACCCTGATATGAGGTCTTGAAATAGTTGTGAGCGTGTCCTGCAAGATCTATCTGGCACTCTAATTTTGAAGAAAAACGGCAACTGTCTTGTATTTCAATGACTGAAATAGCTATGACATTTCACGCCTAAGCATCTTTTTAGTGACCCAGCCTGAGAGCAGTGACAAGGCCTGCCCGCTGGCCTGCGATGGGGGCGGTGGGTGGGTGGAGGGCCTGGCAGGCCATCTGGGGCACCGCAGCCCTGCACTGGCCCTCAGCTGAGCCGGGCTGCTTGCAGCCAGAAGCGGAGCTTTGCTTCAGCACAGCTGAAGCAACATCAGCAGGATTCTTTTCTGAAACCATCCTTGCCTCTCACATTTCAGGTGCTCTAAATTTTGGAAAGTATCTGAATATGGTAGAGAGTTCTGTAATTTGGCTGGAGCTGACTCCCATTTCTAGTCATTGTTTTTAGGTTTCCTCAATAAAGGTTAAATACAAATAATACTGGTAGTTCAACTGAATGTAATTGTTCTAAAAAGTGGGGTGGGCTTTAAAAAGTGGGCCTGTGTAAGGGCCTGAGGGTCGTGGTTCATTTGCTGAGAACGAGGGCAGTGCTGAGGCGCAGTTTGCATCCTTAGAACAACTGCCGTTAGACCAGGACGGGTCTCAGACTGAGACCAAGCCTGTCTCTGGGTTAAACCCCCCAGCCCTCCCTTTCTCAGGCTGCACACAGGCCGTGCCTGCCCCTCCTTCGCCTTTCTTAACTGCCGCCCACCTGTTCTTATCCCATGCCATGCAACTCAAGCAGAACTTTTTGCTAACCTGTCTCATATCGACATCAGAGGCCTGAGAAAATTCCACGCCTTTTAGTATTTTTGGATGTTTTCAAGAAAATAATGCATTACTCTTTAATAAATAAACTCCTGAAAGAATTTGTGGGGTATCTTTACAGCAATTTAAAGTTGATTTAGGATTAACTATTGTATCTCGCCTGAGGGAGGCAACTGGCCCCATTCTAGAGAACCATCCGGGCTAGGAAACCTATTAAGGGAACACTATGAGAAGGAAGTCTTATCTTCCTGGCAGTCAGCGAGACCAGGCTGCGGGCTGCAGCGGAGCAAGACCGCACACAAAAATGTCACAATAAATAGCAGGCAGAGCTCACTCACAGGATCCGGCCCGGGGAGCAGGCTCACTGAGAGGAAACCAGCGTGGTCTGACAGGCTGACGGAACACAGCCGGAAGGAGCCTCAGAGCAGGAACTGGGGAAGTGGCCCAGAGAAGGCCTGGAGGTAGCAGGGCTTCGTTTCTTCTGAGACAGAGCAACAGCATGGCGGAGTAGGTCTGAGAGCAATTGTGTCGCACAACTAGTGAAAAGAAGGATCCAGTTCATCAAATGCTGTGTCTTAAAACCAGCCGAGTCCTTGGCGCTGAGGTTCGAGCCGATGCCCTAGTAACACCAGCTTGAACACTGTAACCAGCTTCCTGTTGCTGGTAAAACAGCAAACATAATCTACAGCTTCCCTGGGCCCAGAGTCTGGGTTCTGGGGAGTTGGGTCCTCTGCTCCAGGTCTCACCACACTAAAATCCAGGCGTCAGCTGGAGCTGGGATTTCATCTGAGGCTCTGAACCTGCTTCAAACTTCATTCACGTGGTCCACGGGATTCAGAGCCTTGTGGTGGTAGGACTGGGGATCATGCTCACCTCTTGAAAGCTGCCTTTGGGGCCCAGCCAACGGCACTCTCACAACAGAGGGTCTTACTTCAAAGCCAGCAGGAGACTCCTCCCCTGGCTGGCCACAGTGGATTCTTACAAAGGTAACTCGACCACCGGAAGGACTATTCCATCATTGTTGCCATACAGTGTAGCCTAATCAAGGGAACGGCTTTCTCATCCTACTTACGAACACCAGGGAGAAGGAGTCTCGGGGGCCACTGGAGTTCTGCCCACTACGAATAGTGAAGGGTCCAACACTGAGCCAACATCTGCTGTGTGTCTCCTCGCTGACCAGCACCATGCTGCCAGCGGGGCACACAGCTGACAAAATAAACCAGGTACGAGACAGGCAAGGCGTCCACAGACTGACTGAAGACAAAGAATTAAAATCAACTGCGAGACAACTTAGTATGTCTGTAATAGCTGGCTGTGCAAATAACACAGGAAAGATAGTCAAGGATGTGAGGCACAGATCACCAGGTGCTTTCTGGGCAGACGGTAAGGAAGAGGGCACTGCAGGCGGAAGGTTGTTGATCCACATTCTTGTGGAGGTGCTGAAAAGCCTGTGTGTGCGGCTTGACCTTGAAGGAGGGGCCTCGACAGAGGTCAACGGCCAGACCAGGAAGCACACAGAACTTAAGACTTCATCATGGGCAGGAACCACCAAGGAACTTGGGAAGGGATCCAGTAATTAAGGTCACAGAGGCCAAGGTATACAAAGAGAAAAAAAAAAATCTGACTCCACAAAAATAAGAAAAACTTCAACACAAATACCACAAGGGAAAAGAAAAAGTTTCATACAAATTGATAACAAAAGACCAATAACCAACAGGGAATGAGCGAGAGACAAGAGACAGCAATTAACAGGAGACGACAAAAGCTGACTGGAGAAGAGCGTTTAACATCACTTGTGACTAAAAAAGTGAAGATTAAAACAGTGAAACATCATTTTCACTATGAAATTGTTAGGAATAACAGATATAAAAAGCAGGTATATATACTTAGATTACTGAAGAACATCAAAGGTTAAGTGAGTACAGAGGTTTTATAGATGATTTTTGTTTTCTTCTTTATACTGTGTTTTCTATATTTCCACAACGAACCTGTGTAAATTATTTAAAAAAAATTTTAATTGCAGTACAACCGCCTTACAACGTTGTGTTGGCTTCCGCTGCACTACAGTGAGAATCAGCTCTGTTTAAGCACATCCCCTCCGGCTGGAGCCTCCCTGCCGCCACCCCCATCCCACCCCTCCAGGTCGTCACAGAGCACCGGCTCTCCACCAGCTAGCTGTTGTACACATGGTGGTGTATATGTGTCAAGTGTTACTCTAATTCATTCCACCCTCTCCTTATCCTGCTGGGTCCACAAGTCTCGTCTCTCTGTCTGCATCTCTGTTCCTGCCCTGCAATTAGGTACATCAGTAACCTTTTCCAAGATTCCACATATATGTGTTAATATGTTCAAATTCTTAAAATAGTACCTAATATTTTCATTTAAGAAATGAATGAAACTACTTTCAGCTCTTCTGCTTGATTCTCTGGGTATCTACTGCCAGATTTCTAAATCATATGCATACGCCGTCATCCTTGGATTCACCAGTTTCATCAAATATCTCTTGACTTCCTATAGTACAGTCAACAGTATTATTCTCTGCCCACTTCTTCCCCCTCCTCTCCATACAGGTAAGGATTTGTTAGGATTGTGTGATAATCACATACCTTCTGAGCCAAATAGTGTACTGAAGCTACATATCCTTTCTTATACAAAAAGTTTTGTTTTTCCGGGAGTTAATAATTTAATAACTATTTCATTTTTTAATTTAATCATTTTCTTGGTACCTGTTAATGTTTCCTAAATTCTCCAATATTTGTCAAATGTTTTAAATAAGTTTTCTAATGCTCAAGCCAACAAAGCCAACAGTGGTCTGTCTAGTCAAGGCCATGGTTTCTCCAGGGGTCACGTGTGGATGTGAGAGTTGGACTATGAAGAAAGCTGAGCACCAAAAAATTGATGCTTTTGAACTGTGGTGTTGGAGAAGACTCTTGAGAGTCCCTTGGACTGCAAGGAGATCCAACCAGTCCGTTCTAAGGGAGATCAGTCCTGGGTGTTCATTGGAAGGACTGATGCTGAAGCTGAAACTCCAATACTTTGGCCACCTCATGCGACGAGCTGACTCACTGGAAAAGCCCCTGATGCTGGGAGGGATCAAAGGCGGGAGGAGAAGGAGATGACAGAGGAAGAGATGGTTGGATGGCATCACTGACTCAATGGACATGAGCTTGAGTAAACTCCGGGAGTTGGTGATGAACAGGGAGTCCTGGCGTGCTGCGCTCCATGGGGTCACAGAGAGTCGGACACGACTGAGCTGAACTGACTGACTGCTCAAGCGTGTTAAATGACAGACCACCATTTCCACCTCCCTGCCTGTGTCCCCTTCCCCTCGCTTCCCACTTCGCTTTCCTCTGGAGCAAGTCCTGAAACTTCCCTCGTGTTGAAGCTCTTATGTTTTGTTGTTGTTTGTTTGTTTTGGTTATGCTCTTTTTCTGCTAAGGCACAGTTATCAGTAGTTTTCTAAGATGAAGTACATGTGACTAAAGCTGTTCCTTTTCCCCTAGGATTTACTGTGTAAAAACGTTTTTATTCTATTCCCCTACTTGATTTTGTATATTGTATGCTTACACTTGATTGGCAAGCTATATTGGCTGCATTTAATTCTAAATTAAAAAAAATATTTACCCTCAAAATTTGTATCAGATTGTTTTTTACTATTTTCTTGTGTTCTATTGGAAAGCTCGTTACCTTTTTTGTTCCTTCTATGTGACATTTAAAAATGTCTCTTTTTTGGAAGCTTTTTGATGTTATCTTTATTCTTGATCGCCTGTAATTTTATGGAGTCACTGCTGGTGGACTTCTTTAATCTGGCAGCGGATCCTCTGATGCTGCTAAATAGCCTTGTATTGATCCTTTAATAATTTCTACTCTGTTTCTCTTTTCTTCTTCTCTGTTTCTCTGTCTTTCTGGAAATCCTGTTAGTCAGCTGTGGAAGGACTGCCATGTGCGTGGTCAGGTATCTGGAGAGAGTTGCAGATGACTTAGAGGAAAGGGGCGGGCGAGTCCAGGAACAGAGCTGACATGACGGTCTATGTGTAGATAAATACCAGACAGTCAAGGTTCATCACGGGAAACAGAAATTGCTCCAGCTATTCTAAACAGAAAGGTATTCAAGTGCCAACCACAT
This sequence comes from Odocoileus virginianus, assembly GCF_023699985.2. Taxonomy (NCBI): domain Eukaryota; kingdom Metazoa; phylum Chordata; class Mammalia; order Artiodactyla; family Cervidae; genus Odocoileus; species Odocoileus virginianus. The sequence continues at coordinate 48,541,288 of NC_069692.1, forward strand.
TTCTGGAAGGGCTGGATGGGCAGTGATGAGACTAAGCTTCTAGGAATAACTTCAAGGAAAAGGTCTCTAGAGTGGCTTCTGGCAGGGGCGACAGCGCCCGGTTGCAGCGAGGGAAGTGGAACTCACCTCTCTGTCCGGAACTGGTCAGGACGAGAGGACACTACCACAGCAGCTGCCCAGCCCTCGGGAGTCACGGTTGTCCCCAAGGCCGTGCCTCTGGGCCCTGCAGGGCTAGTGACTGGATGCTGACGTGGGCCATGGACAGAGCCAGTCTCCACCTGTGCCAGGGGCCACAGCAGTCAAGCAGGACCACAGCCTCCTCACACCCCCTTTCAAGTCCCACTCAGAGCACCTAAGTGGCAGAACTTAACCTGCACTCAGAATCCTCACTAAATACGCAGTTTAGGGAATTCTAATCCCTACAGAGTTTTCCAGGCATCATGTACGGATGTGACAGTTGGATCATAAAGAAGGCTGAGAGCTGAAGCATTGATGCTTTTGAACTGTGGTGTTGAGGAAGACATGAGAATCCCTTGGACAGTAAGGAGATTAAACCAGTCAATCCTAAAGGCAATCAACCCTGAATATTCTTTGGAAGGACTGATACTGAAGCTGAAGCTCCACTATTTTGGCCACCTGATGCAAACAGCCAACTTACTGGCAAAGACCCTGATGCTGGAAAAGGCTGAGGAAAAGAGGAGAGGGAGGTGACAGAGGATGAGATGGTTGGATGGCATAATCAACTCAATGTATACAAGTTTGAGCAAACTGCAGGAGACAGTGAAGGACAAGGAAGCCTGGTGTCCATGGGGTAGCAGAGTCAGACAGAACTGAGCAGCTGAACAACCACCACCCCTGCAGAACAGAAAAACTCCCCAGAACACTGGCCTGGAGGGTCAGGGCCAAGTCAGCAGAAGCAGAACAGCAGACGTGTGCGTGAGGGCAGGGCTCTGCGAGCAGGAGCTGCTGGCAGGGCATGGGCTCCCGGGGCTGACGAGCTGGGGAAGCGTTAGGGTCTGACAGGTTTTGGCAGTAGAGAAGAGCATTTTACGATTCTACCTTATGCCTAGCCTCATTCTACAAAGGACGAGAGAAGGACGAGACTTGATGGCAGACGAAGGCAGGGGGCGTTCTAGTCAGCCTACTGACATAAACCCGTGAAATAACAAGATCCGGATGTTTTGCCCTGCTGGAGCATTTGGAATGTACGTATGGACAGTGGCAGGACCGTGGCTCATATAATGAAGGGCCCAGACTTAATATGCAACCACCCACTCAAAAGTTCTCAGACTTCTGACCGCAGATGCAAATTAGAAAATGTCAAAAATAAAACCTTATGTAAGCTTTTTTAAAAATAAAAAAGCTGATTTACCTGAGTCATTGACTTAGGAATGAAACAAAATATAAACCTCTTCTGGTAAACCACAGAATCCAAATGTTATATAACTTTGAAGTTGTAGATGCCAGTTTGAACACAGAGACCCCCTGTGCTAGGGAACACAGTGGTTTAAGACAGTGGTTACCGTCCACAGTCTAACACGTCAGTTTATAAATTCAGGTTTTTCCAAAAGGACTACTTAAAGGCAAGCCTGCAAAGACACTTTCCTGGTTTCCCCTGTGCATAGTCTCAGTCTCCAATATTCCCTTGTAAGTTGCTTCTAAAATGCTCCTTTGATGTCCGTGTCCTTCCTACACCTGCACCAACAGCAAACTGCTTCTCAATGTGTCCTTGACTCCTTCCACCAGCAACTGCTAACAGGACTGAGGACTCAAATCCTCAGACAAGATTTCACTTGCTACAACTAGGTTAGAAACACAGGGCCTAAATATACCTAAGTGGTATTTTAAAAGAACACAGGCTGCTAAATTTTAACCAATTTTCATGTAACTAATTTTTCATATTCATTATAAGGAAGGCTGTGTAAAAGGCATACAAATAAATCACAGGCTCCAATGTCCAAACTTTACGGAAGGAGTCTTCAAATGATCAGGAACAGACATTGAACACATTTTTGGGATTATTTAAACTTTATTTTTACACTGCTATTATGGAAACATTCTTCAAATGAGCAGGAATAGCCATGTAACATGTTTGTGTGTGTGCTAAGTCGCTTCAGGCGTGTCCTTTGCGACCGTATGGGCTGTAGGCTCCTCTGTCCATGGGATTCTCCAGGCAAGAATACTGGAGTGGGTTGTCATGCCCTCCTCCAGGGGATCTTCCCCACCCAGGGATCGAACCCACATCTCTTAGGTCTCCTGCACTGGCAGGCAGGCTCTTTACTGCTAGCGCCACCTGGGAAGCCATGTTTGAGGGATTACTAAACCTTTTACATGCCTATATATTTCATATATTTTACACTTACACGTTGTATGCCCCAATGAAACTGCTTCTCAGCTAGTTTTCTCTGATGCTAGTGGTGGACAGGTAACATCTGCGTCTGTCAAAATTCTCTGGAACACTATCTCCGCAGACGGCTCCCCAGAGTGCAGCCTGTCTTACCCACCCTGAACTTGGTACAAGCGCACCTACCTGCCATACAGGGCCCGCCCCCGCCCCAGGGTGCAAACCTCCACCTTCAGGACCCACCCACAGCAGAGGGGAGGAGAGAGGAGAGAGAAATGCCCTGGACTTTATTTTGCCGGCGTGGTAGGCGGCAGCCTCAGCGGTCCTGGGGCCTGTGATGGTGAGAGCAGCAGCATCCTGCCCGCAGAGGCGCCGCTGATGACCTCAGGCTGCAGCTTCCTGCAGCTTCCTGCCAGTGCTCTCTGGAGCTCTGAGATTTGATCTTGGAGGCCCCACCTGTTCTGCTCGCCTTTCTGAGGAGTCTGTATTTAGTACTTCCCCTGTCACTTAAGTCTGGCCTCCCTGATGAGTGGCTCAGACGGTAAAGAATCTGCCTGCAATGCAAGAGACCCGGGTTTAATCCCTGGGTCGGGAAGGACCCCGGAGAAGTAAATACCACCCACTCCAGTATCCTTGCCTGGAGAATTCCATGGACAGAGGAGTCTGGCGGGATACAGTCCATGGCGTGGCAAAGAATCGGACATGACTAAGCAACTAGCACACTTTCAACGTAGGTCAGCTCAGCAGTTCTTCAAAGTGTGTGGTCCAAGGACCCTGAGACCCTTTCAGGGGGTCTATGAGACACTCTCTTTTCTATTTACATATCTGCATAAAGACATCTTTTCTTCCTTACACCACAATTAAAACATTATCGCAACAGATGATATGAGATGATACGGCTGCCTTTTATTAGACATTGAAGACAATAAACATAGAATGCAATATCACTTAATTTTTTTTTGTTTCAGAAAGTTATTTTACCTTAGCTGCTTTTCAAAAAGATGTTATTTTATGTTAACTTGTGATGGGCTTATTATTAGGTTCTTTTAAAATTAACTAAACATTTTAAAGATTGCTCATCTTTCATTCCTAATATAGCATGTACTGACAGATATAAGACACATAAACAAAAGTTCATTGGTGTCCTACACCATTTACAGGCTGTAAAAGATTTTAGAGTACAAAAGGGCCTTAAGACTGAAAAGATTAATAACCACTGACATAGAGTAGATTCTATCATCTTTATCTAAAACACCTCAACAGTAGAGACCCAGGGATCAAACCAGGTCTCCCGCATTGCAGGCGGATTCTTTACCAGCTGAGCCAAAAGGGAACCCAAGAATACTGGAGTGGGTAGCCCATCCCTTCTCCAGTAGATCTTCCCCACCCAGGAATCAAACAGGAGTTTCCTGCATTGCAGGCGGATTCTTTACCAACTGAGCTATGAGGGAAGCCCCAACAGTAGAGAAGCCTACATTTTTCTTTAATTCTTTACCCAGATTCGGGTGATCACAGAGAGAGGTTAGCTTAGAGAGAGTCTATGGTATTGCTCTGCCAGCTGGGAGAAGGAGCAGGATGGGGAGACGCACAAACGGCGTCTGTGAGAACCAAGCCCCAGAGGCAGCTGGACTGTCAGAAAGAGTTCTTACAAGTGAAGGATCCGAGGAGGGACATGCAGAACAAAGTGCCCAGAGCACCAGAACTGATATCGAACACTTACTAATCACAAACACTTAATATTCACAGGTCATTCAATAATTCTTATAATTCACTGAGCAGCCAGTCCTGGCAGCTTTGGCTCCAGTGGCTGTAAGAGGGATGCCCACCAAGAAAGCTCCTCTTGGGCCAGAGATGGCTTGAGGACACCATACATGTCTTTTTGTTGTTGTTCAGTCGCTCAGTCGTGTCTGACTCTTTGTGGCCCCGTGGATTGCAGCACGCCAGGCTTCCCCGTCCATCACTAACTCCCTGAGCTTACTCAAACTCATGCCCATTGAGTCAGGTGATGCCATCCAACCATCTCATCCTCTGTCATCCCCTTCTCCTCCCTCCTTCAATCTTTCCCAGCATCAGAGTCTTTTCCAATGAGTGAGTTCTTCTCATCAGTAGCCAAAGTATTGGAGCTTCAGCATCAATCCTTCCAATGAATATTCAGGGTGGATTTCCTTTAGGATTGACTGGTTTGACCTCCCTCCTGTCCAAGGGACTCTCTAGAGTCTTCTCCAGCCACAGTTCAAAAGCATATATTCTTCAGCACTCAAATTCTTTATGGTCCAACTCTCACATCTGTACATGATTATCAGGAAAACCACAGGTTTGACTATAGAGACCTTTGTTGGCAAAGTGACATCCCTGCTTTTTAATACACTGTCTAAGCTTGTCACAGTTTTTCTTCCAAAGAGAAAGCATCTTTTAATTTTGTGGCTGCAGTCACTGTCCTCAGTGATTTTGGAGCCCAAGAAAATAAAATCTGCTACTGTTTCCACTTTTTCCTCATCTATTTCCCATGAAGTGATGGAACCGGATGCTATGATCTTAATTTTCTGAATGCTGAATTTTAAGCCAGCCTTTTCACTCTCCTCTTTCTCTCTCATCAAAAGGCTATTTAGTTCCTCTTCACTTTCTGCCATTAGAGTGATACTATCTGCACACCTGAGGTTGTTGATATTTCTAGCAATCTTGATTCCAGCTTGTGATTCATCCAGCCTGGCATTTCACATGATGCATTCTACATGTAAGTTGAATAAGCAGGGTGACAATATACAGCCTTGACGTACTTCTTTTCCTATTTGGATCCAGTCCATTGTTCCATGTCTGGCTCTGTTGCTTCTTGACCTGCATACAAGTTTCTCAGGAGACAGGTAAGGTGGTCTGGTATTCCTATTTTCCAGTTTGTTGTGATCCACACAGTAAAAGGCTTTAGTGTAGTCAATGAAGCAGATGGTTTTTGGAATTCCTTTGCTTCTTCTATGATCCATCAGTTCAGTTCAGTTCAGTAGCTCAGTTGTGTCCGACTCTTTGTGACCCCATGAACCGCAGCACGTCAGGCCTCCCTGTCCATCACAAACTCACAGAGTTTACTCAAACTCATGCCCATCGAGTCAGTGATGCCATCCAGCCATGTCATCCTCTGTCATCCCGTTCTCCTCCCGCTCCCAATCCCTCCCAGCATCAGGGTCTTTCCCAACGAGTCTATGATCCATCAGATACTGCCAATTTGATATCTGGCTTCTCTGCCTTTTCTAAATCCAGCTTGTACATCTGGAAGTTCTCAGTTCAGATACTGTTGAACCGTAGCTTGAAGGATTTTGAGCATTATCTTGCTAGCATGTCAAACGCACACAATTGTACAGTTTGTACAGTGAGTGCAATTGCAGTAGCCTGAACATTCTTTGGCATCGCCTTTCTTTGGGACTGGAATTCAAATTGAACTTTTCCAGTCCTGTGAACACTGCTGAGTTTTCCAAATTTGCTGGCATATTGAGTGCAGCACTTTCACAGCATCATCTTTTAGGATTTGAAATAGCTCAGCTGGAATTCTATCACCTCACTAGCTTTATTTGTAGTAATGCTTCCTGAGGCCCACTTGACTTCACACTCCAGGATGTCTGGCTCTAGGTGACTGATCACACCATCATGGTTATCTGGGTCATTCAGACCATTTTTGTACAGTTCTTCTGTGTATTCTTGCCACCTCTTCTTAATTGCTTCCACTTCTGTTAGGTCCATACCATTTCTGTCCTTTATTGAGCCCATCTTTGCATGAAATGGTATCTCTCATTTCCTTGAAGATATCTCTAATCTTTCCCATCCTCACTGTTCACTTAAGACGGCTTTCCTGCCTCTCCCTGCTATTTTCTGGAGCTCTGCACTCAGTTGGGCCTATCTTTCCCTTTCTTCTCTGCCTTCTTCTTCTTTTCTCAGCTATTTTGTAAGGCTCCTCAGACAAGCATTTTGCCTTCTTGCATTTCTTTTCTTGGGGATGATTTTAGTCTCCTCCTCCTGTACAATGTTACGAACATTTGTCCTTCTTTAGGCACTCTGTCTGCCAGATCTAATCCCTTGAATTTATTCACCACCTCCACTGTGTAATAAGGGATTTGATTTAGGTCATACGTGAGTGGTCTGGTGGTTTTCCCTACTTTCTTCAATTTAAGTCTGAATTTGGCAATAAGGGGCTCATGATCTGAGCCACAGTCAGCTCCAGGTCTTGCTTTTGCTGACTGTATAGAGCTTCTCCATCTTCAGCTGCAAGGAATATAATGGATTTGATTTTGGTATTGACCATCTGGTGATGTCCACGTGTAGAGTCGTCTCTTGTATTGTTGGAAGAGGTAATAGTAGGTTTAACAGTTTAATAGCTGATAATATTGTATTTTGGCTTATGGTGGGTTATAGCAACTGACATCAAAGTAAGAAAAAAATGCCGGAAATGATTCAATTCCACCAAAACACCTACTAGGTACAAGACTCAAACTACGGCACTTTGTACACCAATGCTGAACCTACAATTTCCCAGAAATCTCCAATGTAAAATTAGTGTTTAAATTATAATTATACTCGAAAAAGCCACAAACTTTACATGACATTTTCTGAAAACCTGTAAGTTGTTCTTTTATAATTATCCATGTTTAGTTTGGTTTCTCTGAGAAACAGATGCTAAGATGGGATTAAACATGAAAGAGATTTACTGGGACGACATTTGTGAGCTATAAAGGGAAGGAGGAGGCTGAGTCTGACACCTGTGAAGAGCGGAAAGCGGGGATGAAGGGTTGGGAGGGAAGAGTCTCACTCAGCAGCACAGCCGTGAGAAAAGCCTGCAAGGCTCGTGGGGAGTCTCTGGGGGCCAGGCCAGCACACTCATTCACCGCAGTCCCACCACACCCACTCACTGGTGGGGGACGTGTAGCTTCATCAGGAACACAGTGGTGGGTCCCAGGGGCAGCAGCTGGGGTCCTCCGTCCACTCTGCTTCTCGAAGGAGATCTGAGTGACACACTTCCATTGCCACCACATCATCTCCCGTGAGTCTTCAGGTTCTTTCATGAATGTTTGATGGACATAAAGACTATACATTAAAAAAAAAAAAGACTATACATGTTTTTATGCCAACAGATTTTACCTCTTAATATATAATTATCCTGAACATGCTATTGTTAATGGAGGTTAAGGATTCTATTATTTTAATACACTTCATTGCAACATATTTTATATTTGTTTTTGAAGTATATAAATTGTCTTTTGTGTATCACATATGATGATTAGTGTGGAACACAAGCAAAACTATATGGTACAAAATAAATTAATTAATATTAATGAACAAATTGAATAGATTATTTCTGGAATGTTAAAATTAGCAAAAATTCACTGGAGGTTGACTATAGAATATTTTTGTTTTTTTTTCATTTATTTTTACTAGTTTGAGGCTAATTACTTTACAAAATTGTAGTGATTTTTGCCATACATTAGGTCAGGAAGCAACAGTTAGAACTGGAAATGGAACAACAGACTGGTTCCAAATAGGAAAAGGAGTTTGTCAAAGGCTGCATATTGTCACCCCGCTTATTTAACTTATATGCAGAGTACGTCATGAGAAATGCTGGGCTGAAACAAGCACAAGCTGGAATCAAGGTTGCCAGGAGAAATATCAATAACCTCAGATATGCAGATGACACCACCCTTATGGCAGAAAGTGAAGATGAACTAAAAAGCCTCTTGATGAAAGTGAAAGAGGACAGTGAAAAAGTTGGCTTAAAGATCAACATTCAGAAAACAAAGATCATGGCATCTGGTCCCATCACCTCATGGGAAATAGATGGGGAGACAGTGGAAACAGTGCCAGACTTTATTTTTGGGGGCTCCAAAATCACTGCAGATGGTGACTGAAGCCATGAAATTAAAAGACGCTTACTCGTTGGAAGGAAAGTTATGACCAACCTAGATAGCATATTAAAAAGCAGAGACATTACTTTGCCAACAAAGGTCAGTCTGGTCAGGGTTATGGTTTTTCCAGTGGTCATGTATGGATGTGAGAGTTGGACTGTGAAGAAAGCTGAGCACTGAAGAATTGATGCTTTTGAACTATGGTGTTGGAGAAGACTCTTGAGAGTCCCTTGGACTGCAAGGAGATCCAACCAGTCCATCCTGAAGGAGATATAAGTCCTGGGTGTTCATTGGAAGGACTGATGCTGAAGCTGAAACTCCAATACTTTGGCCACCTCGTGTGAAGTTGACGCGTTGGAAAAGACCCTGATGCTGGGAGGGATTGGGGGCAGGAGGAGAAGGGGACGACAGAGGATGAGCCGGCTGGATGGCATCACCGACTCAATGGGCATGAGTTTGAGCAGACTCCAGGAGTTTGTGATGGACAGGGAGGCCTGGTGTGCTGTGATTCATGGGGTCACAAAGAGTCGGACATGACTGAGCGACTGAACTGAACTGAACTGACATGAGTCAGCCATGGATTTACATGTGTTCCCCATCCCGATCCCCCTTCCCACCTCCCTCCCCATCCCATCCCTCTGGGTCTTCCCAGTGCACCAGCCCTGAGCACTTGTCTCATGCATCCATTAAAAAGAATTCATTGGAATCAGTTCTAATGAGATGGATGAAACTGGAGCCCATTATACAGAGTGAAGTAAGACAGAAAGATAAAGACCAATACAGTATACTAAATTATAGAATATTTTTAAAGAAATGTGGTTACTACTTCGCAGCAGACAGAGAAACTGTAATTAGAAGAACAAATGCTGACTGAGAGAGATAACTGATACAAAGACTGAGTAACTAATCCCAGTTACCACACTGGATGGTTTGAAGTAGGATACCCTTTTTAAACAGTTTATTTTTTTTTTCCAAAGAAAAAAAAAAAGAAAGTTTATTCTCGTTAAACAAGCCTTCCTACAACCTTCTCAGATAATACTGCACTCATAGCCCATGTCACATATCACCAGCCTGCTGCACTCTATATGCTCTGCGAACCTTCCTTCCCAAGTTATTTAAATGTAGACTGGGGACCGAAGGTCCAGTCCGGTGGCTGCGTGAGGCCGGAGAGTAAAGGACACCTTATAAGGGTTCAGCAGATCCCAGGTCTGTAAACTCGACTTGACTCTTCCCAACCCAGTTATCCAAAGGCCACAGGGTAGGAGCTTTTGAATGCTCAAAACTGATGAACTAAGCTGGCCCATTTCATCCCCTGCTTTTCTCATATTAGCTTGAACTTAATGTTTAACAGAAACTACATTTCAGCTCAGTTCATCCATGCAAATAATCACTAATATCTAACTAGTGGTTTTTTATATGTTATATTCATATAAAACAATTTCAACTCAAGTATTTCAAATGTCAGTTTTTTAACCTTTCCCCCCAGGCAGCCTAGAGACCTGAGAAAATACATTTATGATGTAAGGATCACTAACTCACTGAGAAGTATGTGCTATACACTGCTCCAAGTGGTTCATACATAGTCACTCATTTAATCGCAACTGTCCTATGAGGTGGAACTAATATTACCTCCAATTTACACGTAAGGATTCTGAAGCACAGAGAAGTTAAATAACTTACTCAAAGTTACATAAGCTAGTGAGCAGTAGAGCTGGGATTTGAACCCAAGTAATTGGCCCCAGAGTTAAAGATTATCTGTTGTTACTGTGGCCTTACCAAACTGTAGTGCACTACTTAACTCATGTTGAAAAAGTCACAATTACTTAGAACATGGCAACAGAATCATTTTTAAAATGTTTTATTTACACTTGTATTTTATAAACAACTGGTCAACTTAAATTGAAACATGAAGAAATGAAAGTTTGCAGCTCTAATCATCCCTTAAATACTCCAAAACATTTAAATTAAAATATGCTAATGTAAAAATATTTCCTCTTTCCTAATTTATAGCAGCATATTTTCTTCCAAAGCTATCACATATATTTTAAAACACATTATAGAAATTAGGAGACTTAAATGATGTACAGAAAGACAATAATCAAAAATAAGTTAATTCAGAGGTACACTATCAGAAAAAGATACTGCAGTTAAACAACATGTGGCTTAAAAATCAATACAGCGTCCTTTTCGTTCCCAATCTCCATATCGGGTAGGTTCTGGGCCTCTGGGTCCACCTTTCTCTTTTGTAACAGGATTAATATCATCTGGAAATTCTGAAGAAATAATAAGTTAAAAAAAAAAAGCAGTTAATGGAGGTGGGAAAAGCATTATCGTCAATTCTGCAGATGAGGGTGCTGAGCTGACAGTTAACGAGGCTGGATGCTACTGATGAAGCTACTACTATGCAGTCCTTAAACACTCTAAACATGGTTCTTCCCAGCTTGAGAGATCACTTTAGGATATAATCTTCATACTCAATCAACTTTATTACTTGCATTAATGACTTAGAATTCTCAGACCCCTCTCAGGCTCTCATCTGGGGACTGGCTGGATTAGAACAGTAGGAAAGGGGTACAGAGAATACAGACTTCAAATCCACAGGGTTTGAAAGGCTGTGAAACAAGATTACTTTGAACATTACTTTGACTCAATGCCTTATTTTTCTTATGAGTGAACTGGGGACAATCATACCTGCCTTGTTATCTTGAGAAATAAGAAAAGAAATGCATGTAGTGTCCAGCACAGTGCCAGGTACATAAGAATGCTCAATTAATTCTGGCTAAGAGTATTAATGTTCCTCATCACATGGTTTTGATTTCAGCAACTGGCTACCTGAAACTGCCATTTATGTGCATGTGCTTAGTCACCCAGTCGTATCTCTTTGTGACCCCACGGACCACAGCCTAACAGGCTCCTCTATCCATGGGATTCGCCAGGCAAGAACACTGGAGTGGGTTGCCACGCCCTCCTTCAGGGGATCTTCCCACCCCAGGGATCAAACCCAGGTCTCCTGCATGTGCCTAACAGCTGCTATCACTGTTAACACTAGGTGTTCATAATAGCAATGTTCTTTTTGAGTTCATGCTCAAGTCTGAGGACTTTATACATATTAATTAATTTACTGCTCATAATAATCCTTTGGGACAGGAACAATTATTATCTCCACTCTACAGATGAGGAGCTCAAGGTTACACAGCTACTAAAAGTGGTGAAAGTGAGTTTGAATTCACACATTCTGGCTGCAGTCTTGCTCTTGGCACACACACTGTCCTGACTGTACCTGGGTAGAGCAGGAGAGGAACCAGCCTTTAGAACCACCCAGTTCTTTTTCCAAAGGTATTTACATAATGAATATCCATTTATCTGACTGCACTGGGTCTTAGCTGTGGCATACAGGATCCTCCCTGCGTCACAGGGGATCTTCCGTTGAGGTGCATGGACTCTATAGTTGTGGCACGTGGGCTCCACTGCGTGAGGGCGTTGGGAGCTGCAGCTGTGGGCTCAGGAGCTGAGGTACAAAGACTCTGGAGCATGTAGACTTCAGTAGCTGTCGAATGCAGGCTCAGTAATTGTGTCTTTGCACTGGCTTAAGCTGCCCTGTGGCATCTGGAATCTTCCCAGACCAGAGATGAAATTCCTGTCCCCTGCACTGGCAGGCAAATTCTTAACCACTGTACAACCAGGGAAATCCTGAAGATAGTAGTCTATATCTCTTAATCCCATACCCCTATCTTGGCTTCCCCACTTCCCTCTCCCCAGTAGTAACCACTAGTTTAGCTTCCTATACCTGCTAGTCTATTACTGTTTTGCTATATATCCCGTTGTTATTTTTTAGGCTCCACATATAAGAGATACAAAGCAAGTATTTGTCTTTCTCTTTTTTTTACAGCAGAATATTCTTGAGGTCCATTTCCATTGTTGCAAATGGCAGATTTCATTCTTTTTAATGGCTGGATAATATTCGTGTGTGCGTGTGTGTGTGTGTGTACATACATACCACATCTTCTTTACCCATTAATCTGTTGGTCATTTAGGTTGTTTTCATATCTTGGCTATTGTAAATAATGCTATGAACACTGGGGTGCAATCTGTCTCTTCAAATTAGTGTTTTCACTTTCTTTGGATATATACACTCGAGTGGAATTGCTGGGTCATATGGTAGTTCTATTTTCAGGTTTCTGAGGAATCGCTATAATATTTTCCATACTGTAAGAACCAATTTACATTCCCACCAACAGTGTATGAAAGTTTCTTTTCCTCCACACCTTCTCTAGTATTTATTTGTTGACTTTTTGATGATGGTCACTCTGACCACTGTGAGCCAATACCTCATTGTAGTTTTGATTTGCATTTCTCTAAGTGATATTGAGCATTTTTTCCCATGTGCCTACTGGCCACCTCTATGTCTTCTTTGGAAAAATGTCTATTCCCATTTCTGCCCATTTTTTGATTGGGTTTTTTTTTTAATATGGAGTTGTATGAGCTGTTTATATATTTGGATATTAACCCTGTGTTGGTCAAATTGTTTGCAAGTATTTTCTCTTATTTCACAGGTTGTCTTTTCATTTTATCCATGGTTTCCTTCACTGTGCAAAAGTTTTTAAGTTTAGTTAGATGCCATCTGTTTATTTCTGCTTTTATCTCTTTTGCTTAGGAGACAGATTCAAAAAAATATTGCTACAATTTAAGTCGCAGAGTGTTATGTCTATGTTCTCTTTATGGTTTCAGGTCTTACATGTATATACTTAATCCACTGAGTATTCCTGTATGCCGTGTGAGGAAATGTTCCAATCTCATTCTTTTACATGAAGCTGTCCAGTTTTCCTAACCCAGCTTTCTTTTTCCATTGTATAGTCTTGCCTCTTTTGTTGTAGATTAGTTGACCATAGGTGCATGGGTTCATTTCTGGGATCTCCATTCTGTTCCATTAATCTATGCGTCTGTTTTTGTGCCAGTACCAGGCTGTTTTGATTACTGTGGTTTCGTAGTACAGTCTGAATTCTGGGAGCTTGATATTTCCAGATCTGTTCTTCCTGTGGATTATTTTGGGAATTTGGGGGTCTTTTGTAGTTCTATATGAATGTTTGGATTATTTATTCTAGTTCTGTGAAAAATGACATGGTTATTTTGACAGGGATTGCCTTTAATTTGCAGATTACTCTGGGTAGTATGACCCAGAATAGTGATTTTAACAATATTAATTCTTTCAGTTCAAGAGCACAGGATATCTTCCCACTTTTTCCATCATCTTCAATTTCCTTCATCACTGTCTCAGTTTTCAGAGCAGAGGTTTTTCACCTTTAAGTTTTTTCCTAAGTGTTTTATTCTTTTTGATGTGATTTTAAAGAAGTTTTTTTTTAATGATAGTTCATTATTAGTGTATGTAAAAGAAACATATTTCTGTATATTAATCATATTCTGTAATTTTACACAATTTATTAGTTCTAGTAGTTTTTGGATTGAGGCTTTAGGGATTTTTATATACAGTATCATTCATCTACAAATAGTGACTTACTTCTTTCACATTTGCATACATATTTATCTTCCTTGTTCTACTGCTGTGGTTAGAACTTCCAATATGATGCTAAATAGGTGCCAAGAGTGGGCATCCCTGTCTTGTTCCTGAATTAGAAGAAAGGCTTTCAGCTTTTACTGTTGAATATGATGTTAGCTTTGGATTTGTCATAAGTGGCCTGTATCATGTTGAGATGTGTTCCCTCTATATACCCACTCAGATGAAGAGTTTTATAATAAACTTTTTCAAAGGTTTTTCTGAATCTATTGAGATAATCAGGTGATTTATATCCTTCCTTTTGTTAATGTACTCTATCACATTAATTGATTTGTAAATATTGAACAATCCTTGTGTCTCTGAAATAAATTCAAATTGATCACTGTATATAATCCTTTTAATATATTTTTGGATTCAGTTTGCTAATATTTTGGTGAGGATTTTAGAATCTATATTTATCAAAGATACTGACCTGTAACTTTCTTTTGTTGTAGTGTCTCTGCATGGTTTTGATATCAGGGTCATTACTGGTGGTCTTGTAGAATGAATCTGAGAGTGTTCTGACCTCTTCACTTTTTTGGAATAGGTTGAGAAGGTTAGGTATCAGCTGTTATTTACACGTTTGGTAGAATTCTCCTTTGAAACTGGCCAGTCCTGGATTTTTGTTTGCTGGCAGTTTTAAAATTACAGATTTAATTTCACTATAATGATTGGTCTGTCCAAGTTGTGTAAGTCTTTCTGTCTCAGTCTTGACAGGTTGTATGTTTCTAGAAACTTATTTCTTCCAGGTTGTCCAATTCGTTGGCATATAACTATTTGTGATTCTTTTGTATTTCTGTGATTTTCATTGTTAGTTCTCCTTTCATTTACTTGGGTTTTCTTTTTTTTTCGGTGATCCTGACTAAACTTTACCAGTTTTGTTCATTTTTCCAAAGAGCCAGCTCTTAGTTTCACTAATCTTTTCTATTGTTTTCATTGATCTTTATTTCCCTCTAACCTTTACTCTCTCCCTATTGCTGACTTTGGGCTTTGTTTGTTCTTCTTTTCCTAATTCTTTTAGGTGGTAGGTAAGGTGGTTTTCTTTCTTGAGGAAGGGCTGTATTGCTATAAACTTCCTTCTTAGAACTGCTTTTGCTGTACCCCATACATTTTGGAGTGCTGCATTTTCATTTTCTTTGGTTTTGAGGTATTTTCTCATTTCCTCTTTGATTTCTTCACTGACCCACTGGTTTTTTAATAGCATGCTGTTTAGTGTCTAAGTATTTGCTCTTTACCCATTTTTCCTTCTGTAATAAATTTTTAGTTTTGTACTGCTATGGTCAGAAAAAAATGTTTGATATAATTTCTATCCTCTCATATTTGCTGGGACTTCTTTTATGGCCTAGCATGTGTTCTATCCTGGAGAATGTTTCATGTGCACTTGAAAAGAATGTGTATTCTTTTGTTTTTGGATGTAATGTCCTGTACATATACATTAAGTCCAAGAGGTCTATTGTATTATTTAAGACCAGTGTTTCCCTACTAATTTTCTGTCTGGATGATCTGGCCATTAATCTAAGTATGGTGTAAGTACCCTACTATTTTTGTGTTATTATCAATTTCTCTTTTTTTCTGTTAATATTTGCTTTATACATTTAGGTGTTCCTGTATCAGCAGCAAATATGTTAATGATAATATCCTCTTATTAAATTGACCCCTTTATCATTATTATAACGCCCTTCTTCTATGCTGTTACAGTCTTTGTTTAAAGTCTACTTTATCTGAGTATTGCTACCCCTGCTTTCTTGCCATTTTTATTTGCATGAAATAACTGTTTCAATTCTTTCACTTTAAGTCTCTGTCTTTAGTTCTGAAGTGAGTCTCTTGTAGGCAACATATAGAAGGAACTCATTTTTAATTAAATTAGCCACCCTATGTCTTTAGATTACAGTATTCAGTCCTTTGACATTTAAAGTAATTATTGATAGGTATGAGGCTTCCCTGGTGGTTCAGTGGTAAAGAATCCACCCACCTGCTAATGCAGGAAATGCACAAGATGTGGGTTTGATCCCTGGGGCAGGAAGATCCCCTGGAGAAAGAAATGGCAATCCACTCCAGTATTCTTGCCTGAAAAAAAAGTCCCATGAACAGAGGATCCTGGTGGGCTACAGTCTATGGGGTCACAAAGAATTGCAGAAGATTGAGTGTGCGCACACTTATTTAAGTGGTGGTCCTTCAGTTCAGTCGTTCAGTCATGTCCGACTCTTTGTGACCCCATGAATCACAGCACGGCAGGCCTCCCTGTCCACCACAAACTCCTGGAGTTTACTCAAACTCATGTCTATCAAGTCGGTGATATCATCCAGCCAGCTCATCCTGTTGTCCCCTTCTCCTCCTGCCCTCAATCCCTCCCAGCATCAGGATCTTTTCCAACAAGTCAACTCTTTGCATAAGGTGGTCAAAGTACTGGAGTTTCAGCTTCAGCATCAGTCCTTCCAATGAACACCCAGGACTGATCTCCTTCAGGATAGACTGGTTGGATCTCCTTGCAGTCTAAGGGACTCTCAAGAGTCTTCTCCAACACCATAGTTCAAAAGCATCAATTCTTCAGTGCTCAGCTTTCTTCACAGTCCAACTCTCTCATCCATACATGACCACTGGAAAAACCATAACCCTGACCAGACGGACCTTTGTTGGCAAAGTAATGTCTCTGCTTTTTAATATGCTATCTAGGTTGGTCATAACTTTCCTTCCAAGGAGTAAGCATCTTTTAATTTCATGGCTGCAGTCACCATCTGCAGTGATTTTGGAGCCCAGAAAAATAAAGTCTGACACTGTTTCCACTGTCTCCCCATCTATTTCCCATGAAGTGATGGGACCGGATGCCATGATCTTAGTTTTCTGAATGTTGATCTTTAAGCCAACTTTTTCACTCTCCTCTTTTACTTTCATCAAGAGGCTTTTTAGTTCATCTTCACTTTCTGCCATAAGGGTGGTGTCATCTGCATATCTGAGGTTACTGATATTTCTCCCGGCAATCTTGATTCCAGCTTGTGCTTGTTTCAGCCCAGCGTTTCTCATGATGTACTCTGCATATAAGTTAAATAAGCAGGGTGGTCCTTAGTCCTCACTATACATTTGCCTTTTATAGCAGGATTTCCCCTTCCCTATAGTGGACTGATTTTCCACTTAGAGAAGTCCCTTCAACATTTCTTTCAGGGTAAATTCAGTAATGATGAATTCTGTTTTTATCTGAGGTGCTCTTCATCACTCCTATTTTAATGATAATCTTGCTGGGAAGAGTACCATGGGTTACGGGTTTTCCCTTTTGGGATTTTGAATATATCTGCTGCTCCCTTCTGGTCTGTAAAGTTTCTGCAACGAAATCAGGTGATAGATTTATAGGGATTCCCTTGTATATGATAATTTTTCTCTTGCATCCTTCAGAATTCTCTCTTCAACATTTGCCATTTTAATTATGGTATGTCTTGGAAAGCATTTGTTTGGATTCATCTTCTTGGGATCCTCTTCCAGTACCTGTTTTCTTCTTCAAACTGTGAAATTTTTCAGTCATAATTTCCTCAAATACATTTTCCATCTCCTCTTTCTCTCTTCTCCTTCTAACCCCCTCATATGCTATTCCAAAGATTTCCTGGATTGTTTTCATTTTTAAAAATCCGCCTTTCTTTTTGCTGTTCTGACTGGGTGGTGTCCGTTATTCTGTCTTTCAGATCACACATGCATTCTTCCGTGTCACTCAGCCAGCTACTCACTCCTTTCAGTGTGCTTTCTTACTTCAGCTAAAGAATTCTTCATTTCTGGAGTTTTTTTATATTCTCTAGTCCCTTCTTAAAAATATTGCTATGCAGATATATTCTTTCCCCTAATTCAGTTAACATTTTTTATAACAAATGCTTTAAATTTTTAATCTAGTCAGTTATCTATTTCACTAGTTGTTTTTTCAGGGGTTTGCTACTGCTCTATTGAGATAAATTCCTCTGCCTTTTTATTTTGCTTAACTTTCTCTTTCTTGAGGAATTTAGATCAAACATTTTGTCTGAAGGGGTGCTCTTATGAGGGAGTGCCCCTATACAGACTGTGAGTGCTGAATGCCTTTGGTGGGAGACCTGAATCTGACATGGCTTCAGGTCACGTGTTTCCTCTGGCTGTGCGGATAGCCATCTCCTTGGCAGAAGGTGGGCCTGGTGGTGGAGCGGCGAGAGCTGGGGTCAGGTGTGGGATGGGACTCCCATTGCCACAGCTAGGTGACTATCACTGCCCTACTGAGGTAAGGTATGACCCCGGGTTGCTGGAGCTGAAGCCCAAAGGGTAGGCATGAGCTGGTTCTGTTCCCTTTAATTATGTCTTTTCCTCTCTCCTTGCCCAGAGTGGGAAGTGTTAAAGCAAATGGGGTCTGTCCAGGTTCTCAACTCATGCCAGCCACGTTGGGACTGGATCACCTCTGCATCCTATGGCTGAATCTTCTTTCTGGCTGTGGCTACCAGATTCAGGGCCACACCACAACATGGTGTGAATGGGGCCAGAGAACTGGCTTGTCTTGGGTTGAGGTGCACACTGACGTAGTCACAAGAAGGCTGGCAGCTGCTGGAGCAGACCTCTCTCTGTCCTGCCTCTGGGTTAAGCCTGCATGCACCCTCCTCAGAGGCAGAGTTCAGGTATCCCACTGCCTTCCTGTTAGTCCCAGTCACCATCCAACCAGCCAAGGGGGCTTGCCTCCACTGTGTAAGATACCAGGATGGGAGCACCCAATCTGTGGCTCTCAGAGCTCATTCCCTAGAGTATGTCTCCATCATGTACTCTCCCATTTCCTCTGAGTCCTCTCCCAAGGGCATGGGTCCTGACCTGATCACTTTTCTTTCCTTCCAACCCAATTATGTGTGGATCTTTCTTACAGCCTTGATTATACCACTCTTTCTGCCAGTTTCCATTGAACACTGTTCCATATGTAGTTGTATTTTTGATGTGTTTGTGAGGGAAGTTGAGCTCCATGTCCTTTTACTCCATCATCTCAATCAACCTCCCCAAACTACGTCTCTTTAGAAAACTAAATCGTCATCCAAATCTTGTAGTCCCTCTCTAAGCAAAAGAAAGGAGATACAGAATTTACCTAGAAAATTTTCAAATATTCATTCATTTAAAAATTCTGTCTCCACTGTGAATAAGCTGTCCTTCCCCTCATCACTATTCTGTTTCCTAAAGAACCCCTTGCTGTGACTTCCTTTGAAAGCCTCTCAAGTGGAAGCTCTCCCCCTCCCCTATCTCTGGGACTCACTGGTGCCTTAGTGCAGCCTGGGCTGCCATAATCAAATACCAGAAACCGGGTGGTTTAAAAAACAGAAATTAATCTTCTTACAGTTCTGGAGGCTGGGTATCCAAAATCAACTCCAAATCATGTTCTGAGTCTCATTCTAGATGAATGCAACAGATTTCTAACTCATCTCCGTTTTCTAACTCTCATGGCTCCAGCCTAACCTGCATAGAAAGATGAATTAGTATTTCAAAAACAGGATACAACCCCCATTCATATTAAATGAAACAAGGCAGACACAAAAGACTATCTACTGTATGATTTGGCTAAAATTCTACAAAAAGAAGGCAAAACTATAGTGATAGAGATCAAAGGTTGCCAGGGGGATGTGAGAATGAGACTAAGTATAAAGAGGCATGGGAGTCTTTGAGGGGTGGAACTGTGTTATTCTTTGTGTTGGTTACACAACTATAATCATGTTAAAATTTAATGAACTGTTTCATTTAAAATGGGTAAATATTATTATATGCAGATTATACTTTAAGATGATTAAAACAATCTCCATCCAGTAACATTCAGTGTATTCCTCACTGTCCACTGCAAAAGGCCCATTTACTTCAAGTCCTCTCAGATTTGAACTGAATCTACTTTTCCAGCCTTATTTTCTATTAATCCACTACACACAGTTTATTCACTGGCTACTTCTTTCACGTGTCATGTCCCCAGTCCTTTCTTTCTGATCATTCCTTTTTCTCTTTATTGGAAACATTCCCCCACAACTGCCATCTACTTATCACAGTTTCACTGTTCCTTTAAACCTCAGCTCAAATGTTCTCTCTTTTGTCTACTTCTCTCTGGCCTTTTTCTGTGTATCTCTCATGACGGTTACCACACAGTGTCCTGTTCATAGTAATCTATATATTTCATTCTCCTTTCCTCTTTTCACCTTTGCATCAGACAGGGTGGCTAGCCATAAAGTATGTACTAGAGGCTGTGAGACTAGATTAGAAGGAAGACAACAAGGAAGAGGACAGACTTGTTAGGAGACCAAAAGAACTAGAGACAGCCAGAATTTAGGCTCTATTAATAGGATGGACTCCTTGGACTGCAAGGAGAGAAAACCAGTCAATCCTAAAAGAAACCAACACTGAATACTCATTGGAAGGACTGATGCTGCCGCTGAAGCTCCAATACTTCAGCCACTCGATGAGAAGAGCCGACTCACTGGAAAAGACCCTGATGCTGAGAAAGACTGAAGGCACAAGGAGAACGGTGGCAGAGGATGAGATGGTTTGATAGCCATCACGGACTCGATGGACATGAAACTGAGCAAACCCTCGGAGATAGTGAAGGACAGGGATGTCTTGCGTGCTGCAGTCCATGGGGTTGCAAAGACATGGACGCAACTTGGGGCTGAACGACAATAGAATGGAAAAGAGGGAGTGAATTTGAGAGATGTTAAGAAAGTAGAGCCAAAAAGACTTGGTTAGTGATTGGATCCAGGCCACAGGAAGAGGTAGGAGTGCAGGATTATCCCCAGATTTCAGGCTTGGGTGACTGGGTTGATGGGGTATATAGGGATTCCAGAAGGAAGAGGACTGGAGTAGGCCTGGTAGAAGGGAACACTGAGAAGGGGATGAGTTCAGTTTTAGATGTATTAATTTGAAATATATCTGGAATATGCAAACAAATACATTGCAGTCGTAGATAAGAGCAGCTCAGGAGAGAGGTGTGACTAAAGGTATAAATGTGTAATCATCAACACATACATGATACTTCAGATAATCTCAGGAAGATATGAACTCTTCTAGGAATGTTTAGTGGAGAAGGAAATGGCAACCTACTCCAGTATCATTGCCTAGAGAATCCTGTGGACAGAGGAGCCTGGTGGGCTGCTGTCCATAGGGTCGCACAGAGTCAGACACGACTGAAGTGACTTAGCATGCATGCATGCATTGGAGAAGGAAATGGCAACCCACTCCAGTATTCTTGCCTGGAGAATCCCAGGGATGGAGGAGCCTGGTGGGCTGCCGTCTATGGGGGGGTCGCACAGAGTCGGATATGACTGAAGCAACTTAGCAGCAGCAGGAGGAATGTTTAGAGGGCTCAGGACAAAGATCTGGCAAATACATACATTTGGGAGTTGAGCAGATACAGAGGAGTTTAAAAAAGAGACCAGGAAGAAATGTTTAAAGAAGTAGAATGAGAAACTAAAGACAGCATAACCGAAACCAAAACAGAAGATTTCCATAAGTAGTACTTGTTACTGTCAAAGGTTGTAGACAGTTCAGATAAAATGAAGATTGCAAATCATCTGCTGGATTTGGTAATGTCTCTTCAACATAAACTTCAGTAACCCAAAAATTAAGATGAATGTCTAGCAATGTCAGACAGATGACTAACTGTTGAAATATGCTTTCTTCTTTGTATCTAATATATATTTAACTATTTATAAGAGTACAACTCAGTGACATTAAATATTCACAATGCTGTATAACCAAAACACTATGGCCCAAACTTTTCATCATCCCCAGTATTAACTATGTACCCACTAAACAAACTTTCCCTTCCGCCTTCCCTCTAGACCTTGGTGACCTCTAATCTACTTTCTGAATTTATGAATTTGCACACTCTGCATACCTAGTGTAGGTGAAATCATATAATATTTGTCCTTCTGTGTCTGTCTTGTTTCACTAAGAATAATGTTTCAAGGTCCACCCATGTTATGGCATATATCAAAATGCTGTTCCTTTTTAGGACTGAACAGTACCTCACTACGTGTACAGAACAACCTTTGTTCATCTATTCATCAATGGACAGCTAAGTTGTTTCTATCTTTTGGCTATTGTGAATACAGCATGGATGTGCAGATATCTGTTTAAGTCTCTGTTTCATTATTTTGGATTTATATGTAGGAGTAAAATTGCAAGGTCACATGGTAGTTCTATATTTTACTTTTCAGGACGTTGCAAAACTGTTTTCCATAGCAGCTGTATCATTTTACATTCCTACCAGAAACATGTGGTTCCAATTTCTCCACACTGTCACCATAAGTTATTATTTTCCAGTTTTTCTTAAACTACAGAGATGGTATGAAATGGTGTGCCACCGTGGTTTTGATTTTTATTTCCTTAATGATTAGTGACGTTGAGCATCTTTTTAAACGTATGTTGGTCATTTGTATATCTTCTTTGAAGAGATGTCTATTTGAGTTGTTTGCCCATTTTTGAATTGGGTTGTTTCTGTTGTTGAGTTGTAATTTTTTTGTATTCTGGATATTAATTCTTTTCAGATATATGATCTACAAATATCTTTCCCCATTCCATAGGTTATTTCTTTCACTTTCTTGATAATGTTCTTGGATAAACAAAATTTCTTAATTTTGATGATGTCTTATTCAAGTATTTTTATGTTTGTTGGTTGTGCTTTTGCAAGAAATCACTGTCAAATCCAAGGGCATAAAGATTTTCTCCAATTTTCTTCTAAGAGTTTTACAGTTTTGCCTCTTTAAGTTTAGGTCTTTGATATACCTACAGTTAGTTTTTGAATATGGTATAAGGTAAGGAAGGGGTCCAGTTTCATTCTTTTGCATGTGGATATCCAGTTTTCAAAGCGCCGCTTGTTGAAAAGACTGTTCTTTTCCCCACTGAATGGTCTCAGCACGCTTGTCAAGAATTACTTAAGCATACGTGAGGGTCTATTTATGAGACTGCTGCTTTTGTGTGAGACACTATAAGGAAATCTTTCCTTTCAGATTTTTGTGCTTAGCTAAAACCTTCAAAGGAACATTTTACCTCCAGATTATAACAACTTTTAGAAGTCTCCATCATCTTGGCTGGTTGATCTGCTTATTAGACTGGGCTTGGCACAGTGACATAACTGAAATATTTCACGAGTGAGCAAAATCCCAAAGTTTTATATTCTAGAAAGAATTCCAGACACAGGTCCCTGTATCCTCTATTGGTATATTCTCACCTAGGATGCTTCACTATATAGATGGGTTACCTCTCATGAAACTGGAAAAATCACACAAGCAGGGCAACCTCGTCACAGTTAAAAAGTGGCATGTTTACATTTATGCTGTATGAGATACTACTTTTTGAATAGCTAGTATTTGCACATTTTCCACAATTCAAAGGTACAGAAGGGTACAGCATGAAAACAAAGCAGTACTTTAAAAAAACCAGAGCTTTAACACATAAGCCAAAATTTGCACATACTCAATACAAAATAATGTTTGGTCTATCATCCTTCCTCTCCAGAAAACCTCTTTGTTCTCCAAACTTCCCCTTCTTTCCCCAAATCACATGGTTACAGTGAGAACAACCACTTCCACTTGTGAAAAGTGAAAAAGTGGACAGGACCCTGGCCACTGGCTGACTTAGCTGTGGACACCAGATCCAAGCTGGGCCAATGAGCTTTCTTCTTAAGAAATTTGAAACTAAGACTAAGAAACTGTATTCTCAGTTTAGTTATTCTCTTGAACTGAGTAGCTGCTGGGAGCGGTTACTTTCTGCCCAGTGGACTCAGAAGGGAGTATGGAGACAGAAAACAGTTCAGTATCGGCCAGAGACAAGAGAACAAAGGAGACTATCTGGTTTCCACAGTGCTTAATCCTGAGGTCCGTCTTCCTCCAATGGCCAGCAGCATCACTGCCCTAGAGAGCCTAACCTGTTCCCTGCACCTTACTAACAACACACCCTACCATCTGCTTAGGCTGTTTAAGTAGGTTTCCATTGTTTGCATCAAAGTAGGTCTTAATTCATTTATTTTTTCATGTGAATAATGGAATCAAATCCGTGAGCAAATATAATCAATCACTGCCAAGGGGCTGTAAATCTCTTTTTAAAACCCATACATATTGATGGTCAATACAGCAATTTTATTCATTGTTGAAATATTCTTTATCACTGTTAATGAAGAATTATAAACAATAATATGCATCTTTAATTTTTTTCTCAGGAACAGAAACACTTTCTTTGAGACCTCAGACATTAAGAGAGGAGTTTAACTATACTCACTTGTCAGGGGTTCCTTCTCTAAATTGGAATCTTCTGGCGCATCAAAACGACCTTCTGGTAACTTTGGCTTCTTAAGAGGTTGTTTGCTAGGTTCAGTTTTTCCTCCTTGAGAACTTATTTTCCTCAAAGAATTACACAGAAGGGGTGATCCTGGCAGAGTGAAGACTGTGAAAAAAACAGAAGCTATTCATTTATTCTACTCCAAAATTTAATATTTTTACTTACTTGTTTTAACCTTATACATTCACATTTATCAAAATTTTAAGTACAAAAGGAAACATAGTGACAATTCTTCCCTTTGCCCCTTTCAGACAGCCAGTTCCCTTCTTTGGCGGCAACCAATGCTATCAGTTTGAAAAGAAGAGCTTTGAAATAAGTTAATCAACATCAAAATTGTAAAAACATATATAATGATTCTTATTTGAAACAATGCCCAAATACCAGGAATCAGGTCACTAAGAGTAACTAGGTAGTAGGAACTTTTAAATGATAATACTTAGTATTTAAATTTCAAGATGTCACAAGGAATTTTATATTCTAATAATGGTCCTTTTTCTGTCAATTAAACGTTTTCAAATGTACAGGGCACCTGTTGTTTTAGTCATTAACTCATGTCCGACTCTTTTGTGATTCATAGAGTGCAGTCTGCCAGGCTCCTCTGCCCATGGGATTCTCCAGGTAAGAATGCTGGAGTGGGTTGCCATTTCCTTCTCCAGGGGATCTTCCCAACTCAGGGATCAAATCGATGTCTCCTGCACTGGCAGGTAGATTGTTTACCACTGCGCAACCAGGAAAGCCCACAGGGCACCTGCAATGTATAAATGTGATCACTTTCCATGCTATAATGAGAAAGGAAAATTTACAGAATATTCATTAGAAGGACTGATGCTGAAGCTGAAGGTTCAATACTTTGGTCACCTGATGGGAGGAACTGACTCACTGGAAAAGACCCTGATGCTGGGAAAGATCGAGGGTGGGAAGAATTGGGGATGACAGAGGATAAGATGGTTGGATGGCATCACCGACTCAATGAACATGAGTTTGAGTAAGCGCCAGTGAAGTTGGTGATGGACAGGGAGGCCTGGGGTGCTGTGGTTCATGGGGTTGCAAAGAGATGGACACGACTGAGCGACTGAACCACAAAAACAAAAGTTTTCAGTATTATGAAAGTTATCCAACCCTTATTGAGATAATGTTCAATAAGGGCAAAACCACTCTGAAAAACCACCTCTGGGATGGGGGGTTTCAAGTCTGTGAAGGAATGGCTTTAGAGACAGAGGTGGGTACTAGTTCCAGGCCACCACTGTGGCAGCACTTTAACGGCCCTGACGTAGGGTGAGAACCTAATATCCAGAATCTTCGTGTGGGTTAGGTCAGATGGTGGAAGAGAATTAGGTAGCAGGTGGAACTGAGGTTGCTAATCAGATGACCCTGATCGAGGGAGACTGTCCTGAACGATCTGAGTGGGTGTACTTTAATCACAAGGGTCCTTAAACGGGGAAGAGAGAATTAGAACAGAGAACCAGAGAGGGGGCAGTGTGAGACAAACTTGACGATGTTGCTGACTCCAACGATGGAGGAAAGGGCCACCAAGATAAGGAAACTGGGCAGCCTCTGTGAGTTGGAAGAGGGAGGAAACAGATTCTCCCCAGGAACCTCCAGAAGAAACACAACCCTAACACCTTGGTTTCCACACAGAGAGGCCCATTTCACATTTCTCACCTCCAGAACTATAAGGGTTTTTAAGCCACTGAGTATGTGGTATTTCATCATACCAGCAATAGGAAACTAAAATAACTGCTTACTAGTTGCTTGATCCTTGTTGTTTTCCCTTTTTAAATCCATTTCTTCCCCCTCTAAATTGAAGATAACAGTACCTATCTGATGAGATGACTAAATAGGGCAATTCATTCAAAGCACCTAGCACAGTGACAAATTGTATCTATTATTATTATAGAATTATCTGGAAGCTCCTGGTAGTATTACATATAATTAGAATTTTCTTTCATTACACATATTTTATTCATTTTCTAACAAGCACTACATCATCCTACCCCTGCTTTAAAAAATTACATATATACACACACACACAAATATACACACATACAAGTATTTGTATGTATATCTGTGTGTGTATACATATATACACAAATATACATATATTCATATACATACATATATTCCCATATATACATACATTCCACACTCAATTTGGAATTTACATGACTTGTTTGCAAGATTACAAAAAGTTAACATCACAAACTACATTAACAATTTCAAGATAATACATTCTGCATATCCACTGCACAGATCTCAGTGACTGACAACATGGCTGACTCTCTGAATGACCAACTGTAATGCAAATTAGTTTTCTTCCTCAATGAAAGGGCCCATAAAATTCAACGATTAAGAAACTAAATACAGTGAGAATAAGATGGTGGAGGAGTAGGTGGACGTGGAATACACCTCTCCATGGATACATCAGGAATACACCTTCAGACACATAAGTGCATCAGTCCTTCCAATGAATATTCAGGGAATATTTGATGTTTGATGAATGAACGTCTGATCTCCCTGCAGGCCAAGGAACTTTCAAGAGTCCTCCAGCACCACGATTTGAAAGCACTAATTCTTTGGAGCTCAGTCTTTATGGTTCAACTCTCACATCCATACATGACTACTGAAAAACCATAACTTTGACTATACAAGCCTTTGTTGGCAAAGTCACGTCCCCACTTTTTAATATGCTGTTCAGGTTTGTCATAGTTTTTCTTGCAAGGAGTAAGTGCCTTTTAATTTTATGCCTGCAGTCACCATCTGCAGTGATCTTGGAACCCAAGAAAATAAAATCTGTCACTGTTTCCAATTTTCTTCATCTATTTGCTATGAAATAATGGGACTGGATGCCATGATCTTATTTTTTTGAATGTTGAGTTTTAAGCCAGCTTTTTCACTCTCCTCTTTCACCCTCATCAAGAGGCTCTTTAGTTTCTCTTAGCCTTCTGCCATTAGAATGGTATTATCTGCATAGCTGAGGTTGGTTACATTTCTCCCGGCAACCTTGATTCCAGCTTATGACTTACCATTCAATCCAGCATTTTGCATGATGTAATCAGCACCAAAGTGACAATATACAGCCTTGAAGTACTTCGTTCCTGATTTTGAACTAGTCCATTGTTCCATGTCCGGTTCTAACTATTGCTTCTTTACCTGAATCTCTTTATCTCTGAGGATACAGTTAAGATGGTCTGGCAGTACTCAGTTGAGTCAAGTTGCTCAGTCTTGTCTGACTCTTTGCGACCCTATGAACTGCAACACGCCAAGCCTCCATGACCATCACCAACTCCCAGAGTTTACTCAAACTCATGTTCATTGAGTGATGCCATCCAACCACCTCATCCTCTGTTGTCCCCTTCTCCTCCTGCCTTCAGTCTTTCCCAGCATCAGGGTCTTTTCGAATGAATCAGCTCTTTGCATCAGGTGGCCAAAATATTGGAGTTTCAGCTTCAGCATCAGTCCTTCTAATGAGTATTAAGGACTGATTTGCTTTAGAATGGACTGATTGGATCTCCTTGCAGTCCAAGGGATTCTCAAGAGTCTTCTCCAACAACACAGTTCAAAAGCATCAATTCTTTGGTGCTCAGTTTTCTTTATAGTCCAACTCTCACATCCATACATGACCACTGGGAAAACCACAGCCTTGACTAGATGGACCTTTGTTGGCAAAGTAATGTCTCTGCTTTTTAATGCGCTGTCTGGATTGGTCATAACTTTTCTTTCAAGGAGTAAGCATCTTTTAATTTCATGGCTGCAGTCACGATATGCAGTGATTTTGGAGCCCCCCATCTATTTGCCCATAGATGTTTCCCCATCTATTTGCCATGAAGTGATGGGACTGGATGCCATGAACTTAGTTTTCTGAATGTTGGCTTTAAGCCAACTTTTCCACTCTCTCCTCTTTCACTTTCAACAAGAGGCTCTTTAGTTCTTCTTCACTTTCACCATAAGGGTGGTGTTATCTGTATATCTGAGGTTATTGATATTTCTCCCGGCAATCTTGATTCCAACTTGTGTTTCATCTAGCCCAGCGTTTCTCATGATGTACTCATATAAGTAAATAAACAGGCTGACAATATACAGCTCTGAGGTACTCCTTTTCCTATTTTGAACCAGTCTGTTCTTCTAGGTCCAGTTTTAACTGTTGCTGCCTGACCTGCATACAAATTTCTCAAGAGGCAGGGCAGGTGGTCTGGTATTCCCATCTCTTTCAGAATTTTCCACAGTTTGTGGTGATCCACACGGTCAAAGGCATGGCATAGTCAATAAAGCAGAAGTGTTTTGGAACTCTCTTGCTTTTTTGATGATCCAACAGATGTTGGCAATTTGATTTCTGGTTCCTCTGCCTTTTCTAAAACCAGCTCGAACATCTCAAAGTTCACGATTCACATACTGCTGAAACCTGGCTTGGGAGAATTTTGAGCATTACTTTACTAGCATGAGTGCAACTGTGCAGTAGTTTGAGCATTCTTTGGCATTGCCTTTCTTTGGACTGGAATGAAAACTGATCTTTTTGAGATTGTATCCAAGTACTGTGTTTTGGACTCTTTTGTTGACCATTATGGCTACTCCATTTCTTCTAAGGGATTCCTGCCCACAGTAGTAGACATAATTTAACTCAGGTCATCTGAGTTAAATTCACCCATTCCAGTTCATTTTAGTTCGGTGATTCCTAGAATGTCGATGTTCACTCTTGCCATCTCTTGTTTGACCACTTCCAATTTCCCTTGATTTGTGGACCTAACATTCCAGGTTCCTGTGCAATATTGCTCTTTACAGCATCAGACCTTGCTTCTATCACCAGTCATATCCACAACTGGGTGTTGTTTCTGCTTTGGCTCTGTCTCTTCATTC
Source organism: Odocoileus virginianus (assembly GCF_023699985.2). NCBI lineage: Eukaryota > Metazoa > Chordata > Mammalia > Artiodactyla > Cervidae > Odocoileus > Odocoileus virginianus. The sequence goes on from NC_069692.1 coordinate 48,570,206, forward strand.
TTTCTGGAGTTACTTCTCCACTGGTCTCTAGTAGCATACTGGGCAGCTACCAACCTGGGGAGTTCAACTTTCAGTGTCCTATCTCTTTGCCTTTTCATACTGTTAATGGGGTTCTCAAGGAAGGAATACTGAAGTGGTTAGACATTCCCTTGTTCAGTGGATCACATTTTGTCAGAATTCTCCACCATGACCCATCTGTCTTGGGTGGCCCTACACAGCATGACTCATAGTTTCATTGAGTTAGACAAGGCTGTGGTCCACATGATTAGATTGATTAGTTTTCTGTGATTGTGGTTTTCAGCCTGGTGGTACTATCTCTTTAAGAACTACCCACGGTTTGTTGTGATCCACAGTCACGGGCTTTAGTGCAGTCAATGAAGCAGAAGTAGATGTTTTTCTGGAACTCCCTGGCTTTCTCCATGATTGAACGAATGGTGGCAATTTGATCTGTGGTTCCTCTGCTTCTTCAAAACCCAGCTTATACATCTGGAAGTTCTTGGTTCTGCTGAAGCCTAACTTGAAGGATTTTGAGCATTACCTTGCTAGCATGTGAAATCGGTGCAATTGTGTGGTAGTTTGAGCATTCTTTGGCATTGCCCTTCTTTGGGATTGGAATGAAAACTGACCTTTTCCAGTCCCGTGGCTACTGCTGAGTTTTCCAAATTTGCTGGCATATTTCGTGCAGCACATTTAGAGCATCATCTTTTAGGATTTGAAATAGCTCAGCTGGAATTGTGTCACCTCCATTAGCTTGTTTGTAGTGATGCTTCTTAAGGCCCACTTGACTTCATATTCCAGAAAGCCTGGCTCTAGGTGAGTGATTCTACCATATGGTTATCTGGGTCACTAATATCTTTCTTATATAGTTATTCTGTGTATTCTTTCCATCACTTCTTAATCTCTTCTTTACCATTTATCAGTTCCATCCATGTAAAAAATGTTCCCTTGGTATCTCTAATTTTCCTGAATAGATCTCTAGTCTTTCCCATTGTATGGTTTTCCTCTATTTCTCTGCATTATTCATTGAAGAATGCCTTCTTATCTCTCCTTGCTATTCTCTGGAATTGTGCATTCAGTTGGATGTATCTTTCTCTTTCTCCCTTGCCTTTCACTTCTCCTTTCCGCAGGTATTTGTAAAGCGTCCTCAGAAAACCAATTTGCCTTCCTGAATTTCTTTTTCTTGGGATGGTTTTGTTCACTGCCTCCAGTACAATGTTACTAACCTCTGTCCATAGTTCTTAAGGCACTGGGTCTATCTCAAGATCTAATCTCTTGAGCCTAATTGTCACCTCCACTGTATAAGCAGAAGGGATTTTATTTAGGTCACCTGAAAGGTCTAGTGGTTTTCCCTACTTTCTTCAATTGAAGCCTAAATTTTACAATAAGGTGGGGAAGGAAATGGCTACCCACTCCAATATTCCTGCCTGGAGAATTCCATGGACAGAAGAGCTTGGTATACTACAGTCCACGGGGTCACGAAGAGTTGGACACAACTGAGTGACTTAAAACACTCTGCAATAAGGAGCTCATGATCTGAATCACAGTGAGCTCCAGGTCTTGCTTTTGGTGAGTGTATGGTATGTTTCAAATTTTCTAGAAGTTCATAAGCATTTATGCGAAATAAAAATGTCACAAAATCCATGGCTATCAAGTATAACATAAAAACAAAACCTGAAGCTAAAATTTTGCTTCTTAAATGATGCAGATATATGACAATAAATAATAAAAGTAATATTATGCATTAGGTGCCAATGTGCCAGGCACTGTGTTAGGAGCTGGAAAAAATGTCAACTTATTTATATAACTGCAATCTATAATAACTCTGTTTAGTATGAACATGATCATTTCCTGGAAAAGGGACACTGGGCAGATGTGGTAAAGACTGCTCAGTGCGTCCAGCAGCCAAGCTGCATCCCCCTTTCCACTGAGTTCGAGAACACCCACTCCCACCGTCTGTGATCAAGCTGAGCAACAGGCCACTCACTTAGGGATCACATATCCCAGCCTTCTGTGCAGCCAAGCAGCCACATGTCCAAGTTGTGGCCAGTGGGCTGGGTTAGGAATAACGTGCAAAATACTCAGTTCAGTTCAGTTCAGTTCAGTCACTCAGTCGTGTCCGACTCTTTGCGACCCCATGAATTGCAGCATGCCAGGCCTCCCTGTCCATCACAAACTCCTGGAGTCTGCTCAAACTCATGCCCATTGAGTCAGTGATGCCATCCAGCCAGCTCATCCTCTGTCGTCCCCTTCTCCTCCTGCCCCCAATCCCTCCCAGCATCAGGGTCTTTTCCAACAAGTCAACTCTTCGCATGAGGAGGCCAAAGTACTGGAGTTTCAGCTTCAGCATCAGTCCCTCCAATGAACACCCAGGACTGATCTCCTTTAGGATGGACTGGCTGGATCTCCTTGCAGTCCAAGGGACTCTCGAGAGTCTTCTCCAACACCACAGTTCAAAAGCATCAATTTTTCGGTGCTCAGCTTTCTTCACAGTCCAACTCTCAGATCCATACGTGACTACTGGAAAAACCATAGCTTTGACTAGCGGAAACTTTGTCGACAAAATAATGTCTCTGCTTTTTAATATGCTGTCTATAAGAAATGTCAAACTCTTCAACAATAAACAAATAACCCCTTTCTAAAGCCAGCTTGAACATCTGGAAGTTCACGGTTCACATATTGCTGAAGCCTGGCTTGGAGAATTTTGAGCACTACTTTACTAACATGTGAGATGAGTGCAATTGTACGGGAGTTTGAGCATTCTTTGGGATTGCCTTTCTTAGGGATTGGAATGAAAACTGACCTTTTCCAGTCCTGTGGCCACTGCTGAGTTTTCCAAATTTGCTGGCATATTGAGTGCAGCACTTTCACAGCATCATCTTTCAGGATTTGAAATAGCTCAACTGGAATTACATCACCTCCACTAGCTTTCTTTGTAGTGATGCTTTCTAAGGCCCACTTGACTTCACGTTCCAGGATGTCTGGCTCTAGATGAGTGATCACACCATTGTGTGATCACACCATTATCTGGGTCGTGAAGATCTTTTTTGTACAGTTCTTTTGTGAATTCTTGCCACCTCTTCTTAATATCTTCTGTTTCTGTCAGGTCCATACTATTTCTGTCCTTTATTGAGCCCATCTTTGCGTGAAATGTTCCCTTGGTATCTCTCATTTTCTTGAAGAGATCTCTAGTCTTTCCCATTCTATTGTTTTCCTCTATTTCTTTGCATTGATCACTGAGGAAGGCTTTCTTATCTCTCCTGGCTATTCTTTGGAACTCTGCATTTAAATGGGAATATCTTTGCTTTTCTCCTTTGCTTTTCGCTTCTCTTTGTTTCACAGCTATTTATAAGGCCTCATCAGACAACCATTTTGCCTTTTTGCATTTCTTTTCCATGGGGATGGTCTTGATCCCTGTCTCCTGTACAATGTCACTAACTTCTGTCCATAGTTCAATAGGCTCTCTGTCTATTAGATCTAGTCCCTTAAATCTATTTCTCACTTCTACTGTATAGTCATATAAAGGATTTAATTTAGGTAATGCCTGAATGGTCTAGTGGTTATCCCTACCTTCTTCAGTTTAAGTCTGAATTTGGCAATAAGGAGTTCATGATGTGAGCCACAGTCAGCTCCCACTCTTGTTTTTGCTGACTGTATAGAGCTTCTCCATCTTTGACTGCAAAGAATATAATCAATCTGATTTCGGTGTTTACCATCTGGTGATGTCCATGTGTAGAGTCTTCTCTTGTGTTGTTGGAAGAGGGTGTTTGCTATGACCAGTGTGTTCTCTTGGCAGAACTCTACTAGCTTTTGCCCTGCTTCATTCCATACTCCAAGGCCAAATTTGCCTGTCACTCCAGGTGTTTCTTGACTTCCTACTTTTGCAAAATATTTCCCTTATTTCTGCACAGTACATGATTAGACAGGACACTGGGCTCCTTTACAGAAATGAGGACATTCACCATAAAGCTCACATTTTCTTTTTCAAGGGATGCTTTGGCCTTATCCAAAGCCTATTTACAATTGTGTCTATAAGAACATTACAGGCAAGAAGATGACTTTCTAAGCAAACTAATAAAAGCAAAGGAAAAAGAATAAACTGTCACTAAAGAATACCTTTTCAAAACTTCTGTTCTAGCAATTTGATAGAGATGCCCAAACCGTATAGCCAAAATAATCCAAAAAGGTAAAAAATTAAAATACATATATATACACACACAAAACATTTCTAACTCAGAGAAAGAAATGTTAAGAAAGGAAACAATGATAAGAGTATCAAAGCATTCCTGTAAGATAAACAGTTAAGCTGGTATATAACCTGTGTCTTTCTCCTCTAGAGTTTATTGTATGGAGGTCTCAGGACAGCTGGGAGAGCACAGTCTTTTGAACCCAAGCAAAACAAAAAGCCTACTAGAGGCCAGAACCCAGGAAGGCTCATGCACTGACAAAAGACAGTGATTTGAAAGAGTTTTAAACATGCATAGTGCATATAACTACCTGGGGAAGATCTTACTAAAATGCAGATTCTTAGTAGATTTGGTATGACCTAAGATTATGCATTTTAACAAGTTCCAAGGTGATGCTCCTATTGCTGGTCCAAAGGGCAAGGGATTAGAAGACAAACTCTAGTTAATGAACACCTTTGTTCTGTGTAAAGATGTTAAAAAGGAAGGCCCTCTTGATATTTTAAAGCACTGGTTGATCATATCTGTGTCTATGTCAGATTACACACTATGTGCAAGGTTCAAAAGACTCTCAGGGGAGCATCTTTCTACATCGTGGATTAGTCTGAGGCTGAAGTGCTTTCAGACACACGGGAGAAGCAAATCCTCTGAGGACAAATAGTTTTTCAACTCACGTCTTATAGAAGTCTCAAGGAGGGAATACCAATAAAACACTCAAGGAAACAAGGCATTATATGCAATATCAACAAACAACGGAGCTAGGACCATAAAGATCTGTCCACTTAAATAAAAGTTAAAATAACTAATATGTTTAAGGAAATAAAAATGGAGCCAAAGAGAAAAATGAGTAAGAGACTGTGAAAATTCACTAGGCCAATATTTAAAAAAAACAAAACCCAAAAACAAACAAACACCCCCAAAACCCACAAATTTAAATTTAAAGCTCAATAAAAGGCCTAAATAGCAGAATAGATACAGCTGAAAAGAGTTTGTGGCCCAGAATAAAGTTCTGAAGAAATTATACAGAAAAAAGCATAGCAACAAGGAAATAAAAATAATAAAAGCAATGTTAAAATATTTGGAGGATAAAATGAGGGCTAACAAATGTTTGTTTAATCATAGTTCCAGAAGGAGATAATGAAAAGACCAGGATACATCCAACAGACAGGAATCTTCAGATGTAGGAAACACAGCTGCAAGTAAAAAAAAAAAAATAAGGAAAACACATCTAGACACAAAGTACAATGAAGAAGCCAACATTCTTCTTCTCTTTTAGGAAGATCTAAAAAGTAACTAGGTAAAGCAGAGATTACTAATGAAGGAACAAACATTAGACAGAGGACCTCCCAACAGCTATAAAGAAAGCCAGAAGAGAGACAGCTGTGAGACAATGATACATTTATTGAAACTACTTTGCAAGAACGAGAGAAATAAACCATATTTTCAGATTAAAAATAAAATACATGTTTAAAAAAAAAAGCACTGAGAAACTTTATCACAAGACTATCACCAAAAGGAACTTCTAAACAATGTACTGTAAGAAATTGAATCAAAAAGTAAAGTGTGAGATTAAAAGAGAAAAACAGAAGTTTTAAACATTGACTATATAAAAATGTAATATGTTGATTTGTGTTACTACACAATTCCACCCTAACATATACACAAGAAAACATACACTCACACACACACAACCCCAAAAGGCTGAACAACAGAGTAGGAGGGTGAATGAATTCAAAGCATTTCTAAGCTTTGTACTGTTTAGGAGGAACATGAAGATATTAATTAACTTCAACCTCCTCAAGCATGCATTCAGATTTCAAGAGTAACCAATAAAAAGCAATGCGTATCTTCAAAATCACAGAGGAAAAAAATGAAAGAAGAAAACATTTAATTGAAAGTATGACAAATAGAAGGTACAAAAAATGAGATGGCAGAAATAAGGTCAATTTTATCAGTAAATATATAGTACTGACTATGCCAAAGCCTTTGACTGTGTGGATCACAATGAACTGTGGAAAATTCTGAAAGAGATGGGCAGCAGACCACCTGACCTGCCTCTTGAGAAACCTGTATGCAGGTCAGGAAGCAACAGTTAGAACTGGACATGAAACAACAGACTGGTTCCAAATAGGAAAAGGAGTACCTCAAGGCTGTGTATTGTCACCCTGCTTATTTAACTTATATGCAGAATACATCATGAGAAATGCTGGGCTGGAAGAAACACAAGCTGGAATCAAGACTGCTGGGAGAAATATCAATAACCTCCGATATGCAGATGACACCACCCTTATGGCAGAAAGTGAAGAAGAACTAAAGAGCCTCTTGATGAAAGTCAAAGAGGAGAGTGGAAAAGCTGGCTCAATGCTCAACATTCAGAAAACTAAGATCATGGAATCCAGTCCCATCACTTCATGGCAAATAGAGGGGGAAACAGTGGAAACAGTGTCAGACTTTATTTTTCTGGGCTCCAAAATCACTGCAGATGGTGACTGCAGCCATGAAATTAAAAGATGCTTACTCCTTGGAAGGAAAGTTATTACCAACCTAGATAGCATATTAAAAAGCAGAGACATTACTTTGCCAACAAAGGTCTGTCTAGTCAAGGCTATGGTTTTTCCAGTGATCATGTATGGATGTGAGAGTTGGACTACAAAGAAAGCTGAGTGCCAAAGAACTGATGCTTTTGAACTGTGGTGTTGGAGAAGACTCTTGAGCCCCTTGGACTGCAAGGAGATCCAATCAGTCCATCCTAAAGGAGATCAGTCCTGGGTGTTCGTTGGAAGAACTGATGCTGAAGCTGAAACTCCAATACTTTGGCCACCTGATCCAAAGACCTGACTCACTGGAAAAGACCCTGATGCTGGGAGAGATTGGGGGCAGGAGAAGGGGACGACAGAGGACGAGATAGTTGGATAGCATTACTGACTCGATGGACATAGGTTTGAGTAAACTCCGCGAGTTGGTGATGGACAGGGAGGCCTGGCGTGCTGCGGTTCATGGGGTCGCAAAGAGTCGGACATGACTGAGCAACTGAACTGAACTGGAGTCCCCGATAAACAAAACAGTTCCAGTCTGAGAGTGTTTGTAAGTCCTACTTGTTCATAAGTCCAACAGAGATCAGCTGGTAAAGAATCCGCCTGCAATGCAGGAGCCTCCAGTTCGACTCCTGGGTCAGAAAGATCCCCTGGAGAAGGGCTAGGCTGCCACTCCAGCATTGCTGGGCCTCCCTGGTGGCTCAGATGGTAAAGAATCCACCCACAGTGCGGGAGACCTGGGTTCAATCCCTGAGTTGGGAAGATCTGGAGGAGGGCATGGCAACCCACTCCAGTATTCTTGCCTGACGAATCCCCATGGACAGAGGAGCCTGGTGGGCTACAGCCCATGAGGTTGCAAAGAGCTGGACACAATTTACATGACTGAGTGACTAAGCACAACATACAGTAAGTCCCCTACATACCAAAGTTCCAGTCCAAGAGCGTTTGTTAAGTCCTACTTGTTTGTAAGTACAACAGTTAGTCTTCCCCTGTTAAAGGTAGCTCAATTGGTAAAGAATCCACCTGTAATGCAGGAGACCTAGGTTCAATCCCTGGGTTAAGAAGATCCCCTGGAGAAGAGAAAGGCTACCCACTCCAGTATTCTGGCCTGGAGAATTCCATGGACTGTATAGCCCATGGGGTGGGTTGCAAAGAGTCGGGCATGACTGAGCAACTTTCACTTTTCACCCAAGTATCACAGTGGGCTATATAGTACTGTACTATAAGTTTATAAAACTTCTCACAAAAATAATACATAAAAAACTAACACACAAATAAAGAAAACATTTTTAATCTTATGGTACAGTATCTTGAAAAATACAGTATGACAGCTCAACAACTGCCATACAAGGGCTGGCATCAAGTGAACAGGCAAGAGTTACTACCTGGAGGAAAGAGAGGAGGTGGAAGACGGTAGAGCTGAAGAAGCATCAGCAATAGATGCAGGGCAAGCTGCAATTTCAATCTCACCCAACGTTGACGGAACACATGTTCCCATCTTTGAAAGTTCACAACCTGAAGATTTAGGTGTAGGTGACTTACAGTGTCTGCAAATAGATTGAGCTCTCCAGTTAAAAGGTATATACTATCAGACTTCAAAATAAAAATTCACCAAAATCTAGTCTTATGCTGTTTATATATAAGAGAATTATCATGGTTCCAGTGTTACCTGTTGGATATTCCAGGCAAGAATACTGGTGTGGGTTGCCATGCCCTTCTCCATCTTCCCAACCCAGGAATCAAACTTGAGTCTCTGAAGTCTCCTGCACTGCAGGCGACTTTATTCTTGGTAGAATAAAGACTTAAATATAATATAAATGTGGGAAGCCCACATAGCTATATAGAGAGCAAAAATTAGAACTTTATGACTATATATAGTTAAAGTATACAAAGTGAACAATTTCCTAGAAAAATCCATCAAAACTTAATTAAGAAGAGAAAATCTGATAAATACCACAACAATCATTACAGAAATTAAACTAGTAATTTAAAATCTTACCTCACACCAAAGGGCAGGTCTAGACAGTTTTGCATGTAAATTGTAACAAACACTCAAGGAATGGCTTATTTCAATCTTAAAGAAACGGACGAAAAGACTCTTAAATTCCTTGTAAAAGGCTAGAATAACTTTAATTTCAAAGCCAGAAAAGGAAATTACAAAGAGGAAAACTATGGGGTAGTTTTAAAACAAAGTATCAGCATACCACACCCAATATTATGGTAACATAACCATTCTGATATATCTGAATATTTTCTAGGAATCCAAGAGTAAATCAGCACTAGAAAAATCTGTAATTCACCAACCCACCGTATTAAACAAGAAAAATGAATTAAAAATAAGATGAAGAAAAATGAATTTTTCAGGATTTCTTCAGTCTTAAAAAAACAGATAACTACATAAACAAACAAAACCCCAATCCTTCAATGGCAAGGAACTCCATTAACCTAATGAAGGGCACATCTACAGCTAATACTGCATGATGAAATATGAACACATTCCCTTTATAATTATGAACAAGTATGCATACCATCACTTCTAGTCAACACTGTACTGAAAAACTTGACCAAGAACAGAAAAACAAGAGAAAATAAAAAAGATATAAACACTGGAAAGGGAGAAATAGATTTTCATTATTTGCAGGCAATATTTGTGTCTACCCAGCACCACCCCCACCAAAATCTGCAAATAAATTATTGAAATTAATGAAGTAATTTACCCAGGTTACCAGATACAAAATCAATAAACAAGTCAACTGTGTTTCCATACATAATCAGCAATTAGAAAATAATAATCTTAGAATATACTGAGCAGTTGTAACCAAATTCCAGCAGAAACTTTTTAAAAATAATTTTATATGGAAGCATATATTCAAGAATAGCTAAGACACTTCTGAAAAACAACATGAAAGGACTTACCCTACTAAATATTAAGAGTTGTTACAATGATAACCCTATATGCAAAACAGAAAAAGAGACTCAGATGTATAGAACAGACTTTTGGACTCTGTGGGAGAAGGCGAGGGTGGGATGTTTCAAGAGAACAGCATCGAAACATATAGGGTGAAACAGATCACCAGCCCAGGTTGGATGCATGAGACAAGTGCTTGGGCCTGGTGCACTGGGAAGACCCAGAGGGATCGGGTGGAGAGGGAGGTGGGAGGGGGGACTGGGATGGGGAATACATGTAAATCCATGGCTAATTCATTTCAGTGTATGACAAAAACCACTGCAATGTTGTAAAGTAATTAGCCTCCAACTAATAAAAATAAATGGAAAAAAAAAAAGAGTTGTTACAAAAGTATGGTTATTAAGATAGGTATTAAGATAGGTATTACATCACAGAAGAGACAAATAGATCAATGAAACTGAAAAGAGAGCCAAGAAATAAACCCAGGTGTCCAAGCATATGTAAGATAGCTGCATTTCATCGGGGGGTGGGGGTAAGTCCAACATACGGACATGGGACAACTGGTTGCTGACATGGAAAAAAAGTGAAATCAGTTTCCTGCCTCACGCCATGCATGAAAATAAATTCCTAGTAGGATAAAGACTTAAATACAAAAAAGCCAAACTATAGACCTTTAAGGAGAAAATATAGGAGAATATCTTTAGGACCTTAGGGTTGGGAAGGCTTTCTTACAGAAGACTACAAAGCACCGGTAATAAACAAAAGGATTAAGACAAGAAGATAACATTACAAATTTGTTTACCAAAAGATACCTTTCCTTTGAAGCTCTGAAATTGTACAATCGGATACATGATTTTATTCTGTCTACTGCTGAAGATAATTTTATTTTAAATTTTATTTTTGGCTTTATTTTTATTTTGGGTCTTCTTGCTCTGTGGGCTTTTCTCTAGTCGCAGCGAGTAGGGGCTACTTTCCAGTTGCAGCGCAGAGGCGCATCACTGCAGAGCCTTCTCCTGTTGCTGAGCACGGGGTGGATGGGCATCAACAGTTGTGGCACACGGGCTCAGTGGTTGAGTCCACTGGCTCGGGCACAGGCTCAAAAGCTGAGGTGCACAGGCTCAGCCGCTCTACAGCATTTGGGATCTTCCTGGACCAGGGATCGAACCCATGTCTCCTGCACTAGCAGGTGAATTCTTTACCAATGAGCCACCAGGGAAGCTCTGAAGACAGTTTTTTAAGAAAGACACCATAAGAGTGACAAAAACAGCTCACAAACCTAGCTTGTATGGCTGATGTCTTAAGTGACATCTTGGGCCTACATAGTTCCTCCAGTCTTTCTGCTGACCCTACCCAGGACTTGTATGGGGTAAATCGCTCTCTATTGTCAGGGGCTCAGTAGTTGATAGATACTGTTTAATAATCATTAGGATCAGGTGACCCCTAAATTGTTCAGTACTCTTAAACAAGGATGAAAACCTTAGCTGACATATTCCCAGCCGCCATGAGACCAATTAGTTAAGTCACTCAGTCGTGTCCAGCTCTTTTTGACCCCATGGACTGTATTCCACCAGGCTCCTCCATCCATGGGATTCTCCAGGCAAGACTACTGGAGTTGGTTGCCATCCCCTTCTCCAGGGGATCTTCCCAACCCAGAGATCAAACCCAGGTCTCCTGCATTGCGGGCAGATTCTTTCCTCTCTGAGCCACCAGGGAGGCCCAGGAATACTCAAGTGGGTAGCCTATCCCTTTTCCAGGGAAACTTCCCAACCCACGAACTGAACCAGGGCCCCCTGCATTGCAGGTGGGCTCTTTACCAGCTGAGCTACCGGGGAAGCCCACACACCTTCATCCCCTAGGTTAACTATAAAACTGTCCCAGCGGCCCCTTGGCAGTGTGGAGTACAGCTGCTAATGCTTCCTGATGGCTGTGTGCCTGACCCCAGTCTGTAAGTCACCCTGTGACAAACTGACTGTATGAACGTCCCTGCCTCCCTTTTTCAGTCTCAAGATGCCTTCGCAGTTCAGTAACCACTTGTCATTTCTGTCATCCTCAAACAGAGCTATTTGCCACACATACACAACTTAAAATAAGGCATAGTGGTCAAATATATGTAAAGAATATAGATAAGCAAGACAAACAATCCAGTAAGAAAATGAAGATACATTTCACCAGAAAAATAAAAAAACTTTTGAAAAGATGTTTCATTTCTCTAACCAGAGAAATGCAAAATCATAATGAAATACTATTTCAACACCCTACACACAAAAATTAAATTTTCTGATGCTATCAGATGTTGGCAAGTATTTGGAGAAAGAGGAACTCTGATATACTGCTGGGAGAAGTATAAATTGCCAGTAGGAATGAAAAATGCCTTTACGATTTGGCATCACATTGTAAAACTGAACAAATCTTTACCACATAGTCCAGGAATTCAACCTCTTGTACAAGTGCACCCACATATACACCAGATGTGTAGCAGCCAAACCTGGGGCTTCCCGAATTACACTATGTCTACTGAGAGGGGGAAAGGAAAAAAGTATGATGTGTGTGTCTTTAATTGCTAAGTTGTGTCCGACTCTCTTGTGACCCCAGGGACTGCCAGGTTCCTCTGTCCATGGGATCTCCCAGGCAAGAATACTAGAGTGGGTTGCCATTTCCTTCTCCTGGGGATTTCCCCCACCCAAGGATGGAACCCACGTCTCCTGCTTGGCAGGCGGATTCTTTACCACAGAGCCACTTGGGAAACCCCCTACAGGTTATGATACACTCTCACCATTTACTAATTACAACATCACATAACAATATGGATGGATTTCAAAACAATGTTGGTTGAAAAAATCAAGTAAAACAAATACAAAAGGCATGAAGTCATTTCTATAAAGTTACACAACTGCAAAACGAAGCAGCACACAGCTCAGCAATGGAAACATTCTATTTCTTAAACTGGAGAATGGGTTCATAAATGTTGGCTTTGCTTCTTCACTCATATATGTTGTATAAGTTTTTGGTATGAAACACTTGTTAAGCTTTTAACCTTAGTGAAAAATGGATGTTGAATAAACCCACAGCAAAATTTTATACAGTTATTACTTTGAGGTTTGCATAGCAAGGGGGCTTTTACTTTCCATATTATTCATTTCCAGACCATTTACAATTTTTACAATCAGCAAGTGGCATGTCTGGGTCATGTACACATTGCTATATTCAAAATGAATAACCAAAGACCCATTGTTTAGCCAGTCGAACTGTACTTAATGTTATGTGCTAGCCTGGATAGGGCAGGAGGGGGTGGTTTGAGAGAGAATGGATACATGTTTATGTGTGACTGGGTCCCTTTCCTGCTCCCTTGACACTACCACAACATTGTTAATCCGCTATACACTAATAAAAAGTTTAAAGTCGGAAAAAAATACAAAAACAAAAAGCAGTATGTCTGGGGAGAAATGATGATAGAAATGAAAACAAGCTATATATAAATAAAAACATATATATATATATGTATGTATGTATGAAAGCAAACATCTTGGGCCCATTAGGATGCCGGCTGGAACTGTTTTCCACTTTCAATTTCTCCAGGATGTCCTAAATTAAAACTATGCTTAGAACATTCTGTGGGTTAAGGCTGTAACATATATCGAGAAAAACTGTCAACAAAAAGGGCTTTAAAAAAAAAGTCTGTTTTTTACTGAAAGCATGCATACTTTAATAGTCTCCTGGCTTCATTTAATTTTTATTACACTTTTTTGCCTTGGACTACTTTTCCAAAATTCAGTGCTCTCCCATATTTTGTACTGCAAGCTGCCATAAATCCTTTCCGACGTAAATACCCTTAGTAAACGACGGGTGCACTGCCACAGGGCCCGCTTATTCGCGCTGTGCCCGCGCACTAGCGCGCGGCGCGCCCTCCAGGACCCGGAACTTCCGCCCCCCTTGGTGGCCAGTGCGGCGGCCGGCGGGCCCTGTGACCGTGCCGCTCGGGTTCCACCTGAGCCCGGGAGAGAAGGACCCGCCAGCGCACGAGTCCGCTAAACAGGGAGGCTCCGCGGCCCCGGAGGCCCCCGAGACGGCAGCACACCGCCGCCCCGCCGGACGCGTTTCTCTCGGGGCTTGGGCCTTCGCGACCCTGCCCGCGACCTCGGCCCCGGGCCCGGGCGCCTTACTTGCCGCTCTCCACGCTGTAGCCGGGACGCGGCCCAGCAAAGAAGCGAGGCCTAACGCAGCCATGGCATCCACTCCCGCGGCGTCCGCAACGGCGTGCCCTGAGGTGTTAGCGGGTCGCGTCGTCCCGGCACGCCCCGCGACTGGGGCGGGGCTGCGTGCTGCCGGGGGCGGGGCGGGGGCGGGGCCTGAAGGGCGGCGCTCTCTCTGGCGCGGAGCTGGCCTCTCTGGGGTGCGGAGCGGCCCTGGAAATCCGCGCTCCGGCCCTGGACGGTCTGCAAGAAAAAGTGGAACAGCTCAGCCTTTTCTTGAAGAACAACCCAAACTACCCTTAACCCCATGTTGATGAAAACCTCAAATTGTGTCTGAAGGTGGATCCCCCCAAACGGAGGGAATGCCTTCGTTTGTTCATCTTAATCTGTTTGCTTCGCCTCAACTTGAAGGTGAAGGTCTCTTGGGAGCTCGCTGTTCCAGGCCACAAAGATTGGGCACCTGCTGCTCTTTGCTCGTGCAATAGGTTTCTTTCTCCTCAGTTCTCTCGCTCTAATTTTTTACATGTCTGCTTATTCAGTGAACTCGCACCCACTTACCGGGCGGACTGGAAGATGCAGTTTGAGTGCAGCACCGAGCAGAAGGCTCTCGTCTGGTCCAGCTGCAGGGAGGTAGAACTGTGCCTCTGCGTTCCTGGTCCAGCGGCTCCAGTGACGTTCGGAGAACGTATGGCAGGGCAGGAGGCTTCATATGGCCCGTGGAGGTCTACACAGAATCACAGTGGCGTCCCTTTGAGAGAGAGAGAGAGAGATTATTATATTTAATATATATTATTATTATATATAAATAATATATAAAAAACAACAATAATAATATATAATATAATATATATATATATATTTTTAGCAAAGTTTTTGTCTTGCTCTTGGGCCCATTACTTTGCCATCAAAGTTCCGTCTAGTCAAGGCTATGGTTTTTCCAGTAGTCATGTATGGATGTGAGAGTTGGACTATAAACAAAGCTGAGCACCAAAGAATTGATGCTTTTTAACTGTGGTGTTGGAGGAGTGTGGATGCTTTGGACTGCAAGAAGATCCAACCAGTCCATCCTGAAGGACATCAGTCCTGAATACTTATTGGAAGAACTGATGCTCGAGCTGAAACTCCCATACTTTGACCACCTGATGTGAAGAACTGACTTGTTTGAAAAGACCCTGATGCTGGGAACAGATCGAAGGCAGGAAGAGAAGGGGACGACAGAGGGTGAGATGGTTGGATGGCATCACAGACTCAATGGACATGAGTTTGAGTAAGCTCTGGGAGTTGGTGATGGACAGGGAGGCCTGGCGTGCTGCAGTCCATGGGTTGCAAAAAGTCAGACATGACTGAGTGACTGAGCTGAGCTGAACTTGGCCCTGGTAATGTCTGACCAAGTAACATCACATGGCTGCAATCTGAGTTCTCTGAATGAGAGACATCTGTTTCTCCTAGATAAGGACTCCTTTCACCAAGATGAAGTGGTATTTTCAGAAAGGCCCAAAGCCAAAACCCCAGCAGGTTTCATTAACAAGTAGCTCGGTAGGTTGCACACACACCTTTTCACCCTTAGTTCATATTTACAGCTTGATGATGAGTTCCATGTGACCACTTGATCGAGGAAAAAAACTCAAAATTAATTACAGAGGGTTTTGCTCAATATACTGACCAGCTGGCAAATGACTGCTTTGGTAGTTCGAGCCCCATTTTATAGGTGCCTTGAAGAACAGCAGAGACAAAAAAAGTAAAAATAAATCCTCCCAGAGGGAAGGACTTTATCTTATACTCTGCCTGGAAGGAGACAGAACTTGAGATAAAGATATGCATCATTTCATGGGCACTGAAACAAGTGATGAGGGACTGGGAAAATGTAAAGGTTTTGTGATACTTTTTTGGAATTAGGACATCTCCAAATGACATCAAAGCATAACATTTGGGTCCCACTGAATGCTCAAAAGAAGGGTCCTGTTGCAAAAGGGCTTTTGCAGAACGAGATTCAGTTCAGTTCAGTTGCTCAGTCATGTCCAATTCTTTGCCAGGCTTCTGTGTCCATCACCAACCCTGGAGCTTGCTCAAACTCAGGTCCATACAGTCTGTGATGTCATCCCACCATCTCATCCTCTGTCATCCCCTGCTCCTCCGCCTTCAACCTGTCCTAGCATCAGGGTTTTTTCTAGTCACATTAGGTGGCCAAAGTATTGGAGCTTCAGCTTCAGCATCAGTCCTTCCAATTAATATTCAGGACTGATTTCCTTTAGGGTTGACTGGTTTGGTCTCCTTGCAGTCCAAGGAACCAAGTCTTCTCCAACACCACAGTTCAAAAGCATCAATTCTTCAGCACTGAGTTTTCTTTATGGTTCAACTCTCACATCCATACATGACTACTGGAAAATCCAAAGCTTTGACTACAGAAAAAGATTACTGTAGGTTATCTATTGCTACCTAACATACCAACATTTTGTGGCTTAAAACAATAAACATCTATTCTCTTACTGCTTTTGTGCCTCTGGCTCTAGGTATTAAATGAGATTGCAGTCAAGCTGTGAGCTGGGTTCGTGTCTCACATGGAGGCTTGATTATGGGAGGATCGGCTCCTGAGCTCACCCACCTGATTATTGGCAGGTATTAGTTCTTTGCAGTTTTTGGACTGAAGACCTTCCTCAGTTCCGCGCTATATGGGCTTCTCCAGAAGTCATCTTACAACATGGCAGCTGAGAGTCCATGAACAAGCAGGAGAACAATGGAGACTGCTGGAGATGGAAGGCACAGTCCCTTTGTAATCTCACCTCAGAAGTGACGACCTATCACTTTTGCTGAATTCTTAATTAGCAGTGAACCAGCAAACACAGCCCATGTCAGAGAGAGGGGATTACACCAGGGGAGAATGCCAGCAGGAGGGGGATCGCTGAAGGGATTCTTAGCGGCTGGTTACCACCGCGACAACTCTGTAGGCATCAGTCAGTCTCTGCCCCTCACGACAGCTGTGCTTGTTTAGTGCATCCCTGACAAGGCAGCCACAGTGGCATGGAGACATGACTGTATTGTTAATATAGTTTCACCCTGGCCAAGTCTGATGGGCTAGCACCACTACTTGCAAAGACAAACCCAATCTTGATATAGTATGGAACGGCCTGAGTGGTGGCTCTTGACTATAAGTGACTCTACTATGAAGAGTGAAGTGAAAGTTGCTCAGTCGTGTCCGACTCTTTGCGACCCCATGGAATTCTCCAGGTCAGAGTACTGGAGTGGGTAGCCTTTCCCTTCTCCAGGGGATCTTCCCAGCCCAGGGATTGAACCCAGGTCTCCTACATCTATGATGAAGGAGGTAGCAATTTGCTGTATAGGAATAAGCAATTATTTGGGGTTTGGATTGTTATGCCTGACTTGTGCTTCTTTTATGCACTTCACCTGTGGACTTACTGAATAACTTACATTCCATACACTTCATGTCACCTCCCTTACAAAACTGTTTCTTACCAAAGAACTCACTGATGACTGTGGGTACAGAGGCCTGTGGGATAAACCAGCTTCATCACATGTCCTATCATCAGCCCAGAAGCAACTGGTCTTGTAGGACAGCCCCATGTGAGAAAAATACACTTTGGGATCCTGTCCTACAGGATTTGGCATATGCTTTAAATGAATTAACCGTGTTCAGTGGTAGCTCTCATGTTGACAGAGTAACGGTGCCCCAGGAGTAGCGGAGGGATTGATGCCTTGCTGTGACATCTGACAGCTCTGGGAAGACACTTCCATGGGTCGAGCATTCCTGCGTATCACTGCTGAGCATGCCAACTGCAGCTTCATTGCCTGGCAGGGCAGTTTCTGTAGATGGTCACATGGGCCTCTAAGTAGGTCAAGGCAACCACAGCATCACTACTATTTAACTGCTGCTCTCCTGGGGGAAAGACCTGGATTGTGTGTTGTCAGGTAAAAAAAGAGCCCTGGGTTGCTTTTCTCTAATAATCAGTGATGTTGAACATCTTTTCATGTGCTGTTTTGGTCCATCTATGTGTCTTCTTTGGAGAAGTGTCTATTTAGATTTTGTGCCTATGTTTTGGTTGGGTTATTTGTGGGGTTGTTTGTTTTTTGACATTGAGCTGCATGAGGGAGGTGTTTGTATATTTTGGATATTAATCTCTTGTCAGTTGCTTGATTTGCAAATATTTTCTTCAATTCTGAGGGTTGTATTTTTGTTTTGTTTATGGTTTTCTCTGCTGTGTAAAAGTTTTTGTTTAATTAGATCCCAATTTTTAAATTTTTGTTTTTATTTTCATTACTCGAGGAGGTGGGTCAAAAAAGATCCTCCTGCGATTTATGTCAGAGTGTTCTGCCTGTTTTTTTCTAAGAGTTTTGTATTGTCTGGCCTTACATTCAGGTCTTTAATCCATTTAAATTTGTTTTTGTGTATGGTGTGAAAGTGTTCTAATTTCATTATTTTATATGTAACTGTCCAGTTTTCCTAGCACCACTAATTGAAGAGACAGCCTTTTCTTCATTGCATATTCTTGCCTCCTTTGTAATAGATAAGGTACCATAGGTGCATGGGTTTATCTTTGGACTTTCAAATGTGTTTCATTGATTTATTTGTTTCTTTTTGTGCTAGTACCATACTGTGATTACTGTAGCTTTGTAGTATAGTCTGAAGTCAGGGAGTCTGATTCCCCCAGCTCCATTTTTCTTTCTCAAAATTAGTTTGGCTATTCAGGGTCTTCTGTGTTTCCAGAAAAATCGTAAGTGAAAATCAAAACTACAATGAGGTATCATCTCACACTGATCAGAATGGCTATCATCAAAAAATTGACAAACAATAAATACTGGAGAGGATGTGGAGAAAAGGGAACAATCCTACACTGATAGTGGGAATATAAGTTGGTACATCCACTATGAAGAACAGTATGGAGGTTCCTTAAAAAACAAAAAATAGAATTACCATATGATGCAGCAATCCCACTCCTGGACATATATCCAGAGAAAACCTTAACTGGAAATGATAGGTGCACCCCCAGTGTTCACTGCAGCACTATTTACAGTAGACAGGATGTGGAAGCAACCTGATGTCCATCAACAGAAGAACGGATAAAGAAGAAATGGTGTGTATACAATGGAATATTGCTCAGACATGAAAAGAACAATATAAACCATGGGAAGTCTACTCAATACGCTATAATGGCCTACATGGGAATAGAATCTAACAAAAAATAAAAGTGAGTATATAACTGATTCACTTTGCTATACACAAAAAACTAATACAACATTGTGTATCAACTCCAATAAAAAGTTTTTTTTTAATGGCTTGGGTCTCAGCCCTGGATTCCTCTCCCTTAATGCAACCCAAATGCTTGGCCCTGGACCTGCACTGGGTGGACACGCGCCACCTGTCTGTCTGCATCGCCATGGGAGCTGAGGTTCTAGCAACTGCTGTTAAGGTGTGGACACTTTGGCCATGACTTTGCTGTAATCAAGTTTCTTGTCTCTGACGCAGGAGTCTCCTGCCTTCAAGCATCCATGGAACTGCAGCAAGCAAGATGGCAAGTAAGACAAACACAGTCTCAGACCCTCACTGCTCACCATCCATCTCCATGATTCCAGGTTCTGCTGGTATGCCAACTTTTGTGCCCAGTGTGGAGCATAAGGGGATACAGTGTTTTCTCTGAGTTGGAAGTTGGGACTGCCAACTGGTTATTCTTAGCTCATCATGGCAAACAGATGGGGAAAAAATGGAAAGAGTGGCAGATTTTATTTTCTTGGCTCCAAAATCACTGCAGATGGTGACTGTAGCCATGAAATTAAAAGACGCTTGCTCCTTGGAAGGAAAGTTATGACCAACCTAGATGGTCCCTTTGCCAACAAAGGCCCCTATACTCAAAGCTATGGTTTTCCAGTAGTCATGTGTGGATGTGAGAACTGCACCATAAAGAAGGCTGAGTGCTGAAAAATCAATGCTTTCAAACTATGATGCCGGAGAAGACTCTTGAGAGTTCCTTGGGCTGCAAGGAGGTCAAACCAGTCAATCCTAAAGGAAATCAACCCTGAATATTCATTGGAAGGACTGATGCTGAAGCTGAAGCTCCAGTATTTCGGTCATCTGATGCAAAGAGCTGACTCACTGGAAAAGACCCTGATGTTGGGGGAAGATTGAGGGCAGGAAGAGAAGGGGATGACAGAGGATGAGATGATTCAATGGCATCACTGACTCAATGGAAATGAGTTTGAGCAAACTCCTGGGAGATAGTGGACAGGGAAGCCTGGCATGCTGCAGTCCACGGGAACACAAAGTCTGACATGACTTAGTGACTGAACAACTGGGTAAAGGGTTAGAAGTAGTACTTAAGGTTGCTAGCTGTAGTGATGGGCTCTATGACCATGGGAGAAAAGGGAGTAGAGACTGCCTAGAACTTGGAGGACCTCGTCTCCTGGAGTACCTGTTCACAATATCATGTTGAACTGTAAACATTAAGTAGACTATTGCAAGCATGTAGAGGCAGGATCACCCAAGCCTCAGATCTTTGGGTAAAGAAACCTTATCAGCTGAGGTGCTGGCTGAACAGAAAGCAAACAGGGAATAAGGGGCAGTGGTGACAGCTCATAACCATCTAGCCTCGTGACCAGTGGCAGAACTGAGGGCTGTATTTACCATGGTTTTGCTTTGAAATTGGAGAGCTTTGGAACATGAAACATGCTGCTCCTCAAATCCTGCACTGGAGATTATGCTTCAGCTGGTCTGTTGTGGAGTCCCCACGGAATTCACCAAGGAAACTTGCAAAGCACTACTCTAGTTGTATTTTTTTTCCTCACTGGCTCATGCGTGTGCTTAAACTGTTAATAATTTCTTTTCTCTATAAAATTAACACACAGAAATCTCTTGCATTCCTATACACTAACAATGAGAAAACAGAAAGAGAAATTAAGGAAACGATACCATTCACCATTGCAACAAAAAGAATAAAATACTTAGGAGTATATCTACCTAAAGAAACAAAAGACCTATACATAGAAAACTATAAAACACTGATGAAAGAAATCAAAGAGGACACAAACAGATGGAGAAATATACTGTGTTCATGGATTGGAAGAATCAATATTGTCAAAATGGCTATACTACCCAAAGCAATCTATAGATTCAATGCAATCCCTATCAAACTACCAAAGGTATTTTTCACAGAACTAGAACAAATAATTTCACAATTTGTATGGAAATACAAAAAACCTCAAATAGCCACAGTAATCTTGAGAAAGAAGAATGGAACTGGAGGAATCAACCTGCCTGACTTCAGACTATACTACAAAGCCACAGTCATCAAGACAGTATGGTACTGGCACAAAGACAGAAATATAGATCAATGGAACAGAATAGAAAGCCCAGAGATAAACCCACGAACCTATGGTCACCTTATCTTCGACAAAGGAGGCAAGAATATACAATGGAAAAAAGACAACCTCTTTAACAACTGGTGCTGGGAAAACTGGTCAAACACATGTAAAAGAATGAAACTAGAACACTTTCTAACACCATACACAAAAATAAACTCAAAATGGATTAAAGATCTAAATGTAAGACCAGAAACTATAAAACTCCTAGAGGAGAACATAGGCAAAACACTCTCCAACATAAATCACAGCAGGATCCTCTATGATCCACACCCCAGAATTTTAGAAACAAAAGCAAAAATAAACAAATGGGACCTAATGAAACTTAAAAGCTTTTGCACAACAAAGGAAACTATAAGCAAGGTGAAAAGACAGCCCTCAGATTGGGAGAAAATAATAGCAAATGAAGCAACAGACAAAGGATTAATCTCAAAAATATACAAGCAACTCCTCCAGCTCAACTCCAGAAAAATAAATGACCCAACCAAAAAATGGGCCAAAGAACTAAACAGACATTTCTCCAAGGAAGACATACAGATGGCACAAAAACACATGAAAAGATGCTCAACATCACTCATTATCAGAGAAATGCAAATCAAAACCACAATGAGGTACCATTACACACCAGTCAGGATGGCTGCTATCCAAAAGTCTACAAGCAATAAATGCTGGAGAGGGTGTGGAGAAAAGGGAACCCTCTTACACTGTTGGTGGGAATGCAAATTAGTACAGCCACTATGGAAAACAGTGTGGAGATTTCTTAAAAAGCTGGAAATAGAACTGCCATATGACCCAGCAATCCCACTTCTGGGCATACACACTGAGGAAACCAGATCTGAAAGAGACACGTGCACCCCAATGTTCATCGCAGCACTGTTTATAGTAGCCAGGACATGGAAGCAACCTAGATGCCCATCAGCAGACGAATGGATAAGGAAGCTGTGGTACATATACACCATGAATATTACTCAGCCATTAAAAAGAATTCATTTGAATCAGTTCTAATGCGATGGATGAAACTGGAGCCCATTATACAGAGTGAAGTAAGCCAGAAAGATAAAGACCATTACAGTATACTAACACATATATATGGAATTTAGAAAGATGGTAACGATAACCCTATATGCAAAACAGAAAAAGAGACTCATGTATAGAACAGACTTGCGGACTCTGTGGGAGAAGGCGAGGGTGGGATGTTTCAAGAGAACAGCATCGAAACATGTATATCTAGGGTGAAACAGATCACCAGCACAGGTTGGATGCATGAGACAAGTGCTCAGGCCTGGTGCACTGGGAAGACCCAGAGGGATGGGGTGGAGAGGGAGGTGGGAGGGGGGACTGAGATGGGGAATACATGTAAATCCATGGCTAATTCATTTCAATGTATGACAAAAACCACTGCAATGTTGCAAAATAATTAGCCTCCAACTAATAAAAATAAATGGAAAAAAAATTTTCTTTTCTCTCATTGTACATTGGGGGGGTGGTGATGAAGTCATAGTTTTCTCTGTGGCTGCACATTACTGAGGCAAGATCATTATAGAACCAGCGGAGAGATGGACAGAACACCAAGATCCTGGACCTGAAGCTGGACGGGGGTGTTAGCAGTGTTGGGTCAGGAGGAAGCATCTGTAAAAATGTGTGAGTACGATACTTGTGATGCTGGGAAGGCAGAGAGGTAGACTGTAGTGGACTTGGTGTGTTTTTCTCTTTGGGGCTCAGTCATCACAGCCCTTCCTGAATTCTGGCAGAAGAAATGGTCCCATCTTCTACCGGGGAAGCTGAGAAAGCCCGATATACTTACCTGGGTGGGTGCCTGGCAGCTTGAGTGCTGGCACAGGATAGCCTGTCAATCACATGTTCAAGAAACTTTGAATCTGGAATGACTGATGCAAAGCAGCAGATGTAATCCAGTTTTCAGAGGAATCCCTGCCAGCAGAAACATACACAAACCTCTAGCTCCTCTGGAGTGGGAACCTGGCTATAATTTTGGTCACCTAGCTTCCTTGGTTTCTACCTGTTTTCTAAGAGTAGTTTTCTAGTCTTTCTGTCAATTTTGTGAACTACATACATTTTTCAATAAATTCTTTTTCTGCTTAAGTTAATCACAATGATTTTTGTTGTTTACAACCCAAAATTCTAACTGCTGTAAACTTTAATGACATTCATTCTCTAAGAGTCAACTACACTGTATCAGATGATTGTTGCCCCACCCCTGCACTCTGAATTTGAAGGTGAATAGTGTATAACAGTTTCTCTGGTAAATCAGAAGTTAAATCTATTGGACTGGAAACCATGATCACTGGTATGTTTTTAAAACTGCATTAAAACAACAAACATCCAATCAACCAACCATGATCATAAGAGCAATTTTCCCTTAAAAACAACAGTATGATTATTAATAAGAATGAATACTTTGATAAACCCAGATTATTCAAACTCATATGTGAAACTTCTTTTAGTTAAAATAAGAAATGAAAAGAAATACAAGAAAAAAGTATGGTATTTTAAACTCAGGACCAAGGAATGTGAAGATGAAAAAATGTGTGTAGCAAAAATACAGGGTGAATAATGCAATTACATTTTCCAGTTATAATGTACTTGGAATATTATTGCTTACTCAATTCAAAAATTTTCATATGCTTTTTAAAAAGTAAATAATTATGGAGCATAATGAAATATGTTTTAACATATGCAAATAACATAAATTATAAAAATAGTTCACAAAGGTATAAGTTACACAATCACACTGTCCTATAAAAGTTAATTAATATAGTTTATCCAATTATAAATAAAAATATACCTCTAGTATTCTGAAAATAAGTGAGTGTTTTAGCTGTTCCTCCAGATAGTCATTTGTTCATTTATTAGCAGCAGAGGCAATAACACAATACTAAAAATAAACATGCATCAATTTTACAATACATATTTACAAAAGCCTTCTATCACAACTGGTAAATGCAAATAGACCTTCTATCTATCTTTAGTGCATTATTATTTTCACAAGTAAAACAGGAAAAGAAAATAGTGAATTTAATGCTATTCAGCACCTTGAGTAAAGTCAAGAGACTTAAAATCTCCATATATCAAAACATTTGCATCTGTGTCACCAAACATGTAAAGTTAATTATTTTGTTCCATGAATTATTTTATTTACACTTCTCTTTAGTTCAACAAATTTTAGCAATATTTAAAAATTATCTAAATTCATAAAAGTATTTCATAAATTTCAACATTTAATTATTATGTACATATAAGGAAGTCCATGAAAAAGTTAAAGAAATGTAGTCAGAAAGTTCAAGCAACATTACCAAATTTAGCAAAATTCCAACCAAATCAAGGCAGAGGGCATTCAAACATTCAAAAATCTCTAGATGCTGCTAACATGAACATGAAAAGTTCCAGTAATAAAAGTCAATATAAGAAATAATGTTGAAATCACCTGTAGAAAATATATTTTAATAGGCATGGCAGATGTTTACTAGCAACAGTAATAATAACTTTTTATAGAAAACTTTTATAACATTGTCATATATGAACTACCTGGTTTGAGAGGGCAAGATAGTTGATTTCAAAAAATATGTTTTAGCAGCCATAATTTTATTTCCAGTTAAACATAGTAAAATGTTAAAAGTAAAATTTATGACTAACTAAATAATACCCCCATACTAGAAAATTTAAAATCTCATGCTATTCTAGCAATTCAGTTCAGTCACTCAGTTGTGTCTGACTCTGTGACCCGATGCACTATGGCACACCTGTCTTCCCTGTCTATCACCAACTCCTGGAGCTTCCCTGTCTAGCACGAGTCAGTGATGCCACCCAACCATCTCATCCTCTGTCGTCTCCTTCTCCTCCTCCCTTCAATTTCTCCTAGCATCAGGGTCTTTTCCAAGGAGTCAGCTCTTCGCATTAGGTGGCCAAAGTATTGGAGTTTCAGCTTCAACATCAGTCCTTCCAATGAACACCGAGGACAGCTCTCCTTTAGGATGGATTGGTTGGATCTCCTTGCAGTCCCAGGGACTCTCAAGAGTCTTCTCCAACACCACAGTTCAAAAGCGTCAATTCTTTGGCGCTCAGCTTTCTTTATTGTCCAACACTCACATCCATACATGACTACTGGAAAAACCATAGCTTTGACTAGATGGACCTTTGTCAGCAAAGTAATGCCTCAGCTTTTTAATATGCTGTCTAGCTTGGTCATAGCTTTTCTTCCAAGGAGCAAGCGTCTTTTAATTTCATGGCTGCAGTCACCATCTGCAGTAATTTTGGAGTGATTCTAGCAATAATGGCCTTTAATATGATGTGTCTGATGTAAGGATTGTGGAAAGCCAATAATAAAACAATCATACATACATATGGGCTTAAAGTTTCACTGAAATACTTATGTAGCAAAATATATGAAAAAGTAATAGAAAAGTAAAAAGATGAAATTAAAAAATATTGCACAGGCACATTACCTAGAAAGTAAAGTTGATGTTTAAAAAGCTCTAAACATGGATGATATAAATTATCTTCCATATAAAAAGGTATAAATATTTCTTAGAACTTATCAGCATCTATAGTTTATTATAATAGATTATCTAAATCATTGCTGAATGAGGTAATTGTCAAGTCTCTACCAATGTTTTTAATTCTATTGGAAATATTTGAGGGCAGCAACCAGAAAGAATTTCTCTAAAAATATTTCTGAATCCAGAACAGCTATATGTGCAGCTCTGCCAATGAGTGAATCAGCTGTATTGGGTAATGCATTGATGACATTATATCGAACCAAGTTACAGTCCTTGCTTTGCAGAACCGGGCGAAGTAAGTTGTGGATCATTTCTGAATAGATCTGTCCTATGGGACAAATATAAAAAAGGAAAATCAGTTCACAAAAATAACTGAAAAAAATTCTTCTCCAACTTTTATATAATTTTAAAAATTTAGTTACATTATTTCCATTTAAAGCAGAAATATGTCTTTTAAAAGAATTTTTTGCTTGGATATAATTTTTGAGACTATTGTAGAGAAAATATAAATGATCACATTATCTAGCCCAGTGAAATAACAAATTTATTATACATTGTTTTTGTCAACTTGGTATTAATTAAAAATAATGAATATAATAGAGCAAATAGTTTTCTTGAACATGCAGTCTCTTACGACTGTAGAGGAGCCATGATGAGACATTCTGACAAGGCTAAATTTAATACCCGAGTCTACAGCAAACACTTTAAAAAAGTTTCCATGGCAGTTAGCATTATTCCACATATTTCTAAATTATTTTGAGAAAGAATAGTAACTTTCCATAATCAGAAGAACAATGTGAGTTGGCACAAAGATCAAATAGAATTCTTTCTATTTTTGACCTGCAGGTTTATTTAATGCTTGGTTTTACTTTTAATTCCAAAATTGTGCTCCTTTTTCTATTTCTGGTTAATTCTTATAATGGATTTATTGAGAGCATGCAAGGCATAAATGATAAAGTTTTACATACATATATACACATAAAAGCACAAACTGCCTTAAAAGGGGCAAGACAGTTTTTAATGCTCATACATTACTTCATTATTAACAGATGAGTGCTAACATATCCATCAAACATGAATTTTAGGGATGAAGGTACTAAATTTCAGAGAAGAGAAAGGATGTAGTCTGGAGGAATGACAAGAAGGGAATAGTATACAGAAGTTTAATTAGAGAAAGAAGAGTGAGAAGTGTTTAAAAGAGGGATTACTATCATACAGATTTACAAAAAAGCTTAAAAATTTTTTTTTAATTGAAGTATAGTTGATTTATAGTATTATATTAGTTTCAGGTATACACTGATTCTGTATTTTCATAATTATACTCCATTTAAAGTTACTATGAAATATTGGCTACATTCCCTGTACTGTATATTCTTCTGTCTTCTCAGGTAGTGCTAGTGGTCAAGAAGCCCCCTGCCAATGCAGGAGACATAAGATACATGGGTTCGATCCCTGGGTAGGGAAGATCGCCTGTAGGAGGGCATGGCAACCCACTACAGTATCCTTGTCTGGAGAATTCCATGGACAGAGGAGCCTGGTGGGCTAGAGTCCATAGGGTTGCAAAGAGTTGGACACAACTGAAGCGACTTAACATGCATGTATATTCTTATAGTTTGTTTTACACCTAGTAGTTTGTATCTACCCATATCTTGCCCCTCCCCCACCCCTCTCCCCAGTGGTAATCACTAGTTTGTTCTTTGTAGCTGTGAATTTGTTTCTTGTTATATTTAATCATCTGCTTTATTTTTTAGATTCCACATATATGTGATAACACATTGTGTATTTATCTTTCTCTGACTTATTTCATTAAGCATAATACCTCTAGGTCCATCCATGTTGTTACAAAGGGCAATATTCCATTCTTTTAAATGGCTGAGTAATATTCCACTGTATATATGTACCACATCTTCTTTATCCATTCATCTGTTGATGGACACAGATTGCTTCCATATCTTGACTAGTGTAAACAATGCTGCTATGACTATTGGGGTGCATGTATCTTTTGGAATTAGTGTGTTCTTTCTCTTTGGCAATATACCTAGAAGTGGAATTACTGGATCATATGGTAGTTCTATTTTTAATTTTTTGAAGAAACTCCATATTGTTTGACACAATGGCTGAACCAGTTTACATTCCCACTACAAATATACAAGGATTCCCTTTTCTCCACATTCTCACCAACATTTGTTATTGTGATTCTGATTTGCATTTCCCTGATGATTAGCAATGTTGAGAGGCTTTTCATGTGCCTACTGGCCATCTGTATGTTTTTTTTGGAGAAATGTCTGTTCAGGTGTTCTGCCCATTTGATAATTCGGTTTATTTATGTTTGTTTGTTTTTGATGTTGAGTTGTATGAGCTGTGTATTTAATTTGGTTTACTGGTCATATCCTTTGCAAGTATTTTCTCCCATTCAGCAGGTGGTCTTTTTGTTTTTTCTTGATGGTTTCCTTTGCTGTGCAAAAGCATTAACACTGAAAGTTTTATTTAGGTCTCATTTATTTTTGCTTTTGTGGGTTCTTTACCACTAACGCCACTTGGGAAGCCCACTGAGAGGAGACAGATGCAAATACTGCTATGACTTGTGTCAAAGAGTGTTCTATTTTTTTTTTTTTTGGCCTATGTTTTCTTATAGGACTTTTATGGTTTCTAATCTTATATCTTTAATCCATTTTGAGTTTAATTTTGTATATGTTGTGAGAAAATGTTCTATTTTCATCTTTTTACATGTAGCTGCCCAGTTTTTCCAGTACCACTTATCGAAGAGACTATCTTTTCCCCCATTGTATGTTTTTGCCTCTTTTGTCACAGATTAACTGACCATATAGGTGTGTAGATTTATGTCTGGGGACTCTAGTCTGTTCCATTGATCTCTGTGGCTGTTTTTTGGCCAGCACCATGTTGTTCTGATTACAGTAGTTTCATAGCATAGTCTGAAGTCAGTGAGTTTGACTGTCCAGCTTTGTTCTTTTTTTCCTCAAGATTGCTTTGGTTATCTGGGATCTTTTTTGGTTCCATATAAATTTTAGGATTATTTGTTTGTTCTGTGAAAAATGCCACTGGTATGTTGATGAGGATTGTTTTGAACCTGTAAATTGCTTGGGGGCGTATAGACATTTTAACAGTGTTAATTCTTCCAATCCATGGATATCTTTCCATTTCTTTCTATCATCTTCAATTTCCTTCATCAGTGTTTCATAGTTTTCAGAGTATAGGTCTTTCATCTCATTGTTTATTCCTAGGGATTTTGTTTTTGATGGAATTTCAAACAGGACTGTTTTCTTGCTTTCTCTTTCTTACAGTTCATTATCAGTGTATAGAAAAGCAAATAGTATCATGACATCTGCAAACAGTAACAGTTTTACTTCTTCTCTTCTAGTTTGGATGACTTTTATTTCTTTTTCTGCCTGATTGCTATGAGTTGTTTTTCAGTCACTCAGTCATGTCTGACTCTGTGACTCCATGCACGGCAACATGCCAGGCTTCCCTGTCCTTCACCATCTCCTGGAGCTTTCTCAAACTCATGTTCATTGAGTTGGTAATGCCATCCAACCATCTCATCCTCTGTCATCCAATTCTCTGCCTTCAATCTTTCCCAGCATCAGGGTCTTTTCCAGTGAGTTGGCTCTTTGAATCAGGTGGCCAAAGTCTTGGAGCTTCAGCCTCAGCATCAGTCCCTACAACAAATATTCAGGATTGATGTCCTTTAGGATTGACTGGTTTGATCTCCTTGCAGTCCAAGGGACCCTCAAGAATCTTCTCCAACGCCACATTTCAAAAGCATCAATTCTTCAGCACTCAGCCTTCTTTATGGTCCAACTCTCACATCCATACATGACCACTGTAAAAACCATAGCTTTGACTATAGGGGCCTTTGTCAGTAAAGTAATATCTCTACTTTTAAAATATGCTGTCTAGGTGTGTCATAGCTTTTCTTCCAAGGAGCAAGCATCTTTTAATTTCACAGCTGCAGTGATTTGGAAACCCAAGAAAATAAAGTCTGTCAGTGTTTCCACTGTTTCCCCACCGATTTGCCATGAAGTGATGGGACCAGCGGCTATGATCTTAGTGTTCTGGACTTTCAATACTATTTCAATAAAAGTGGCAAGAGTGGATTTATTCCTGGTCTTAGAGGAAATACTTTTAGCTTTCACCATTGAATATGAAGTTAGCTTTGGGTTTTGTTTCTCATAAATGGCCTTCATTATGTTGAGATATATTCTCTTTATACTCACTGTGATGAGTTTTCATCATGAATGGATGGTGAATTTTGTCAAATACTTTTTTCAGCATCAATTGAGATGATGATGTGTTTTTTATCATTTGTCAATGTGATGAATCACATCAATTGATTTGCAGATAATGAACTATCCTTGCATCCCTAGGGTAAGTCCCACTTTTGATGTGTGATCCCTTTAATACATTGTTGAATTTGGTTTGCTAATATTTTGTTGAGGATTTTTGCTTCTATGTTCATCAATGATACTGGCTTGTAATTTTCCTTTTTTGTGGTGCCTTTGTCCAGTTTTCGTATCAGGGTGATGCTGGCTTTGTAGAATAATGTAAATCTTTCTTCACATTCAATTTTTTAGAATAGTTTGAGGATAGCTATTACCTCTATTGAAACTTTTGGTAGAATTCACCAATGAATCTGTGTGGTCCTGTACTTGTATTTGTTGGGAAGGGTTTTTTTTTTTTTTTCCCTGAGTAAATTCCACTGTTGGTAATTATGTTCATATTTTCTGTTTCTTCCTGTTTCAGTCTGTGGAGATTTTACACTTCTAGAGATGTATTAATTTCTTCTAGGTTGTCCATTTCATCAGTGTATGGTTGTTCACAGTCTCTTAGGATCTTTGTATTTTTGTGGTGTCAGATGCAACTATTCCACTTTCATTTCTGATTTTATTTTGGTCTCCTCTTTTTTTCTTTTTTCCATTTATTTTATTAGCTGGAGGCTAATTACTTCACAACATTGCAGTGGGTTTTGTCATACATTGACATGAATCAGCCATGGATTTACATGTGTTCCCCATCCCAATTCCCCCCTCCCACCTCCCTCTCCACCTGATTCCTCTGGGTCTTCCCAGTGCACCAGGCCCGAGCACTTGTCTCATGCATCCAACCTGGGATGGTGATCTGTTTCACCCTAGATAATATACATGTTTCGATGCTGTTCTCTCGAAACATCCCACCCTCGCCTTCTCCCACAGAGTCCAAAAGTCTGTTCTGTACACCTGTGTCTCTTTTTCTGTTTTGTATATAGGGTTATCGTTACCATCTTTCTAAATTCCATATATATGTGTTAGTATACTGTATTGGTCTTTATCTTTCTGGCTTACTTCACTCTGTATAATGGGCTCCAGTTTCATCCATCGCATTAGAACTGATTCAAATGAATTCTTTTTAATGGCTGAGTAATATTCCATGGTGTATATGTACCACAGCTTCCTTATCCATTCGTCTGCTGATGGGCATCTAGGTTGCTTCCATGTCCTGGCTACTATAAACAGTGCTGCGATGAACATTGGGGTGCACGTGTCTCTTTCAGATCTGGTTTCCTTGGTGTGTATGCCCAGAAGTGGGATTGCTGGGTCATATGGCAGTTCTATTTCCAGCTTTTTAAGAAATCTCCACACTGTTCTCCATAGCGGCTGTACTAGTTTGCATTCCCACCAACAGTGTAAGAGGGTTGCCTTTTCTCCACACCCTCTCCAGCATTTATTGCTTGTAGACTTTTGGATAGCAGCCATCCTGACTGGCGTGTAATGGTACCTCATTGTGGTTTTGATTTGCATTTCTCTGATAATGAGTGATGTTGAGCATCTTTTCATGTGTTTGTTAGCCATCTGTATGCCTTCTTTGGAGAAATGTCTGTTTAGTTCTTTGGCCCATTTTTTGATTGGGTCATTTATTTTTCTGGAATTGAGCTGCAGGAGTTGCTTGTATATTTTTGAGATTAATCCTTTGTCTGTTGCTTCGTTTGCTATTATTTTCTCCCAATCTGAGGGCTGTCTTTTCACCTTGCTTATAGTTTCCTTTGTTGTGCAAAAGCTTTTAAGTTTCATTAGGTCCCATTTGTTTATTTTTGCTTTTATTTCCAATATTCTGGGATATGGGTCATAGAGGATCCTGCTGTGATTTATGTTGGAGAGTGTTTTGCCTATGTTCTCCTCTAGGAGTTTTATAGTTTCTGGTCTTGCATTTAGATCTTTGATCCATTTTGAGTTTATTTTTGTGTATGGTATTAGAAAGTGTTCTAGTTTCATACTTTTACAAGTGGTTGACCAGTTTTCCCAGCACCACTTGTTAAAGAGGTTGTCTTTTTTCTATTGTATATTCTTGCCTCCTTTGTCGAAGATAACTCCTTTTTTCTTGACTATTCTGCTTGCTGCCAACAAGTATAGTTACTTTACTTTTTGACTAAAAGTAAAGTATTGCCAAACATGCAGCATGACCTTTACCACAACCACCAATCCCAAGAAACCAGAGGAAACTGAAGCACACATTACTTTTGAAGCAGTAAAATGGAGAAGCATTTGTAATTATATGAAAAAGAGATTTCAAAAGAACAACTACTGTTTCACTGGCCAAAACATCTTACATGGCAGAAGAAAACAAATGAAGAAAAATGGAGAAAGGATAGCTGTTACAATCAGCAGGTGGAAAAGGAAGCCAGAGGAAAGCAAGGACAAGAGAAAGAAGAGAGAACATGAATGCAAGAAAAATTTGGGAGAGACTCATATGTAGACAGAACGCTCTAAAATATTTCTAATTTACTTCGTTACCTGACTGTTTGTCCTTCAAAGCTGTCTTGCACATTTCAATGCGGGCAGAATGATAAGGAACATAGCGATCTTGCAGAGATCCTACTAGGACAACATTTCTGAAATAGTGAAGCCCTGTGAAGAAAAAAATACTGAGTTATAGTGCAACAATTAACCAGATTTTAAATAACTTACTAGTATCATATTAAGTGACCATAAATGTACTTCCTCAATAGTATTAAGTTTATGCCTTTTTAAGTACCTGATGAATTCCTTCTCCAAATTTCTAGGTATTCTCTACCAAAACTGCCAGTTTGATTGTATGTAGTTTATGTGCTGATATGAGAACTGCGTGTCTGCACTGAGAGAGGGCAAGGGTTGTGGTATGGGGGTGAGGGAGAAACTGGACAGGTGGACTGAAATTTATCATAATGTTATGTCATAATGTTCTTATTTCCAAAGGATATTCATCAATATTCAGAATTATATCCCAAGGTAACAAAAGTACACTCTTCCATAAAAACAAAACATTCTGTATGAAATAATTTAAAGCTGACTTTTTACTTTAAGTTTGCATTTAACCCTTGTGTAGTGTTACTTATATTTTCTCCTTTTTTAAGCATGATGTTAAAATGATAAATACTTTGAAGTTTTAATAAAAAGTTTTATGATCCATTCAATAGACTTTTTGTTAGGTCTATCTAAATTTTTAAATTTTTCAGTAAACTAGGTGAATTTAGGGCTTGTGTCCTTGGGATACTTTGCTAAATAACTCATTTAAATACTGAAACTAGATTCCTGACCATTTTAGTACTAGTGATCTTCTCACTTTATTCTTTGACTCAGACCAGTAAATACAAAATCAAATTTTATATGATTAATTAAATAAAGTACATATAGACATTGGTAACACATTAGAATTGGTTATCTAGTACATAAAATTTTGTTCTGGAATGTTCCAGAATAAAATTTTGATACTTTTTGTGCCCTAAAACTCAGATTCTTAGGGACAGTCAATTGTGGGGACTACTGTGGATCCAGAATATAAAAAGCCTTCATCGAAGCTCCCCGTCTTCCCTGGAACTTAAGAACCCTACTGACAAGAAGGGTTTAGACTGACAAACAGTCAGGTGAAATGGTATATACCTTCTGTGCCAAATATAAGGTCATCCCTTCTTTTGTCAATGAGAAGATACTACTTTGTGGCCACTTGAATATATAAAATTACAGGAACAGAAGTGAAATAACAGAATGGCTATAATACGAATTAACTCAGTTGCATAAACATTTTAAAAATTATATTTTAGAAAGATTAAGAAAATTTTTTCCCCTTCATTCTCACATTTCATGAGACAAATTCATTTCCCTCTGACAGCATTTGGAACCAGTGTCTTCACTGGCGTGACTCTGGGAATCATCTGTGTGAACTAAGCAGAGGTTTTTGAGCTGGCATACACTTATCCTTTGGGGTAATTTAAGACTCCATGGGGCAGATGAGCATTTACATCTTTTAAGAAAACTGGTTTCTACATCCCAGCTTCCATATGAGCACTTTTCTAAAAATGATTTTTCCTTCTCCTATCTTATGAGAGAAAGATATTTCTCCAATCTATTTCAGATCTTCTTATGGTACATACCCCGGGAGAATCAAGCCAAAAATGAAGTCTTACTTTCTCTTACAAAAAGTTTGATTTGATCGATTGTTTGATAGTTGAGAAATGACTGTGTCAATTAGATGTTATGGCACATATTTCCCACAAATTAAATGAGCTAAATTTATAGCTCAAAGTTAAGTCTTTACATTTTTATGAAAATATAATTATAGTAAATGTATACTACGTCACATGCCAGAAAATACATCTCTTGCAACTATTTAAAATTATAGAAAATAGTTGTAGGTATCACTATAAAATTATACAAGGGGATACAAACTATTTCAAAATTCTTTTAAGGGGTCAACAAGCCAAAAAATGTGAAAGCCACCATACCACGGCACATCATTTTCACTTCTAACCCAGTTACCTTAGGTGCTGTGCTTCCTAAATCTGACACTGTTAACTGAAATTTTATCCTGAGCTGCATGAAACCAGCCATGTAACAGCAGAGTTGGCTTTTTCTATTACCTAACATGTATGCCCGGAGAAGGCACCCCACTCCGGTACCCTTGCCTGGAAAATCCCATGGACGGAGGAGCCTGGTAGGCTACAGTCCATGGGGTCGCTAAGAGTTGGACACGACTGAATGACTTCCCTTTCACTTTTCACTTTCATGCACTGGAGAAGGAAATGGCAACCCACTCCAGTGTTCTTGCCTGGAGAATCCCAGGGACGGGGAAGCCTGGTGGGCTGCCGTCTATGGGGCTGCACAGAATCGGATGCGACTGAAGTGACTTAGCAGCAGCAACATGTATGCCTGTGTGTTCTCTGTAAAGGCAACCACACTGCACAGCTCCGGGGGCATCACTCCCATCACACTGACAGCAATGGTGCTGCACAGCCTGTGGCAGCCTTGCTCAGTAATGGTCATTTCTGTACTTTTTCTCAAAACACCAGCATATTTTACATTTTTACCAGTATGTAAAATATTACATATCTCTCATATTAAAAAAAAGTCACTCACTCAACAAATCTGTCCTTGGACTTTATGCTCCCCTCCAATTACCACCCCATTTATTGGCACTCTATTTCTATAGTTTATATTATAAAAATTATAGTCATTAAATTAAAATTTAAATATATTTTCCCAAATAATCACTCTTTGCAGAGATTCTGCTGTGCTTCTACAGAAATAATGGCATTCGGGCTCAGAATCACTGCTTTAGATGATTTAGATCCTTGGTGCGTTGAGGAGGGTCGGTGTCTCCTAGGTTCAGGCAGCTTGGTGGAGTGGACGTATGTAAACCAAGAAACGATGAGGAGGGGGTGTCCAAGAAACCCTTAAGCTCACTGATCCATGATGATAAATACAATCAAAGACACCAACATTGATATAGATACACGATACTGTTGTATTTTAAAATGTGATTTCCAAGATAACGCTGTACTTTAAAAAGGCACTGTACTTTAAAAATGCATTTTAAATTGAATTATTTTAATAACATGTTTTCAACAACAGTGTATTTATTACTGATACTGAGCATCCTGTATGGAAGGCCTGCTTTTTGCATTAGCCAAGTGAAACAGACTCTGGCCCCTCTTTTGAGTCTGTTTCCACTCCTGTGTAGCAGTGTTGGCTGGAGAGGGCAGAAGCACAAAGAGGAAGTACAGTGACCCCGAGGTGCAGTGCTGGTGGGAATCATGGCAGCACTTCATGTGAGCAAAGTCCAGCTGACGGACACATCTCAAGGCTGTGTTTGGAGAGCCTTGTACTGTAGGTTCATCCTCTCTGCACCTGTACTGACTACCTGCTCAAAGACAGCCTTGTCCACTGACGTTCACTCAGCCCAACGTGACTAATTTTTGGTTGAAAAGTTACCTCTAACTTGGTAAAGTAATACTCTTTTCCCATCTGTAGAGTGAGACAGTTTAACTAGAAAAGTTCCTAAATATTTTATTTGCTTTTCAGGATTGCCAAGATAAAAAGTAAATATTCAAAATTTTTCTGGAATGTATAATTACATGACTTATGTATGAATGAACATTATAATAGTAAATTTCATCTTCATTTTTTAGTCTTCCTGATACTTTTGACTGCTCATTTCTTTTTCATGAAAAATTTAATGAGCTTTAAAGCAATTCACTGGAGAATCCCATGGATAGAGGAGCCTTGTTGGGCTACAGTCCATAGGGTCATAAAGAGTCAGACACAACTGAAGCGACTTAGGATGCATGCACAAAGCAATTCATATTGACTCATTTCTGTTTATTTTCTGGAATTGACAAAAATAGCAGTTTTGAACTGGTGGTTTTGCACCTCACGGAACATTTAGTAGTGTCCAGAGACAATGGTGTTTCTCACAAGCAGGGGCTAGGACATGAGGGGCTAAGGTGTGCGTGTACTATGTATTGGGCAGAGGCCAGGGATGCTGTTGAACATCCTACAATGCACAGGACAGACCCTGACAACAAAGAACATTCAGCCCAGAATACCCAGTGCTGAGAGGATGAGAAATCCTGTGCTTTCTAAAGGGACATATTCTACACAATATTAAATTGTTCTTATTTTTACTCATTTATTTTAAACACATTTGAAAGTATTCACTTAAAATAATGTGAGCTGATGCTTTCCTATACTTTCAGAAACAAAACACAAATGTTAATTACAAATCAAGTCATATCTATTATTAAACATCTCTCTAATCTGCTGTAAGAAAAAATTATTTTGTGCCAAAGTGGTACTGCAAGTGACTTCTTTAATTGTTATATTTTATTTGTCAGAATTCAACAGCTGGTAAAGAGAGTCTAAGCAGATGTATTTAGAAAGATCTTAAAATAAGGATATTTGGTTTTTGAAATTCTAACAATGGATAGTTTGTACTTTGGCTATTTTTGAGGCCTCATCATGGAATGCTGGGAGCACCCCTGACCCTTCTTTCTCTGTGATCCTGACCATTCAGTACTGCTGTCACCTAATCTAGATACAGTTTACCTTCCATATTGCTCTAGTTCTAGCTTTTGATTAAGCAAAGTTATTACCCAATGATACATTGCAGAAATAAAAAAAGACTTTCAAAATGAAGACCCATGGGGGAGGCCTTGCTTAAATAAAAAAGGGAAGAGGGTAGGAGTCTGGTTTTGCTTTAAACAGATGATTTTAGGCTTTCTCAAAAGAAGGAAACTGTCCGTTCAGATGAAACAGAAGCAATAATCGGACCAAGGCATCCCAGACTTTGTATTTAGCTTTAGCAAAGTAAAGTATAATAAAACAGTTATCAGCAGGGCTCCTGTTTAAAAATACCTGAGAATGGCATACTGGCTAAGTAAATCCGTTAAGTAAATGCTGCTCTATGTTTTCCTGTTTTATTAATATTTACTTAAAGTTTCTGATGTGAACCCATCTATTTCTATCTTGTGAATAAAGAATTATATGTACATATACAGGTGTAGAGGTTTCCTAGGAATTGACTACTCATATTTCATTGAGATGATAAAAAGAAAAAAAAAAGGAAAAAACATAGCTCGGAGAGACTTGCTCCAACTCCTATGACAATATTATAATTTAAAAGCAATTAATGAATATTTGCTGATATTTAAACCAAAAATTAGAAAAGCCTTCTCAAACCCTTGTGAGTACATGGTCCTGGCTCAGCACGGGCTGGCCTGGCCGTGCAGGCTGGTACAGGCTTGTGGGCAGCAGCGGGCGCTTGGCTGCTCCACATGTCTGTGTCTCAGCTGCAAAGGGGGCAAGCGGGCTCTCACGTCACGGAGGTAAATGCATTCACAGGTATGACAGGCTAGCATTTTCATAAGTCATCTGAATAATTTTATAGCTAGCAATATTGACAGTTCAGCTAAAAAACACTCCCCAAACAGATTTATAAATCCATAATACTATTTTAGTTCAGGATCCTCTTCATTTAGAGGTGTTTTTACTAATTAATATTTACTGAGTTTTATGTTATTCAGAATGCTGATCATTTTACATGAATTATCTTGTTTAACCTTTAATGGTTAAAGATTGTACCCATTGTACCACTGGAAAAACTGAGTGTTATTTAGATTAAGTAAACTTGTCAGTGTTTCTGCTAAAACTAGTATCCACGTGTGCTTTCAAAGTTTGACTCCCAAACAGTGCTGGTACAACCAGAGGTGAGATGAAAGTCCTGCCACACATTATAAGGCAAATAATAAATCAATAACTTGTAAGCAAAAGTTATAACTAATTCTTAAAAAAGAATTCAAGCACAAAAGATCTATTCAGCTCTACAAATAATTTTACAAAGTAATGTAAATATCTGTTGGGAGGGGAATGCCATGGATTACAGAATGCTTACAGTAAAATTTTACAGTTATACTTTCTCTCGTGTTTTTCTTATGTTGTTATTATTGTTCTTGTTGTTATTGTTCAGTCGCTAAGTTGTGTCTGACTCTTTTGCAACCCCATGGACTGAGGCCGCCAGGCTCTTCTATCCATAGGATTTCTCAGGCAAAAATACTAGAGTGAGTTGCCATTTCCTTCTCTGGGGGATCTTCCCAACACGATCCAACTCTCATCTCCTGCACTGCAGCAAGATTCTTTACTACTGAGCCACAGGGGAAGCCTTGCTATTATTACTATTGCTAATTAATTGTTACTTTGTAAAATGCAGTATAGATACACAGACCCCAGGGAACATTTACATTCAGTTTTGCCTTTTGTATACTTCCTATCCTGTCCCATCACTTCATGACAAATAGATGGGGAAAAAGTGGAAACAGTGACAGACTTTATTTTCTTGGGCTCCAAAATCACTGCAGATGGTGACTGCAGCCATGAAATAAAAAAGACGCTTGCTCTTTGGAAGGAAGAAATGACAAACCTAAGCTGTGTATTAAAAAGCAGAGACATCCCTTTGCCAATAAAGGTCCATACAGTTAAAGCTATGGTTTTTGCAGTAGTCATGTACAGATGTGAGAGTGGACCATAAAGGCTGAGTACCAAAGAATTGATACTTTTGAACTGTGGTGCTGGAGAAAACTCTTGAGAGTCCCTTGGACTGCAAGGAGATCAAACCAGTCAATCCTAAAGGATATCAACCCTGAATATTCATTAGAAGGACTGATGCTGAAGCTAAAGCTCCAGTACTTCGGTGACCTGAGCCAACTCACTGGAAAAGACTCTGATGCTAGGAAAAGATCGAAGATCAAAGGAGAAGTGGGCAGGAGAGGATGAGATGGGCAGAGAAAACAACAGTCTCAATGCTCATGAATTTGAGCAAACTCCTCAGGAGATAGTGGAGGACAGAGGAGCCTGGCATGCTGCAGGCCATGGGGTCACAAACAGTCAGACACAGCTTAGTGACTGAATAACAACAAAAAATCCTGTCAGCAGCAGTGGTACAAACTCCATAGCTACACACAAAGTTTCTAGTCAGTCTAAGCTTTTCTCACATGAGAACCATGTGATGTTGTAGGAATATCTTGTGATTTTGTGACTCAAGCATATACTTCTGTATACTGTGAATAACTCATTACTTGTACCCTTAGAAACAAAATCATAAAACTTAACCTAGAAAAGAACCTTTCTTTCCTGGATTCTAATAACAGATAACACATGAGATAACCATTTCCAATTATCTTCCTCACATTCATAACAGTATGTAAGGCAGAATCCTGAAAAGGATAAAGCAAGACTCAAATGAAGTGGGCTGTATTCAATGACTAAATCTGCCTGGTGTTCATATCAAATGTTTCAAGAGTAGGAGGAGGACATGGTGATAGAGATGAAGATGAAAATTAAATTTAAAAGGCTAGGGCTCAAGTTTACTAGTTTAAGTTACTCAAGAAACACGGGTTTGATTTTCAGCTTACCATACAACATTTGACCTGCTTTTGGGTACTGAACATAACATTGAAAAGATCATTCATTGATTTAATGGCTTTGTAGTGAACACCTACTGGGAAGAACTATGCTAAGTGGTTCTTGAGGGTATTGTAAGTAGTATTGAGGGAGGGTACATGTTGGAGTGGGGTGGGAAAGAGTTGTCATGACAGACCCTACTCAGGGAAAAAAGGCCAAGAGACATAAAAATGACTGACATGAGATAAGCTGTAATGAGTATGATAAAAGAGGTTCATATGTAATGTTAGAGCAGCTCAGAGATGACACTCACAATTCAGGATGTGGTATACACAATGAAGCAGGATCCACCACAGATGTGACTGAGATGTTTCACACCAAGTCATCCAGAGGACAAGTACCATTTAGAAAAGGTTGAAAGAAGAGGAAGCAGCAGAAGAAAACGTTCAATTTCAGACACACTTAGTTTGAAATGTAAGCACAGGTATCTAGCAGGTAAATGAGGACTGGAATGAGGTCTGTCTGGAGACAGAAGACTCAGGATACGAAGGTATATACTGGGTACTCAGACAGAAGTGAAAAGTGAAAGTCACTCAGTCATGCCTAACTCTCTGCAACTCCATAGTCTTTAGCCCACCAGGCTCCTCTGTCCATGGAATTCTCTAGGCAAGAATACTGGAGTGGGTTGCCATTCCCTTCTCCAGGGGATTTTCCTAACCCAGGGATTGAACCCGGGTTTCCTGCATTGCAGACTGATTCTTTACCATCTGAGCCAGCAGGGAAGGAAAATTAAATCAGACAGGGCATCAGGGAAAGCTCTGGATAGGTGATGGTGTGGAGTGTAATTTCAGGAATGAAGATTAGTTCTGCAAAGATGTGCAGTCACAGGGAGGAATGCTGGTAGAGTAAGCAGTGAACGCGGGAAGCACAAACATGTACGACGTGACTACAGCAAAGGATGCCTGTGTTCAAAGATGACAGGATATTAGTGACAGAATGAAAAACTGGTTGAAATTTCAGGGTAGCGTGTAGCCATGTGTGGTTTCACAGCAGAGTGGAATGGAACGTTACCAGGGTTGAGAAAGGCTCTTTAATGCTTGATGAACCATTTAAAGAGCTGCTTGTGGAATTACCAAAAATGATGCCAGGATTAAGCATATTAAGATTCAAGAAAATATCTTTTCCTAAAGCATAACTGTGCAGTAAATATTTGTCAATGAACTCCTATCAAAGTTCTCACTGACCATGCAAGGAGGGACCAGGCAGGAGGTCATCATACTTAAGAAGGCGGTGGAGCCTGGGTGGGATAAGCCTCATAGGAAGCAGTTTCATGAGACGGTGGAGGAATAACTGCTGTGCTGGGATGGAGAGCAAGAGGAGATGCTCCCCCTCTAGGTGGGCCTTGGTAACAAGAAATCAGAAGTCCAGCTGCTTCTACAGCAAAGGTGGTACAGTGTGGCCTGTGTGATCTGGACTGTTGCCTTTTTGCTTCTTTCATAAATAAAGTTTGTTTGAATCACAGCCACACTCATCAGCTCATGTGTTGGCTACAGCTGTTTTTGTGCTCCAGTGGTCTGTTAGGTCGTTAACAACTGAGATCCCATGGACCATAAGTCAAAATGTGTACTATCCAGCCCTTCAGCAAAAAAGGGTGCTACTCCTCTGCTGTCGCCAGGGGGAGCAGGGAGCTGGGGACTGTGGGCTGGGGGACTCGGCAGGATGCAGAGATCATGGGCTGTGCAAAGGACACAGATGAATGCAGTCTGTTCTCCACAAGGGGAGATTTCAAAGGACACAGTGGAAAGAGCATGCCGGGAAGATGTGAGCATGAGGAGAGAGTAAGTCAGGGAGAGATGAAAGGTCAGAGGTGAGGTCACTTAGAGAGAGTGAGACTGGATGGGGAAAGACCAGCTGGGGGCTTCTGGGAGTAAAAGTTCAGAATATTCATGCAAGATAGGGAATATATTTAATAACCGGTTAACACCCCCTGGTAGCTCAGTTGGTAAAGAATCTGCCTGCAATGCAGGAGACCCCGGTTTGATTCCTGGGCTGGGAAGATCCCCTGGAGAAGGGACAGGCTACCTGCTCCAGTATTCTGGCCTGGAGAATTCCATGGACTGTATAGTCCATGGGATCACAAAGAGTTGGATACAACTGAGTGACGTTCACTTTCACTTCCTCTCACTTAATGAGAGATGACTAACCAGATTCATCCAGTGGCCAGATTTTGTAGAAGGAATAACTACTAATAGTTTGAAAGTGAAAGTGTTGGTTGGTCTCTCGTGTCTGACTCTTTGTGACCCCATAGACTATAGCCCCTATCCATGGAACTCTCCAGGCAAGAACACTGGAGTGGGTTGACATTCCCTTCTTCAGGGGATCTACCTGACTCAGGGATCAAAGTCAGGTCTCATGCATTGCAGGCAGATTCTTTACTATTTGAGCCACTGGGAAAGCCCCGAGAATACTGGAGTGGGTAGCCATTAGTTTCTCACATTTTCCAGAAATATTTATAATAATAAAATAAAAAATTACGT
Source organism: Odocoileus virginianus (assembly GCF_023699985.2). Taxonomy (NCBI): domain Eukaryota; kingdom Metazoa; phylum Chordata; class Mammalia; order Artiodactyla; family Cervidae; genus Odocoileus; species Odocoileus virginianus. The sequence goes on from NC_069692.1 coordinate 48,612,636, forward strand.
GGCAGTTTAAAAAAAGGGCTGAAGACTGGGGTTGGGGGCAGCTAGAAGGACATGAAAACTAGGACATACAGAGGCCTGGTTCAAAAAATGACTCATGGTATGAACTATAAACGTTAAAATTTTTAGGATAATCTCAAAATAGCTGTGCAACTCACAAAAAATAAATACAACCATATAAAAAATTAAATCATGCTATCAATTGTTTGGTTTTAATTATGAGTCAATTTCATTAAGAAATTACAACCAGTTGACCCAAAACCTATGGGACACTGCAAAAGCAGTGCTAAGGGGAAGATTCATAGCATTACAGGCCTACCTCAAGAAACAAGAAAAAAGTCAAATAAATAACCTAACTCTATACCTAAAGCAACTAGAGGAGGAAGAAATGAAGAACCCCAGGGTTAGTAGAAGGAAAGAAATCTTAAAAATTAGGGCAGAAATAAATGCAAAAGAAACTAAAGAGATCATAGCAAAAATTAACAAAGCTAAAAGCTGGTTTTTTGAAAAAATAAACAAAATTGACAAACCATTAGCAAGACTCATTAAGAAACAAAGGGAGAAGAACCAAATTAACAAAATTAGAAATGAAAATGGAGAGATCACAACAGACAACACTGAAATACAAAGGATCATAAGAGACTACTACCAGCAGCTCTATGCCAATAAAATGGACAACTTGGAAGAAATGGACAAGTTCTTAGAGAAGTATAACTTTCCAAAACTGAACCAGGAAGAAATAGAAGATCTTAACAAAACGATCACAAACAAGGAAATCAAAACTGTAATCAGAAATCTTCCAGCAAACAAAAGCCCAGGACCAGATGGCTTCACAGCTGAATTCTACCAAAAATTTAGAGAAGAGCTAACACCTATCTTACTCAAACTCTTCCAGAAAATTGCAGAAGAAGGTAAACTTCCAAACTCATTCTATGAGGCCACCATCACCCTAATTCCAAAACCAGACAAAGATGCCACAAAAAAAGAAAACTACAGGCCAATATCACTGATGAACATAGATGCAAAAATCCTTAACAAAATTCTAGCAAACAGAATCCAACAACATATTAAAAAAATCATTCATCATGACCAAGTGGGCTTTATCCCAGGAATGCAAGGATTCTTTAATATCCACAAGTCAATCAATGTAACACACCACATTAACAAATTGAAAGATAAAAACCATATGATTATCTCAATAGATGCAGAAAAAGCCTTTGACAAAATTCAACATCCATTTATGATTAAAACTCTCCAGAAAGCAGGAATAGAAGGAACATACCTCAACATAATAAAAGCTATATATGACAAACCCACAGCAAGCATCACCCTCAATGGTGAAAAATTGAAAGCATTTCCCCTGAAATCAGGAACAAGACAAGGGTGCCCACTCTCACCACTACTATTCAACACAGTTTTGGAAGTGTTGGCCACAGCAATCAGGGCAGAAAAAGAAGTAAAAGGAATCCAGATAGGAAAAGAAGAAGTGAAACTCTCTCTGTTTGCATATGACATCATCCTCTACATAGAAAACCCTAAAGACTCTACCAGAAAATTACTAGAGCTAATCAACGAATACAGTAAAGTTGCAGGATATAAAATTAACACACAGAAATCTCTTGCATTCCTATACACTAACAATGAGAAAACAGAAAGAGAAATTAAGGAAACAATACCATTCACCATTGCAACAAAAAGAATAAAATACTTAGGAGTATATCTACCTAAAGAAACAAAAGACCTATACATAGAAAACTATAAAACACTGATGAAAGAAATCAAAGAGGACACAAACAGATGGAGAAATATACCGTGTTCATGGATTGGAAGAATCAATATTGTCAAAATGGCTATACTACCCAAAGCAATCTATAGATTCAATGCAATCCCTATCAAACTACCAATGGTATTTTTCACAGAACTAGAACAAATAATTTCACAATTTGTATGGAAATACAAAACACCTCGAATAGCCAAAGCAATCCTGAGAAAGAAGAATGGAACTGGAGGAATCAATCTGCCTGACTTCAGACTCTACTACAAAGCCACAGTCATCAAGACAGTATGGTACTGGCACAAAGACAGAAATATAGATCAATGGAACAGAATAGAAAGCCCAGAGAGAAATCCACGAACCTATGGTCACTTTATCTTCAACAAAGGAGGCAAGGATATACAATGGAAAAAAGATAACCTCTTTAACAAGTGGTGCTGGGAAAACTGGTCAACCACCTGTAAAAGAATGAAACTAGAACACTTTCTAACACCATACACAAAAATAAACTCAAAATGGATTAAAGATCTAAATGTAAGACCAGAAACTATAAAACTCCTAGAGGAGAACATAGGCAAAACACTCTCCGACATAAATCACAGCAGGATCCTCTATGACCCACATCCCAGAATTTTAGAAACAAAAGCAAAAATAAACAAATGGGACCTAATGAAACTTAAAAGCTTTTGCACAACAAAGGAAACTATAAGCAAGGTGAAAAGACAGCCCTCAGATTGGGAGAAAATAATAGCAAACGAAGCAACAGACAAAGGGTTAATCTCAAAAATATACAAGCAACTCCTCCAGCTCAACTCCAGAAAAATAAATGACCCAATCCAAAAATGGGCCAAAGAACTCAACAGACATTTCTCCAAGGAAGACATACAGATGGCACAAAAACACATGAAAAGATGCTCAACATCACTCATCATCAGAGAAATGCAAATCAAAACCACAATGAGGTACCATTATACGCCAGTCAGGATGGCTGCTATCCAAAAGTCTACAAGCAATAAATGCTGGAGAGGGTGTGGAGAAAAGGGAACCTTCTTACACTGTTGGTGGGAATGCAAATTAGTACAGCCGCTATGGAGAACAGTGTGGAGATTTCTTAAAAAGCTGGAAATAGAACTGCCATATGACCCAGCAATCCCACTTCTGGGCATACACACCAAGGAAACCAGATCTGAAAGAGACACGTGCACCCCAATGTTCATCGCAGCACTGTTTATAATAGCCAGGACATGGAAGCAACCCAGATGCCCATCAGCAGATGAATGGATAAGGAAGCTGTGGTACATATACACCATGGAATATTACTCAGCCATTAAAAAGAATTCATTTGAATCAGTTCTAATGCGATGGATGAAACTGGAGCCCATTATACAGAGTGAAGTAAGCCAGAAAGATAAAGACCATTACAGTATACTAACACATATATATGGAATTTAGAAAGATGGTAACGATAACCCTATATGCAAAACAGAAAAAGAGACTCAGATGTATAGAACAGACTTGTGGACTCTGGGAGAAGGCGAGGGTGGGATGTTTCAAGAGAACAGCATTGAAACATGTATATTATCTAGGGTGAAACAGATCACCAGCACAGGTTGGGTGCATGAGACAAGCGCTCGGGCCTGGTGCACTGGGAAGACCCAGAGGGATGGGGTGGAGAGGGAGGTCGGAGGGGGGACCGGGATGGGGAATACATGTAAATCCATGGCTAGTTCATTCCAATGTATGACAAAAACTATTGTAATGATGTAAAGTAATTAGCCTCCAACTAATAAAAATAAATGGAAAAAAAAAAAAAAAGAAATTACAACCAGTTGATAGTTTTTTAATCATCAGAAAGACATGTTGTTAATTTATTTGTTAAAGGTTTATTCTAAAAGAGGTTTTCAAGTGCATGTTTTTAAAACTGTTACTATATACTTACCTGCTTTATTACTAAGCTTATATAAGAAAGTTTGGCGAGGGTCTGAATGATCACGACACGTCAATTGTAAAAGAGAACCTGATTTTTTCCATTTCTGCATAAACCACAGACCTAGAAAATTATTAATGGTATGAGACATGTGAGAGTTATAAACTGGAAAATATAGTACCATATGACAAGGTTATTAATTTTAATATACATATTTTACTTTAAAATGATATGGCTCGAATTAGCATTTTGTTGGTTAATAAAAAATGTATTTGCAAAATATTTCCATTTTCTGATAATAAATATAAACACAAACACACTGGGGTTAACGATGGATTAACAGATGGCTTCCTATTTCTATCTGATTCTGTAATTAAACAGGTAATGGTCTATCAAGAACAAATTTGGGGATATTACACCTTTAGATATACTTCTTCATTTTAAGATGAAGCAAAAGGGGATATAACTTCAAACACAGTAGTAGCTCCACATGCCTGAGCATCGAGGCTTCAGAGCAATCAAAGCTCACTTCCGGGATGAGCCATTAGTTGATGTTTTCTAGTAACACTGAATATAATTAAAATTTCATATTTAATTGTATGCCTTCATATTATCAGTTATCTGCATTTATTTTAATAGTTTATCTATTTATTTATTTTTGGCTGTGCCGGGTCTTTGTTGCTGTGCCCGGGGCTCTCTCGTGGCTGGGGGGGGTACTTGTCGTTGAGGCATGCAGGCGCTACAGCGTGGGGTCAGTAGCTGTAGCACGTGGGTTTAGCTGCTCTGTGGCATGTGGAAGCTTCCTGGACCAGGGATCAAACTGGTGTGCCCTGCATTGGCAGGCAGACTCTTAACCATCAGACCACCATGGAAGTCCAGTTTTCTGTATTTAAGTGCACCTTCCGCTTAACTGAAACCTCAATCACTCTGGAGCTGGTTTTCAAGACTGTAGACTTACAGTCATAAAGTCATTTCTACTTTTGTTGATTCTAACATTACTGAGGTGAATGAGGAAAAGAGGAAAAAAAACTTTTAATTGATTAAAGCTGCTAGCTACAATCCTATCTGGGGAAAAGTTTAGTGAAGGAAGAAACTGAAAAGAAACCAATTCAAAGTACTGCATCCTATTCATACTGGGTTCTATGTTGTATTATTTATACATTTCAACTTTCTTTTGCCCTCTTTTTCAAACTGTAAAAATCTAGAACAAGCCAGATTTTGAAAGCCACCCTTCAAAATGAGATTCAAATGAAAATGTTGTGGTTTATTTGTCAATGAAAGAAGTAGAGGAGAAAATGGAAATAAGAGTATCAAGGCTTGATGAAAAAAGTTAGGTTGAAACCTAATTTATTCTTTCAATGAGAATCAATTGACTATACTAGAAAAGCCATTTTAAAATTCTAAGGGAAAAAAAAAAGCCAAATAAGGACAAATAAAGTATAAGATCTTTCTTAGTGAGAATATTTATTCTAATAAAAATTGAGGTCTTAATTTTTATTTTAATTTCTTTGAAAAGTTTAGAATTTATTTTCTCATAATATCCTTTTATTGCTATCAAATCAAAATCAGAGTTAACATTCTATATAAATTATTTTGTAACTTTATATGTTAATTATAGCCATTTATTTGTTATCTGCTCAACTAATAGAATAACAGAATAGCCTGTTTACAACACTAATATTTACTGAAAGAAACACTTAATAAAAAAAGAGAAAAAAATGCTCTTGTGGCTTGACAAATATCTCAACAGAGTATCATTTTCAGAAATGAGTTTATCAGCTTATTTCTTATGCATGACAAAACAGAAAAATAGCTGCATCTTTTGTTTCATGAAATTCCAAGTATGTGACAAACTGGCTCTAAGATAAACATTGGAAAATATTAAATTTGGATTTAAATCTCCCCAGGCCATATTTTTTTATACTGAACAATAAAACTTCTTACCTGTATTAACAAGAGCACTGCTATTGTAGAGTGTACCAAGGTGAGGTCCAGAAAGTGAAAGAAAGGTATGAAGCCTGTTGAGGTAATATTTAAACCGTGGTCTTGTAAGCACTGAACGGATTATTAAATTGCCCAACGAATGTCCAATAAAGCTATAAGAGAAAAAAAATGACATTTCTCCCATAGCATTAGTTTCAAAAACAAAAGTCAATGCTGCTATCACTATACAGAGATCTGAAATACTAAGAATATAAAATTTTCTAATATGTTTTAAAACTGTTTATATGATTTTATTTTATATGTTTTATTTTATACATTTATATGTTTATATGATTTGATACTCTGAAATGACGGAACTTACATTTTGAAGGAAATAAATGTGAGAAAATAGCAAAAAATTCCTATGATTATATAATTTATATATTTAATCTACAGAAAAAAGATATCACTTACCAGAAAATTTTTGCTCCTAGTTTGTAACTGCTTAGAAATACATTTAAAAAGTAATAACACATTGCCTACATGATAAATTTTCCTTTTTAGGTACACACAGCAATTATTTACTTGTTAAGTCATGATTTAAAACAAAATAATGAAATCGTATCAGTGAGGATGATTTAGGAGACATTACATCACCATTTCTCTTATTTTTGGTCCACACTCCACAGTGGGGGAGCTCTTTGACTGAACACATTTCAATACACATGAAATATACATGCATTTTTGTACTTGAAGTGTAAGATTAGACCAAAATAATAACTAATACAGAGGATTTCACCTTTACGAAGGAATAGTTTAAATCAAAAGAGCCTAAAAAAAAAAAAAAAACAGAGCCTTTTCTGCTTCCCATTATTTTAGAATAGACAGTACATGCATCCCTGGGGAAAATGAACAGTGAAAGAAGAGAGCCTGAAAGCTGTCTCAGCAACGGCTTATAGACAACGACCAGGGAGGAGCTGACAAATTTCCTGAAGCTGGGAAGGCAAGTCTGATATCAAACAGTTCTCAATGAGCTAGATCAAGCTTCTGGATTTTATGGCTCACTACAATTGACAATCTAATCTAAAAGAGCCATACTCTTGTAGATGAATGAAAAAACTAAAACTATTAATAGACTTACTTTCTCATCATAAAATAACAAATTAATAAAAAGAATACAAGATGACTCCAGAAAATTTAGCAAACAAATGAAAATTCATAAATGACAAAAATAATTAGAAAACAATCTCTTCTCCCCGCCGACAACATACTCACATCTCTCACCATATTCTAACAGAAATTTGTTTTTAAAAAATGACTTCAGATAAAAACCTGCTTCTCTCTGCTCTTCGTCCCTATTCTATACTAACTGGAAATGGACTTTACAAAGGCCTATAGTATAAAGAGCTAGCCTCCTCCTCTGACCTACCTGGGATATGACAACCATCAGCTTATTCTACTCTTTTATGAGGCAAGAAGATTATTTTTAATTTTTTCTTTATATCTTACTGGACTAGAAGAAACAATTACTTTTCTCTCTCCCTTGTCTACTCACAACATGTGATTAAAGATGAGACATACTGGGTTCATCATCATCTCCTGCTTGGGTATACTATGCTACAGTATACTACACAGTATACTATACTATACCCATGAGTACACTCTCAAAGTATAGTCATGACACTGAAAATATTCTTACAGTTTCATTTCCTTACATATATCTCCCTACAACTTTTCTTTTTGGGAACAGTTTTATTGAGATATAATTCATATACCATAAACTTCACCCACTAAAAGTATACAATTCAATGGTTTTGATTGTATTTACAGAGGAGTGCAGCATCACTATAAAAAATTTTAGAACATTCCACCACCTTTAAAAGAAATCCTACATTCTTTACTTATCATCAGCCTCCATCTCCTCCTCCCTCAGTCCTAAGTAATCATTGATCTACTTCTCTCTATATAATTTTGCCAATTCTCAACAATGCACATAAACAGAATTATACAATATGTAGTATTTCCCTAAAATCTTTTAATTTTTTCTCTTTATATTAATTTGAATCGCTGTCTCCTATGTTTTAGAATAGGACAAAAAATTTCCAGACATTCTGTGTAATTTTGCTATAATTCATAGAGACATAAAAATAATTACATAAATTAGAAATGTTACCTTATTTTTGAGACTGTTAGACTATATATCTGAATATATTGTATTATCTCATCCAGAAGGCGATCAGTCATGCTATCAAAGTCAGCAAAAGTATCATTCTAAACAAAAGCAAAACACACACATGATATACACAAGAAAAACTGAATTATAAACATTACCTTTAATTTGGGTACTGAAAATACGGTTAAAGACCAGTTTTTAGATAAGTTAGTGAATGTAATATTCATTATACTAAAATGAACAAGCAGTGAATTTCCAGATAAAAAGGTTCAGTGTTCTCATTAATACTTTGTTTAGATTAACTGTTTAGCCCACTACCAGAACTGAACATAAGGTTATTTAAAATTGTTTAATTTTAATGAAATATTTGCATAGAAATGTGAAATATTAGAAATTTTGCACATATAAAGAGTTCATAAATTGCGTTATAAATCATTTCAAATTCCTTAGGATAGGCATGAATGTTAAATTTCACAGAAATCAGAAAAATTATTTCTACTACTACAGACATTTTGTAGTAAGCACTATTTAGGTAGAAACTGGTAGAAGCATGTGTGCTTTCACTGAAAACACAGATATACTGTACCTGATTTCTTTCAGACATAAGAAAATCAATTCTTTCCCCAGGCAGCCCAAGTTCAATGTAAGTTTTTACTAATCGGAGATCTGCACTGTTACCTAGAAAATGAAGAAAATGAAAATTCTGTCTAAAGGACAAGATAAAGCAAAAGATGCAGCACGCATCCTCACAGGTTGTTAACCGTCTTGAGGATAAGTGGAGGGCCTAAGTCAGCTGTGAAGAGACAAGACCCTGTGTACCAGAACCCACAGTGTTCATGTCACAGTTGATCGCCATCAGCAGACAATGTCCGCCAACAGCCTGTGTCTCCAGAGGTCTGGCTGCACGATGCTTTCAACCCCCCGCGCCCACCCCAGCTCCCCCTGTCTGTCGCCTGGTCAGCACATGCTCTGCTGACCACTGGCAATGGAGGCTGTGAGCGACCAACTGACCAACTCATCACCATCACTCTCTGCATGAGCATTTAACCAAATGAGTGCATTTTTGATTTAGTCTATTGAGTTTTTCTTTGGCAGTACCAGGTCAGACAAATAGAAATAAAAATCTATGTAAATAATCTAAAGCAGTTTAATTACTAACTTAAAAGATGTATATATAAATATAAAATATTTATAACAGTTATCATACATAAATATAATTAGTATATACATATATAATACATAAATATAAATAATTAGTACCTTTAAAATTAGTCTAAGTGGCTTTTCAGTTAGTTCTTTTGGCTTACTTAGGAATATATACATATCATTATCAATTGCTGCATTTTTACTTTATCCTTCCTTTTAGCTATGTCATGAACAGACAAAATTAACTGTTTTATTACTGATTTTTAAAAGAAATGCCTCTAGCATCTCACTACTAGGTATATATTTTCCATGAGCTGTAAGTATACATGCTTAATTACATTAATGAATTAGACTAGTGCTATTTAAGGCTTAAAGTTTGATGCTTACTTGTCATAACTAGAAATGAATATTGAATTTTACATTACTTGATTTACTAATATATTTTATTAATAAATTTCTTTATATTTGCCTATCTTTGCATTCTGGGAATTAAATTCTATTTACTGTAGCTACTTTAATATATTGATTCATTTGCTGGAGGGTTTTGGGAGACATTTAATCAATTAACTAATTCATTTTTCTACAGTGTTACTAGAGTCTTATTAAGTATATTTATGTTGGATTGCTCCACTTTTTTTTGGAGTGTGGGTGTTACATCTTTTTCAGATTTAATAACAAGGTTAGGTTAACTTCAAGGAATAAAATAGGCTCCATTCCATCTTTTTTTCCTGTTATTCTGGACCAATTTCTTTAACATGGGATAGTGTTTCTTGGAAATTTCTTGGAAATTTCAAAGAGGACTTTATCAGAGATTCTATTAAGCCAAGAAACTTTTCTTGGAGGATAATTCTTTGAATATTTTATTAGGTGAAGGAAAGAGGTTAGTATTTGAGGTATTTTATTTCTTGAGTTGCAGTTTTTTTTTTTTTAATTAAAAATCTCCAATTTAATGAGAATTTACTAGTTTAGACCTGTGGTGGCTCAGACGGTAAAGAGTCTGCCTGTAGTACAGGAGACCAGAGTTGGATCCCTATGTTGGGAAGATCCCCTGGAGAAGGAAATGGCAACCCACTCCAGTATTCTTGCCTGGAGAATCCCATGGACAGAGGAGCCTGGTAGGAGTCTGTGGAGTCGCAAAGAATCAGACACGACTGGGAGACTTCACTTTAGCATTTTTATAATCCGTAAAATCTTTTGTTACTCGTTATTACAGAATCACATTATAACACAGTAATACTCTGCTAGTCTAGAGATATCTGGTATCTTCTAACGCAGTTCCTAACCAAGAAAAATAGGCTGCTGAGTAACCAAATTAGCTGTCATAAAATTAGAGCAAGTAAAACCAGGTATTAAGAATTTAAATTATACCGTAATTAATCAGTGAATCTTTTATTCTTAGGTATTGATTTTTCTTATCCATAAAATTTAAAGCACCAAGCTAGACAGGAGCAGAAAGACAACCAAAGGGAGACAAAACGATTGCCATGAGTGACAGTTGATGAAAATAACAATAAGAGAGCAGACAGAAAAACCCCAAGTTAATATAAGCAAAATGTCGGCATGTGGATATCAATTTCATGGAAAATCTGCTTTAAAAAAATCTAATATTATACTCATCAAAATAAGACATAATTTAAGATAATTAATATCAGCAGTTTAGAACTCTTTTTTCAGGTCAAGGATTAAATAAAACTAAACGAGGTCTACTAGGAAAAGAAAACACTGAGCTGGTGCAGGTTATGCCCACAGATGTCACGCACCGTCCAGGCCATGCACGCAGACAATGAGGTGGACCCCATCTTCACAGTGCTCCTCCTCCTCCTCCTCCACGCAGAAATAAGGGACTGAGGATGCCAGCAGAGGGACATCGCTGTACATGAACCCGGGGAGTTTAAGTTGCTTCAATTCATCTTTTGCCTGAAGGAAGCTAAAGCAAAATGTTACAAAAGATATTCTTTTCTAAGTATTACATTCAGTTTTTAGAACCAAAAAGATAATCTGCTGAATTTAGAGAACTACACAAAAGGAAACCCAGAAATATTTGATTGTAAAATACTGAATATGTGGGATCACCTAAATGATTTAGAAATTAGACAGTGATTTTCTTTACTAGGGCTTAGTGGTGGCTCAGCTGGTAAAGACTCTGCCTGCAATGCAGGAGACCTGGTTTGATCCCTGTTTTTTAGTACATACTCTGATCAAATACAATGAGTAATTACACCCTAACATCACTTAAAAAAATTCTTTTACACTTGAAATCCACTAGAAAATATTCGGAATGCAGTTACGCTTTCTACAGAACTTTATATCGTATGCACAGAAAAGCTGGGAGAAGTACCACAAAGAGTAACAGTCTGATGCTGATCCTGTGACCAAATCTTACCCTCCTTGCTCCTTTTTGTGCTATATGTGCTTAGTCACTCAGTCGAGTCCGACTCTTTGTGACCCCATGAACTGTAGCCTGCCAGGCTCCTCTGTCCATGGGGACTCTCCAGGCAAGAACAGTGGAGTGGGTTGCCATGCCCTCCTCCAGGGGAACTTCCCGACCCAGGTTTTGACCAGGGTCTCCTGCATTGCAGGCAGGTTCTTTACCAGCTGAGCTACTTGGGAAGTCCCTTGCTCCTTTTTAATCTTGCATAAATGGAAAAGAAGGCACTATTCTACACAGTGTACTGGTGAGAACAGCAGGTATCATATTTAGTAGATTAAGTTAATTGTATTTTCCTCTAAAAATATCAGTAAGAAGGAATAGAACTAAGGGGGGATGTGATTAAATAAAATTGGCATAGACTTATCTATTCAACTTGGGGATTTAGAACATGAAAAATTATAAACTATTTTAATATTATATCATTTGGGCTGATGAAAGTAAAACTCAAAGAAGCTGCTGAACACTAAACTGAGGGGGACACACTGGGTAAAGAATACTGCTTTCATGTTTGACTCAGGAAGAGACTGAGGTGCCAGGAGGTGAAACAACCTCCAACTTCTTAGCACATCTGTCACTGTTTAGTCACTTTGTGTCCAACTCTTTGGAACCCCATGGACTATTGCCTGCCAGGTTCCTCTGTCCATGACTATTTCTCAGGGAAGAATACTGGAGTGGTTTGCCATTTCCTTCTCCAGGGGATCTTCCAGGCCCAAGGATTGAACCTATGTCTCCTGCATTGGTAGGTGGATTCTTCACCGCTGAGCTACCAGGGAAGCCCCTTCCTAGCACATTATAATTCTTCAATAGGCTCTTCTCACCTGGTTCAAAATTGGGAATGGAGTATGTCAAGGCTATATATTGTCACCCTGCTTATTTAACTTCTATGCAGAATATAACATGCGAAAGCTTGGGCTGGATGAAGCACAAGCTGGAATCAAGATTGCTGGGAGAAATATCAATATCCTCAGATATGCAGATGACATCACCCTTATTAAGAAGAGAGTGAGAAAGCTGGCTTAAAACTCAACATTCAAAAAACTAAGATCATGGCATCCAGTCCCATCACTTCAAGGGAAACAGATGGGGAAACAATGAAAACAATGACAAGCCTTTATTTTATTGGGCTCCAAAATCACTGCAGATGGTGACTGCAGCCATGAAATTAAAAGATGCTTGCTCCTTAGAAGAAAAACTATGACAAATCTAGACAGCAATATTAAGAAGGAAAGATTATCACTTTGCTGACAAAGGCCTGTAAAGTCATATGTGGCTGTGAGAACTGGACCATAAAGAAGGCTGAGCACTGAAGAATCGATGCTTTCCAACTGCAGTGTTGGAGAAGATTCTTGAGAGTCCCTTGCAAGAGGTCGAATCAATCAATCCTAAAGGAAATCAACCCTGAATATTCCTTGGAGGACTAATGTTGAAGCTGAAGCTCCAATACTGAGGCCACCTGATGCGAAGAGCCAACTCACTGGAAAATAACCTGAAGCTGGGAAAGACTGAAGGCAAGAGAAGGGGACGACAGAGGACGAGATGGTTGGATGGCATCACCAACTCAATGGACATGAGTTTGAGCAAGCTCTGGAAGATCACGAAGGACAGGGAAACCTGGCATGGTGTAGTCTGTGGGGTCACAAAGAGTTGGACACGGCCGAGTGACTGAATAACAATAAATTCTCATCTCAGTGGGTTCACTAGCTGTAGGCACCATGGATCTCACTTATGTGCACACATCAGAATAATCTGGGAACTTAAAAACCTACAGTAGCCAAACCTAGACATTTTACACTAGGGATTATAATTCTATCTGGAGTAAGGTAGTAGAAAACAGTGCCATACTAGTAAATCTATGTCATCTTCAAATTTTTCTGGATTTTTTTTTTTTTTAACTGGACCATTAAATCTCAATTCTGGAACCACTGACTTAGCTGAGGCAATCCGAGTCTGGTAGGCTGTGGAAGTTTCTAGTAATTATCTAATATTGTCCTTAATTGCTAGATGTCCTTATAAAACCTAACTTCTGTCTGGGAGTAAATGGGGGAGATATGAGGTATTGATGGTGAAAAAGGGTTTTAAGCTCAACTATTCCACACATTTACCACACAATTACCAATGAAAAAGTAGTATCAGGGATGTACAACCTATAGAGTAGGACAATCATACAGGAATCTACAGGTCTGTCTCAAGGAGCATACTGAGTTCACGTCTCCATTTTGGACAGCTAATCAAAGAAATACTTTCTGTATTACAGAAGTCAGAGAACGTGAAATACGCATGTTTCCAGAGAAAGACATATACATGTTCTCTCTCTGCAGCACGTGCCGTCACGCTCCACTACTTACGCTTGTATCTGAGGCTTTGGCGAGTTTTCGTACCAGGACAGCGATGAGGTGCAGCTGTGGGAGGCACTGCTTGGCTGCTTGGTGATAGCATCACACTTACTCTTGGAAGAGTACTTAACGCCACAAGGGGACTCTCGTGGTGCAGACGGGAAGGACAGACAGCCAGAAGTACAGACAGTAGGCACGGTTATACCATCCCTCAGATAGTCGCTGGCCAGTCTTTCAGACTTGGCAAGTCTTTCTTCTCCTAGGTCAGCTCTGTCTGCACGGTGAGCATCTCCTGCGGCCTCAAGAGCGGAGTAATCTGCCTCCTCATAATACCCATTTTGAACCATTTGTTGATCCTGCTCTTCCTCTTCCTCATCTTTACCCTGCTCCTGCTGAGGACTACTCATTTCTTTTCCAGAAATTTCTTTCTGAGGGCTAACTGAATAGCTGTAGCTAATAGCGCATGTGTCGGAAACATCTGTACCACTTTGACAGCCAAAATAATTTTCCACAAGCCCTTGCTTTACCATATCAGGGCTGGCTGAAAAAGCATCACCTGTACCCAGGTAAGTTTCATCTTTAACTGCAGGGGCTTCTGAACACATTTGTTTGGGATTTAATGCATTGCTATTTTTCCTTTTCACAGTTCTATCTTCACTGCTATCTGCCCTGGTGGAAACGGAATCTGAAACAACACAAGGGGTGCCTGAACAAGCCAGTTCTGAACTTAATGGAACTGTGGTTCCTACAGAGTCACTGGATTTATCAGGACTCTGGGAGTCTTTATACACAGTGTCCAAGATAGGTTTGGAGCTGCAACTACTTTTCACATCATTGGAAGTATCTTCATCTGAAAAAACAAATTGTAAAGGGTCTTTAGTGCTTGAATTTAAGGAATGTATTTCTATAGTTTCATTGTCCGAATGCCCTGAAAATATGACACTCTGCTGCTGCAAAATAATACTTGACTTTTTCCTATCGTCACATTTTGGCACATCAATTGTTCCTAGATTTAACACAGTTTTGCTATCGCTTAGGTGGCATTCAGATACAGCAGATTTCTTAGGATTTTCATCAGGTGACAGCTCATCATCAGAAGGCAGAGAATTTATGGATGTTAAGGATGACTGGATCTCACTGAAAGCACTTGTACTCTCAGTACAGTGACTGCCTAGTGAAAACTTTACATTACAGTCAGGTTTCATCAAAAGCTGAGGAAATAACCTTTCACTGATGTAAAGACCTTGCCCTTGTACAGTTTCAAAGACTATGTCAGGGTTTGGATGCGCTGCAACAGAGCTTGGTTCACTTTCCACACCTGAGTCTGAGAACCGAGATGAGGCACACGTGGCACTAGTGTCTGGTAACTTAATGGAGTCTCCACTCAGTACAAGGTGGTATTCTCTTGTAGAAGCAGGTTGATTATTTCTTAACTTAGCTAACGATTCTCCGACAGAATGACACATAGCTTCCTGCAAAGCTTCCTTTTCAAGTGTTATTTCTGTAGGTTTAGATTTACCGTTAGAGTCTAAGGACTCAAAGTTGGGCAGTTGTAAATTATCCACAAATATTTCATCTTTTTGAAGCTCTGTCCAAGGGCCTATTTTAACAGTTACTTTCTCTCCACTGAAACAGTCTTTATTACAGGGCTTAACTTCAATTGTCCTAACTCCTGAAGTGGGGGCAGACTGATGATCATGGCAATCGTCTGATGAGCTTCTGGATGCCACACTGTGTTCCACTTGTGCAATTTCACTATCATCCTGGGAGATACCAAGTTTACCTGAAATGGACAAATTTGCACAAAGATTTAGGCTGCCAGAGTTCAAAGGATCAAACAGGTCTGGTTGCATATTTTCAATATCTGGAGACTTTTGTTCAGTTCTCTCTGTATTAGCTGGCAAATAGCTAGCTTCCTTTTGACTTGTCTGTCTGATGTAGGTCTTTGGATCAAAATTATATCCATATATTGTGGGGTCCAGACATTCCTTCTGACTATGTGAAGGGTTGCCTTCAAAGCTTTTAAAGAGATCATTTGATGCTGTACTTTTCAAGCATTTGTAGCCTACCAAAACCACCAAATCCTTAGAGTTCTGTTTTATTAATTTTTTTGTGTTTTCAGGTTTCATTGTTTTCATGAGCTTAGTAACCTTAACCTTGGATTTATTTGATTCTTCATTCTTTCCTTTTAGAGACTTTGTTAGCTGCTTTTCACCTTCTGTAGACCAAAAACTGGAGGTCCCAGCAGGTCTGCCTTTCAACTCTGGGCTGGAAAGTCCAGCTAGAGCACTTTCTTCAGTCTCACACTTATCCATTCTACTGGACTCTGATCTCTGAAGACTCTGAATTCCCATCCAGGGTGCATCTAAGTCTTTTATCCAAAGAAAAAGAAATTCAGATTTAAGACAAAGTGTAAGACTCATATTATTAAAACTACTTTTTCTGACTATAACTTTCTAATATCCTCAAAAATAAATAAAACTAGAGGGGGAAAACATTCCACATTAAGGAATGGCTTTATGTATAGTAGGTAGAATATACTGCCAATGATACATAGCTTACATATTTTAGTTAGATTACACTTACCTTCAGTAACTGAATCTAAATACCTATCTTCAAAGATAATAGGTAATGAATTGAGATCTCCATCTAATTCACTACATTCGATAGGCAGGGGTGGGAGAGAGCTGCAGAAGGAAGTGTTTTTGATAGCGGTGCACATCTGGAGATGACTCTGCGCACTGAAAAACATGTCTCACGTCAGACTGCAACCGAGATAATCACACCAGTTCCACTGCATAGTCCCCCAGGCACTGGCCCTTCATCAGTCATGGGCTCCCCACCACTCAAGGCACAAGCTCCTGACAAAGGAGCTCCTGGCTCAGAGAGAAAACCTGCTACAATGAAAATTATTGACTTATAAAATTATGGTTTATTGACAAATGTTACTTCAAAGTGATTTATCTGTACTTAATATATGAACTTCCTAATTAGCTGAGAACAGCATAGGACAGAAAGGCCAAAAGGTCAAATGCCTACTAATGATTTGATGATAATGTTGAAAAAAAGTGTTCCGTTCCTACTGCTTACTTAACACATACTGACAAACACAACAGCTATTTTAAAAAAGGTATATAATTTTCTAATATGAAAGTTAAAAAAAACTTTTTCTTATGAAAAATTTCCTAAACAAATCAAAGTACACAGAAAAGCACAATAATCCCATCAACGTCAACAATGAGCATTTTCCCTCTTGCTCTGTCTGGACCTCCACTCACACACCCTATGATTATTTACAGTTCTCTTTTGAGCTACAGTTCACAGGCACTGAAACAAATATACCTTAGCTGTATGGTTCTGACAAGTGGACACATAGTCAGAACATTTCCACCTGTCTAGAGAGCATTCTAATGTCATCCCAGGCAAACTCTCAGCCCAAGTCAACACCAAGACAACCACTGTCCTGACTTTAACTTCACCTTAGTTTTATGTGTTCCAGAGCTTCATATGAACAGAATCATATATAATTTATTCTTTTATGTCTCACTTCTTTTCACTCAGCATAATGTCCTCAAAATATTCTTTAAAGTCAAAGAAAACCAGATCTAAAAATACTCAGTAGGGAAAAAGGAAGGCATCTACTCTGGATATTTGAATTACAGATATTTTATATAACAGCAAGAAGTGCCAGTCAGACTACTTGTGAGAACCTGCAATGCATACTTGTAAAGGTAAGAGACTCTGACCTGTGAAAATAAAGATACAAGAGGACCAGATGGAAGGCTGGCACCAGGGCCTGTGGGACTCCCAGGGTGGGTAGATCTCATGTGTGGGATGGGGTTAACGGTGTGCTCCTTTATGGAAGCCAGGGGTCTTCCATGAAGCAGTTCACAAGATTAAACACATTTGATTAAACAGATTTCTGAACTTCAAATTCTGTAAATATTGTATATTCTGCCATGATAAATTCTGAGATGATATCTTATATTAAAGGAAACAAAATCATTTAAACTGGATTTGTGCTACTCACTGAAGTTCCTGGTATGCAATGGCAGCTTCTCTTGGATGTTCAAAACAAAAGAATGCCTCAGAAAACCTGCGCACCTGAAAAATTCCAAAAGGCAGTATGAATAACATGG
This sequence comes from Odocoileus virginianus, assembly GCF_023699985.2. Taxonomy (NCBI): domain Eukaryota; kingdom Metazoa; phylum Chordata; class Mammalia; order Artiodactyla; family Cervidae; genus Odocoileus; species Odocoileus virginianus. The sequence goes on from NC_069692.1 coordinate 48,630,479, forward strand.
CACATCTAAAAAGTCAATCAGGTTTTGGGTGGCAGGAAGAAAGACACCCTCCGCGAGGACCCCCATAACCATCCCTGTGAAGATTAACCTCCTCTGTTGCCAAACCTCTGTATGTTGGTACTTACTGCATGAGTTAAAAGAAAAGAATAGAATGCAAAGTAAGAAATTTCGGCTTACATTATGGATTCACCATTCATCCTCCTTGTAGACGGGGATGCTGTCCATTTTACATACTGCTACATCCCCCACACCAAGAAGAGTACCCAGCACACGAAAAAATGGTAGGACCACCTAGCTCCTGCTCCATGCTGTGTGCTAGGCAGCCCAGGACATGTCAGGCGAGCTGATGGGCAGACTCACTGACACTGTGACCTCAGGCATTTTGCCATCTTGGGAGCCTCGATGACTTGCTTTCAATTACACTTAATACTTAGTCTACACATGGAGTTATTATGAAGAGTAAGCATAATAATGTGTTTGATACTTCTTTTTTAATCTGGAAGGTATATGTAAATATAAGCTATGACAATTACCATTGTAGCATTCACCACATTTTTCCTTAAAATAACTGTTTATGTGAATTGTCTCCCTTCCTAATGTGTAATGTTCTTTAGAGCAGGAGCTATGTTTGGGATGATCTTTGCTATCTCCCTAAAATATATCTTGGTATGTTATAAAAGCAAGTGCTTCGTAAATACTGGTCAAGTCTAGTTGAATATCTCTTCCATCATATTTGTATTTTGACCTTTTCATTTCTAATTATTCAAAGGCTTTGTCAGCTACGGACAGCAATTGAAGCACCAGTAAGGGCATGGAAAATATATTTTGTTTGAAGGGTACGTGGAGAGAGAAATCAGATTATAGCTAGGAATTACATTACATTGAAACTTTTTCCTAAAGGGAAAGAAGACTTGAGGTTCTTTGGTTTTAAATACACAATTAAGTGGAGAAATGTCTTATTCGTCATCAAGATACAGCCAACTGAGTTTCTGATTTCCTCAGCCTGTCCCCCTGAGTTGGTGAGGCAGGACCTTCAGAGGGACAAGGGGAGGCATGAGGCATCTGTGAGGGGAGGATGCAACTGTGTCTTCACCTTCAAATGCTGCAACTGCCTCTGCTTGCTCTCCAACACTAGCGGAGAGATGGGGGAAAACTGCCTGTCTGTCAGAGAGGTTTTCCTGAGGGCTATAAAGTGTGAGGAAATCTAGCCTGAAGTGATCTGCGACTGCAGCTGGGCCTGCCTTCTCAGATTCCTACGATAAGAGCCATCATTTCTGGAAAGCAGCCTCCCTCCTAAGCTCCATGCTAAGCACTTTACTTTTTTATTCTTTGATTTAAACCATACGAAAACCCTATGAAGTGAATATATTTTCATTGAGCAAGTGAGAAAACAGGCAGAAAGAAGTTAAATACTTGGCCAAGACAACAGAGCTGGCCCGTGATACACATGGGATTCAAATAAGGACTCGAGAAAAAGTGTCGTCTTGTGCTCCAACCACTGAGCTCTTCCCTTCTGCATCAAGACTCCCTATTACCAGAAAGTCTTTCTTTCCTTTCCTCTCTGAGCCCAGATGGAAGTTCTCCCCTAAACTTTCTCCTGCCCTGATTTTCATGCAGTGGCAACATGTGATGAATAAGACTGGTGACCATGCTGAGACCATGACTAAGCATCACTGCCACCTGACGGCAGCACAGCTTAATTCTGGGCAAAAGGCATTCATAGAAAAAATGTTAAATTTACAAATTCAAACTCAGGATATGAGTAACAGATATTAATACTTTGGCATACATAGTTGTGGGCTTCCCAGTGGCCCTAGTGGTAAAGAACCCACCTGCCAGTGTGGGAGACTAATTAGGGACGCAGGTTTGACCCCTGGGTCGGGAAGATCCCTGGAGGAGGGCATGGCAATCCACTGCAGTATTCTTGCCTGGAGAACCACATGGGCAGAGGAGCCTGGTGGGCTACAGTCCACGGGGTCACAGAGAATCAGACACGACTAAAGTGACTTAGCATGCAAACATAATTATAAAACAAGTTTTGAGTATGTACCCTAATTTTAAAGAATCCACTCATTTGGCAACATCAACTATTCAAAATTTAACCAGGAAGTTAAAAAAAAATAGCCTTCAAGGGTTCAAAATGGGTGTTTATAGTGCTTTACAGGATTAAATATTTCTTTTATCTGGTTCATCCTAATATGTTGTTTAAAGTGCTAAATAAGGTTTATTATGATAATTTTAAGTAGTGTTTGTTATCAGTGTAACTATGTTTATTATAGTTATTAAAATTAATTATAAAGGAAACTTATTTTATTAAATATCATTCAATAAATAGTATTTATTGTTAAATAGAATATATTATTAAATACAATTATTATTTAATAAACTATTATTTAGCAAATAATTATTAAAATATATTTTATTATTAAATATGTTAAAATTATTAAATGCAATATTTATATTTTATTAAATATATTAAATATAATATTTTACTAATTTTAAAGTATTAAAATATTTATTAAATATGTATTAGAATATATTTTGTTATCATAAATACATTATTGTCTTAAATATAATATTTATGAAATAATTTTATATCAAAATGTGTTTTAATGTTATTAACACATAATATTTTATTACTATTTACTAAATAATTTTCTATATCCACATCCAAGTTAAAGTCTAATCATTAGTGTAGAGTCTAAATATGTGATGTATTATTTATGTTGCCTTGAAGAAAGAACACATCTCACAAATGTTTACTGAACAAATATTCTTTACATTCTTGCATTATGCTCACAGTAGGATACTTTAGAGTCCACTTTTTATACAAAACTGATTTATGCTTATTATTAGATACAATTTTAAGTGATTTAAGTTATTTGGTTTCCCACTCCACAGTACATTAAAAGAGCAAGTGAACCAAGGGAAAAGGAGAGTTACTGAATATAGATTGTGTACAGAGGCATTAAGTGTATGTTAAGTATACGAGGCCAAAGAAACAACTTGATGCTGAAACAAAAATGCCTCCCTACACAAGGTGCATAATGGTAACTAACTTTTTTTCAAAAGGCTAACTTAGGTTCTGTACACTCTACTTCAGAAGGTAGGGAACCATGAGGAACGTTACAAAGTTTCCATGTAAAATGGTCAGAAATAATTTAAGAAAAAATCAGCCCTTTAAAAAGCACATATTGGATAAAAACAAAGCTCCCTTTTCGTTAGACTTATTTCCTGAAAACCCCTTCATGGATCACTGCCTTGTCATGGTGAAGAGGCTTATGTAACTCAATGAAGATATGAGCCATGCCAAGCAGGGCCACCCAAGACAGACAGGTCACAGTGGAGGGTTCTGACAAAATGTGATACACTGGAGGAGGAAATGGTAAACCACCCCCGTATACCTGCCCTGAAAACCCCATGAACTGTACAAAAAGGCAAAAAGATATGACACCGAAAGATGAGTCCCCTAGTTTGGAAGCTGTCCAATATGCTACTGGGAAAGAGCAGAGGACAACTACTAATAGCTCCAGAAAGAAGGAAGCGGCAGGGCCAAAATGGGAACAACATTCAGCTGTGAATGTGCCTGGTGATAAAAGTAGAATCTGATGCTGTAAAGAACAGTATTGTATAGGAACCTGGAAAGTTAGGTCCAACAATCAAGGTAGATTGGACGTGGTCAAGCAGGAGATGGCAAGAGTAAATAAACACTGACATCTTAGGAATCGGTGAACTAAAATGGACAGCAATGGGTGACTTTAACTCAGATGACCATTTTACCTACTACTGTGGGCAAGAATCCCATAGAAGTAATGGAGTAGCCCCCAAAAACAACAAAAGAGTTTGAAATGCAGCACTTGGGTGCAATCTCAAAAACGACAGAATGATGTCTGTTTGTTTCCAAGGCAAATCATTCAACATCACAGTAATTCAAATCTCTGCCCCAACCACCGCTGCTGAAGAAACTGAAGGTTGATCAGTTCTATGAAGACCTAGAAGACCTCCTAGAACTAACGCCAAAAAAAGATGTCCTATTCATCACAGGGGTCGCAAACAGTTGGACACAACTGAGTGGCTAAGCACAGCACAGCATTCATCAGAGGGGATTGGAATGCAAACGCAGGAAGTTAAGAGATACCTGGAATAATAGGCAAGTTTGGCCTTCGAGGACAAAATGAAGCAGGGCAAAGGTTAACAGAGTTTTGCCAAGAGAATGCACTGGTCATAGCAAATACCCTTTTTCAACAACACAAGAGATGATTTATACATGGAAATCACCAAATAGTCAATAGGAAAATCAGATTGATTACATTCTTTGTAGCAGAAGATGGAGAAGCTCTATACAGTTAGCAAAAACAAGACCTGGAGCTGACTGTGGCTCAGATCATAAGCTTCTCAAAGCAAAATTCAGGCTTAAACTAAAGAAAGCAGGGAAAACTGCTAGGCCAGCCAGAACAACTAAAATCAAACCACCTATGAATATACAGTGGAGGTGACGAATAGATTCAAGGGACTATATCTAGTAAAGAAAGTGCCTGAAGAACTACAGACAGAGTTCCCTAATATTCTACAGGAAGCAGCGAACAAAACCACCCCAAAGAAAAAGAAAAGCAAGAAGGCCAAGTGATTGTCTGAGGAGGCTTTACAAATAGCTGAAGATAAGTGAAAAGCAAGGGAGAAAAGAAAATGTACACCCAACTAAGTTGGGTGTTCCAGAAAACGGAATTCCAGAGAATAGTAAGGAGAGACAAGAAGGCCTTCTATGGACAATGCAAACAAATGGAGGAAAACACCAGAAGGGGAAAGACTAGAGATCTCTTTAAGAAAACTGGAAATGTCAAAGGAACATTTCATCCAAAGATGGGCACAATAAAGGACAGAAATAGTAAAGACCTAATAGAAGCAAAGAGACCAAGAAGAGATGGAAAGAACACCCAGAACTGTACAAAAAATTTCTCAATGACCTTGATAACCACAATGGTGTGGTCATTCACCTAGAGCTAGACATTCTGGAGTGTGAAGTCAAGTGGACCTTAGGAAGCACTGCTTAGGAAGCACTAAATGTCAATAAAGTTAGTGGAGATGATAGAATTCCAGCAGAGCTATTTAAAATACTAAAAGGTGATGCTATCAGAGTGTTGCACTCAATATGTCAGCAAATTTGGAAAACCCAGCAGTAGTCGCAAAACTGGAAAAGGTCAATCCTCATCCCAATTAGCAAGGAGGGCAGTACTAAAGAATGTTCAAACCACCAGACAATTGCACTCATCTCCCATGCTAGTAAGGTTATGCTCAAGCATTATGTGAACCAAGAACTTCCAGATGTCCAAACTGGGTTTAGAAAAAGCTGGGGAACCAAAGATCAAATTGTCAATATTTGCTGGATCACAGAGAAAGCAAGGGAATTCCAGAAAAAAAATCTACTTCTGCTTCATTGACTAAAGTCTCTGACTGTGTGGATCATAATAGACTGTTAAAGAGATGGAAATACCAGACCACCTTCTACCTGTCTCCTGAAAAACCTGTATGCGGGTCAAGAAGCAACAGTGAGAACTTTGTATGGAATGACCAACTGCTTCAGGATTGCGAAAGAGTATGACAAGGCTGTTTACTGTCACCCTGTCTATTCAGCTTACACACAGAGTGCATCATGAGACATGCTGGGCTGGATGAGTTACAAGCTGGAATCAAGATTGCCAGGAGAAATACCAACAACCTCAGATATGTGGATGATACCACTCTAATGGCAGAAAGAGAAGAGGAACTAGAGAAACTCTTGATGAGGGTGAAGGAGGAGGGGGGAAAAGGCAGCTTAAAACTAAATATTAAAAAAACTAAGACCATGGCATCTGGTCCCATCACTTCACGGCAAATTAGAAGGGGAAAGGTGGAAGCAGTGACAGATTTCCTCTTCTTGGGCTCTAAAATCACTGTGGATGGCGACTGCAGCCATGAAATCAGAAGATGCCTGCTCCTTGGCAGGAAAGCTATGACGAACCTAGACAGTGTGTTAAAAACCAAAGACATCACTTTTTGCCGATAGTCTGTATAGTCAAGGCTATGGTCTTTACAGTAGTCATATAGCTGTGAGAGTTGGACCATAAAAATGGCTGAGCACTGAAGAATTGATGTTTTCAAATTGCAGTGCTGGAGAAGACTTTTGAGAGTCCCTTGGACAGCAAGGAGATAAAACCAGTCAGTCCTAAAGGAAGTCAAACCTGAATTTTACTGGAAGGACTGATGCTTCTGGAGCCGAAGCTCCATTACTTTCACCACCTGATTAGAACAGCTGACTCACTGAAAAAGACCCTGATGCTGGGAAAGAGTGAAGGCAGAAGAGAGCGACAGAGAATGGGATGGTTGGATGGCATCAATGACTCAATGGACATGAGTTTGAGCAAGCTCTGGGAGATGGTGAAGGACAGGTAAGCCTGGCATGCTGCAGTCCATGGGGTCGCAAAGAGTCAAACATGACTGAGTGACTGAACATGTACGTATGTGTATGTGTGTGTACTGACAATGGAATATTACTCAGCCATAGAAAAGAATGAAATAATGCCACTTGCAGCAACATGGATGCACCTAGAGATTATCATACTAAGTCAAGTAAGTCACAGAGAAAGACAGATACCCAATGATATCACTTATATGTGGAATCTAAAATATGACACAAATGAACTTATCTATGAAACAGACTCACAGAGAACAGACTTGTGGTTGTTGAGGAGGAGGAGGAGGACAGGAGGGAAGAACTGGGAGTCTGGGATTCATAGATGCAAACTATTATATACAAACCAAATAAACAAGGCCCTAATGTATAGCACAGGGAACAATATTCAATATTCTGTGATAAACCATAATGGAAAAAAGAAAACAAAAGAACAGGAACTAAAACAAAAAGGTATTATTTCCATAGCCAGATATTCTTTCCATAGCCAGAGGCAGGTTGAACCTGCCTCGAGGGAAGACAGGCTAGATTTCAGTTCCCACTCCCCCTAGCAGAATCTTCTTATTTAGGGAAAGGCCTAACTCTGTTCTCAGGTGACACAGGGGTAAAGAATCTGCCCGCCAAGCAGGAGACACATGTTTGATCCCTGAGTCAGGAAGATCCCCTGGAGAAGGTAATGGCAACCTAGTCTAGTATTCTTGCCTGGGAAATCTCATGAAAGAGGTGTATGGCAGGCTACAGTCCATAGGGTAGCAAAGAATCAGACGTGACTTGGTGACTAAACCACTACTACCACCAACCCTGTTAATCAATTGGAGTACTTTAAAAAAATCTATTCATGTCTGGGCCCCATTTAGCACCGGTAGTTTTTAAAGTTCCCAAGATGACTCTAATACACAGCCAAAGTTGAAAAGCACTACTTAACTTCACTGAGACCAGAACAGAGAAACTGGTATTGGATTGACCCTACTGAAATCAACTTACAAAAGTGGACAAAATACATGGAGCAACTGCTTCAAGCCCTGAAAAACACCCACTGGACATGCAAAGAAGTGGGAAAATGTACCTTATAATCAAGAGATAAAAGCAGTTTGTTGAAGTAGATTCCACAATAACCCAGATGCTAGAATTAGCAAGCAAGAATTTTAAAAAAAAAATTAAAACTAAAGTTTTTTTTTTTTAAAGAGCAGTTTTAGAGAAAAATTGGTCAGAAAGTAAAGAAAGTTCCAAGTATACACCAAGCCCCCAAGTTTTTCCTATTATTTGTGTCTTGTATTTGTTATAATTTGATGATGTTGGTCAGTTGCTAAGTTGTGTCCCATTCTTTTGCCACTCCATTGATTGTAGCCTGCCAGGCTCCTCGGTCCATGGGGTCTTCGAGGCAAGAATACTGGTGTGGGCTGCCATTTCCTTCTCCAATAATTTGACGCATTTGTTGTAACTGATGAACCAATGCTGAAACATCGTTAACTAAAATTCGTCATTTCATCAAGGTTCACCCGTGGTGCTGTGCATGGTATGGGCTTTGACAAACGTACTGAAGACAAACACCTACCGGTACAACGTCACAGAGGACGGACAAACACCTACCGGTACGACGTCACAGAGGACGGACAAACACCTACCGGTACGACGTCACAGAGGACGGACAAACACCTACCGGTACGACGTCACAGAGGACGGACAAACACCTACCGGTACAACGTTACAGAGGACAGCTCCACTTTCCTAAAGACCTCCCGTGCTCCACCCACTTGGCTCTCTCCCAACTCCCCTGAGCCCTGGGCAACTACTGATCGTATCTTTAGATTTTCGTTTTCCAGAAAGTCATAGAGTTGGAATCATAGTAAGTAACTCTCTTCAGATTGGCTTCATTTAACAAAAATATATTTTTAAAGTTTTTCTATGTCTTTTAATGGTTTGATAGCTCATTTCTTCTTTATTACTGAAAAAAAATTATATATTCCATTATATGGATAAACAAAGGTTTATTCATTCACCTGATGAAGAACAGTTTGGTTCAAGTTTTGGCAATTATGAAAAAAGCTGCTATATGTGCAGGTTTTTGTGTAGACCTAAGTTTCAATTAATTTGGGAAAAAAATGAAAAAGCATGATAGCTGGATTGTAATGTGAGAGTATGTTTGGATTTGTATGAAACTGCCAAACCATCTTCCAAACTGGCTGCACCATTTTGCATTCCCAACAGCAATGAATGAGAATTCCTGTTGGTCCCCATCCTTATCAATATTTGGTGTGGTCAATGTTTTTGATTTTAGTCATTCTTACAGGTGTGTATGCCATCTCATTGTTTTAATTTGCAATTCTCTAATAATGTAAGTTGGGAATTTTCCTTCCCCAAGTGAATGGCTAGAGAGGGTTGGAATTGGGTCCTCCAGGTCAGCTGGGCTCCAGAAAGACAGCTTCTGAGGAGGAAGGTCTTGTTAAGAAGGACAGAATGTTCTGAATGTATCTACAAGTGACTATTTCCACCTCTCCCTGCAAGAGGGGATTCTCTGATCATCATTATGCAAATCTGGTAGGGTTCCTCGAGCTAAAACTCATAAAAGTGTGGGTATGCCCTAAGACTGGGCCCTCTGGAGTTGCTATCTCAAACTTGTCCACACCGAGTCTCCAGAAATTTGTCAATTACAGTGTAAGTTTTGCTCCCCTGGTACTGTTCTGTTCATGGATATGTTTCTGCTTTAGCAAGATGTGATTCTCTGTAACTGGCTATCTCTCTTTCCAGTTCGGGGGAGGTGGGCAGAAGTTTATCATGCGGCCTCAATTCTCAAATGAATGTAAAAAGATGTGTTGACATTTGGTTTCTTCAGCTCTTCTTGTTGGTAGAAAGGAAGTGATGAAGTCCAGGTCTCTTACAATCCAGATCAGAAAGCAGAAGTCCATGCAAGTACTTCTAGGCAATAATTATACACTACCAAATGACTGAGAGCAGCTGATCATAATGAAGGAAGAGATGAGGAACCTCAGCAGAAAAATGAAACCATTAAAAAAAAAATACCAAGAGGAAATTTTGGAAGTAAGAAGTATAATATCAGAAATGAAAATTTTACTAGATAAGATTTAGACCAGATCAGACACTACAGAAATGAGTTAGTGAATTCAGAGATAGAATAACAAAAATTATTCACTCCAAACAACATGGAGAAAAAAAACTAAAGACCTCAAAATATCAAAAATGTAACATAAGTGATATGAGAGTACCAGAGAGAGAGTGGAGGGAAGTACTGGGGCATAAAAAAATTTATAGTTATGGCTAAAATTTTGATAAAAATATCACACTGCAGATCTGAGAATTAAAGCAAATCATAAGGAAGATAAACTAAGAAAATAAAAGACAGATCAGAATTAAATTGCTAAAAAACAAAGATAAAGAGAAGATCCTAACAGCAGCTGGAGGAAAACAGCAGTATAAATCAGTGTTCCCCGACCTTTTGGGCAGCAGGGAGGGACACGTTTAGTGGAAGACAATTTTCCCATGGAAGGGGGTGGTGGTGGTGGTTTTCAGGTGACTCTCGTAAGGGGAGCACACTCGAGATCCCTTGCAGGCACAGTTTCACAGTAGGGTTCATGCTCCTATGAGAATCTCATGCCACTGCTGGCCTGACGGGAGCTGGAGCTCAAGAGGTACTGTGAGCGATGGGGAGCTGTAAACACAGCAGCAGCTCTGCTCACTGGCTTGCCACTCACCTGCTGCTGTGCAGGCCCGTCCGCGGCCCACGGGTTGGGAACCCTGATATCAATGACTGATTTAATATCACAGAGTACGGAGGACAGATGATAACGGGATGTCTTTAAAACAGCAAAGCAGAGAGGAAAAAAATGGCAATCCAGAATACTGATTAAACATCCCTATGAATCAACATGACCCAATTTAGATTTATAGTATACTATACCTATAAGTTTAGCAGGGTCATAGGATATAAAGTCAATACACAAAAATCAATTGTACTTTTATACTCTAGTAACAACCTTTAAAAAAATGAAATTAAAAGACCATTTATAACATCATATAATATAATCACATAAAAACCTTATGAATAAATTTAAGAGACTGAAAACCACAAAACACTTCTGAGAGAAATTAAAGAAGACCTAAGTCAATGGGGAGTCAGGCCATGTTCAGATTGGCTCAATATAATTAAGGGGAAAATTCTGTCTAAATTGATCTATAGATTTTATTTAAACTGAAATTCCAGCATTTTTTTCAGACTTTAAACTTTTTATTTTGTATTGAGTATAGTATAGCCAATTAACAGTGCTGTAGCAGTTTCACGTGAACAGAAAAGGGAATTAGCCATTTATACACATGTATCCATTCTCCCCAAATCCCCCTCCCAACCAGACTGGCACATAATGTTGAGGAGAGTTCCATGTGCTATACAATAGGTCCTTGTTGGTTATTCATTTTAAATACAGCAGTGTGTTCACGATCTTCCAAACTCCCTAACTATCCCTTCCCCCAGGCAACCATAAATTCATTTTCTAAATCTGTGAGTCTCTTCCTGTTTTGTAAGTAAGTTCATTTGTATCATTTATTTTTAGATTCCACATGTAAGGGATGTCATATGATATTTATCCTTCTCTGTCTGACTTACTTCACTCAGTATGACATGGTCTAGGTCCACCCATGTTGCTGCAAATGGCATTATTTCATTCTTTTTAATGGAGGAATATTCCATTGTATATACATACCACATCTTCTTTTTAAAAAAATTAATTAATTTTAATTGGAGGCTAATTACTTTACAATATTGTAGTGGTTTTTGCCATACATTGACATGAATCAGCCATGGGTGTACATGTGTTCCCCATCCTGATCCCCCTTCCCACCTCCCTCCCCATCCCATCCCTCAGGGTCATCCCAGTGCACCAGCCCTGAGCACCCTGCCTCATGCATCCAATCTGGACTGGTGATCTATTTCACATATGGTAATATACATGTTCCAAAGCTATTCTCTCAAATCAACCCACCCTCGCCTTCTCCCACAGAGTCCAAAAGTCTGTTCTTTGTATCTGTGTCTCTTTTGCTGTCTCACATATAGGGTCATCGTTACCATCTTTCTAAATTCCATATATATGCATTAATACACTGTATTGGTGTCTTTCTTTCTGACTTACTTCACTCTGTATAATAGGCTCCAGTTTCATCCACCTCATTAGAACTGATTCAAATGCATTCTTTTTAATAGCTGAGTAATAGTCCATTGTGTAGACGTACCACAGCTTTCTTATCCATTCATCTGCCAATGGACATCTAGGTTGCTTCCACGTCCTGGCTATTGTGAACAGAATGAACACGGGTACATGTGTCTCTTTCAATTCTGGTTTCCTCAGTGTGTGTGCCCAGCAATACCACATCTTCTTTGTCCATTCCTCTGTCAATGGACATTTAGGCTTCTTCCATGTCTTGGCTATTGTAAACAATGCTGCAATGAACACTGGGGTGCATGTATCCTTTCAGATCATGTTTTCCTCCTGATATATGCTGAGGAGTGGGACTGCAGGGTCATACAGTAGCTCTATATTTAGTTTTTTAAGGAAACTTCATACTGTTCTCCTTAGTGGCTATATCAATTTACATTCCCACCAACAGTGTAAGAGGGTTGCCTACTCTCCATGCCCTCACCAGCATTTATTTTTTGTTGGTTTTTTGATGATAGCCATCCTGACCAGTGTGAGGTGGTATCTCATTGCAGCTCTCATGTGTCTGCTGGCCATCTATATGTCCTGTTTGGAGAAATATCTATTCAGGTCTGTCCATTTTTTGAGTGCTCTCTTGGTTTTGATGCTGTTAAGCATCACAAACTGTTTGTAAATTTTGGAGATTAATCCCTTATCAGTCACATCATTTGCAAATATTTTCTCCCAATCTGTGGGTTGTCTTTTCATTTTGTTTATTGTTTCCTTTGCTGTGCAAAAGCTTTTGAGTTTAAGTAGGTCCCATTTGTTTTGTTTTTATTTCCATTATTCTGGGAAATGGATTGAAAAAGATATTGCTGTGATTTATACCAGAGAGTGTTCTGTCTATGCTTTCCTCTAGGAGTTTTACAATGTCTGATCTCACATTTAGGTCTTTAATCCATTTTGAGATTATTTTTGTATATGGTCTGTACACATACAAAATGATCTAAATTCCATTTTTTTAAAATATGTAGTTGTCCAATTCTCCCAGCACCATTTGTTGAAGAGACTGTCTTTCTAACATGCCTCCTTTGTCATCAATTAATTGGCCATAGGTGAATGGGATTACTTCTGCATTTTGTATCCTGTTCCATTGATCTGTATTTCTAGTTTTGTGCCAGTACCATACTGTTTTGATGACTGTAGCTTTGTAGTATAGTCAGGGAGCCTGATTTCTCCAGCTCCGTTTTTTTAAGCTTGCTTTGGCTATTTGGGATCTTTTGTGTCTCCATACAAATTTTGAGATTTTTTTGGTCTAGTTCTGTGAAGAATGTTATTGGTAATTTGATAGGGATTGTGCTGAATCTGTAGATTGCCTTGGGTACTACAGTCATTTTGACAATATTGATTCTTGCAGTCCAAAAATATGGTGTATCTTCCCATCTGTTTATGTCTTCTCTGATTTCTTCCATCAGTGTCTTACAGTTTTCAGAGTACAGGTTTTTTGTATCCTTAGGTAGATTTATCCCCTGGTATTTTACTCTTTTTGATGCAATGGTAAATGGAATTGCTTTCTGAATTTCTCTTTCTGATCTTTCATTGTTAGTGTAGAGAAATGCAACAGATTTCTGTGTATTAATTTTGTAATCTGCAAATTTACCAAATTTACTGATGAGTTTTAGTAATTTTCTGGTAGCATCTTTAGGATCTATGTATAGTATCATGTCATCTGCAAACAGTGATAATTTAACTTCTTTTCCAATTTAGATTCCCCTTACTTTTTCTTCTCTGATTGCTATAGCTAGGACTTCCAAAACTACATTGAATAAAAGAGGTGAGAGTGGACATCCTGGTCTTATTCCTGATCTTGGAGGGAATGTCAGCTTTTCACTATTGAGTATGATGCTAGCTGTAGGTTTGTCAAATATAGTCTTTATTATGTTGATTTATGTACCCTCTATGTCCACCTTCTGGAGTTTTTTTAAATCATAAATGGGTATACTGAATTTCATCAAAAGCTTTTTCAGCATCTATTGAAATGATCATATAGTTTTTATTCTTCAATTTGTTGATGTGGTGTATTACCTTGATTGATTTGTGGATGTTGAAAAATGCTTGCATCCCTGGGATGAATCCCACTTGATCATACTGTAAGATCTTTTCAATGTATTGTGGGATACAGATTGCTAGTATTTTGTTGAGGATTTTTGCATCTATGTTCATCAGTGATACTGGATTATAATTTGTGTGTGTGTGTGTGGGGGGGGTTACTTTGTCTGGTTTTGGTATCAGAGTGATGGTGGCCTCATAAAATGAGCTGGGGAGTTTTCCTTCTGCAATTATTTTGGAACAGTTTCAGAAGGAGAGGTGTTAGCTCTTCTCTAAACATTTGATAAAATTTGCCTGTGAAGTCAGGACCTGGACTTTTGTTTGTTGGGAGGTTTTTAATAACAGTTTCAATTTCAGGGCTTGTGACTGGTCTGTTCATGTTTTCTATTTCATCTTGGTTCAGTCTAAGGAGACTGTACCTTTCCAAGAACTTGTGCATTTCTTCTAAAAGTTGTCCATTTCATTGGCATACAATTGTTCATAGTAGTCTCCTACGATCCTTGGTATTTCTATGGAGTTAGCTGTAACTTCTCCTTTTCATTTCTAATTTAATTGATTTGAATCCTCCCCTCTCCCCTTTTTTTTTCTTGGTTTCTGGCTAAAGGCTTATCAATTTTGCTTATCTTTTCAAAGAACCAACTTTTAGTTTCATTGATCTTTGAGATTTTTTTCTTTGTCTCTATTTCATTAATTTCTGCTCTGATTTTTATGATTTCCTTCCTTCTGTTAACTGTAGCTTTGCTTTTTGTTCTTTCTCTAATTGTTTTAGGTGTAAGGTTAGGTTGCTTGAGATTTTTCTTGTTTCTTGAGGTAATTGTGTATTGTCATAAACTTTCCACTTATAACTGTTTTGCTGTATCCCAGAAGTTTTGGACCATTGTGCTTTCATTTTCATTTGGCTCTTAGTTTTTTTTTTAATTTCCTCTTTGAGTTTTTCAGTGATTCAATGGTTTCTGAGTAGCATATTGTTTAGCTGCCATGTATTTATGTTTTTTAGAGTATTTTCTTGTGGGTTATTTCTAATCGCAGAGCTTTGTGACAGAAAAAATGATATAATTTTGATTTTTTTTAATTTACCAAGACTTGCCTTGTGGCCCAGCATGTGGTCAATCCTGGATAGTGTTCCATGTGCACTTGAGAAGAATGTAAAGTCACCACTTTTGGGTGAAATGCTCTATAAATATAAATTAAATCCAACTAATCTAAATTGTCAGTTAAGGTCTGTGCTCCTTTTTAATTTTCTGTCTAGATGATCTACCCACTGATGAAAGTGGGGTATTAAAGTCCCCCACTATTATTCTGTTACTGTCGATTTCTCTGTTAGTATTTGCCTTACATATTGAGGTGCTCCTATGTTGGGTGTGTATATAATTGTTATATCTTCTCGGATTGAAACGTGACCATTATCAAGTGTCCTTATTTGTCTCTTATAACAGTCTTTTTTTTTTCCATTTACTTTTATTAGTTGGAGGCTAATTACTTTATGATATTGTAGTGTTTTCTGCCATACATTGACATGAATCAGCCATGGATTTCTTTAAAGTCCATTTTGTCTGATGGGAGTATTGTTACTCCGCTTTCTTATGAATTCACTGTATGTGGAACACCCTCTCCCATCCCCTTACATTCAGTCTGTAAGTCTGAGGTGGGTCTCTTGTAGACAACATATCTATGGGTCTTGTTTCTGTATCTACCCAGCCAGTCTATGTCTTTTGGTTGGGGTCTTTAATCCATTTACATTTAAGGCAATTATTAAGGCAATATGTATGATCCCAGAGGTCTCTTAGGCTGTCCTCATTTCTTTTCATTCTTTTTTCTACATTCTGTTTTGTGGCAGTGATTTCCACCATTCTGTCTTCCGGGTCACTAATCTGTTCTTTTGCCTCAGTTATTCTGCTATTAATTCCTTCTAAAGTATTGTTCATCTCTGTTTGTTTGTTCTTTAGTTTTTCCAGGCCTTTGGTAAACATTTATTGCATCTTCTCAATCTTTGCCCTCCATTCTTTTTCCAAGATCCTGGATCATCTTTACTATCATTATTCTGAATTCTTTTCAAGAATTTTCAGAATTATTCTGAATTCATTTAAGACCAATAAATCAATATACTGAGACCAAAAAAAAACCCTCCTTGAGAAATATAATTTACCAAATTGACTGAAAAAGAAATAAAATGTAGCAATAATAATACTATAATATCTAAATCTAAACATAATGAAATTGAAGACCAGACTGAACACTGGTCTAAAAATTACTGGCTAAAGTTGTGAAAGACAAAGAAAATAAAAGGAAGAATCAAGATTAAGTGAGTTTGAAGAGTTTAAAGGGATGTGATAACTGACTGCAACTGATCCTGGAAAAGGTTGTCACATGGGGTGTTATTAAGACAACTGACCAGATTTAAAAATGAATCATGGAGTAGGTATCAATACTTCAGTACAGTTCAGTTACTCAGTCATGTCTGACTCTTTGTGACCCCATGGACTGCAGCACGCCAGGCCTCCCTGTCCATCACCAACTGCCAGAGATTGCTCAAAATCATGTCTATCGAGCTGGTGATGCCATCCAACCATCTCATCTTATCTTCTGTTGTCCCGTTCTCTTCCTATCTTCAATCTTTCCCAGTATCAGGGTCTTTACCAGTGAGTTAGTTCTTCACATCAGGTGGTCAAAGTATTGGAGTTTCAGCTTCAGCATCAGTCCTTCCAATGGATATTCAGACTGATTTCCTTTAGGATTGACTGGTTGGATCTCCTTGCAGTCCAAGGGACTCTCGAGAGTCTTCTCCAACAACAGAGTTCAAAAGCATCAATTCTTCAGTGCTCAGCTTTCTTTATAGTCCAACTCTCACATCCATACATGACTACTGGAAAAACCATAGCTTTGACTAGATGGACCTTTGTTGGCAGAGTAATGTCTCTGCTTTTTAATATGCTGTCTTTAACAGGTTGGTCTAGTTTTTCTTCTAAGGAGCATCTTTTAATTTCATGGCTGTAGTCACCATATGCAGTGATTTTGGAGCCCCTAAAAAATAAAGTCTCTCACTGTTTCCATTGTTTCCCCATCTATTTGCCATGAAGTGATGGGACTGGATAACATGATCTTAGCTTTTTGAATGTTGAGCTTTAAGCCAGCTTTTTCACTCTCCTCTTTCATTTTCATCAAGAGGCTCTTTAGTTCTTTGGTTTCTGCCATAAGGGTGGTGTCATCTGCGTATCTGAGATTATTGATATTTCTCTCAGCAATCTTGATGCCAGCTTGTGCTTCATCCAGCCCAGCATTTTGCATGATGTATTCTTCATATAAGTTAAATAAGCAGGGTAACAATATACAGCCTTGACGTACTCCTTTCCCAATTTGGAACCAGTCTGTTGTTCCATGTTGGTTCTAACTGTTGCTTTTTGACCTGCATACGGGTATCTTATGAGGCAGGTCAGGTGGTCTGGTATTCCCATCTTTAAGAATTTTCCAGATCCTCTATGACCCACATCCCAGACTTTTAGAAACAAAAGCAAAAATAAACAAATGGGACCTAATGAAACTTAAAAGCTTTTGCACAACAAAGGAAACTATAAGCAAGGTGAAAAGACAGCCCTCAGATTGGGAGAAAATAATAGCAAATGAAGCAACAGACAAAGGATTAATCTCAAAAATATACAAGCAACTCCTGCAGCTCAATTCCAGAAAAATAAATGACCCAATCAAAAAATAGGCCAAAGAACTAAACAAACATTTCTCCAAGGAAGACATACAGATGGCAAAAAAACACATGAAAAGATGTTCAACATCACTCATTATCAGAGAAATGCAAATCAAAACCACAATGAGGTACCATTACACGCCAGTCAGGATGGCTGCTATCCAAAAGTCTACAAGCAATAAATGGTGGAGAGGGTGTGGAGAAAAGGGAACCCTCTTACACTGTTGGTGGGAATGCAAATTAGTACAGCCGCTATGGAAAACAGTGTGGAGATTCCTTAAAAAGCTGGAAATAGATCTGCCATATGACCCAGCAATACCACTTCTAGGCATACACACTGAGGAAACCAGATCCGAAAGAGACACGTGCACCCCAATGTTCATCGCAGCACTGTTTACAATAGCCAGGACATGGAAGCAACCTAGATGCCCATCAGCAGACGAATGGATGAGGAAGCTGTGGTACATATACACCATGGAATATTACTCAGCCATTAAAAAGAATTCATTTGAATCAGTTCTAATGAGATGGGTGAAACTGGAGCCCATTATACAGAGTGCAGTAAGCCAGAAAGATAAAGACCATTACAGTATACTAACATATATATATGGAATTTAGAAAGATGGTAACGATAACCCTATATGCAAAAAAAGAAAAAGAGACTCAGATGTATAGAACAGACTTGTGGACTCTGTGGGAGAAGGCGAGGGTGGGATGTTTCAAGAGAACAGCATCGAAACATGTATATCTAGGGTGAAACAGATCACCAGCCCAGGTTGGATGCATGAGACAAGTGCTCAGGCCTGGTGCACTGGGAAGACCCAGAGGGATGGGGTGGAGAGGGAGGTGGGAGGGGGGACCGGGATGGGGAATACATGTAAATCCATGGCTAATTCATTTCAATGTATGACAAAAACCACTGCAATGTTGAAAAGTAATTAGCCTCCAACTAATAAAAATAAATGCAAAAAAAAAAAAGAATTTTCCACAGTTTGTTGTGATCCACAGTCAAAGGCTTTGGTGTAATCAATAATGCAGAAGTAGATGCTTTTCTGGTACTTTCTTGCTTTTTCAATGATCTAGCAGTGTTGGCAATTTGATCTCTGGTTTCTCTGCCTTTTCTAAATCTAGCTTGAACATCTGGAGGTGCACGGTTCACTTACTGTTGAAGTCTGGCTTGGAGAATTTTGAGCATTACTTTGCTAGGGTGTGAGATGTGTTCAACTGTGCAGTAGTTTGCACATTCTTTGGCGTTGCCTTTCTTTGGGACTGGAATAAAAACTGACCTTTTCCAGTCCTGTGGTCACTGCTGAGTTTTCCAAATTTGCTGGCATATTGAGTGTAGCACTTTCACAGCATTATCTTTTAGGATTAGAAATAGCTCAACTGGAATTCTATTACCTCCACTAGCTTTGTTCATAGTGATGCTTCCTAAGGCCCACTTGACTTTGCGTTCAAGGATGTCTGGCTCTAGGTGAGTGACCACACCGTCATGGTTATTTGTGTCATTTAAGATCTTTTTTGTATAGTTCTTCTGTGTATTCTTGCTGCCACCTCTTAATCTGTTCTGCTTTTGTTAGGTCCCTGCCTTTAGGTTTCTGCCCTTTATTGTGCCCATCTTTGCATGAAATTTTCCCTTGGTATCTCTAATTTTCTTGAGGAGATCTCTAGTCCTTCCCTTTCTGTTGTTTTCCTCTATTTCTTTGCACTGATCACTGAGGAAGGCTTTCTTATCTCTCCTTGCTATTATTTGAAACTCTACATTCCAACGGGTTTATCTTTCCTTTTCTCCTTTGCCTTTAGCTTCAGTATTAAATGACTTAAAGTTGATCACTGCACTGTGGTTAAGTAAGAGGATATCTTTGTTCTTAGTCAATATGCCCTGAAATATTTAAGGAAAAACTGAGCATGATGTCTGTAACTATCAAAAGGCCCAGAAAAAAAATATATGTGTGTGTCTATTTACATGTGGGCTGTGCTGTGCTTAGTCACTGAGTTGTGTCTGACTCTTGTGGACCCCATGGACTGAAGAATACTCGAGTAGGTTGCCATGCCCTCCTCCAGGGGGCTCTTCCCAGCCCAGGGACTGAACCCAGATCTTCTGCATTGCAAGTGGATTCTTTACCACCCCGGCCACCAAGGAAGCTCAAGAATACTGGAGTGGGTAACCTATCCCTTCTCCAGGAGAATTTCCTGACCCAGGAATCGAACTGGGGTCTCCAGAATTGTGGGAGGATTCTTTACCAGTTGAGTGACTGGGAATGTATATCTATTGACAAAAAGAAGGAATGATGAAGCAAATGTGCCAAAATGGTAACCTGGGATTCTGACAAAGAATATATGGGAGTAAGTTTTACTACTTCTGTAATACTTCTGATAGTTCTCTATTTTAGAAACTTTATGATTTTGCCTTTCATGTCTGTTTTTAGTCCATCTGGAACTGAATTTTATATAATTCAGTTATATAATACCCAATTGTCCCAATATCATTTATTGAAAATGTCACATCTTCTTTGCTGATCTGTACATATTATGTCCAAATACAGGTGTATATCTGTCTGGCTTTTCTCTTGAGTTCCAACGACAAATTAAGACCTCTACTTCATCAAAAGACAGCATGAAGATAGTGGAAAAAAACATGAAATCAGAAAAGATTTATAAAACATTTAACAAAGATCAGTACTTAGAACACACAGAAAACGATTATAAATCAAGAAGAAAAATAAAACTAATCCAATAGAAAAATGGGCAGCCCGTTTGGACAGGTACTTCACAAACAGGAAATCTACACAGCCAACAGTCATACAAAATGGTGCTCAACTATTACCAAGTCATCAAAAAATACAAATAAAACCAAAATGATACACCATTTTATATCCATCTTGCAAAAGTTTAAAAGTCTGCCAATATTAAGAATTGGGGAGGAGGTGGAGTAAGAACTTTCATATGGTGCTTGTGGGAGTGAAAACCAGCACCATTTTGGAAACCAGGGTAGCATTATATAATAGAATTGACATTATTTGTACCCTATGACACAGCAATCTCTTTCATAGGTAAATATATCACAGAAACTGTTATGACAGGAAATATGTATAAGAACATTCATAGCAGCTTAGTTTACAGTAGCTATAAATCTGAAATAATCCAAACACTTATCAACAGTAAAATGGACAAATTGCAGGTATATTCAAATGGAAATACAGTACAGTATAGCAATGAAAATGAGCAAGCTACAGCTACTAACAACAACAACAACAACAACAAAATAGATTAATCTCCAAAACAAAATCTTGACTGAAAGAAGCACTATACAAAAGAATACATACTGTATGAATTCATTTATGTAGAATTCAGTAATATAGGCTGAATAACGAAAAGAGAAAGAAGGAACTTACTAAGAAGGATGGGGATTCCTTGTAAATGTCATAAAGGGGTAGAAATTGGAACAAATACACAGAACATGTCTGTGGTATTGACAAAATTCTATTTCTTGCTCTGGGTGATCGTTAAAAGGGTATGTGCTTTTAACTGCTTGTTAAAATGTGCATGTTTTATGAACTTTTCTGATTTTGATTATATATTGTGCTTTATGTGGCAGCTCAGATGGTAAAGAACCCACCTGCCAACGCAGGAGACCCTGGTTTGATCCCTGGGTTGGGAAGATCCCTTGGAGCAAGGAATGGCAACCCACTCCAGTGTTCCTGCCTAGGGAATTCCATGGAGGGACCATGGGGTCACAAAGAGTTGGACATGATTGAGCAACTAACACTTTCACTTGTGCTTTATAATTAAGAAAAGAAAAACCAAAAAAGAAAAGAAAATACACATGATGTTTTGTGGAACTAATTCAGGAAAATTAGTGTGCATACAGAGTACATAAGGAGATAAGGCTGAAAAGACAGAGATTTAACATCTTGAAGCCTCTTGACACAATCAAATTGTACAAAATTTTCTGCATAGTTGTCCATACCAGACCTATAACAAACTGCATGTCTAGATTACTCCCCCAATCCTGCAAAGTTCATAATGTATATCTCTAAATGAGGTGAAGGAAGAAGAGAGAAAAGGAGGGAGTACGAGGTTTGGAGAGACACATTCTGTCTATTCTGAGATGGCTTTTTAGTTCTGGTTTCTTTTTCTTAAGAGATCTAGTGATAATTCCTGTTCCTGGATTCCAAGAGCTATCCTGTATTGTATATTTTATTTCATATAGGTGGTGTCTCTTAGTAGCAAGGGTTGTATCTGAGATAGGTCATATACTCAAGTGTATTGTTCTATTATTAACTTTGATAACAATCAAACAATACCACAATGATAGATGTCTCTTTTCTCATTTATGAACATATTAGATAAAAATCAGAATTTTTATTCATAAGAAATTTCTAAAGATAAATGACAATACTCGTTAAAATGCTCTAAAATAATTTTTTTTATAACTTACCCTCAGAGTATGGTGCTCTTGTGCTAGTAATAGTCTTAGTTCCTCATGTAGTGTTATAACTTCCAGAAATTGTCCCCATAACGCCATTAAAAGTGAGCAAAGTTGTGCAAGATTCATATTTATAAGTTCTGCCAGTTCATCAGGATTTTCTATTTTCTGAAATGACAAGAAAAAAAAACTTAACTACTCTCTGAGAATTACTGTAACACATATACTGTATATTAATACAAAGGCAGATTTCTTAGTTTTAAAATATGTGCATCTGTGCATGCTTGCATGCGTGTGTAGAGAGAGACCAACTGACCAATGGCTTTTTTTCTATCTTGGTAGTTACTCTAGCATTTCTGACAATTTAACCAATATTTCAATACACGAAAGAATATCAGATATAGTCTAAAGTTACAAATCAGGATTCTATAGAACATGATCAAATCCAAACACTAAAACTAGGAATTTTAAGCACAACAAATCATGATCAAAGTTATAAAATTTTTGAAAAATTGTGAAATCTTTATGATTTATTTTCAATCAGTTAAGTAATTTAAAGGTCACGTGCTCCTCAAAGGATTGAGATTCTCTCTAAAGCTTCTCTTCCTTCACACCTCTGCTCCTAGATTTTATTTTGCTCACAGAAACCCTTTCCCAGAGTTGTCAAACACTTCTTTCTTCTTCTTTTCTAACAATTCATGCATCCAGTATTTATTAAGCACATTTTACATGCCAGGGGGCTACATTCTACAGACACTAAGATTAACATGAAAAGCTCACAGTCCAATGAGGAGAGAAAAGTGGGTAAACAAATATATATTTATTATATGTATATATATTATGAATGTTCTAATAGTGATATTAAGTTGTCCTGTTTATTTAAATATTCATCTTAATTGATGACAGAAATTAAGAGTACTGAATGAGAGGTAGATTTTCTTGAAGGCTTTTAGTTTTCTTGAATTGATAAAGAACTTCTAAACAAAGAATAACAAAGACTATAAAGCAGAATGATGTTTCTCAGAAGGACGTTTTATCCACTAAGGCAGCAGTCAGTTTCTACGCAGATAGTATCTTGATAGAAAAATTTGCCTTTAATTATTAGTAACACTAGGAAATCTACTTTAAATATATACACAGGTGCTGATTTCACTTTCCTACCATAAAGATGGGGGAAGCTGTGTATTCAGACTGAAGTTAACAGCCACTCCCACAGCTCATCTCCACCTGCACACCAACCACCACTACATCTATGTCTCTGGATCAAGTATCCCTGATGTCTAGACACAACAACAATTGGACAACTATGCTTGGACAATTCACCACGTCCCCAACTATACTCATTATATCTTCACCAGTCCCCTTCTAAAAAACAAATGAAGCCCCTAAATGTTGCTCATCATATATGATACTCTCTTTGTTTATACAGACCCCTTTTTAAAGTCTGAAATTCAGCAGGCTTTTCTTCCCTGACCCGAACCAAGCTTCCATTTATCTTCTTAAGTCAGAGGACACATAAAACAAAAACTCAGCAAAATAAGTAAGGGGAGGAATCATGTCTTATTCACTTGTGTGACTGGTAACCAGTACACAGTAGTCACTCAACAGATATGTAGCAAACGAATGAATGAATGAATGAATAAGGAATTATAGGCTTCAGATAAGGAAAAAGTTCCCAGAATACAAGGAGAAATTCAGAAAATACTGACAAATTCCAGAATTCTAGAATGGAAGCTAACGAGTCAACAGATGATAAACACCAGCTCAACACACACAGAAATTCTACGAAGGGTTTTGCCTCAGGGATGATGTATAAATATTATTAGAAATAAAGCTACCAAGTTTTTTATGTCTCTTAACACACGGAAGATTAAAAATGGAGTATAAATAAGCTGAAACCTGTAGTATGGTTTCAAGAATGAGTTTAATGAAGTTAGCAAAAGAAGACTAGAATTAGGTATTTGACAGTAATTAAAGAGTACTGTGTAAGGCAAGCAATACTACACCTGGTATAATCTACACACAAGTAAAAATAATTCCCCCCAGAGAGCAAGGCTGTATAGATACCTTGTATTTATAAACTGTATTTCTCAGGCAGCATGGCATCAAGTTTCTGAGAAGGGACTTTTGGTATTTTCATTATTGGGAAAAGCATCCTATAAACAAATTACTCCTTTGGTTTATATAACTCTTTATGATAAATATCAAAATAGAAATAATAATTCTTTTTTATATTAAAAAGAAAATTGGAATTAAGTTTGACAAGATTTTTATATATATATAAATGTAGGAATAATAAGACATTTATACTTGTATATTTTTAAAAATAAATTCATTATTTTGTTTTATATAGATGTATACCTTTTCATAGCATTCATTAACATTTTTTGACTGAAAAAAAAATAAAGTTCATTTTAGTATACAGTCTTCAATTATTTTCAGTTACAGAAAGGAAAAAAATAGAATCATATTTTTATGCCACTTTTACTGAATAACACAGTATGGGCATTTTCCTACATCATCAAATATTTGTTGAAAGCATCACCTTTAAGGTTGCACAATGTTTTTACATTATGAGTGTCCCATGATTTGTTTCACCATTGTCTTATCGCTGGGTCTTTATTTAGGTTAATGTTTTATAATATCACAAATTACATTACACATGAATTTCTGATTGTTTATTTGGTATGAATTGAGAAGGAATATTTTTTTATGGTGTTGGATACATACTGCCAAATTCATCTCTGAAAAAGATCTACAAGGTATGGGAATCTGTATCTCACCATAATCATAGTCATGCAGAACACCAGCTGACAGAGGACAGGAGTACCTGACCAGCGGAAAAGAATATATAGAACCATGCAAAACTTGGTAGGACAAAGGGACTACAAGGAAAAACAGGAGTGTTAATAGGATTGGACCTGCACTCAGTGGGTGGGGGAACTGAAGCAGGGGTGCGATCCCTACATTGGAGCCATTGTCTGAGTCAGAGGAGAAACATTTAAGGCTGAGAGTGAAACAGCTGATCTGTGGCAGCCTAAATGGAATGAGAATCAGACAGTCCTTGCTGCAGCCATACATACCCCGGACAGGGATACAGGTCCCCTAGAAAGTGCAGCAGCTGGGAGCTGGAGTTTAGGGATTGTGGAGCAATCCCAGGGAGAGGGTTGCTGTTGACTGCAGAGGGACAGATCAAGGGGATGTGAGAGAGGATACTGTGGTGGGAAATGCCTGTGGAGGAAAGCTAGGCAGCCATGGAAGCAAGGAGATACAGCTGAGTCATGCGTAGGGGGTGAAGCCATCACCATAGCCTTGCTCTCCCCACACGCCAGCAACGAGAGCTGAACAGTAGAGAGGCTGGCCCACCAAGCCCCTGACGCACTGAACTACAGAGTAGGACCCCACTCAGGGAGCCCCTTTAAGTGCCTGATGCGCCCATCTACAGAGCAGGACTGCAGCCAGGGGGCCCTCTATGTGCCTGAACGGCCAGAGCTATGGAGAAACACTGGCCAAAGAGCCCCTCTGAGCTACAGGAGGCTCGACAAAAGACTCTGAGAGGGCCGTAACTCCTGCGGCGGAGGCAGTCCATGTCCCTGCACACTTGGTGCCGCCAGGGTCCCTGCAAACCAAGCAGCTGCGCCACCTTCACACTCAACTCTCAATGAGGCAGAGCTGCCACAGATAAAAGAGTCTTGCGTCTACGCACGCAGGGTCGCTTTGGTCGTGTCCAACTATTTGTGACCCTGTGGACTGTAGTCTGCCAGGCTTCTCTCTCAGGGGGTTCTCCAGGCATGAATACTGGAGTGTATCGGTCAATACAGGTTGCCATACCCTTCTGCTGCTGCTGCTGCTGCTGTCACTTCAGTCGTGTCCGACCCTGTGCCACCCCATAGACGGCAGCCCACCAGGCTCCTCTGTCCCTGCGACTCTCCAGGCAAATACTGGAGTGGGTTGCCATTTCGTTCTCCAATGCGTGAAAGGGAAAAGTGAAAGTGAAGTCACTCAGTCATGTCCGACTCTTCACGACCCCATGGACTGCAGCCCATCAGGCTCCTCCGTCCAGGGGATTTTCCAGGCAAGAGTCCTGGAGTGGGCTGCCATTGCCTTCTCCAGAGATTCACCTAATTCTTTTAAATGGCTACATGGTAGTTGATAATGCTTTATATTTGTTGAAATGAATTAGTACTTTTTGTGGGATACATTTCTAAATAAAAACTATTTTGTGGCAGAGCATGTGGGTGTTTTTGGAACAGATGAACTGACCTAAAAAATGTACCATTTCTACCCTTACCAACTGCCTATGCAGACACTAGTTTCCTTACCACCTTACCAACAATGGAGATTAGCAATCACTTTCATTTCTCCAAATTTCAAGGTAAAAAAACCACTTTATTGCTTAAATCTGCATCTCCTTGGTCTTCAGTAAGAATGAGTGTCACCTAAACAGCTAACTTGCTCTAAGAACTGTGTTTTGTACATTGCTTCTATGTGTACCCCTTTTTCCCAGGGGTGTTCTTTATATATTTTCAGTATCATTTGCCACTTTCAGGTATTGCAAATATTTTCTTCCAGTCTAATGCTTCTGTTCAACTATATATTTTGTTTTAAAGAAGTTTTAAATCATTAATATCATATTGTTTACTGTTACTCTGAAGAAGTTATTTCATATTCCAAGGATAGATTGTTTATATATACAAGTATACATATATTTGTCTTACAGGTTTTTTTGACATTTAACTCTTCAAGTCCATTTAGAATTTGCTTCTATAACATGTTATTTTGCCATGCTACTATGTAACTGAATGTTTGTGAAATTTTATCATATACTCAATTCTTACACATATTTAATGACTGTTCCAGCGCTATTTAGTTCCATTGATTTGTCTTTCTGTTCTTTTAGAGAAAAAGTCAGTATATTTTTTCTACATTTATCACAAACATCTTATTATTTCTAAAATCCTTTGGGACAACTATTATAACGATATAAGTGATTTTTTTTTTTTAAAAGAAGACATTTAACTTACTTGAACTGTGGGGAAAGCTGCTAGAATGGGATATGAAATTGTCTCTTCTATGTATAATTTTACAAGAAGGTAAATATCTTTTTCAAAGGGATCAAGTTCTCATTTATATTTATATACAGAAATATATCCCAAAGTCAAATATATATTTTTGTTTGATTAATGTTTCTGATGTCTTCCATTAACATAGCTAAACAACAGTGAAATACACAGGGATCCTAAAACAGTCAAAACATTTAGTTCCATGGGGAAGAAAAGGAAAAACAAAAATCTATTCAATTTAATTGCAAGAATGACTGGTAGAAAAATAAACCAAGAGAAACTCATTTCTTGAAATAAAATAAATTTCCATTTCTAAACAATATCATTTTATAAAAGTATGTAAATCCAAGTAATGCTTAAAAAAAATTTGTCCAGAAAGTCTCTGAGTTAACTAATAGGAGGAAAAAGCACACTTCTGATCAGTTAATTGTCTCTGCTATTTCATTTATATGCAGAATATCCAGAATATTCACATATCTATGGGCAACTTATCTTTGACAAAGAAGGTAAAAATATACAAAGGAGAAAAGAGAGTCTCTTCAATAAGTGGTGCTGGGAAAACTGGTCAGCTACGGGAAAAGAATGAAATTAGAACTCGTCTCAACACCATACACAAAAATAAACTCAAAATAGAGTAAAAACCTAAATGTAAGACCAAAAACTATTAACGTCTTTGAGGAAAACATAGGCAGACACGTCTCTTTGACATAAATCACAGCAGGATCCTATAAGACCCACCTCCTAGAGTAATGGAAATAAAAACAAAAGTATACAAATGGGACCTAGTTTTTGCACAATTAAGGAAACTATAAGCAAGGTGGAAAAGACAACCCTCAGAATGGCAGAAAATAATAGCAAATGAAACAAATGACAAAGGATTAATCTCCAAAATATACGAGCAGCTCAAGTGGCTCAATACCACACCCACACAAAAAATACCCAATCAAAAAGTGAGAGGAAGACCTAACCAGACATTTCTCTAAAGACATACATATGGTAATAAACATATGACAAGATGCTCAACATCACACATTATTAGAGAAATGCAAATCAAATCTACAATGAAGTATCACCTCACACCTGTCAGAATGGCCATCATCAAAAAAAGTCTACAGACAATAAATGCTGGAGAGGGTGTGGAGAAAAGGGAACCCTCTTACACTGTTGGTGGGAATGCAAATTGATACAGCCACTATGGAGAACAGTATGGAGATTCCTTAAAAAACTAGGACTACAACTACCATATGACCCAGTAATCCTACTACTGGACATATACCCTGAGGAAACCATAAGTGAAAAAGACACATGTACCCCAGTGTTCATTGAAGCACTATTTACAATAGCTAGGACATGGAAGCCACCTGGATGTCCACTGACAGATGAATGGATAAAGAAGTTGTGGTACGTATACACAATGGAATATTACTCGGCCATATGTTAAATAGACAGCCAGTGGGATTTGCTGTATGACATGGAAAACCAAAGCCAGTGCTCTGTGACGACAAGACAGGTGGGATGGAGAGAAAGGTGGGAGGCAGGTTCAAGAGGAGGGGACACATGTATACCTATGGCTGATTCATGCTGATGTATGGCAGAAACCATCACAATATTGCAAAGTAATTATCCTCCAATTAAAAATAAAATAAAATTTAAAAAAAGATTCTAATCAATAATGATTAGAAAAAAAGATAATTTAACTTCACACTCAAGTCAAATGTTGGTCAACTAAGTTGTGTTTCTACCTAGAATCAACAATTTTATCTTTGCATTTGAGAAAGGAAAAAATAATAATTTATTTTCAATAAAGTATTTAAAAAGGAAACAGAATACATTCAAATAA
The DNA here is from genome assembly GCF_023699985.2 of Odocoileus virginianus. Lineage (NCBI taxonomy): Eukaryota > Metazoa > Chordata > Mammalia > Artiodactyla > Cervidae > Odocoileus > Odocoileus virginianus. Next base: position 48,659,209 of record NC_069692.1, read on the forward strand.
TTTGGTAATGGGAATTTTAAAAATCCAAATACCTTAACTTCTTCACATAATTCAGTAAGTCGAGCTTCTACATCCATTTCCTCTGAAAGGAGTAAACAGTAATTAAAGTAAGTATTTCAATGTTATATATCTGAAAATTAGTTTTGAAATTTTATAAGTAAATTACTTTTAAAAACCTAGGAGGTTGCAAAATATCTGGACTATACTAAATGAATTAAATTTCAATGTAATATACTTCCATAAATACATTAAATTAAGCAGGTAATGTGATGATTATTAAATTATATGTTCTGATTACAAGCATACCTCAAAAATACTGTGGTTCAGGTCCAGAACACTACAATTGGGAAAATACTGCAATAAAGCCAGCAACATGAATTTTTTGGTTTCTCAGTGCATGTAAGTTATGTTTACACTATACTGTAGTATATTAAGTATACAATAGCATTATGTGTAAAAAAACAATGTACATACGTTCATTAAAAAATACTGTATTGATAAAAAAATGCCAACCATCATCTGAACCTTCAATGAGTTCTAATTTTTTTTGTAATAGTTACATAAAAAAAAAAATCACTGATCATAGATCACCATAATATAAGAATAATAATAAAAAAGCTTGAAATATTGGGAGAACTACCAAAATGTGACACAGAAACACAAAACGGTGCCAACAGACCTGCTTGGTACAGGGCTGCCATAAACCTTCAGTTTGTGAAAACACAGTATCCTGAAGCGCAATAAAGTGAAGTATGCCTGTATTATTAAATTAAGAGTCTAACACTGTCAAGAAGTACTGACTATATGCCTCAAGTAACTTGCACAACTGCATCATGGAAAAGATAAAACATATAACTAAAGTTTTATTGTATTTCACATATTAAAAATTCTAGTAATCTTAGTATTTTGTATTACATATACACATACTTTACTTTTTACAATAGCTATTTCTAAAAAGTTCAAGTCAAAATAATAAAAACATACCTGGAATATAAGTTATTTAATGAAAATGAATGGCAAAATTCTTTTCAACAAAAATGTAAGTTTATATCTTAGCTCAATAAATTTAGTTTCCTATAAGGCAGTCTAAAACCAAGGCCATTTCTTCTATGTAATCTTGACTTATATTTAATGTACGCTATAACCATTTACACAGGGGGAATGCTGATTAACTTACAATTAAAATGGTAATATTTACAAAGGAATATAGAAACCAACAGAATAGAAAGATCAGTTATTTTTTGCAGGGAAAAGATTTTGCTAATGTCTAAAATATCACGTTTAGATACACTTAAGTTTATCTGAAATCAAACTAAAATGAGTTTTCCTAGGACAACTCTAACAGCAGTTATCAAGACACAAAATTCCGTAATCTTGCTGCTGGAGTGACTTTAGTTGATCATTCTCACACAAAGACAAGAAAACATTTTTGTGGTATCTTTGAATTCATTCCTCAGCTCACTATCTCATAAGGTATAGTAAATATTTACTTCTTGATAAAAGAATGGTAAACATTTCAATTTGATAAAATAAGCAGTTACACTGCTGTGGAGAACAAACCAAGCTATGATCTGAACAACAAATACTCAACTGATAACTAAAACCAGTAGGACACACAAATGTTTTGTAATTCACAAAATATATATAAGTAACCACTGATAACTAAAGAAATTTGCTTTGATTTCACAAATTACTTCACTATCAGATAAATCAGTGGTTTCTAATGTTATGTTAAAAAAAAAAATCTGCGGCAGACCCTGTGTTAAAATCGTAAACTTTCATATACCAACATCTATTTTCGTATCACTCATGATGTTTTCCTGAGACAGAAGAAAATCAGCAAAATTGATCTCAGTAGGCTACATACCCTATTAATTTTTTAAAAATGAGCATAAACTTTGTAGAGTTTTGATACACTTTTGTCACCTTTACATACCAGAGCTTAAATGCAGAACCTGGTCTACTTGCATTATAATTCTTGAGAGCTACTTCAACGCAAACACCTTAAGGGATGCTTAAATGTAAAACTTAACTTCAAAATCTTTGGGTTGAAATGACTTCAAAATAATTTAGGATTTGAATTTAGGATATTGTTAAATTTTAGGATATTAATTTAGGATATTAAATTATTACTTAAGATAATAATTTAGGAGTTTAATTTCTTTTTAAAATGCCTATGTATCTATTTATATAATTTTCTAGAGATTTACATAAAATTTCTAGAATAACAAAGGTTATTATTTTCTTACTTTTTTTTTGCCATTTCATGTAGCTTGTGGGATCTCAGTTTCTCAACCAGGTTTTGAACTCAGGCCATGACAGCGAAAGCCCAGAATCCTAGCCAGTAGGCCACCAGGGAACTCCCTACAAACTTTTTTTAACTTGGCTCCTCTTGCTAATCCAAGGTGGCAACCTAGAACACATCCTTCCATATTTTCAAATATACACATATATTTGATCTGGAGTTACTGTTTTATAAAAATGGGCTGTATTTTGCAAACTTTCTGCATGAAATCTCTCAGTAATATTTCATGCAAATCTGATATGCAGCTCTAAAGCACTTTTTAAAAAATGGCTATATAATATTCCTTAGTGTAGGGACCTCATAATTTTCTTCATACTCTATTCTTTGCTGAATGATGGACATTTATCTGTGTTTTCAGTGTTCTGTCACTAAGAATACTGTGATGAACATGCATGTACAAATACCATTACAAAGTAGTAATCCTTTCTATGCTACAAAACACCAGTACTCCTTTCTATGAACAAAAGTATAACTGCTAGGTCAAAGGGTAAATGTATCTTAAATTTATTTTCTAAATCTATTTACCCACTCATCTATTCATTCATTCAACAGATATTTACAGTACAGTTTAGATAATGCTAATATAATGCCAGGAATGAAGGATAAAAGATAAATATATATTTTTAGAAGTATTATTTAACTAAGTTCATTATGTTTTGGTTTTGAATCATGTCTTTTCCCATCCAACCAAAAACTGGGCCCTTCTTTATACAGACCTTATTAAATGAGCAGCATTTTAAAAAATCATTTAGCAAGCTCACATGTAAACTGATAGGCTGGCAATACAATAGGAAGTGAGAAGTACAATTTTTTGCTAAAAAGAATACTAAAATATGTCATAAATGACCATAATTTCACACCATGAATTCTTTAACTTTATACTTAACATACTTAACGAGAGGATAAAATTATGTTCCAAAATAATGACCATAAATAAATCTTCAACTTTTCTTTTTTCCTTCTTGCTAAGTTTCTCGCGTAACAATTTTAGTGAAAACTGACTCAGTGTAAATATTTCTGAGCTAATTTTCATCTGAGAAATGTGGAGAAAGATTTTGGCTCCTTAATTTCCTTTTGGGCATACTTCTGAAAACTGAGAGACAAATGCTGTGATTTCATTTTATTTTTTTATTTCTATAACTTTTCATAACTTTAAAAAAATGTTAATTGTGATGGTCTATTCAAAGTAAAAACTTTCAATATACTTAGGGAAAGATAATAAATTAAGTACTATTGCTATTCAAGAAAAAAAGTCTAAAACATATAGAGAAATATATCAATGAAAAAATGAAATCAGAATTATCTCTTTTCAAATATGTAATATATCTGGGTAGCAGTGATTTGATATTCCTGTATTTTGCTTTTTAAATTTAGAAAAAAATAAATGCAAACTGACTCAAAAAACAAAACCAGATATTAAAGATGTTTCTCTATTTCTGTAATGCATGAAATTAGCTTCAGTTTTCAAACCACATTTTATCATCTTTAGCCCTACCCAAAGACAAACTGAACAAATTTAAGCCATTACCATTAAACTAAAAAATTCTGGCAATGAACATGGTTTCTAAAAAGTGCTCTTTCCAGGAACTCTAAAATAAATATGGGAAAAAAAACAAAGAAATCTTTGCATTTAACATTTCCAATTTTAAATGTTCCAAAAACCTGAACATTAAAAACTAAGAATTAACCAAAGCTCATCTACAATTCAAGTTGATTCTTAAAGTAAGTTCTTAAGTAAGGGTGGCGAGAATATACAGTATTAAAAAATACATATTTATGAAACTTGATACTAAATTAAAGCAAAGTTTCATACTGATTAAAAGGGATTATTTACTTAACCTATTTGTGAACGTACCTAGACAGGTGTCTTTCTGGGTTGGTGGCTGTTTTCTTCTGAGAAGGCGCTCATAAAGGACCTGCATGTTGGCTTTGGCTAGTTATAAGGATTGCACACAGCACTAGTTACTATACTCCTTTTACAACAAAATTTACTAGAATTTTCCACTTTGTTATTAATAGATTTAGTATTGATCCGCTAGTGCAATTAGATTAGAACACCAAAGCAGAATCTTTCAGTTAGTTAATTAGATTATTAGAATTACAAATGATGTACATTCATATTTACGTTACTTTGTTCTTTTTTCTAAGTGCATGTGCCACTCAACATTTCATAATCCAATATTATTTTTACGTTTTAATATCTTAAATTCAGAATTTTAGAGTTGGCAGAGGTGTCAGAGATCAGCAACGTCAATCCTCTGCTTTTACAAGTGTAGAGACTGGGGCCAAAAAGGTTTCATGACTTGCTAAAGCCTAGATTTCAGAATTCATGATGCTCATTTTCAAAAACAGCTCTTTACCAAACCAGTATTTTAACTGATTGCCATTAAAAAAAATGTACATCATTCATCTACGAGAAAAGAAAAAGACACAAGCAAAATGGAATTTAAGGCATTATTTTTAAAAAGGGAATGGAGTTTAGATAAACTCTTCATAGCATGGCAGAATTTGAAGACTTTATTAAACTTATTTGAAATATAGACTTACTTAAAATATAGACTTATCTGAAAGCTCAAGAAAAGTGCTAAATAGTAGAAGGAACTAGAATACACCCTCTAACCAAGAATTACTTTTTATAAACTTATTAAAACTGGTGGATATAATAATAGTTAGTGAACAGTGTTTTACAGAAATATCTGGTACCTACAAATTTAGTTTTGCTAGGATAAAAATAAACAATGTTAACAGTTTAGAAAGTGCAATAGTTTTATTCTGAATAGTTAACAAAAATTTTAGATTTTTTCCTAGAAGACACCCTCAAGAATAAAATTCGCAACAAATAGAAAACAAAATATAAATAATAATGAAAAGTTTAAGGATAACCCGAAGTATTACTAATAAATATTTATTGAAGATGATTGATTTTTTAAAATCCCTAGGAAACTACTATAAAGTATGTGCTGATGCCTATGTACTTTTCAATTGTCAACAAAACCGTCTTTGTGCTATTACATTCACTCATCTACTCACCAAACATATTTTGAGTAAATACTATGTGTAAGGTACTAATAATTTTATTCTACCACTATTATCTACTTATCTAAAACTTAAGTCCGGGTTTGCTTTAGAATTTTATTTTCTAGTGAAATATTTTAAGCAAATAATTTGGAATAAAATTGATATTTATTTATTTAGTAACTGACTTCTGAAATTAAATATAAGGGCTTTAAAAAATTATGGTATTTTCTATGTTATATTCATAAGCTCAAAATAATATATGTGTGTCATATGAGCCATCTTTATCTGAGAGAAAGTTAAAAAGCATATAAATAAAAGAATTATCAAACTGAGGTTAGCTAAATTAGTGATAAAGTGGTAATACTGTCTATGCTTTGAAAGAAATCTTTGCCTTTGACAAGAGATGCCTGTTTAAACATTATTTCCTTTTGGAGAAAATTATTTTTTTCTAAGTTAAAATATGGTTTAAGTGTTTTTCATTTGAAAATATTACACATTAAAATGATTTGAAAATTACACAGGCATGGACAGGCCCACTTCACTTAGGGTGCTCTGTACTAAAACCACAAGGAATGCCCCTAGTTGGGGGTGTTTCTCTGGCCTCTCTCAATGCTGGACTGATTCCTCATTAAGGGAACAGGGAGGTCAAAGCTCTCCAGAGACAGAGACCTGCCCTTTCCTCAGCACCTTGCTCAGCCCGAGGGAATTCCTCCATTAACACCCTCTGCTTTCTGCATGCCCTCATCTTTCCTTCCCGACACACTCTGCACATCTGGATGCCATCAACCCTCCTGCCCTTAGAGCAGGAGTCAGTCTGCATACATGGTCCCAGTTACTTACAAGTAGTAAGGGAAAACGGTGGTGCAAACAGGCAGGCCTAAGCACTACATGGTGATGCCTGTGAATTCTCCAACAGTCAACACCTAAACTGTTAACAGATTCCCCTCAGAAATGCCATTACACATGGCTTCTGTGTTAACCACTACTTTTCAGGAACACAGTATTGTCCTTTATTAATATTATGGTTTGACAGTTTTGTGGTCTGACCGTTAAACCTAAATTAACCAAAATTCATCACATAATTCTCCTAAGAAAATGTATTTGAGTTCCAAAGGACAAAATTTAAAAATAAATGGAGTATAATTTACCCATTAATTGAGAATAAATAATAGCCTAAATTAGTTCTATAAACAATTCTTTCCATAAACAATTCTTTCATTTTCAAAAAACAACATTTTTAAAAGTTAACATTTGAGGCAGTAGTCTCTTAAAGAACTTTCCTAAGGGAAACAGATGGATGCTAAGTATGTAAAACATCAAGGAAAAAGAATATTTCAGAGAAAAGTAACCAAAATGTTTCTGTGCTACTGTTTTTGTCTTGAGGAAGAACACATGAGCCAAAAAAGAACAACCTTTCTTCTGTTTGTAAAGGAGCTACACTGAGATCCTTGAATTAAGCACTCTAAATAGTCAACTGAGTAATACCTGTTTAATGGAATATTTGAATAATGGAATTATTGGATAGGAAGATAAATTAGGGAAAATAAATTCAACAGCCTGTTCTCACAGCTTGCTGAATTTAAGTGAGGTACAGATCATCTCACTTTCTTACAATTCTTTTGTAGTCCAAGGTAGGCAATTATAAAAGTGGGCTAATTTAGTCTCAAAGCCAAGAATTATTTTCAGTAACAGTGACTATTTTTGATAGTGCATCAATATTGTTAAAAGACTAAGATCCTTGAGAAACAAAGAAATAAGAACAGTGATCAACTTCAGTAAAATTCAAAAAGCAATTTCTCATTCATTCAAGTAAGTATGATGAAAATAATTTATTCCAAAAAATTATTAAAATGTGCTTTTTATGAGCTATTAGCTGATATTTGAAAATAAAAGCTTATAAAACTTTCATAAAATGTCTGAATAAAAACATTTTCATAAATCAATAACCTTGTGTGAAATGATATATGTATTTTGCAAACTATAAGTGGCATATAAAATCAAGGCAAATGATTTTTTACTATGTGTTACAACCTACAGGTATATATTAATGGACTAAAGCTGAAGACTGATTTTTAGAAATTATTTAAATGATTTTCAAAATGTTAAAACTGAGTAATGTTATTATTTTCTGAAGTGAAACAGAAGAAAGAGGATCTGAAATCACCTAAAATCAATATATTTTACAAAAGGTTCCACATACCTATAATCTGCTTAGACTGTTAACTATTTGGAAGTATGGATTTAATTTACGTTACCTAATCTGTTGAATTTATTTTCCCTAATTTATCTTCCTATCCAATAATTCTATTAAACATTTGCTTTCCAGTACACTTTCTGGTTATATTCTAAGAGAAGAAGTATACTGACATACTGTTAAAAAAATCTATCAAAAGACTCATTTCAAACTTAGCACCAAGAAATTATTTCTCAATATCATAAAATTTTTAAAAATTTCAGTAAGTAATTATCAAAGACTGAAAAAGATGGAGCTGAGAGAGCAGTAAAGGTGAAGCACATGAAGCAAGTTTAGTGCAGAAACTATGGCCACGCTGATAACAGCAGCATGAGAACGAAGAGGGCCTGGCTCCTTTCAACATACCCAGGTCTAGTTTCTGACAAGAGGGAAGCTCTTCTGTTACCGTAATGAAGTAGCTGTGCAGCCCCTTGAAGGCTAGCAGCAGGGCGGCGCAGAGGGTGTAGTGGAAACGGTAGGCGTGACGCAGGAAGGAGTCTGCGACGACAAAGCTGCAGCCCTGGACAAAGGGGCGATTTGGGACACAATGTTAGTAACCAGAGTCTGAGAATAGCACACCGGAAACTTAGAAAAACAAAGGATTTACTAACCACAGTTATTCTAAAACATGTAGGAAGTCTAGCAGCATCTTAGGAAGTTGTTCTCATTCATACAGGTAATCTAAACACAGGAAATGTGACTCGAGAAATCTTAGTTTCACTGGACTTTAAAAACAAGCAGATCAAATGATGATTTTTGAAAATTTGAGATTCAGATTGTATTTCAGCTGCGGGACACTGTTTTTATAGTATGAACCTTCTCTTCTTTTAGGGGAGTAACAGCTATACTTGTACTGCTGCAAGTTAGGTCTCAACTCTGGCAGTGGCTCTTCACAGACTTCTCTGGAACGATCCTACCAGCTCCGTTAAGAGAGCAACAGGTGACAGTAACAAGATAAAAAAGGCACTGCCTGTTAAAGAACTTTATTCATTAAATTTTGTAAAATCTTGAAGCTCCAGGTTCATTTTCATAAAAAACTGGAACCAATCAACTTGTGAAGATCATGTTTAATTAGATCTATAAGTCGTTGAGCTCAAATAATTCATAAAAGAACTATCAGGTCCACAGATATATAACAGTTAAAACACATTTCATTCAAAACAAGAGAGAAAAGAGGCTTTATAAATACATCAGTTCTTACGTCTGGTGATAACTGCTTTGTGTAGTTAATACCAAAGACCACGCTTTCAAGAGTAGGAATCATAGAATCTTTGTTTTGTGCTGGTGCATTTCTGTTTAACCAAGTCGTCTTCACAGGACGAGGAAAACTGGAGGAACAAGCATCACATTATTGTTGTCATAACAGTCTATTTATAGAGTGTGAAGTTAAATGTTTACAAAAGAAAGTCTTTGAGGAATAGAACAAAAAGCAAGGACTTTGCAAGATTATGATTTCTAAAGTATTCTTAAAGTACTTTTACAATATTTCATTTAAAATCTGAAATATTATTATTAAAAAAAACTAAGACTTGATGCTTGAGATTACTTCTGTATTACTGGGCTTTTAGGAGAGAGAGACAGAGTGGGATCAAGAGTAGCTCAGTGACAAATGAGGGTCCAGCTTTAATTTGGAAATACTGACCTGTCAGAACTGGTGACCAAATTCACAAAGTTAACATTCAAATATAGGAGATTCTTACAGAAATAGAGGTCCCACTTAAGGGCAGAAAAAGGAAAACCATGAGTCTACTTTTTCTCTTTATTCTTCAAAAACAAGGTATTTCCTTTCTCTTCACTAAAAGTCTATAAATTCTAAGATACTCTTGGTAAGTGTTTCAAGGCACTACCTCAATCACACAGGGTATGAACCACTGCTATTAGTACTAACATTACATTTAATATATCACAAATTCTACAGAATAAGAACCACGTTCTGCCTGAATGTTTAAAAATCACAGACAACTTTTTTTTCTGAGATTAAGTACTAGCTAATTATAAGAAGGCCAAAACATTTGACTGTCTGGCAGTTTGGCAAAAGGGGTAAGACAGGAAAGTGAATCAAACGTACCAAAAGCAGAGGGCAGCCTTCATGTGCAAAATCAATTTGCTTTGCAACAATGAAATCTCTAGATTCTAGGCAAGAGGCTATAGCAAGGCAATGGTAAATTCCACCTGCTATGACAGAACTGAGTTTCCCGGGATTGAGTCAAAGAAGCTATACTTAAAAAAAATCAAGTATAAGAAAAAAGTTATGCAAAAAACAAGTAAAGAAAGAAATCCAAAACCCAGTTAAAGTAACTGATTTATATCTATAGTTGGGTTGATCATAGAAATTGTTTTAGGTAAAAATAATGTTTAAAAAGGTAATATTCTAAATTAATTTTTTTCACTTATTTTAGAGGATTAGAAAGTCCAGTCATAACAAAACTTCAGGAAAAAACTTGTCTTCACAGAAACACAGTGAGGAATGTTACCGTTAACAGGACCCTCTACTGCATGCCACCAGCAGAGAGCCTTCTTCTTTCCTTGCTTTCCTTCCCTACCCAACCATCTAGTTTACAGGCCAAGAAGTACAGGAAAGCCACTGCTCCCTCTAGGGCACAGCTCCAGCAGCAAAAGAGGGAACTTCAGAGCCCAGGCAACAATGGAAAGGGGAGCAACCTCAGCTGTTACAGGCGTCCCAGTCTCCTCTCCCATCACGAACCAGAGCCAACAGCTAATACTCTTGGCTTCTGATTCTGAGCCAAAAGTGTCTTCTCCTTCCAGCATAAGGTCTCTAGGATGCGAGCTGCCTCTCTCCCCTACTAGCTTGTGGCAAAAACAGCTGTGTTGCAAGAGGAAACACACATTGATGTTACCAGGATGAGTTCTATGTAATCAGGGACTAAAAAGCAGCACTTTTCACCCGAGTGAAACTTAATGAACTGTTCCTACACTTTTTCAGAAAAAAACTAAGCCATAAATGTATTTCTTTGTTACAAAGAAAAAGGAATGGTTGGAATAGTATAGTTCAGGATTCTTACTGAAATTATAAAATAAGAAATTCAGAAGACTACAGGAATGTATTTTATAAACAGATAAAAACTTTTAATTTCAAAACCTAACATGTAATTCATACCAAATATACTATTCAAAAGCTGTATTTCAAAAAATACACTTTCCCATCAAAGAAGTTTCACTGAGTTATCATGTTATTAAATATTAGTTTATTTAATTGACATCTAAAATTGTTTTGAAGATGTTTATAATAAAATTATGTATAATAATAGGAACACTTTCCTGTTTAAAAAGTTATAGCAACTGAGAACAAGCTCTCAAAGGTCTAACAGGAAAGACAAAACTCATACAATAACTAGCTACAGATCTTACTACAGAATAAGGAAGGCAAAAGTAGGTCATCAGGAGAAACAGACTCTTCCTGGCCCCATGTTCTAAAGACATCACAGGACAACACAGAGGAAGACATGCTCACGATTTTTACAGCAACTTAAAGATATGCAACAGGGTGTTACTAGGGGGAAAATTTGTTAAAGTGTCTTGGTTTTCTATAAATTCTCAGGGTAATTCCAAAAATCACCTAGTTTTCTGCTAAGTCAGTTTAACCCTCGAGCATCATCCCTAATATCAGTTGCTAGAATAAGATTTATGCCAGAAATTATAAAGAAGTTCAGAAATCAAGTCAATATGGAATCTTTTCACATAAGTTACTGATTTAAAAGTGTCATTTTTGTTGCCCCTGCCATAAGCATGATGTTATTTTATTCTCACATTAATGAATGACAATTCATCTCCCCATGGAAGTGAGCAGAAAAAACAATTATCCACATGCATTCATTATGATCCAGAATATTATATACCTTTAGGCTAATACAATATAGTTTAAAAAGATTTATTTGGTAAAGATCCATAAAATTGGTTAATAAGTTAGAAAACAAGGACTATTGTATAGTATAGATTTAAGAAGATACAACTAAGTCCATTCAGAGAAAAGACAAAAAAAGCTATGAAAAGATGAGTGTACTCCCCAGAGAATGAATTATAGTGCAGCTACATAAATGCTACACTAAACAACACTATATGGTTGTTTCCAGACTGTATTATTTCTCCTGGTCAGTGTGACAAAGATTGTTCCATATTTTTGCAATAAAAAAGTCATCAATTTAATATTCCTATGCTCTTAAATTTTACTAACACTTTAGTATAAAGATGAAAGTATTAAATAAGTGTGACTTTAGAAATTCCTATTTCAGTTATCTTCGCCAAAGCATATGCTTTCATTATAAAAATAAAAGACACTATGTTAATAAGGATCAGGGAGCTGGTACATTTACCTTATCAGCGGTTGGTGTAGCGCAACCAGTGACGCATGTACTGTAACAGACACGACAGAAAGGTGGAAGTAATCAAACATGACGTTAACGTGGTGATGGAGGCCTCTCTGGAGGCTGAAGTGCAGCTTCAGCGTGCGGCTGCTTATTAACTGCAAGGCGTTCAGATCATCTGCCCTATGAAAAGCAACCCGTTTGTGTGTTAGTATGGAAATTCAGTGAAGGCCAACATTTTGTTGAGTAATTTAAACTATCAAAATATTTAATTACTTAACTACTTTTTAAAAACAAAATGAGAACACTTTTTAAAGGATCACATTTGCATTAGACAATATGAAATCTAACAGTAAAGAAATAACCAGATCTTACTTACAGTTTTCTATCTGTACTTACAGTTTCCATGTTAATGGACTGTTTTTCACTACTGTGCCTACAAAATGAGTCTTTTTTTGATACTTTAGGAAATACTCTCATCCTAAAATTTTACTCCAATAGGGAATACTGTTTATAGTAAAGCTGCAGTATCATGTAGGTCAAATCCTATTATGATAAATCCCAAAAGGTATTTGAAACTTTTTATGGTAAAAAATTTTGTTATTAAACGTTGCTCAAAAATAAGCAATTAGTATATATTTTATCATCAATATTTAGTCATTAGATTTATACATACAAAAACTGAAACAATGCCACAAAAATTACTTCCAAATATATACATATTTTTAACCAACACGTACCTAAGCTATGAACTATGTACTCATTTCAGCTTACCCTACTAACAGAGTTCTGACTTGGTTTAAGAACAAATCCCCTCAAGGACTCCTCTGCAATAAACAAGCATCCCAGAGGAGCAGCAGCTACCACGTAAAGACTCTTATTTCTCTGCAGTGGTAAAGAGGGCATCTCACATCAGGCCTCTCAGCACTGTGGCTGTCTAGACATTGATGCCATAAGCAGTCTGAATTCGTATACAATTTTCAAGAACCATTTCTACAAAAGTAGAATAGTAAAATGGATCTCTGTTTCTTGTTTTAAATGGATACAAGCACAGCTTGTCCCTAAAATGTGTGACTACTTGTCCAGATGTGTGGACAAGTTTAGGGTTGTTTTAGTCACTAAGTTGTGTGTGACTCTTGTGACCCCATGGACTGTAGCCCGCAAGGCTCTTCTGTCCATGGGATTGCCCAGGCAAGAATACTGAAATGGGCTGCCGTTTCCCTCTCAGGAGATCTTCCTGAACCAGGGTAGCCAGTCCTAAACCTTCCTCATGGACCTTGGAAACAACTGTCAGATCTAAGAGTCCCAAGTCTCAGTAACTCTCTGAAATCAAGAAAGGCCCGCCTGAAGCTGGCATCACTTACACCACCAAGAGTAGCCCGTGACACAGTGGAATGGAGTTAGGCAGGTTTAAATGCCGCAAGGCAGTGGTGCTGTATCAACAGCGCAATTTCCAAGAGTCTCAGAAGCTGTTTCATGTTTCTCATCTCATCTGGCTTTGCTACCTACAGCTCGTGGAATCAGCATGAGCACAAAAAAGCAGGTCTAACCATTCCCATGAGACTCTCCCAGGGGGGAGAAGTTCAAAATAAATAAGAAGAGGGTAGGCTGGGTTCCAAGAAGAAAATGGGGACTTTAATAGGGACAGATAACAGTCACACATGACTACAGATTTTAACTGTTTGATTAGCCTACTCACGAATAATCTCCATCTGTGAAGTGTAGATCCAAGGATAACAGAAAATTCATTTCCTCAAGGGTTTCTTCAATCTGAAGAGAAATCAGACTATGAGATGCCTTTTGAACATTTTATAGAAAGTTAGAAATATGCCTTGAGGCTTTACAAAAATATTGATCTAAATATATATGAAGAAATGTTTACCTTTTTTTCATCCAACAACATTTTAACTTTGAAGATCATGACATCATTTAAAACAACCTCCTCATTTTTATATAGAATTTGAAATGTTTTACTGCAAATCAGAGAATCATGAACTGAAGCTGGAAAGGCTAAAGTCATACCTAAAATAGATAAGATATGCAATTGACAGGTAAAAGGCAAAATATAATTAAAACTTGTGGTTACTTTAAAATACTATATGTTTGATTATACAACTCCAACACCATTATTTTATATAGCAGTACTGGAACATTTCTGAAAGTTTACTAATTACTATGATAAAAATGGATAAGAACATTATAACCATTACAGAACTCTTGTACAACTAATTTTAATCCGAGAAGGTAAATCAGAAACCTCAAGGTGGATTTTTAGAGTGAACAATTCATCCATACAGCAGAGGAATCTGGTCGGCTTTTGTCCTGGTTGCTAGGAAGTAACTTCTAAGCCCTGGGAATAAAGAATTTGGTTGGCTTTTCTCCCTAATTCCTGAGAGCGAGCCTCTAAGTCCAGAATTTCTCAGTGACAGAAGTGTCTGTTATTCACAGTAGCACAGATAGTATACGATGAGGAGGACTCAGGACGGGGACTGGCCACACCCGTAAGATGACTGTGACCGGAAAGTCGGGGTTTTCAGCCGCATGCTGTACGCCCAGCGTCCAGGAGGAAAGGGGGCTGGAGACCGAGGCATGTGGCTGCTGAGCCAGCCAGTCACACCCACATGAGGCAACGCCAAACAACGCGAGTAACTGCGCCGTGGCCCCTTCTCGCTGTGTTGCTACACAGGCTTCCTGGGCGGGAGATGCACTCCCGACTCCCTGGGGAGAGAGCAACGGGAGCTTCACAGCTCTGGGGCCCTCCAGACCTGGCTGAGTGCGTCTGTTCTCCTGGATGGCTCTGCTTTGCACCTCTTTGCTGTAACACAACTTTAATAACAAGTAGAGCTGTGTGAGTTACTGAACCTGAGGGGAGATCAGGACTCCCAACTTGCAGCCACATGATCAGAAGTGAGGGGAGCCTGTGGATCCTCCAGTCATAGCTGGCGTCGGAGATGAGAGCATCTTACAGAAGACTGCACACTGGAAAGGGTGGTCTGCCTCCAGGCTGTTGGTGTCAGCTCATCCCAACAGCCTACTTGCTGTCTTTTTACTCTATCCTCCAGAAATGGTGGTGGTGGTGGTTCACTCGCTAAGTCGTGCCTGACTCTTGCGATCCCATTGACTGTAGCCTGCCAGGCCCCTCTGTTCATGGGATTCTCCAGGCAAGAACACTGGAGTGGCTTGCTATTTCCTTCTCCAGGGAAATATCTCCCAGAAGTAACATGACAGAAAAAGCACTCACAGAAGCTAGAGCTGGTCAGTGGGCACCTCTGCGGGCAGAGCTCAGAGTGTGACACCCGAGTCCACCGGGAGCAAGGAGGGTGTCCCCGTGGGTGACGTCAGCACCTCTGCAGGTGGGGACGGCGGTCCAGGCAGAGCAGGGCGCTGGGCACTCATATGAGATGAGGGGCAACTGTACAAGAGGACACCTACGGCTTGCAGAGGAGGGGTCCTGGCAGAGGGGCACCACAAAAAGGTGGAACTCCCACCTGAGTGTGAAGGTGGGTGTGGGCAGCGGCAGCCTGATGCACTCCAACAGGGCTGGCAAGAGGAGGGGAGACTCCTTGCAGGAAGGAGAGGCTCAGGTGGGGTGAGGAGGGTCCCGGAGCCAGCAGCTGTGTGAGGGGCTGAAGCCCCAGAGGCACGCGGACACAGCAGCCTGCTCATGGAATGGACTGACAGGTAACCAAGGGCCTCAAGGACAGTGTCAGCCAGCTTCCTCACCGAAACCTCCAGGCAAAGGAGGGACAAAAACAGAAAGGAGACCCAGCTACAGAGTGAGTCCTGCAGCACTAGATGAGAATCAGAAACACTGATGCAAATTCAAGGCTTTTCTATATGCCTAGATAAAGAAAAACAGGTGTAAACGTGTCCATGTATGTATAAATACATGTTTGTATATAGAGATCCTCACCAGCTCTGTCCACTCAAAGGGGCTGAGAACACAACCCTAGTACTGGCTCCTAACACTGTTCTCATTAAGAGGAACCAGGGCTTTGAAGAAATGGCTGACTTCAGAGCTGGGCACAAACAGGACAAGACAAGCCTGGCCCATCATTTCACTCCAGAAAGGAAGTGCTAGAGAAATGAGGGGACATATTAAAAGAACAGGAAGCCAGGTTGAAGCGGCTATCCCGGTCAGATCTGGGATCAACTGAACATCAAAATAAATTATGAGAGAAATGGATTAACATGCACTGGATAAGAGAGAAATTCACAAATCCACAGATATAAACAAATAAAAGCCCAGAAGTCTGAAGGGAAAAAGACTGACTTTATAGTGGAGAAGTGACAGAGGATCAAATGATCCAAGTTAACGGCACATGAATGGGACACGCTGAGGGCACTGCCACCTAATAAGATACCATGAGATGAGCACAGCACCACTCCTGAGACAGTCCTATCACGGAGCACGAGGGAAGCAGAGCAGCGAACATCAAGGACATTCTACAAACTATCGGGATTACAGTACTCAAGAGCATTAAGGTCCTAAAAGTCAAGGACAGGCCGAGCAACTGTCCAGAATGAAGGTGACCCAAGAGGCACAGCACCTGTTACAGGGCACGATTCTAAACTGGATCATTTGCTGCAAAGGCCTTTGTGGGGAGTGGTCACAAACTTCAATGGGTCTGAGGATACAGTGGCAGGGAGGTATCAATGTCAGTTTTATAATCTGATGCTTTCATTGGGTTATACAGGAAGTACTTGGGGATGGTGGAGCACAGTTCAGGAGAGAAGTGCTTTGTAACGTACTTACAACTTTTCCCTTCACACATATATTAAGGAAATCAAGTAGATCACAAACTCAACTTCTATAAAGGGGCAGAGGTGAAAAGAGGAAGAAAGTTTACTCAATGGAAAGAAAAACTTTAAAGCACTCAGATAACGCAGAGGTACAATCTGTCACCTCAGAAAGCTCCAGAACGGCTGCAGCTCTGGAGCGGGCGGGGCTTCTTCCTCCTCCATGATGCCCTCCTGCGCCCCCGCAGCTCCCGTGCACCCATTGGTGCTTGCAGACAGGCTCTGTGCCTCCTGTGGCCACCTCCACCACCTCCGAATGGCAGGGAGTCGGGCAGCACCACGCGCCACCTGCAGACTCCTGGAAGCCCTCATGCTTGAAGGCTCTAGCACTCAAGTCAAGGTTGTGTGCACGTGCGTGCTTAGTCGCTCAGTCGTGTCTGACTCTCGAAGCCCCATGGACTGTAGTCCTCCAGCTCCTCTGTCCACGGGTCTTTTCAGGCAAGAATGCTGGACTGAGTTGCCATTACTTCGCCTCAAACAACTCCAGGCATCACTGTGGGTGATAAATCGCCCCAATTCATTCCCTCCCCTTCCCTCAGGGTTCTTGCCTTGCAGCCCTCCTAGCTACCACTCCTAGACTGGTCCCCTAAAGCTTTACATGACCAATGACTGCAATCCTTTGGTAACTTACATTTCAATCAACACCCTCTCTCATGCCCCAGCCTTGCTTTCCAGTTCATTCTAAGACCAGCACTTCAGCAATCCTTTGATACCGCCCTCTAAGGAGGAGAGTCCCCGAATCCTACTCTTCTCAGCCCTCTGCTTCCTCTCAAGTCCTCACTTCCCTCCCCAACTTTTACTTAAACTCTATGGTCCAGTGCCATCGGTACCCCTTTCTCAGTGCTGCCGAGCAGTCACACTGCTGCTGCTGCTGCTGCTAAGTCACTTCAGTCGTGTCCGACCCTGTGCGACCCCATAGACGGCAGCCCACCAGGCTCCCCCGTCCCTGGGATTCTCCAGGCAAGAACACTGGAGTGGGTTGCCATTTCCTTCTCCAATGCATGAAAGTGAAAAGTGAAAGTGAAGTCGCTCAGCCATGCCCGACTGGTAGCAACCCGATGGACTGCAGCCTACTAGGCTCCTCCATCCATGGTATTGTCCAGGCAAGAGTTCTGGAGTGGGGTGCCATTGCCTTCTCCAAGCAGTCACACTACATTTTCAGAATTCATTCTCTCTCCACCTTCCCAGATGACTATTTCATATATTTCTTCCTCTCCCTCAGTCTCAACCAAGAAGTTTGGTTCTTCTTTCACAAAAAGATATAAGCTCCACTAGGGCATCTACCCACGGACACCCCCTGGACAAGTTCCCCATTTCTCTGACCCCCTTTCTGGCAAACGCCTCAAACGATTCTCTGCGTTTAATGTCCCTGCTTCACCTCCCTCCTTTCTCTCTTTAGCCCATTTCATGACAGCTGATCTTCAGGAGGCCCCCACCCTGACTCTCACCGCGTGGCTTTCATATCCTCGTGTTCACCTCCCACAAAGTCCTGGGGGGATCTTTGTGACACAGCAGAGGTAACAGACTGCAACCTATTGAGACCATGAGCCAGAGGTAAGCTGCTAAGCAACTTCCGGATTCCAGATCCAAAGAAACTGTGAGATAACGTTTGTTGTTTTAAACTAAGTTTGGGGGTAAATTCTTATATGATAATTAATCCACACTTAACTAGACTTTGGCCAAGTAACTGCTCTTATCAAGACCAAAGAATGACCTCCACTTTGCTAAAAGGAATGCTCAGTTCTTAGAGCTCATCTTGGTTGACTTACAATCAGCCTCTCATCAGTGACATACTCTCTTCTTCCTGAAGGCATCCTGGATGTCCCACTTTCCTGGTTTTGCTCCTACCTCATCGGCCATGCCCTTTAATTCATTTTTTTTTTTTTTTTTTTTTGCTGTTGTTTTCTTATTCAAGAAGCATAACCTCACGTATAAGGACAGACTGTGGTTGAAATTCAGGCTCTGCCACTTACTAGCCCTAATTCAATCGTTACTAATCTTTTACGCCTACATCCGATCTTCAGTAAATCCTACTAGCTCTGCCAACAAACTACGCACATCCAGCACTACTGAGTGAGAGTGACAGTTTGAACTGAAACAACCCCACTGTCAGGAGTGCCCTGAGTGGGATTCTAAAGTACAGAAAAAGAAACTGTACACAGAATAAATTATCCTAAACTGCTTTGGAGTGACAGTAATTAACCTTCTGTGAGGGTCACCTCTGTCCTCAATTAACATCAACATTTAGAGCTTTCAAAAAGATGTACCAATGATTTACAAAATAAACTCTTTAAATTTTATCCTCAAATCAGGAGCCAAGGGCAAAAGGCAGCACAATCCCACTCATTTATTCATTCATCCAGTCAACAAGTATTTACTGAATACCTATTACAACAGCTATTATTATAATCCATTAGTCATCACATAATACTTTCTAGGTGTTAGAGATAAACAGTAAAATTAAAGAGATAAGAACCTCTGACCTTTTGGAGCTCACATCCTAATGGGAAGGGAGACAGAGAATAAAATAGTAAATAAGAAGAATGACACAGTGTGTTTGAAGGCAGGTGAGAAAGACAGCGGTTTTAAACAGAGAAGCCAGGCAACACTTAATGGAGAAGCTGACCTCTCAGCAAGGAACAGAACACACTCCCATATACTCTCCCCGCCATGGGCCCCCTTCACCTGAGAAGTCTGGAAGCTTGTTTCCTGGAGAGGGTGAAACAGAGCCCTCTGAATGGGCGATCACCTGGCAAAGCAGAGAGCACCAAGGTATGAGCAGAGGGATCCTGACCCTGGATGCAGAAGTTCGCAGAGCTCTTCCTCCTTGGGTACCCAGAAGGCTGGCAGTTAGATTCTTCCTCTCTAGGAAGGAAACAGGCTAGCCTTCTCTGGCATCTGAGGAACTGTGATGAGTCTAAGATCTAACCCTACTTGCAAACCAATAAGGTAGCTGGCCACAGTGTCATGGTGCTGGCAGGAGACACGGGATTCCTGGGCCAGAGATACACAGCAACAGCCTGAGTTTCAAGTTCACCTCCGTTCCCCATGTTCTCACCCCCCGGGAACATGGGGGTGACAAAGGTCAATACTATTCATGCAGTGTGGTTCTGGTCACAGTTGAGGAACTCTAAGCTTAGGAAACCTCAATCTTTTTTAAGGGGCTATAAGAAAAACCCATGTAAACTTTGAACTGGAGCCAGACCTTATCTCTCAGTGTGTGTGTCTGTCAGCTGCTCAGTCATGTCTGACTCCTTGTGACTCTATGGACTGTTGCCCGCTGGCCTTCCCTGTTCATGCCAGGCCAGAATACTGGAGTGGGTAGCCATTCCCTTCTCCAGGGGATCACCCTGACCCAGAGCTCAAACCCTTGCGTTGCAGGGGTCTCCTGCATTGCAGGCAAATTCTTCACCATCTGAGCCACTATCCATACCTCCCAAAGCTCTTTACTACAGCAACATCTTTAAAAAGATGATTTGGAGCAAAAGCCTTTCAGTCTCTGCTCACAAGATGTACAGAAACTGGGAAACCATGGATTACTTTCAACAACTTACAAGGTAAAATCTGATTTTCCACAACCCTTGACATGGGGAATCTGACAAGTCAGTATATCTATAATAGATGTATTATGCAAATTTATTTTATTAGATAAGATCTATAGATGCTGACTTCAAAGATTCCTTAGCAATCAGCTCACCAACATCACCCCACTATGAAGCTCAAAGACACAAGTCCCAGGTATGCTTTTCCAATCAGCTTCCTTGTCTCCTCCTGCAGACACCTGAGGACAATCAGACATCTGAAGAATGCTTCCAACATGCAAGTTAGAAACCAAAGCAGAGAGAAAAGCAAGTTGTAGAGAGAAATTTTAAAAAACTATCACTGTTGTTCTTAGAGAAAAGACATTGCATTGATGAAATAAGAAAATACTACTATAACTGGTGGTGAGAGAGGGATGGATTGGGAGGTTGGGGTTAGCAGATGCAAACTACTGTATATAGGATGCATAAACAACCAGGTCCTACTGTATAGCACAGGGAACTATATCCACTATCCTGTGATAAACCATAATGGAAAAGAACATGAGAAAGAATGCATATAAATACATATATATGTACGTGTGTATATGTATCAGCTTGCTGTACAGTAAAAACACGTTGAAATCAACTATATTTCAATACAATAAATTTTTAATAAGAAAAATGTTTCTACAACAAAGAAATAGTCACAGAACAAAAGAGCATTTGAGTTTCAAAAGAAAATAATGGGGTGAGGCAGAGCAAGGGAAGAAGGGAAATAGAAAGAGAAAGGGAGAAAGAGAAAAGCAAAAAGCTCAAAAAGGTGGTTAAAGTTGAATAAAAAAAACCTGTTAAATACAACAAAAAGACAGAAATGGAAAAAGAGTGAGAGGAAAAATACTAAAAACTATGAGAACCAGTGAAGGTGATCAACCATCTAAATGAAAGAAGTTCCATAAAGAAAGAACACAGAAAACAGGTCGGAGAAAATAACGAACAGAACATTTCTCCGAACTGAAGTTCATGTGCTTCTGGGAGGAAAAGGCCCAGTGAGCCTCAGAGACCACAGGGGCATCATCATGTGCGCTAGGGCCGCAGAAAGAGAGAGAGGAGTCCACAGGATTCTTGACAGGGGAAAAGATCACATCCCTTGACCAGCAACTAGAGCTTTGGGGCTCTCAACAGTCAAGCTGCAACCCCAAAAGACAAGGGGCCAACATTTCCAAAATTCTGAAGGAAAGAGAATTCCTTTCCAACCTAGAATTCTATGCTCAGCTAAACACATGTAAGGGTAGAATAAAGACATTTTAGAGATTAAGTGTTTCAGTCTTTATGTCTGAAAAAAAAGTATGCCACAATTCCCAACAATATGTTGGAGAACAGGCTCCACCAAAATGAGACACAAGACCAAGAGAAAAAACAGATGGAAGGAAGAAGACTAACGCACAAGGGAGGCTGAGGGAGCGGCAGGAAGAGGGTGAGGACACTTCCAAAGAGGCCCTCTGTCTTAGACAGAGGTGATGCACCAAGATTGGATCAGTGTGCTCAGAACAGACAGCTATGTTGAGGTCTACCATCTTAAAGACTTTTGCTGCCATGGTGCCTTTTTTTTTTAACCCAAGGACAAATTAAAAGCTTGGCCAGATTCCTCTCAGCACTAGCTGTGTTCGTGGATATACTCAGGACATTTCTGCCCTGTGAGAGCCTAGATCACACAAGGGCAGTCTCTGCACCTCACAGAGGCTTTCCGCTTGGCCTTCCCCCTAAGAGTTGCAGGAAGGAAGGCTGAGTGCTAAGTGCAGACGCACACCAGCCCATTTCATGCATTGTACATCCAGCACTCCATCACACAACCGCCTTGGCGGGAGCCCTGGATGTGTGGCTCTGTGCTTCACACAGCTCAGTCCTGGCCTTGCCTACTAACTCCCCTAGAGGTATCCTCAGGCCCCTCAGCACGCAGAAGCGCACCACAGCCAGGGACAACTTGGCTTTCTCATGGATGCTTTTTGCAAAGCGCAGTGTGACTGCAGCATCCCTTACACCAGATTACTTAGTTCTTCCAAACTCAACCAGACCCGTCCATGGCAGACACTCGTAGGTCATGAAAGTGTAAACAAAACAAAAGAATGATTAACACAAAAGTCAGGAGAAGTGTTCAGGATGCCTTTATGGTACTAGTAATATTCCATTTCTTAAATGAAGGGTTAGGTACCTGGGTGTATTTTTATCACTTAATAATGTTTTATATTAGCTTCAAAAATATCTGAACATTTCACAATAAAATTTTAAATGCTTATTGTAAAGGTACTCTATGTCATGCATTGTTCTAAGCTAAGTAGATCAAACCAAAAAACCACTCTCTTCACTCTCATCTAATTCTGTAAATTGCATTTCCACTAAGTTTTACAGAGAAGGAGAGAGCTATGGCATCTTATAAGATGATGATGAACTTGGTCAGTGGAGTCAGGAAAGGCTTTGGTGGCAATATAGCATTTGAGTTAAAATATCATTAAAAAGTTTGTCAAGATGGAAAAGAAGAAAATTTCAAGAGGAAGGAGCAGAAATTTCATGAAGGCAAGGTTGACAGTCAGCACTTGTGGAGAAATGAGAACTTGTGTGTACTGTTGGTGGGAATGTAAAATGGTATAGCTATTGTGGAAGCAGTATGGAGGTTCCTCAAAAAATTAAAAATAGAACCACCATATGGTCTAGCAATCCTACTTCTGGGTATTTATCCAAAAGAATAGAAGACATAAATATCTGCACTCTTATGTTCACTGAAGTATTGTTCACAGTACTCAAGAGGTGGAAACAACTGAAATGACCATCAACAGATGAATGGATAAAGAAAGTGAGATATAAGACGGAATATTTTCAGCTTTAAAAGAAAAAAAGGAAATCCTGTCATATGCTACCACACGGATGAACGATGAGGACTTATGCTAAGTGCATGTGACAGGTCAGACAAATACTGCCATGATTCTACTTACACAAGGGCTCTCAAATAGTCACTCATGGAAGCAGAAAGCAGAGTGGTTGAAAGGGGCTGGAAGCTGGGGGAGATGAGGAGTTTATGTTTCACCATGCTCAACTTACAGTTTCAGTCAAGCAACAATGTGCATGCAATTAGAAACACTTATTGAACACTGAAAAGTTTGTTACTAGAAGAGATTTCATGTTATGCACTTTTAAAAAAAAAAGTTTTAACCTACATTGTTGTTCAGTCACTCAGTCGTGTCCCACTCTTTGAGACCCCATGAACTGCAGCACAGTAGGCCTTCCTGTCCATCACCATCTCCCAGAACTTACTCAAACTCATGTCCATTGAGTTGGTGATGCCATCCAACCATCTCATCTCTGTCATCCCCTTCTCCCCCTGCCTTCAATCTTTCCCAGCATCAGGGCAATTTCTAATGAGTAGGCTCTTCGCATCAGGTACCCAAAGCATTGGAGTTTCAGCTTCCAATTCATTCCTTCCAATGAATATTAAGGACTGATTTCCTTTAGGATTGACTGGTTTGATTTCCATGAAGTCCAAGGGACTTTCAAGAGTCTTTTCAAACACCACAGCTCAAAAGTATCAGTTTTTCAGCACTCAACCTTCTTTATAGTCCAACTCTCACATCCATACATGACTACTGGAAAAACCATAGCTTTGACTAGACGGACCTTTGTTGGCAAAGTAATGACTCTGCTTTTAAATATGCTGTCTAGGTTTGTCATGGCTTTTCTTCAAAGGAGCAAGCATTTTTAATTTCATGGCTGTAGTCACCACCTGCAGTAATTTTGGAGTCCAAGAAAATAAAGTAATCTACGGCAATTTATTTAGACAAAAGCTATGCGATTTTGTCCTAAAGTAAAATGTTAGTCATTCAGTCGTGTCCAACTCTTTGCGACCCCACGGACTGTAGCCTG
Source organism: Odocoileus virginianus (assembly GCF_023699985.2). NCBI lineage: Eukaryota > Metazoa > Chordata > Mammalia > Artiodactyla > Cervidae > Odocoileus > Odocoileus virginianus. The sequence continues at coordinate 48,683,320 of NC_069692.1, forward strand.
TCAGGCTCCCCAAGGTTAACATTAATTTCCTGACATTGTACCCTGGGCCTGGGGTGCCTGGCTGACCCGATTACAGACCTTTAATTTGTCCCTGTTTTCAGGCCCCCATCTCACTCTCCTTAGTCTGCTATTCCTGTCTACACTCTTGGGGGGGAAGTGTCCTGAAAAGGTCATTCAGCTCCCACTCTGCTTCCTGTCCTTCAAAACTCACTTCAATATTTTTCTTATTCCTTCTTGTACTTCTCTATTGTTATTACCAAGGAGTCTTGGAAACAAGAAAACCCAGATATACACTGTACTCAAGTTCATTGTCTTGAATCAGAAACTTTCCCTACTTTTCAATACTTATTTGATAATAACCTTTCTCCATGAGATTAGGAAGCACATAAACATTTTTCATTGCTCTAATTTGTGAGTGAGAACCATGTCTTACACCTAATAGGTACTCAGCAAGTATTTATTGAATAAATGAACTTTCATTGAACATCTTAATTTAGTGCTCTATCTCCTTGTTGAAATGATTCTATTTTCACTTTGCTTATCAGTCATCTAACCCCAAACATCAATCCTACACTTTGAAAGACTTTATTTCCATTAAATCATGACAATTCAGATTTTCTTCTTATCACCATCTTTGTGCATTTTCATTTCCTTTGTTTAAACAGTGAGCATTTGTATCCCTTATTTATTCTGTGAACAAGCGAGTGTTCATTCAACCATAATTTGCCTCTAAAACATCAGGAACTAAGAGATATGAACATAAATAAGAATACTGCTCTTGTTTTCAGAGTTCCCAATCTAATCTGGATAGAAACATTCAAGCAAATAATTGTAGTACAATGTGATAATCTCCTGACTCCCTCTTTCCGGAGACCAAAGCAAATGGTGCTGTAATTATCACTGTCTCTTCAACCAGGTAAAAAGACAGCAAATGGCAATGACAGAGGAAGCTGCTGAATCCAAGGAAAGAATGTGGAAGCTTGTGTGCCAAATGGGCTCAAGTTTCACAATCTATGCAGAGCCTATTGCAAGATTTAACTTCATGGTGTTTTCCTTTCACAGTTGTTTCTTTTCACAATTATTTGATTACTGGTAACATTAATGGATTAATGACATAATATGAGTTGCCTCCAGCTGTATATTTCTTTAAACTTCCCTCATTTTAAAAAGCATTTTTATTGAATGATTCTGTTTGTTTGTATTAGAATTCCATTTATGAACTGGAAAAATTTATAAGATGCTAAGAGCTGAAAGAGATCTGTAGAAAGTGCTATGACAACAGGGCCTAGTGTCACTGCTTACAGGAGTCATTTACAGGCTAATAAAGGAGACGAAGAGGAGGAGGAAGGTGCACAGAATACAAGGGAGGTGAAACCCAGCAAATTTGTTCCAGCGAATCTAAAGGGACAATGGCAGGAAACAAAAGTCAGACACGTAGGATGGGGTCAAGTCATGACAACCTTTACAATTCAGCAAAACTGTCACAATATTTCAGTGACTCTCAAAGGAAGGCTCTGAAAGGTTGGTGGGTAGGCAGAGCTTAAGGAGACAACTAACAGGGGAGAGAGAGATGGTTCTTGTAGCAGCATTCCAAAATGCTGATGCTTTATTACAAGCCCCCAAGGCAAAGCACTGGGCCAACCCTTCCTTACTTTGATAACTAGCCCTCACTTCCAGACTTCCTTTTTTTTTCTTGACATTAATTTTTTTAACCACTATAAAAACACTGGGTGGTAGTAGGTAGGAAGAAGAATGCAATATATATACACACAAAGAATCTTATCCAGAAGAGATGGCCTTAGAAAAACACTGGTCAAATACTAATAGCTGAAAATTTCCTTTTGTTAAGCCAGATTGATTTCTTATTAGTTCAAATGTTTATCTAGTTGTGAAGCTGCTATCAAATTGGAGAATATTCTTTTTTGGTAATAAGACTCCCTGCGTGTTACTGCTTGAATTTTGTACAATTTCCCTTTCTTTCCCCTCAAAAATAGCAGTCATACAGAAGAACTAAATTGATTTTTTCCCAAAAAGAATGCCAAAATGGCCAACAGTCATGGAAAAAGATGTTCAACATGGTTAATGATCAGGGAAATGAAAATCAAACCCACAGTGCCCATTAACAGATGAAAGGATAAAGAAGATGTGGTGGACATATACACAATGCAATGTTATTAAGCCACAAGAAAGGAGGATATCCTGTCATTTGCAACAACATGGATGGACCTTGAGCCCATTATGCTAAGTGAAATAAGTTGAGGGTAAAAATGAGTAGTAAATAAGCCATACAGATCTACTACACAATGTAATGAATAAAGACAATACTGTATTGTAATTATGTAACGTGATAGATGTTATTACAATGGCAATCACACAATACAATATATAAATGTATCAAAGTAACTTGTACACAATGTTAAACTTGCATGTTATATTTATTCAATAAAAATGTTAAATTTATTCAATAAAAAGAAAAATAACTTACTTTTAATTACTTCTTATTTTTTATTACTTCTCACTATAGCTACTAGATACCATCTATAGAGCACTTACTATGTGCCAGGCACTGTGTTCTACATATATTGTTGTTAATCCTTCAGGCAATCTTACAGGGCAGGGGTTAATTTCCATGTTATAGATACCAAGGCTCTGATAACATAAATAATTCGTCCAGGAAGTAAATGTCACTGCTGTTTGCTCCACAGGCTATGCCTGGTCTCTATGATGCACTGAAAAACTAGTTCAAACACATATGTGCAGTTAACTCTTATGCTTACTACAGAACACCCATGCTAGCAGGGAAAAGGGGTCTCACTGGGGAAGAAAAGACCCAAAGATGGTTCTAAAGAGAGCAAAACCATGTCAAGCAGCTCCACGGTGCACAAGCAAGGCTGGCCCTTACACGCGGCACAGGTAAAGGCAGGAAAATGGCCCCAGCCTCCTCTTCATTCAGGGACTGTCTCTCCCAACATCAACAGGTGCTGAGATCCTAGAGTTTACCTCTTTCAGTTTTTTAACATCTAGGGCAGCTAAAACAGAAAAAGAAGCAGGACAAAGGCACCCAATATTCACAGAGCACCACACTGGGCCTCTCTACTGAATTTTCTCATTTAACTTTCAAAAACAAACTGTAAGACAGGGATTATTTCCATTTCACTAATTAGGAAAGGCTCAGAGAAACTAAATAATCTGCTTAAAACTATACAGCTAGTAAATGGCAGAGTAAGACTTGAAACTAGTTACGTCTAAATTCAAATACTCTCTGCACATAAAGCTGGTTTTATATGAATAGAAATGGAAGCCCAAGGACCCAGATTTCCTTTGTAAGTCACAGAGTCTAGGGTCTTTTCTGAGGTCTCTTCCTTCCTTGAGTTTTCCCTTCTTGACTTTGGTCATTCTGGTTCATACTTCTTATCCAAGAAATGGTTAATTGATTCTTTTTTAATTAGATTTACTTATTAACATGAGATATGCTATACTGCATAATAGAAAATATAAAAATCATAGGAAAACATCAAATTAATTTTAATGGAAGTTTCAGCTCTTCGCAATATTATATACTTTACAAACTGCATTCTAGACAGCTTCTTACTTTCTTGTATTAATAGAAGTCCATTAATAATACCCGACATGTATATGGTCCGTCACAGTTTGCTATGAACTTTCACTTATTGTAAAGCAGGTTAACATTTTGAAGATGAGAAACCAAAACTTGCAAGAGGTTGAGTTTTCCAAGGTAACATAAAAGGAAGCTGGCATCCTGATTCCACATAACTACTTTCTTAACCACAACAAAGCTACATCTCTGACTCCAAAACAGAACTATATAGCTATCTCGATGTCACATGTGACATGATCAATACCAAAACAGGAACTAGATTTGCCTTGTGTTGCCGGAAACTCTTCTTCTTTATGTTGGAAGCTCATTTCAATTTTATAAACCCTTTCCCTCTTGTGTTACCATAAAAATGCAAATGTTGTTTACTTGTTTTTAACATTTGGAATAAACCCATAGACAAAATATACAAGATTTAACTACAGCTCCAAATCTGAATATGAATGTTAGCAATCTTAATAATGTAAAACAAAGGATATATCTAACAGGCTGAGAAGTTGAGAGAAAAAGAAAATTTGAAAAAAAGAGGTAAGATTATGTATATCTTTACTTTTCAAAATGAGAGATCTGTCATATTTAGCTTTAAATGTATCATATCAAGTTCCAGTGATGATCAATGAGAGATGTGGGATTAATGGTATCTCTTAAAAAGCAGGAGGAGAGGAAGTGGTGTGAGAATTGTCATTTATCATCACTGGATGTGGAATGTCCATGGAGAGGAAACCATTAGGACTAGAGAAACAGTTAAAAGTGGATGCATCTAGAGAAGGAGCTATGTTTTTCACTACTAATCTTTCTGGATTAATGGATCTTTAACTATTTGCATATATTATTTACAAAAAGTTTTTTGTTTTTCAGAGAAAAGGGATGAGTATCAAACAGCAAATAAAACAGTATATATTTCTTTATAAAAAACACTATCACTATTAGAAATGGCTAGTTGTTACTCAACTTTTTATCGAAATTGTACACAGTTCTCTAACCTTTCAAGCTGGGGCCAGATTCCATGAACCAGCAATGTCCTCTCTGTTGTAGAAATCTCTGAATGCACTGTTATTATTCCATTTCCAACAGCCCATAAATGCACATTGTCTTTCATGACTGATGTTACTACAGATGACAGCTATGTGCTGACCCAAACCTCTCCCTGTCAGCACAATCTCATGCTGGAAATAATTTAAATATGTTGCAATAAAATTTCCAACCCATCTAACCTGCCCTACTGCAACTCACAGACAAAATCATTTTTTCTCATCTTTCCAAAAGTTCTCCAGAAATATACATAAGGTGTAGCATACGGTAAAATATAAACCTGGAAAGAAATAGTCTTGAGATAAAAGCACAAATTTAAATTAGAAGAAAAATAGGACATGTTAATAAAAAGTACAGAGAAATGTCAAGCCCTTGGAAGAAAAAGTCAACTACTAAGGAACAGAAGTGAAAAGAGACTTAACATAAAGATATTTATGTTGTTCCCAAAGATGACTCTAGAAGTCAGTGGTATATATTTATTAAAAGAAAGTCAGTCAAATACATAGGAGTAATTTCTGAAGGCAAAAAACTTTTGAAAGGATACATTTTCCTAACAAATTTACTAAAATTAAAAAGGTAACAAAAAAAGGTACATACATTTCAAGGACTCTTAATGATTTTAAAATGGAACAAATCTTGGAGGAAGAAGGATAGAAAGAAAAAGAACCTCTTGGACTGGAATAAACTGGCTGCCTGCTATGCTCTTTGCTTGTCAGACTGTTGGTGAGGAAACTCACCTGAACATGAGAACATAATACTTCATCTACTATAGCTGTAAGCCTCTAATAAGTCACCACACTGCATCAACCATTATTACCTGTAATTTTCATATTAACTTAAACATTCCACATAATAGGCTATTCTGAGGTAGCATGGCAGGAAATACAATTGGAATGACAGATTTGTATCACCATGGAGGTTTCAGAGGATGGTTCAGAAGCTGTGGAACATGACACACACATGACAGGTAACCATTTCTGGTATTGGGCAGGAAAAGCAGCATATCTCACAACGCATTCAGGGCTACTTTATTAGTAAATGTCGACACCTTTGTGTACCATAAAGAACAAAAATGTGACATTTCAAACTAGAGTTAAAGAAAATACACCAATAAAACACTTGGAATAAAAAAGATCTTGTGTAATCATATTAGTTTCTACATTTCAGGCATGAGAGACAGCAGCTGGCTATTTTTTTTTTAAGTGAGAAAAAAGTGTGAAAAAATGTTTACATATTTTTTTCCTGCTGTCAAAAATCTAGTTCCTGTGTTTGCCATTTTAGCTGCTATAATTTAATTAAAAGTATACAGCAGAGGAGCCTGGAAGGCTACATGGGGTTGCAAAGAGTCAGACATGACTGAGTGACTAACACTTTCACTCTTTCATACAATCTCTTAAAAATTTCTGGTATAATGTTTTATTTATACATATGTAATGCTTTCTCTATAGGTTAAAATTACATATCATGGATGTCTACTGTTTTCCAAATCCAGGTGACTCTCATAAAAACTGGTGTCTACTATAAACAATTTATTTTTAAGATACTTTCTTTTGAAAACTAGCAAGCTATCAGGTCATTGACATCTCACAGTCAATAATATATAGTTGACTGTCTCAGAAACTTGAAACTGAATGGGTAACAACAATGACTAAATCTGGACTTATAACTAATAAAAACCAAAATAACAGTGCCTAGCAAAAGGCACTTAGAAAGAAGGCTCATTTAGGTATTTCTGAAACACAAATTTTCACAATGTCAAAATAATACTACTCTGCAAAAAATATTAATTACTTGTAATATTTCTGTCATACCAATGACCTGGCAAGGTCTCAAACAACATAACCTTACACCTCAAGAAACTAGAAAAAGAACAACAAAGCCCAAAGTTAGCAGAAGGAAGGGAATAACCAAGATCAGAGTAGAAGTAAATGAAATAGAGGTAAGAAAGACAACAGAAAAGATGAATGAAACTGGGTTTTTTTTGAAAAATAAACAAAATTGACAAATCTATAAAAAAAGAGATGACTCAAATAAAGTTATAATGAAACAGGAGACATTACAACAAATATCACAGAACTACAAGGAATAAAAGACTATGATGAACAATAACCCCAACAAATTAGATAACTTAGAAGAAATGGATAAATTCCTAGAGACGTACCTTATCAAGACTGAGTGATAAAAAAAAAAGAAAATCTGCACAGACCAGTAATGAGTAAGGTAACTGAATCACTAATAAATCTCCCAACAAAATAATAGTCCAGGATCAGAAGTCTTCATAGGTGAAATCTACCAAACATATAAAGAAGAATTAATACTAATCCTTCTCAAGCTCCTTCAAAAACTGACTAGCAAGAAACACTTTCAAACTAATTTACAAGGCTAGTACCACCCTGATACAGAAGCCAGACAAAGAAACTTAGGAAAAGAAAATTACAGGAAAAGAATCTGAAAAAGAATAGATATACACAGATGTTTTGGCAACCCATTCTAGTATTCTTGCCTGGAGAATCCCCACGGACAGAGGAGCCTAGAGGGTGGTAGTCCATGGGATTGCAAAGAGTTGGACTAAGTACAGCACATACATATATGTTTAACTGAAAGGTAACTGAAAGGTAAGTCAGGTCCCTGTTACTTTATTTGGTCAGAAATCCAAGTGGAAGAGAGTTATATTCTCTTGGGACTCAACATGTATTTCATAAAGACACCCTTATGGCAGAAAGTGAAGAGGAACTAAAAAGCTTCATGATGAAAGTGAAAGAAGAGAGTGAAAGAGTTGGCTAAAAGATCAACATTCAGAAAACTAAGATCATGGCATCTGGTCCCATTACTTCTTGGGAAATAGATGGGGAAACAGGGGAAACAGTGTCAGGCTTTATTTTTGGGGGCTTCAAAATCACTGCAGATGGTGACTGCAGCCATGAAATTAAAAGACGCTTACTCCTTGGATGGAAAGTTATGACCAACCTAGACAGGATATTAAAAAGCAGAGATATTACTTTGCCAACAAAGGTGCGTCTGGTCAAGGCTATGGTTTTACCAGTGGTCATGTATGGATGTGAGAGTTGGACTGTGAAGAAAGCTGAGCGCCGAAGCACTGATGCTTTTGAACTGTGGTGTTGGAGAAGACTCTTAAGAGTCCCTTGGACTGCAAGGAGATCCAACCAGTCCATCCTAAAGGAGATTAGTCCTGGGTGTTCATTGGAAGGACTGATGCTGAAGCTGAAACTCCAGTACTTTGGCCACCTTATGCAAAGAGTTGACTCATTGGAAAAGACCCTGATGCTGAGAGGGGTTGGGGGCAGGAGGAGAAGGGGACGACAGAGAATGAGATGGCTGGATGGTATCACCAACTCGATGGACATGAGTTTGAGTAAACTCTGGGAGTTGGTGATGAACAGGGAGGCCTGGTGTGCTGGGATTCATGGAGTCGCAAAGAGTCAGACACGACGGAGCAACTGAACTAAAGAGAATATGTCATTCACTGCTACAGGAAATGACCAGAGTACCACACCTGAAGCCTTAAAGGTCAAGCCCTGAGCCTTTGGAGTTGGAGTACTGACTCCAAGATCCCAGACTACCAGAGAACTAACCCTAGGGAGTATCAAATAGTGACAACTCACACAAAGGAAAACACTAGAATACTAGACCTGGCATCACCCAACCACCAATAGCACCTCATGCAGGATGTCTCATATAAACAACAAACAAAACAAAAATACAAACCCAATCATCAGCAGACAGGATTACCACCTCACTCAGCCTTGCCCATCAGAGGAAAACAAACAAACAAAAACTCAGCACAAATCTCACTCTATAAGAAGCTTACACAAACCACTGGACCAACCTTAGAGGGCAGAAACCAAAAGGAAGAAAGAATTCAACCTTGAAGCCTGGGAAAGAAGACCTCAAACACAGTAAGTTAAAAAAAAATAATGAAAGGCAGAGAAATACTACACCAATGAAGGAACAAACCAGAAACACAGAAGTCCAAATAAATGAAGAGGAAATAGGCAAACTACCTGGAAAAGAACTCAGAATAATGATAGTAAAGATAATCAAAAACCTTGAAGGCAAAATGAAGAAAATGAAAAAATCAATTAACAAAGACCTAGAAGAATTAAAGAATAAACATGCAGGGACAAACAACACAAATACTGAAGTTAAAAATACTCTAGAAGGAATCAATAGCAGAATATCTGAAGCAGAAGAACGAATCAGTGAGCTGGAAGATAAAATGGTGGAAATAACTTCGGAAGAGCAGAAGAAAGTGAAAAAAATGACAAGAGCTGAGGATAGTCTCAGAGACCTCTGGGCCCATATCAACCACACCAACATTTGAATTATAGGGGTCCCAGAAGAAGAGAAAATTTTTGAAGAGATTATAGATGAAAATTTCCCCAACGTGGAAAAGGAAATAGTCAATCAAGTCCAAGAGGCATGAAGAGTCCCATACAGGATAAACCCAAGGAGAAACATCCAAGACACATACTAATCAAATGAACAAAGACTAAACACAAAGAAAGAATATTAAAAGCAGCAAGGGAGAAGTGACAAATAACATACAAGGGAAATCCCATACGTTTAACAGCTAATCTTTCAGCAGAAACTCTGAAAGTCAGAAGGGAATGGCATGAAAAACTTAAAGTACCAGAAGGGAAAAATCTACAAATGACATGACTGTAACTGGCAAGGACCTCGTTCAAAATTGATGGAAAAATCAAAGGCTTTTGAGACAAGCAAAAGTTAAGAGAATTCAGTACCACCAAACTAGCTTTACAACAAATGTTAAATGGACTTATATGGTCAAGAAATGTAACAGAAGAAAAAAGATCTACAAAATCAACCCCAAACAATTAAGAAAATAGCAATAGGAACATATATATCAATAATTACTTTAAATGTAAATGAATTAAATGCTCCAACCAAAGATACAGACTGGCTGAAAGTGAAAGTTGCTCAGTCGTGTCCAACTCTTTGCGACTCCATGGACTATACAGTTCATGGAATTCTCCAGGCCAGAATACTTGAGTGGGTAGCCTTTCCCTTCTCCAGGGGATCTACCCAACCCAGGGATTGAACCCAGGTCTCCTGCATTGCAGGCAGAATCTTTACCAGCTGAGCTACAAGGGAAGCCACAAACTGGCTGAATGGATACAAAAACAAGACCCATATATATGCTGTCTACAAGAAATTCACTTTAGATCTCAGGGCACATATAGACTGAAACTGAGAGGATGGAAAAATATATTCCATGCAAATGGGAAGCAAAAGAAAGCTGGAGTAGCAATCCTCATATCACACAAAACAGACCTTAAAATAAAGAAGATTACCAGAGATAAGGAAGGACACTACATAATGATCTAGGGATCAATCCAAGAAGAAGACATAACAATTGTTAAATATCTATGCACCCAACATAGGAGTACCTCAATACATAAGACAAACATTAAGTGACATAAAAGGAGAAACTGACAGTAACAGAATAGTAGTAGAAGACTTTAACACCCCACTCACACCAATGGATAGATCATCAAAACAGAAAATTCATAAGGAAACACAAGTCTTAAATGACACGTTAGATGAGATGGATCTCATTGATATCTTCAGGGCATTTCATCCAAACGCAGAAGAATACACCTTCTGCTCAAATGCACATGGAACACTCTCCAGGAGAGACCACATCTTGGGTCACAAATCAAACCTCAGTAAATTTAAGAAAACTGAAATCATATCAGGCATCTTTTCTGACCACAATGCTATGAGACTAGATATCAATCACATGAAAAACACTGTAAGAAACACAAATGCATGGAGATTAAACAACACATTTCTAAATAACCAAAAGGTTACTGAAGACAACAAAAGGGAAATAAAAAAATTTCTAGAAACAAATGACAATGAAAACATAAAAACTCAAAACATTTGGGATGGAGCAACAGCAGTCCTAAGAGAGAAGTTTACAGCAATAAAATCTCACCTCAAGAAACAAGAAAAACATTGAATAGACAGCCTAACTACACCTAAAATAACTGGAAAAATAAGAACAAAAAAACCCTAAAATTAGTAGAAAGAAAGAAATCATAAAGATACAAACAGAAATTAATGAAAAAGAAATAAAAGAAACAATAGTAAAGATTAATAAAACTAAAATCTGGTTCTTAGATCACCAGCCCAGGTTGGATGCATGAGACAAGTGCTCAGGCCTGGTGCACTGGGAAGACCCAGAGGGATGGGGTGGAGAGGGAGGTGGGAGGGGGGACCGGGATGGGGAATACATGTAAATCCATGGCTAATTCATTTCAATGTATGACAAAAACCACTGCAATGTTGTAAAGTAATTAGCCTCCAACAAATAAAAATAAATGGAAGAAAAAAAAAAATAAATAAAAAAAATAAAATAAAATCTGGTTCTTTGAGAGGATGAACAAAATTGACAAACCTTTAGTCACACTCATCACAAAAAAATGAGAGAAGAATCAAATCAACAAAATTAGAAATGAAAAAAGAGAGGTTACAACAGACAATGCAGAAATACAAAGGATTCTAAGAGACTATAATGAACTACATGGTAATAAAATGGATAACCTAGAAGAAATGGACAGATTCTTAGAAAAGTTCAGTCTTCCAAGACTAAACCAGGAAGTATGAACAACCCAATTACAAGCACTGAAATTGAAGCTGTGATCAAAAATCTCCCAAAAAGCAAAAGCCCAGGACCAGATGGCTTCACAGGAGAATTCTATCAAACATTTAGAGAAGAGCAAATGCCTATCCTTCTAAAACTCTTTCAAAAAATCGCAGAGGAGGGAACACTTTCAAACTCATTCTACAAGGCCACCATCACCCTGATACCAAAACCAGACAAAGACAACACGAAAAAAGAAAACTTCAGGCCAATATCACTGATGAATTTACATGCAAAAATCCTCAACAAAATTCTAGCAAACAGAATTTGGCAACACATCAAAAAGCTCATACACCATGATCAAGTTGGGTTCATTCCAATAATGCAAGGATTCTTCAATATTCATGAATCAATCAATGTGATACACCATATTAACAAACTGAAAGATAAAAACCATATGATAATCTCAACAGATGCAGAAAAAGCCTTTGACAAAATTCAGCACCCATTTATGATTAAAACTCTTCAAAAAATGGGCATAGAAGGAACCTACCTCAACATAGTAAAGGCCATATATGATAAGCCTACAGCAAACATTCTCCTCAATGGTGAGAAACTGACAGCACTCCCCCTAAGATCAAGAACAAGACAAGGGTGTCCACACTCACCACAATTATTCAACATAATTGTGGAAGTCCTAGCTACAGCAATCAGAGAAGAAAAGGAAATAAAAGGAATCCTAATTGGAAAAGAAGTAAAGCTCTCACTGTTTGCAGATGACATGATACTAAACACAGAAAACCCTAAAGATCAGTTCAGTTCAGTTGCTCAGTCATGTCCGACTCTTTGAGACCCCATGAATCCCAGCACACCAGGCCTCCCTGTCCATCACCAACTCCCGGAGCCTACTCAAACTCATGTCCATCAAGTCAGTGATGCCATCCAGCCATCTCATCCTCTGTTGTCCCCTTCTCCTCCTGCCCCCAACCCCTCTCAGCATCAGGGTCTTTTCCAATAAGTCAACTCTTCGCATGAGGTGGCCAAAGTACTGGAGTTTCAGCTTCAGCATCAGTCCTTCCAATGAACACCCAGGACTGATCTCTTTTAGGATGGACTGGTTGGATCTCCTTGCAGTCCAAGGGACTCTCAAGAGTCTTCTCCAACACCGCAGTTCAAAAGCATCAATTCTTCAGCACTCAGCTTTCTTCATAGTCCAAGTCTCGCATCCATATATGACCACTAAAGATAGTATCAGAAAATTACTAGAGCTAACCAGCGAATTTAGCAAAGTCTCAGGATACAAAATCAATACACAGAAGCCACTTGCATTTCTATACACTAACAATGAAAAATCAGAAAGAGAAATTAAGGAATCAATCCCATTCACCATTACAACAAAAAGAATTAAATATCTAGGAATAAGCTTACCTAAGGAGACAAAAGAACTGTACATAGAAAAGTATAAGACACTGATGAAAGAAATTCAAAGACGATATAAACAGATGGAGAGATATTCCATGTTCCTGGGTAGGAAGAATCAATATTGTGAAAATGACTATACTACCAAATGCAATCTACAGATTCAATGAGATCCCTATCAAATTACCAATGGCATTTTTCACAGAAGAAGAACAAAAATTTCACAATTCATATGGAAACACAAAAGACCCCTAATAACCAAAGCAGTCTTGAGAAAGAAGAATGGAGCTGGAGGAATCAACCTTCCTGGCTTCAGATTATACTACAAAGCTACAGTCATCAAGACAGTATGGTACTGGCACAAAAACAGTAATATAGACCAATGGAACAAGACAGGAAGTCCAGAAATAAGCCCATGCACCTATGGGTACCTCATTTTTGACAAAGGAGGCAAGAATATACAACGGGGCAAAGACAGCCTCTTCTATAAGTGGTGCTAGGAAAATGGCACAGCTACATGGAAAAAGACGAAATTAGAACACTTCCTAACACCACACACAATGCTAACCTCAAAATGGATTAAAGAACTAAATTTAAGACCAGAAACTATAAAACTCTTACAGGAAAACATAGGCAGAACCCTCGATGACATAAATCAAAGCAGATTCTCTATGACCCATCTCCTAGAGTAATGAAAATAAAAACAAAAGTAAACAAGTGGGACCTGATTAAAGTTAAAAGCTTTTGCATAGCAAAGGAAACTATAAGCAAGGTGAAAATACAACCCTCAGAATGGGAGAAAATAATAGCAAGTGAAACAACTGACAAAGGATTAGTTTCCAAAATATACAAGCAGCTCATACAACCCAATACCACTAAAACAAACAACCCAATCAAAAAGTGGGAAAAAGACCTAAACAGACATTTCTCCAAAGAAGACATACAGATGACTAACAAACACATGAAATGCTCAACATCCCTCATTATTAGAGAAATGCAAATCAAAACTACAATGAGATATCACCTCCCACCAGTCAGAATGGCCATCATCAAAAAGTCTACAAATAATAAATACTGGAGAGGGTGTGGAAAGAAGGGAACCCTATTACACTGTTGCTGGGAGTATAAATTGATACAGCCACTATGGAAGATGGCATGTAGAATCCTTAAAAAACTAGGAATAAAACTACCATATGACTCAGCAAGCCCACTCCTAGGCATATATCCTGAGGAAACCAGGGTTGAATAAGACACATGTATCCCATTGTTTACTGCAGCACTATTTACAATAGCTAGAATGTGGAAGCAATCTAGATGCCTATCAATAGATGAATGGATAAAGAAGTTGTGGTATATGCGCACAATGGAGTATTACTCAGCCATAAAAAGTAACGCATTTGAGTCAGTTCTGATGAGGTAAAGTGAGTCAGAGTGAAGTGAGTCAGTAAGAGAAAGAGAAATATTGTATTCTAACACACATCTATGGAATCTAGAAAAACAGTTCTGAAGAATTTATTTACAGGACAGCAATGGAGAAAGAGACATAGAGAATAGACTTATGGACATGGGGAGAGGAGAGGAGAGGGTGAAATATATGGAAAGAGTAACAGAGAAACTTACAGTAACATATGTAAAATAGATAGCCAACGGGAATTTGCTGTATGGCTCAGGAAACTCAAACAGGGGCTCTGTATCAACCTAGAGGGGTGGGATGGGTAGGGAGATGGGAGCGAGGTTCAAAAGGATTGGGCTATATGTATACCTATGGCCGATTCATGTTGAGGTTTGAGGTTTGATAGAAAACAGCAAATTCTGTAAATCAATCATCCTTCAATACAAAAATTAAAAAAAGAATGCAGGAAAAACACAAAATCGGTGAATTTTTGTACAGTCATTTTAATACTGAAGATGGAAGAAAAAAGCAACATGTGTGCCATATTATGCTTATTTCAAGAAAGGTATAAATACAACTGAAATGCAAAAAAGATTTGTGCAGTGTATGGAAAAGGTGCTGTGACTGATCAAATGTGTCAAAATGGTTTGCAAAGCTCGTGCTGGAGATTTCTCACTGGACAATGCCCCACCATAGGTTAGAGCAGTTGAAATCGATATTGATCATTTTGAGCCACTGATTGAGAACAAATTAATGTTATACCACAGCCAACATACTCAAAATATCCAAATCAAGAAATGAAAGTCATTTGCACCAGCTCAGTTATGTTAGTCACTTTGATGTTTGGGTTCTACATAAGTTAAACAGAAAAAAACCTTCTTGACGGTATTTCTGCATGACATTCTCTACTTAAATGTAATGAAAATGTTCCATTTTTATTTTTAGTTTTTTGAAAATGTTCCATTTTTAAAACAAATTATGATGGTGATGAAAAGTGGATACTGTACAATAATCTGGGAAGAAGAGATTATGGGGCAAGCAAAATGAACCATCACCAACCATACCAAAGGCTGGTCTTCATCCAAATAATTGATTCCAACAAATACTGCTCCTAATTAGACCAACTGAAGGTAGTACTTGATGAAAGCATCCAGAATCAGTTAAGAGAAAACACACTCTCTTCCATCAAGATAATGCAACACTACATATTTCTTTAATAACCAAATACTATTACAGCTTGGCTGGGAAGTTCTGATTCATCCGCCATAATCACCAGACCTTGCACTCTGAATGTTCATTAATTGTGGTTTTTATGATATTCTCTTAATGGAAAAAAAATTCAATTCCCTGGAAGACTGTAAAAGGCACTTGGAACAGTTCTTTGCTCAAAGAGATAAAAAGTTTTGCGAAGATGGATTATGAAATTGCCTGAAAATTGGCAGAAGGTAGTGGAACAAAATGGTGAATACACTGTTCAACAAACAAAAAAATTTCTCTGTGAAAATGAAAAATGTGCCTTTTATTTTTACTTTAAAAATGAAAGGAAATTTTGACCAACCAATATCTAACGAACCAAATTCAAGAGCATATTAAAAGGATCATACACTATAATCAGTGGCATTTATCCCTGGGAAGCATTGATTTGACATATGCAAATCAATAAACATAAACCACATTAAGAAAATGATGATAAATGAAGGGTAACAGTCATATAATCATCTCAAAAGATGCAGAAAAATAATTTGACAACATTCAACATACTTTCATGACAAAAATTCAATCAATTAGGTACAGAAGGAATGTATCTCAATATAATAAAGGCCATTTATGACAAGCCAACAGCTATCATCCTTAATGGTAAAAAGTTGAAAGTGCTCCTTTCAACTCAGGAAAAAGACAAGGATGCTCACTTTCATCACTCCTTTCTGACATAGTACTGGAAGTCCTAACCACATACACACACAAAAAGGAAATTAAATGTATCCAAATAGGAAAGGAAGAAATAAAAGTGTCTGTCTGTACAGATGACATGATCTTATACACAGAAAACCCTAAAGATTCCACCAAAAAGCTGTTAGAACTAATCCATGAATTTGGTAAAGTTGCAGGACACAAAATCAACATACAAAAACCAATTGCATTTCTATACATTAACAATGAACTACTTGAAAAATCTCACTTATACTAGCATCAAAAGCAATAAAATACTTAGGTATAAATTTAACCAAAGGAGATGAAATACCTGTACATTAAAAACTGTAAGATAGTGAGGAAAGAAACTGAAGAAAACACAAATAAATGGAAAGATAACCTATGTTCTTAGATTAGAAGAATTAACATTGCTAAAATATCCATATTACCTGAAGTGATCTATAAATTCAATAAAATCGCTATCAAAATTCCAATGGCATTTTTCATAGAAATAGAAAAAATTATCCTAAAATTTGTATTAGACCACAAAAGTCCCTGAATAGCCAGAGCAATCTTAAGAGCAAAAGAACAAAGCTGGAGGCATCACACTTCTTAATTTCAAACTATATTGCATGGCTATAGTAACCAAAATAGTATGGTAGTAGTATAAAAACAGGCACATAGATCAATGGAAGGAAAAAAGAGAGCCCAGAAATCAGCCCACACACATATGATCAAATAATAACTGACAGGGTGCCAAGAACACATAATAAGAAAAAGAAAATCCCTTCAATAAATCATGCTGGGAAAATTGGATATACACATGCAAAAGAATAAAACTGGACTCCTATTATATATTACTCAGAAAAATTAACTCAAAATGGATTAAATTTTAAGACCTGAAACCACAAACTTCTAGAAGAAAACACAGGGAGAAAGCTCCTTTACCTTGGTCTTGAGTAATATTTATGTTTGACACCAAAGCAAAGGCAACAGACAGGTGGGATTACATAAAACTACAAGGCTTCTCACAGTGGAAGACACCACCAACAAAAGAAAAAGCAACCTACTGAATGGAATAAAATATCTGCCAATCATACATCTGATAGGGGATAACATCCAAAATCTATAAAGAACCAAGCAACTGACTAGCAAAAACAAACAATCTGATTTTAAAATGGGCAGAAGAAACGAACAGACATTTTTTTCCAAAGAACCCATGAAGCCCTGGTGGTCCAGTGGCTAAGACTCCTAATGGAGTCATGCTCCTAATGGAGGGGGGTCAAGTTTGATCCCTGGTCAGGGAACTAGATCCTACATTCCACAACTAAGAGTTCAAACCGTGCAATTAAAAGATCCCACATGCCGCAAGGAAGATTGAAGATCCTGCACACCACTAACCAAATCAATGAATAGGTAAGTAGAAACACTAAAAAGAAAGACATACAAATGGCCAACGGGTACATAAAATGGTGCTCAACATCACTAATCATCACAAATTATTGATTTTCAGGGAAATGTAAATCAAAAGCATAAAGAGCTATCTCTTCACACTTGTTAGATTGGTTATTTAAAAAACAAGTCCAGAGATAACAAATGTCATGATGTGAAAAGAGATGTTAGAATGTGAAAAGAGAACACTTGTGTGCACTGTTGGTGGGAAATGTGAACTGGTGCAGTTACTATAAAAAACAGTATGGAGGATCCGCAAAATATCAAAAACATAATTTCCACATGATCCAGCAATCCCACTCCCAGATATATATTTGGAAGAAATGAAATCAGTATCTCAAAGAAAGTTTTGCATGCACATTTTCATTGCAGCATTATTCACAACTGCCAAGATGTGGAAATAACCCAAAGTGTCTGTCAGTGGATGAATAGATAAAGAAAACGCAGTGTATATATTCACAATGGATATCACTCAGCCATAAAAAGATGGAAATCCTGTCATCTGCAGCAATATGGATGAACCTGGAGGGCATTATGCTATACAAAATAAGTCAGACAGAGAAAAGACAGATACTGGATGTTATCACTTACATGTGGAAACAAAACAAAATCAATTTTGGGGACTTTTCCTGATGATCCAGTGGTTAAACTCCTCATTCCCAATGCAGAGAGCTTGAGTTCAATCCCAGTTAAGAGAACTAGACCCTGCATGTGACAACTAAGACCCAGCACAGCTAGCTTAAAAAAAAAGTGAATTTCATAGAGACAGACAACCAAATGGTGGTTGCCAGGGGCTGGGGTGTGAGAGAAATTGTAAGATGTAGTTCAAAGGGTACAAACTTTTAGTTATAAGAAAAATAAGTTCTGAAGATCTCATGCACAGCATTGTGACTATAGCTAGTAATAAAGTACTGTATACTTAAAATTTGTTAAGAATAATCTTAAGCCTTCTTTACCACAAACACACAAAAAAACTATGTGAGGTGATAGATGTGCTAATTATCTAGATTATGGCAATTTTTTCACACTGTATCTGTATAACAAATCACATATTTATATGTATTATATAGTGTATATATGTATATATATAAAACAAACCATGTTGTACACTTTTAATATGTAAAATTGTTAATTATTCCTTGATAAAGCTGAAAAAATAAGCAAATAAAAAGTCCAGAAAAAAGAAGTCTTTCTAGCTTTTTTTTTCAACAGGCAACTTTAAGAAATACAATAGAGCAAGACATTTAGTTTACTAGATTAAGGAACTTCAAAAAGGGAGGAGCAATCCATCTTATAACACTAGTTGCTTTAACCTCTGTTTCCTAGAAAGGAGACTTACAAAAGACCTATTGACAATAAATATATACATTAACATGTAAAGTTCAACATTCAGAGGACTAAGATCATGGCATCTGGTCCCATTAATACATGGGAAATAGATGGGGAAACAGGGGAAACAGTGTCAGGCTTTATTTTTGGGGGCTCCAAAATCACTGCAGATGGTGACTGCAGCCATGAAATTAAAAGACGCTTACTCCTTGGAAGGAAAGTTATGACCAACCTAGATAGCATATTAAAAAGCAGAGACATTACTTTGCCAACAAAGGTCCGTCTAGTCAAGGCTATGGTTTTTACCAGTGGTCATGTTTGGATGTGAGAGCTGGACTGTGAAGAAAGCTGAGCGCCGAAGAACTGATGCTTTTGAACTGTGGTGTTGGAGAAGACTCTTGAGAGTCCCTTGGACTGCAAGGAGATCCAACCAGTCCATCCTAAAGGAGATCAATCCTGGGTGTTCACTGGAAGGACTGACGCTGAAGTTGAAACTTCAGTACTTTGGCCACCTCATGCGAAGAGGTGACTCATGGAAAAGACCCTGATGCTGGGAGGGATTGGGGGCAGGAGGAGACGGGAACAACAGAGGATGAGATGGCTGGATGGCATCACCGACTCAATGGACATAAGTTTGAGTAAACTCCAGGAGTTGGTGATAGACAGGGAGGCCTGGCATGTTGCAATTCATGGGGTCGCAAAGAGTCAGACATGACTGAGAGACTGAGCTGAACTGAACTGAACATGTACAAAAGGCCAAGAAAAAAATTTATTTTTTTCTTTTTAAAAGAAATATACATCTTTTTGGTCATAAGCAATATGAGCATTTTGACAGTCTTCAAAAACATATAAACTCTTCATCATGTAAAATACATTAAACTTTTAACATGAACCAGCATTTTAGTATTCACAGTATGCTAAGAAAGATAATCTTCAGCACATCAGATTGCCAGAATATATTTTTAAATTTCAAAAATGAACTAAATTGTGCTCAATACAGCTTTATGCTGTTGTTGTTCAGTCAGTAATTGTGTCTGACTCTTTGCAACCCACATACTGCAGCACACCAGATTTCTCTGTCTTCATTATCTCCTGGAGTGTGCCCAAGTCATGGCCATTGAGTTAGTGAATCCATTCAATCATTGCATCCTCTGTTACCTTCTTCACCTCCTGCCCACAATCTTTCCCAGCATCAAGGTCTTTTCAAAGGAGTCAGCTCTTCACATCAGGTGGCCAAAGTACTGGAGCTTTAGCATCAGTCCTTCCAACGAATATTCAGGGTTGATTTCCTTTAGGATTGACTGGCTTGATCTCCTTGCTTTCCAAGGGACTCTCAAGTCTTCTCCAACACCACAATTGGAAAGCATCAATTCCTCATCCCTCAGCCATCTTTATTGTCCAGCTCTCACATCCATACATGACTACTGGAAAAACCATAGCTTTAACTAGATGGACCTTTGTTGGCAAAGTAATGTATTTGCTTTTTAATATGCTGTCTAGGTTGGTCATACATTTACTTCCAGGAGCAATTATCTTTTAATTTCATGGCTACAGTCACCATCTGCAGTGATTTGGGAGCCCAAGAAAATAAAATCTGCCATTGTTTACAATTTTCCCCCATTTATTTGCCATGAGGTGATGGGACTAGATGCCATGATCTTAGTTTTTCGAATGCTGAGTTTTAAGCCAGCTTTTTCACTCTCTTTCACCCTCATCAAGAGGCCCTTTTGTTCCTCTTCACTTTCTGCCATTAGAGTGGCATCATCTGTATATCTGAAGTTGTTGATATTTCTCCCGGCAATCTTGATTCCAGCTTGTGATTCATCTAGCCCAGCATTTCACATGATGTATTTGCATAGAAGTTAAATAAGCAGGGAGACAATATACACGCTTGACATACTCCTTTCCCAATTTTGAACCAGTCCATTGTTCCATGTCCAGTTTTAACTGTCCCTTCTTGACCTTCATACAGGATTCTCAGGAGACAGGTAAAGTAGTCTGGTATTCCCATCTCTTTAAGAATTTTCCACAGTTTGTTGTAATCTACACAAAGACTTTAGTATAGTCAATGAAGCAGAAGTAGACATTTTTCTGGAATTCTCTTGTTTTTTTTGTGCGTGTGTGTGAGCCAAGAGATGCTGGCAATTTGCTCTCAGGTTCCTCTACCTTTTTAAAATTCAGCTTGTACATCTAAAAGTTCTTGGTTCACTAACTGCTGAAGCCTAGCTTGAAGGATTTTGAGCATTACCTTGCTAGCATGTGAAATAAGCACAATTGTGCAGTAGTTTGAACATTCTCTGGCATTGCCTTTCTTTGGGATTGGAATGAAAACTGACTTTTTCCAGTGCTGTGACTACTGCTGAGTTTTCCAAATTTGCTGGCGTATTAAGTGCAGTACTTTCATAGCATCATCTTTTAGGATTTGAAAGAGCTCAGCTGGAATTCTATCGCTTTCACTAGCTTTGTTCACAGTCATGCTTCCTAAGGCCCCCTTGACTTCACATTCCAGGATGTCTGGTTCTAGGTGACTGAACCAGACGTGGTTATCCGGTTATCGGATTATTAATAATCCGATGACCTGGTTATCCGGGTCATTAAGATCTTTTCTGTATAGCTCTTCTGTATATTCTTGCCACGTCTTCTCAATCTCTTCTGTTTCTGTTAGGTCCCTGCCATTTCTGACCTTTATTGTGCCCATCTTTGCATGAAATGTTCCCTTGGTATCTCTGATTTTCTTCAAGAGATCTCTAGTCTTTCCCATTCTATTGTTTTCCTCTATTTCATCACATTGTTCACTTAAGAAGGCTTTCTCATCTCCACTTGTTATCCTCTGGAAGCTTGCACTCAGTTGGATATATCTTTCCCTTTCACTTCTTTTCTCAGCTATTTGTAAGGCCTCTTCAGATAATCATTTGCCTTCTTGCATTTCTTTTTCTTGGGGATAGTTTTGGTGACTGCTTCTGGTACAATGTTATGAACCTCTGTCCATAGTTCTTCAAGCACTCTGTCTACCAGATTTAATCCCTTGAATCTATTTGTCACTTTCACTGTAAACTCATAAGGAATTTGATTTAGGTCATACCTGAATGGGCAAGTGGTTTTCTCTACTTTCTTCAATTTAGGCCTGAATTTGGCAGTAAGTTCATGATCTGAGCCACAGTCAGCTCCAGGTCTTGTTTTTTCTGACTGTATAGAACTTGTCCATCTTTGACTGCAAAGAATTAATCAATCTGATTTTGCTATTGACCATCTGATGATGTCCATGTATACAGTAGTCTCTTAAGTTGCTGGAAGAGGGTGTCTGCTATGACCAGTATGTTCTCCTGGCAAAACTCTGTTAGCCTTTGCCCTGCTTCATTTTGTACTCCAAGGCCATACCTGCCTATTACTCTAGGTAACTCTTGACTTTCTAATCCTGCACCCCCACAACTGAGCATCATTTCCACTTTGGCCCAACCTCTTCATTCTTTCTGGAGCTATTCTTCTATTCTGCAGTAGCATACTGGATACCTACCAACCTGGGGGGCTCATCTTTCATATTTTTTCCTTTTCACCCTGTTCATGGTTTTCTCTAGGCAAGAATACTGAAGTGGTGTGCCATTCTCTTCTCCAGTGGGCCATGTTTTGTTCAAACTCTCCACCATGACCTATCTGTCTTGGGTGGCCCTGCACAGAATGGCTCACAGCTTCATTGAGTTAGCTTTATATTAGGTGTTTTTTAATGTTTTGTGATCCATTGAAAACTAGTAGTTCATATTAGAAATGAAAACTCTCTAGTATGTTTCATTAATCATTGTATTTTCTAACTGCTTAATAGAATATACTCTATCAAGAAAGCTGAAAAAAATGCCCAATGATTACATCAGGACCACTAGTTTTGGCTCAAATCCTTTAATGCTAGAGTGTCTCTTTAGAACATGAGTGAATAAAAGAGCTGTTACAACATGTCTATTTTATACTTTCTGATGCTTTATTTTCTCATTAATCAAGTAAAAAAAAAAGTAGGTGAAAAAATAAACTCAAAACGTATACTATAAAACTTTATCATAAAACAGCTTTGTGATCATATGTCAAATTATGTGTTTACATTCACTATGCATTTGTTAAAAGTACATATTACATGATGTAATTGATATCACCCTTACTTATGTTTGTTCTCATGGAAATTTCACATACTTTCTTTTACTTGCTCATCCTAAGAAACCTAAGATGGAGACAAGGAATATATAATCAAGCCTGTTTTACTGAGACCTCAAATATATTTCTTGTATGGAGTATGAGAATGATGCTCTTTGGCATCTTGTGTTCATAATTAAAAGATAAAAATAATTATGAAAAGTCATTATTGGTCATTATAATCTTGCTTCATTTTTTTTTTTAATTGAGAATATTCTTTGGCTTACCTGCTGCATGTAGCAAACTAGCTTCTACTCTGTGTGGAACTCTTGGTGGAATTTTCATAGATGCACGAATCTGGTAAAAACTAAAGCAAAAGAGACAAAAGAAGTCACTTCAAAACATTTAAAAAATATGCAATGCCCCTATTTCTATGTATCTATATGTATTAAAAAATAAAGTTCGTCTGCTTTACCAATCTCCCATAGTATTTACTATTGGTGGAAAACAGTGTACCAGATCCACATACAGATCAAACATTACAACTGCATTGCATACAACCCAAAGAGAAACAGCCATATGTAAAGACAAAAACATTCTTACTTTAAATGAGAGAATGTCATAACAATAGCAGGAGTTTACTAAAGATTCTAAGTAAAGGAGTTTACTAAGGATTCTTTCACTGCTTAATCTGGTTTATTTATTTTTTCATTTAAAAGACAATAAAAATATTCTTAAGCACAATTTTGAGAAAACACAGGATTAATAGCAAACAGCTTTAAAAAATTGGTTTATACCATAAGACATGTATTATGTTGAAAGAATTCAATTTTATTCAAGGTCAGTGCTATTCTGTTTATGTACTTTTACTTGCACAAGATTAAGAATATATATATGTACATATATATATATATATAAATCTACCAGTCATTAACAATCAATTTAAATAGAAAAAATTATGACGTAAAAACAAATGCTTCTGTTTTAACATCATTACACTATAAGTTTGTGCATGTAATGGAGGATATATGTATCTGTGTATACAAACACACACACACATACACAAAGGGTTACTAAAAGCTAAATGATGATTATAAATCAGGGATGAGTTTAGATGGACACTAGAGAGTTGAATATTTAATCTTAATTTTTCTTTAATGATTTCCTAGGCAGGAGTATAAATCTGTAAATAATACAAAGATTATTTAAAATACATAAATTTATTACTATGATATCTAGGAAAGCATGGCGTTGGAGAGAATATATGGACAATGACAGATTTAAAGAGTGAAAGAAAGAGTGGTCAATTAAACTTAGAACCTTTAAAATCACAGTTTGGACCTAAAGAGAACTGGCAAAATGCTACAGAGATAGATGCTGAGTTAAGATTAAGATGAGGTCACCCTGAAAACATGAGATGACTGAGAACAAAAATCAAAGTGGAAAAAGCAGGAACCTTGGCATTAGATAGCAAAGTTTTAATTTTAATTAAAGAGTAAATCAAACACTGATATTTTGAAATATTCAGGTATGCCATATAAGAGCTAAGAATAAACAACTGATATGTTTCATTTTAAACTCCTTAAACATAGGAACTATGACCTACTTATAAGTGTACACCCACAATTATAATAGATTTGTACACATTAGTTCAAAGACATTTAAACAACACTGCATTTATGGTATACCATTAGAGTATCTTATTTAAAATTCCCTGAAATTAAATGTGCATGTGTACATATAATACATACATGTACCATTAATTCACAACTTATAGAGAACCCACCAATGTGTTAGCCACTGGGCTGAGTACTAGAAACACAGGGAAAACAAACCACTGGTAGTAATTACATATGTTATTTTAAACAATGTTCCTTTTGCATTTGTAAAAGCAGCCTATTATGACTGCAAATACATTTTTAAAATTAGAATTAATGGTACTTTAAGGTACAAATCTCCAACAATGAGCAAAACTTTCAACTGTGTGTGTTAGCTACTTTCAAGACTGTGCATATGTTAACCATTTTTTACATAAAATATCAAGCAACAAAATTTTTAAAACACAGGATAAAATACATCCTTTTTAAGGGCCATGGTGAGCTAGGCTATTTAGAACTTCTTGCTTAAAAAACAACGGAAACTGCCAAGTATTAAAATGTATCTTTATAAGATTATTGAAGAAGTAACAAAATAGTATAGAACTATCAAAGAAAATCAGTCAGGCAGGCAACACAATGAAGCTGTTTCTGTCCTAAATGCATCTGCTGATCCATTCAGACAAATCTTAATTTCACTTTTAAAAACCTGACTTATATTCCTAATACATAAAGAGCATCTAAAAACAGAGAAAAAGACCAATTAACCTAAAAAAAGTGGGAAAAAGATATTAATAAATGGTTCACCAAAAAAGAAATGCCAATGTCTCTTAAATACATGAAAAAATGTTCAATCTTATAATTTTAAAAACCACAAATTAAAACTATAATGAGCTATCTTTTCTCACCTATCACATTGACAGAAATTCAACTATTTGACAAAATACTCTGTTGGTGACAGTCTGGACAAAAAGGAATTCTGCACTGCTAGAGAGGTAAAAGGGTGCAAGCCCATGTGGAATGGAATTTAGCCACAAAGAGCAAAAACACACATATTTACTCTCTGACCTAGCATCACACTTGTTAGACTATCTCCCAAAGATACTTTAGAAAAACTTTCAGTGAGGTAGCATAAGGTTATTCACTGCAGTATTAACTGCAACAAGAAAACTCGAGAAAAAATGTCTATCAATAAAGGACTGGCTGAATAAACTATGATGCAGTACCACACAGTTATAAAACATAATCTTATATACATATATACATATATCTATATATGTGTGCGTGCATGCTAAGTTGCTTCAGTCATGTCTGACTGCGATCCTGTGGACCATAGCCTGCCAGGATCCTGTGTCCTAGGGATTCTCCAGGCAAGAATACTTGGAGTGGGTTGGCATGCCCTCCTCCAGGGGGTCTTCCCAACCCAGGGATCCAACCCATGCCTCATATGTCTCCTGCACTGACAGGCAGGTTCTTTAGCACTAGTGCCACTAGCATATCTCTATCTATATTTAGCATATCTATATATAATATAAAGCAGTGATCTCTAAGATATATTTTTTAAAGACAAAAGCCCCAAGTATAGAATATGTATATTATGCTACCTTTGTTTGAGAATAAAGGATATGATTATGTATTTTTTGCCTTTTAAAAAAAGTAATAAAAAGGAAGAAGGACATACACAAAACTAATAAAAAATAAAATGGCTTTTATAGGTGGGGAGACAGGGAAATGGGGGTGAAGAGAAGGAAAAGGGATGAAAATAAGGCCCTTTTCAATGAACGTACTTCAGAGTTTTTATTTTGGAATCATAAAATCTTTTTATAAAAAAAGCAAAATACATTAAATTTAAAAAGCAATCCCTTAAACCACCCTAAAATAACTGAACTTAATGTGTATCTACTTAATTGCCATTTCACAGAGTACTTTCAAGTGATTTTTAAAACACAGTACTTCCAGTGCCTGTTCCTTAGGGGATATACAATAAAAGAAAACCCCAAAGCGGTTCCAAACAACATTAATAGTCTTGCTGGTTATGTTGCTACCATTATTTTGAAATTATCTTAGACATATCTACACACATATGAATAAAGCAACGAGTAATTATGTTATTAGGAACCAAGACTTTCACTGTAAATGAAAAGAGATAGAAATATAAAGTTAAAAAAATAAAAGTTATAACAGGAAAATAGCAAAAATTTATGAAGTATTTTTCTTTAAAAAAGTGTACTTTCTGTGTCAACTGAGAAGGCCTAGAAACAATGATTCAATAAAAATGTGTACTTTTAACACATATATTATGATCTGTAAACACTATTTCCCACTAAAAGGAACTACAGCCCCTTGGCTGATTCTAAATGTAGAACAGGGAATATCACTAGAGTCTGAAACAACTAGCAATAGCAGGAGACGAACACTGCTTGGATTATCCCATGAGAAGTTTGCAGAAATCAACCTACAGGGCTCCCGCTGAACATCAGGAAGTCATGATGCAGTACAACCCATCAAGTATGATAAAAATACTTTGGCCTCCTGATGCGAAGAACTGACTCATTGGAAAAGACCCTGACGCTGGGAAAGACTGAAGGTGGGAGGAGAAGGGGAAGACAGAGGATGAGATGGTTGGATGGCATCGCTGACTCGATGGACATGAGTTTGAGTAAGCTCTGGGAGTTGGTGATGGATAGGGAAGCCTGGCATGTGGCAGTCCATGGGATCGCAAAGAGTCAGACAGGACTGAGAGACTGAACAACAACATTCACAGATATTTTATTTTTTAAAAGTTGAAGGTTTGTAGTAACTATGCGTCAAGTGTCTACTGACATGATTTTCTCAATAGCATTCACTCACGTTGTGTCTCAGTGTCATCCTCTGATAATTCAGGTGTGTTTCAAACTTTTTCATTATTATTTCATTTGTTACGGTGATCTGTGATCAGTGAACTTTGATGTTACTCCTGTCGTTGTTCTGTGGTGCCAGGAACCACTCATGTTAGGCAGTGAGCTGAAACTTCTCTGGCAGCCCAGTGGTGGAGACTGCTTCCACTGGAGGGCCACAGGTTCCATCTTTGGTTGGGGAACTAAGATCCCCCGTGCCACGTGGCCAAAAAGTAGAAATAAATAAATAAAATTGGGCCAATTTTTTTTTAACAAAAAATTTTTTAAAAAAAGACACTGAACTCATAAATACTGTGTGTGTTTTGAGAGCTCTACCAACTGGCTATACCCCCATCTCTCCCCCTCTCCCCAGGCTTCCCAGTTAAGACACACAATATTGAAATTAGGCCAATTAACAATCCTACAATGGCTTCTAAGTGAAAGGAAGAGCTGGTTGTTTCTCACTTTAAATCAAAAGCTAGAATTAATTAAGCTTAGTGAGGAAGGCACATTCAAGGCAGAAAACTCAGCCTCTTGTGCCAAACAGCCAGCCAAGCTGTAGATTCAAAGGAAAAGCCCTGACAGAAATTACAAGTGCTACTCCAGCGAACATACGAATGAAAAGAAAGCAAACAACCTGACTGCTGACATGAAGAATGTTTCAGTGATCTAAGGAGAAGATGAAACCAGCTATACATTTCCTCATGCCAAAGTCTAAAACCAGAGCAAGGCCCTAAATACCTTTAATTCTACAAAGGCTGAGTGAAGCAAGGAAGCTGTAGAAGGGAAGTTTGAAGCCAGCAGAGGCTGGTTCATGACATTTAAGCAAAGAGGCCATCTCCATGACATAGAAGTGCAAGGTGAAGCTGCAAGTCACCCAGGAGATCTAGCTAAGATAATTCATGAGTGGCTACTCTAAACAGCAGATTTTCAATGCAGACAAAACAGTCTTCTATTGGGAAAAAATGCTATCTAGAAGTTTCATAGCTGGAGAGGAGAAGTCAATGCCTGGCTTCAAAATGTCAAAGAACTGGCTGATTCTCTTGTTAGGAGCTAATGCAGCTGGTGACTTAACTTGAAGTCAAAGCTCTTTCACCATTCTGAAAGTTCTTGAGCTAAATCTCTGCTGGGGCTCTATATACGAAACAACAAAGAACAGATGACATAACATCTGCTTACAACATAGTTTACTTAATATTTTAAGCCCACTGTTGAAACCTACTACCCAGAAAAAAAGATGACTTTCAAAATGTTACTGCTCACTGAAAATGTACCTGGTTCCCTAAGAGCTCTGATGGAGATAGACAACAAGATTAAAGTTGTTTTCATTACTGATAACACAACATCTATTCTGCAGCCTATGGATCAAGGAGTAATTTCCAATTTAAGTCTTATAATTTAAAAAATATATTCTATAAGGCTATAGCTTCCAGAGATAGTAATTCCTCTGGTGGATCTGTGCAAAGTGAATTGAAAACCTTCCAGAAAGAATTCATCATTCTAGATGCCATTAAGAATATTCATGATTTACAGAAGAGGTCAAAACATCAACATTAAAATAGGAGTTGGGGCCTTCCATGGTGAGCCAGTAGCTAAGACTCCTCACTCCCAATGCAGGGAGCCCAGAGTTTGATACCTGGTCAGGGAATCAGATCCCACATGCTGCAACTAAAGATCCTGAGGGTAGCAACTGAAACCTGGTAAGGCCAAATAAATAAATGTTTAAAAAAATAAAATAAGGAGTTTGGAAGAAGCTAATTCCAATTTTCATAGATGACTTTGAGGGGTTCGAAACTTCAGTGGAGGGACTAAGATGCAGATGTGGCTAAGATAGCAAGAGAACCAGAATTCGAAGTGGAACCTGAGATATGCCTAAATTACTGCAATTTCATGATAAAACTTTAATGGAAGAAGAGTTGCTTTTTATGGATGAGCAGAGGCAGTGGTTTCTTTAGATGGAATCTACTGAAGATGCTGTGAAGACTGTTGAAATGACAACAAAGGACTTAAAGAGTATTAAGCTTAGTTGATGAAGTAGGGATAGGGTTTGAAAGGATTAACTCCAATTCTGAAAGAACTTCTATTGCAGATAAAATGGTATCAAACACTGCTAAAAGGTACAGAGAAATAGTTGGTGAAAGGAAGAGTCAACCAATGGGGCATACTTCACTGTCTTATTTTGTCATATTATCATGTCAACCTTGAGCTATCATCATCCTGATAAGTCAGCAGCCATCAATACTAAGG
This sequence comes from Odocoileus virginianus, assembly GCF_023699985.2. Taxonomy (NCBI): domain Eukaryota; kingdom Metazoa; phylum Chordata; class Mammalia; order Artiodactyla; family Cervidae; genus Odocoileus; species Odocoileus virginianus. The sequence continues at coordinate 48,712,934 of NC_069692.1, forward strand.
CAAGACTACCAGCCAAAAGATTACAACTCACTGAAGGCTCACATGATGGTGAGCAATTTTTAGCAATAAAGTGTTTTTAAATTAAGGTATGTGCATTGTTTTTCTAGACACAATCCTATTGCACATTTAATTTTTTAACCACTTTTACATGCTCCAGGAAATAAAAAAATTCCTGGGAATGTGTTTATTGTGAAATTCGCGTTATTGTGATGATCTGGAACTGAACTCACAATATCTCCAAGGTATGCCTGTACTAAATAAAAACTTACAATATGTGAAAGATGCTAGGGCAACAACACAATATTCTGAAAACTAATAAATAAAGAAAGGAATAAAACATCTACCATGCCTTTCTTTCTACAGGATAAACTGTATTTCAAAGTAACCAAATAGCTAATGAGGTAAAATTCTTCATAGAATTACAGCCAATAAGTGCAGAAGAAATAATAGAATATCACCATTTTGTAAACCTTAGTAATATAAAACAATGACTCTGGACAAAAGTTATCAATAGGTACCACCAATTAAATGATGTGGAACTTCATAATGGATATATCAGGTTGACAACACCTTACTCAAATTTATGAAAAGAGACATTTTATGCCCCCAGGTGTAATGTAACAGGAAAAACACAGCATCACCTATGAACAATTTCTCTCAAAAACTATCGGAATTTAATTACGCCTACCTAAGCTGAGCAATTATAAATTAAAAAAAAAATGTAAGAGACCTTAACATTCAAATGCAACCTATAAATTTTGGTGGGATACTAAATCAAACATAAATTATAAAAACACATTTATAAGATGACTGAAGAAATGAGAACCCTGTTTTATTTGATAAAAAATTATTTTTAAAATTTCTTTAAGTGTCATAGTGACTTTGCAGATTTTCAAAAACAAAAGCCTTCTGGCATTAGCGATATTGAAAAAAGAAATGAGATAAAATAAAGAGGAAAAAACTTTGATAATTATTGGCTAGATGGTTTGTATGTGTTTACTGTGCTTTGATATGTTTCAAAATTTTCCTTCAAGAAACAAAAGATGGTCCTAGATTGGTATTTTCCAAGGGCCAGACATAAGAAAAGGAAAATCTCTCTCAAAGAATAAACCTGAAGATCTCTGCAGAAATCAGAACATGAAAAAGACAGAGAGAGAGAGACATGGGGAAAAAATATAAGAGGGAATATAAAAAGCACAAAATATAAGATAACAGATAGAAAAACAAACATTATCAACAATCACATTAACTATAAGTGGACTAAATGTTCCAGTTAAAAGACAAAGAATGCTCCAAAGAATGAAAAAGGAAATACCACTGTATGTTGTTTACAACAGGCAAAGCTAAAATACAAGGATAGAGAAAGTTTGAAAATAAAAGAATGGTAAAAGGTACACTTTGTAAATGCTAACCAAAAGAAAACTGATGTTACAGTATTAATATTAGAACAAAGTTAAAAGCAAAAAGCATTATTAGGATATAAAAGTATTTTCATAATGATGCACTAAGTCGTTTCAGTCAGGTCTGACTCTTTGCGATCCCATGGACTCCCACCAGGCTCCTCTGTCCGTTGAATTCTCTAGGCAAGAATACTGGAGTGGGTTGCCATTTCCTTGGCCAATCATTTCCCTCGCCAATCATTTCCCTTCATAATGAGAAAAGCTTCAATTCATCAAGTAAGAATTTTTAATCTGTACGTATCTGTTCTTAAAACATGTGATATTTAAAACCCAAAAGTCTGCCTTTAAACAGGAAAACTTAAAACTATTTTGAGTTTTATGGTCACAATAATTTTAAATGTTTGTATTTGTCATCTTATTCTACAGTTTTTGATGTTGCTGATGTTTTCCGTTCTTTCACTTGCTATGTTAATGTTGGTTAGCCTGCTTATTTTTTTTTCCAGTAACCACATTTAAACTTTAATTTCATTAGGAGGCAATCAAAATTTTCAGAAACATTAGTATACAGGTATAAGATTTCATAGAAAGACATTTTTAAAAATTTTGCTTTACATTTAGGTAAGATGCCAAATTTAACAATTACTCCTCCTACCATCATTCTCCTTTTCCATATTTTATTAATGAATCTGGAGAACCAATTCACTAATCTGTTCAAAATGAGCAAAATTTAAAGAACCCTAACACTTAATTTAATAAATGTATTATTTGACTTATTTTATCATTTTAATATGTTTCAAAGTCAATTCCCTATTACAACTTCTTTAGAGTTCTAAATCTTTACTCCCTTTCCTGTTGTTCAGAACATATCACAAGTAATATATTCAAAAAGAGTAAATAACGAGTATATTTTCTAAGATGCTATATTTTCTTAGAATATCTTCCTATTGTTACTAAAGACAGAATACTGTGGTCACTATATTTTTCCTGAAGGGGATATTGTGTTATTGTAGGATCATGAGTAATTTTAAGAAAAAAGTTTGAGTAGATTCACATTTCTTTTTAGGTAAAATTTTTTGAAACTGGATACCTAGAGAACTCGTTAATTTTTGAAATGTAAACTTTTTACCCCAATATGTTAACAATTAAAATCTATCCTTTAATTTTGTCAAGAAAATAAAGGGCTTACTTGCTATCTCAAAAAGTTTTATTAAGATCAGGAAAGATCTATTCTTGTTTATTACTGAGCTGAATTCGTTGGTTACCTGTTTGAGAACATCTTGTTGCTTACAGGTGGAACTCTCATAAAATCCATACAGACAGTCCCTGGGTTAAGTAATATTTGACCCATAAATAAATTCATCTTTGTGTAAACTGTTTTATAATTTAATTATTTGCACTAATATGGAAACATGTTAAATTTGAATTTGTGAGTACACAAACTCAGAAGTTTCATGTTTCTCCTCCCATAGGTGTTTGTTTGCATTGCATTAAAGTCATTTATGCTTTGATTTTCGTGTAGACATTTCTCAGAATAAAAACTGTCCTTTAATGGAAAGATTTCCTTCTAGCTAATTGACAACATTAACAGTACACCATTTTTCTGTTTTCCCTATTTTTTTTCATTATTCATAATTTGATTTTTCTGCTTATTTATACTTCATACACAGGTCAGTCAAGGCCAGTACTGTCTAATTTTGGGGATCCCAATCACTATCAACTCCGTCATTATGATTCTTCAAAGAATGCAGACGTCCTGTTTCACACAGGCCACAAATGGCAGACCTATACCATGGCATCACTTTTCAAGAATGAGATAGGACACAACAATGAGAGAAATCTAAAGATTTAGAAATAGTCTAACAACTGATGCAAACTGCTTTTGAGAAAACTAACTTTCTGACTACAGAGTGGCTGATTCATTAACATGAAAAACTGATTAACTTATTACAGAATATTCTCAGTTCTTATACCTTACTGAAAAAACAGACAATTTTAGACCCTTTTGAAGGCGTTGAAGAAAACTTGAGGTGATTTCTTGTGAGTCCCAATCAGCACCACTTAATCAGAAGTCCCCAATTTTTGAAATTTACACAACATATACATGACATTATAGGCAAGGGATTATCTTTTCCAAAGTTGTAATCAATGTCAATAATCCAAAAAAAAATCAGCATGCAATTTTCTCTTTTGGCTCACAGTCATTTTAAAATCAAACTATAAACTTCTCATGAGTTTAACCACCTCAGAATCATAAATGGAAAGGATTTAAGATTTATTTAGTTCAGAGCATTTAAAGACTATTGTATGGAGTCTAGTTTCTAGGGTTCCACAAACCTTTCCAAAGAGGATTTCAGTTCCACTGTCTTGCGATGTTACTACAATTTAAGAAAACAATTTCTAAGTCCATATCCTTGTTGTTCTTTATTTCCAAATCGTAATATATTACTCACCTTGCAGTGATATAGCTTATGACAAGGAAATGGTGTAGGACTGAATGGGAAAATCAGCTGTAGCTACACATATGCAATTAAACTGGTTTATGAGAACCTCTATACTAAAGAAAATAAAAAACAACAGTATTACTATCAATATTGTTTCAACTTTCACACCCCAGTTTCCCTTACTTGCTTTATGATGATTATGGACTATCCCAAACACACCTGCAAACATATTGATAACATCTCACTTGCTTTTCAAAAGACTGTTAAAACATGTAACACTTTGTCAAAGTTCTCACACTTTCTAAATATCTGAGAATACCTAATGCTAGTCCCAGCTTCCCAAGTGGTGCTAGTGGTAAAGAATCTGCCTGCCAATGCAGGAGACATAAGAGATATGGGTTTGATCCCTGGGTTGGGAAGATCCCCTGGAAGAGGGTATGGTACCCCACTCCAGTATTCTTGCCTGGAGAATCCAATGCTGGAGAGCCTGGGGGGGCTACAGTCTATGGGGTGGCAGAGTCGGACACGACTATAGCAACTTAGCATCATGCATGCATGCAAAGCTGGTCCATTTGCCTCCTTCTGAAATGAATTAAACTCAACTCCATTCTAGAAGCCATTCACTAATTCGAAAGCTGTGTTCCTTAAACTGTGGTATGTACACAGGTGCATCTTTGTGACATGTTATCAATCTGCAGTGAAATAAAGTAAATCAACCTCATCTCAGAGCACGCAATTCTAGTTAGTCCTTTTTTTTTTTTTAAGCAAGACTTTCTCATTGAAGAAAGCAGCACATTAATTAACATTTTGGCAAAAGTATTTCACCTTTTCTTGAATTAGTAACAAACTGTGCAGATGAGTACGATAGATAGCAATATCTTAATGAATTCCAGAAAAAAATGCTCTAATAATTTTGCAGTGGTCTCCAAAGAGAGGAAACTTCCCCTCCAGTTTAATACCAGACTTTAGTTGTTATATCTTGAATTTAATCTCACTTTCATATCCTTTATGCTGTTGAGAGCAGATGTCCGAACAACAATCTTCTATGTATATTTAAAAGGCAAAAATCTCTTCCCCTTTAAGCCCTCTTGAGAAATGAATTTTGAAAGAGTCATTTGGGAAGACCACCACCCTGAAATCATGTATTGCCAGTAAATAAACTCAAAACAAGTTAATTATGCTGCGCTCTCATAGCACTCATTTATAAGACATACATCCACATATCATTAAATAACATCAAATTTATAAACAATGCTTTAGAGTCTCAATTTTGTTTTCAAGAGTTTTCAATCTACCATATACTAAAAAAGAAAGGACAGATTAAAATGAAAACAAAGGTAGTTTTTCTTTACATTGTTAATATCTTGACTATTTGATTACCATTAAGGAAACAATGATGTAATTACGATAGAAACAGACCTACTCAGATGTCACATGTTCTCTCTCTCTGTGCCTACCTGGAGTTTCACTTCAGTTCAGTTCAGTCGCTCAGTCGTGTCTGACTCTTTGTGACCCCATGAATTGCAGCACACCAGGCCTCCCTGTTCATCACCAACTCCCGGAGCCTACTCAAACTCATGTCCATCGAGTCGGTGATGTCATCCAGTCAGCTCATCCTCTGTCGTCCCCTCCTCCTCCTGCCCCCAATCCCTCCCAGCATCAGGGTCTTTTCCAACGAGTCAGCTCTTCACATGAGGTGGCCAAAGTACTGGTGTTTCAGCTTCAGCATCAGTCCTTCCAAAGAACACCCAGGACTGATCTCCTTCAGGATGGACTGGTTGGATCTCCTTGCAGTCCAAGGGACTCTCAAGAGTCTTCTCCAACACCACAGTTTAAAAGCATCAATTCTTCGGCGCTCAGCTTTCTTCACAGTCCAACTCTCACATCCATACATGACCACTGGAAAAACCATAGCCTTGACTAGACAGACCTTTGTTGGCAAAGTAATGTCTCTGCTTTTTAATATGCTATCTAGGTTGGTCATAACTTTCCTTCCAAGGAGTAAGCGTCTTTTAATTTCATGGCTGCAGTCACCATATGCAGTGATCTTGGAGTGCAGAAAAAATAAAGTCTGACACTGTTTCCGCTGTCTTGCCATCTATTTCCCATGAGGTGATGGGACCAGATGCCATGATCTTAGTTTTCTGAATGTTGAGCTTTAAGCCAACTTTTTCACTCTCCTCTTTCACTTTTATCAAGAGGCTTTTTAGTTCCTCTTCACTTTCTGCCATAAGGGTGGTATTATCTGCATATCGGAGGTTATTGATATTTCTCCCAGCAATCTTTATTCCAGCTTGTGCTTCTTTCAGCCCAGCATTTCTCATGATGTACTCTGCATATAAGTTAAATAAGCAGGGTGACAATATACAGCCTTGACATACTCCTTTTCCTATTTGGAACCAGTCTGTTGGTCCATGTCCAGTTCTAACTGTTGCTTCCTGACCTGCATACAGGTTTCTCAAGAGGCAGGTCAGGTGGTCTGGTATTCACATCTCTTTCAGAATTTTCCACAGTTTATTGTGATCCACACAGTCAAAGGCTTTGGCATAGTCAACAAAGCAGAAATGGATGTTTTTCTGGAACTCTCTTGCTTTTTCGATGATCCAGCGGATGTTGGCAATTTGATCTCTGGTTCCTCTGCCTTTTCTAAAAGCACCTTGAACATCTGGAATTTCACGTATTGCTGAAGCCTGGCTTGAGAATTTTGAGCATTACTTTACTAGCGTGTGAGATGAGTGCAACTGTGTGGTAGTTTGAGCATTCTTTGGGGTTGCCTTTCTTTGGGAGCCTGGAGTTTAGGCCTTGCCTAACTGGTTCTTTAATGTGTAACAACACTGGCAAAATTAAACACTCAGCCCTAGGGACTTCAGGACAAGTACTGTTGCCAAACGTGCACAAGTAGTGCTTATTCATACTCTACTCCCATTTAGTTCCTGCTGGGCTATGACTCCGGCACTATTCAGTTATCGATGTTATTTTTAAAACATTGAAGTAGTGTACTCCAAAGGACTGCAGGCAGATCTCACTTTATCACACTTCCATTTACTGTACCTTGTGGATCATGTGTTTTTTACAAATTGAAGTTTTGTGGTAACTCTGTGCTGAGCAGCCTATTGGTGCCATTTTCCCAACAGCATTTGCTCACTTTGTGTCTCTGTGCCACAGAAACTGTGGTAATTTTCACAAAATTTCACTTTCATTGCTATTATATTTGCTATGGTGATCTGTGATAGGTAATCTTTGATGTGACTACTACAAAAAGATCACCAAAAGCTCAGATGATGGTTAGCATTTTCTAGCATTAAGGTACTTTTTACCTACAGTATGTACACTGTATTATTAGACATAACAGACTACAGTTTAGTATAAATATCACGTTTATATGCAGTGAGCAACCACAAGCTTCACGTGACTTCACTGTGATACCCACTTTCCTGCAGTGTTCAGAAGTTGTACCTGTAGTATTTGTGAGGTCTGCCTCCATTTCATTTCTTGAATTTTTAAGTTTCTTATATCAGTCTCCTAAAAAGTCATTTCACATACAGAAAATAAACTAGAAAAGACATATTTTATTTCCTCACATTTAAATATAAATTTAGAGAAATGTATCTGTTTATATATCAAAGCTGACAGTTACTTAACATAACAGCAAACACAAGCTCCAAGTTAACTGACTTATATGGCAAAGGCAGTAATGGTTCAATAAGAAGCATAAAGAAAAGATTTAAAAGGTAGGAACTAATTAAATCAGAATATAAAAAAGACTAAATTATATCCTTAAAAACATTCTTACAAATAAACAAGTCAAGTAATATATCTAAAAACAATAAGCCTCTATTTAGTAGATTTTTTAAAGATCAGTAACAACATTCTTCAAGAGACCTCAATGGATGTGGAAACTAGATTGCAGAACAACAGAAAATAAATGAAAGCAGCAATCATATATGCTATGCTTATGATGGCTGACAGTAAGATGACGAGCAGTTCACTTAGACCGTATTTCCAGTTCCAGATCTTCAATTATGAACTGTCTCTACTTGGATCTTACTTCACAACCTGACAAAATGAACCAACCTTAAATTCCACACTATGATCCCACGTAACTTTGTTATGTACATGAGTATCACTAACATTGTCCAAGTCAATGGGATGGAAAACTTCAGCAATATCATTAAAATTTTTTTATTAAAAATTCCAAATTTGTAAAAAGTAGAGCAGTGAACTCAATCCCCACTGCCCATTTTCCACCAATGAAAAAGATTTTGCCACATTTGATTCATATGTAATTTTTTTCTTTATTGAGCTATTTCAAAGTAATCCTAGACATCATGTAAAGTCACACCTCCACAAACATAATTTTTAATGTTTTTTCTGTCTCTGCAACATCCTCCATATGGAATCAGTCATTAAATCCTACTCTTAATAACCTCATAGCTCAGCTGGTAAAGAATCCGCCTGCAATGCAGAAGACCCCAGTTCGATTCCTGGGTCAGGAAGATCCGCTGGAGAAGAGATAGGCTACCCACCCACTCCAGTATTCTTGGGTTTCCCTGGTGGCTCAGCTGGTAAAGAATCCACCTGCAAGGTGAGAGACCTGGGTTCAACCCCTGGGCTGGGAAGATCCCCTGGAGAAGGGAAAGGCTACCCACTCTTGTATTCTGGCCTGGAGAATTCCACAGACTGTGTAGACCATAGGGTCGCAAAGAGTCAGACATAACTGAGCAACTTTCACTTAATATCCTCAAAAGATCTCACAGAAATTAATAACAAACCCCAAAAAACATTAGTGTGTGGGAGACTGACTGTTAAAGGTCCTCAATTTTTTTTCATCCACCCTTGTATCCACGCCTCTCACAGTAAGATTCCCATCAACAAGTGGGGTGTGAGTCCCCATCTCTTGCACCTGGGCTGGCCTGACCACTTGTCTTAGGCAGTATGCTGTGGCAGAGAGGACTGTGAGCTGGTGCCAAGGCCAGGTCTTTTTGTAAGGCTTCTCTGTCTCTCTGGACTCCTGCATCCCCAGTGAAAATAACACTGCAGGATGAGAGGTGACAGAGCAGAGTTAAGTGCAACCAGGGGAGTCCATTCTACACCACCGCAGCTCCCTGACAGCCAACTGTGAGCGAGCCCAGCCAACCCAGATTAGTGCAACCATCCAGCTGGTCCACAGATCTGTGAGAACAAATAATGTTCACCGTGTGATGCCACTAGGGCTTTGGGTTTTTTGTTAGCTGCATTACTGTGGCAATAAATAACTAATACGGAAACTGGTACTAATAAAAACAAAATACGTGTCATTGACTTTGGGACCAAAGTAGTAGTTACAGTTACAAAGGCAAGAAAAATAATAAGGAAACTATATGACACTTAAAAAAGTGACCCATGTTTTGTAGTGATAAACTTTTGGTAACTATGCTTTCGAACAATAACTTAAAAGAAGTCAGACTGTATCTAAAAGAAACTTTTTGGCTTGAGCAAGCTAATTTTCTGGCAGAATGCTGAAAATGTCACCTGGTTGCTCTGAGCCAAGTACAGTAAGGTTCTGCAAGAAAGAGATTAGCTAAAGAAACACTTGGTCATTTTATAAGCAGAAACTAGAGAAAACAGAGAGGAACCAAGACTTCCTGGTTTGGAAAATAAAACTTCATACAAAGATCTAATCAAGGGTGTGGCTGTAAATCCCTTTCTTAAGATCTCCAAAAGAGCTAAGGGCAGTGTCTAAGCAGACATTTTCAGCTTGACAAAAGGGCTTTTAGGAAGTTCAAGGGCAGGATCCCACAGAATTCTGATCTCCACATAGTAGTGATTCATCTAGAGAGCAGTCATGTCTCACTAGACAACTGTGGGTGTGGGTTTCAGAGCACGGAATCAACCACACCAGAAACGCAGAATTCCCATCAAGTTTTACAGAAGTTTCAGTGGCCAAAGACCCACCAGCCCAGACCTGGGAAGGCTTAGCCAGCAGAACACAGTGGGTGACAACTGTGTCAATGCGGGGAGCCTGCACCTTCTGCTCGCTTTCTTGGACTGGCCCCTCTGCCAGGGGGACAAGCCCAAGCTGTCCTGCTGATGGGTCAGAGGCCATGTGGAGCAGAGCACAGTTGTCTTTGTTTTTACAACAAGATGGCAGAGCCGAGGTAAACAACCAACAATAGCATTATTTCCTTCATCATCTCCTCAGTCATGGCCCCACCACTCCCACCCCCAGCGTGGAGACTCAGGTTCACAGCCTGAGATGCTGTGAGCCCTCTACCCTCCCCTGGGCCTCTCTCTCCTGCCGGACCATCCGTTCAGTATCGTCACGCTCTCCACATGCCAGTGAGTACTAACTGTAATAATGGTAACCATGTCATCCGTTCTTGGAAACCATCAGTGGCTACCCCAAGCCCTAGTATCAACTCTCCTCCAGACAGCAAAAGCCCTTCACAAACATAACCTCCCTCTGCTGTCTTTTCTTCGGCAATTCTACCAGAAAATATCCAGCCTCTTACGACTCTTTTAAATAACATGCTCATTCCTACTTCCAAGACTGGAATCACAATGTTTTCTCCTACCGAGAGGGTCTTTCACCTTATCCTCTCCCTATCACTCTTATCCATGCTTTGACCCTATCCCCCTGTAATGGGCCTTTCCTGATGTGCTAGCCCAGAAAGGTCTTCTGCTTCTGATTCCTAGAGCACTTTCTATATATACTTTTTAAAGAGTCATCATTTTGTATTCCTACTAAGCTTTTTTGTGTATGTATATTGTGTGTGTATATTCTGCTTTTTTGAAAGCCCACTCACTGTTATCTTTTAAAAAAGCAGAAATGAAATCTTTCTTATCAATTTTCTTTGAAGTCCTCTCAATGCTCAGTACAAATTCATAAACATAAATTAAATATATCCAGAATCTTCATTAAGTCCATAGGAATAATACTCATTTACTTAGAAATAAAATTTCACTAAGAAAACCCTTGAACATAGCTCATTGTTTTCTTTATATATGCTCGAACCAAAGTATGTTCTTAAATTTAAATGAAAACTGTAAAACTTATCTTATGCAAAATACATAATTTTCACAATAAAATACAAACCCTCTCTGAAATAAATCCACATTGTAGAACTTGTTTAGCTCCACGGAGAATTCTACCATTGCTTGAACTTCAGTCATTTTTAGTTTATACTCAGAAGACAAAATCTGGTAACAGCACCTTGGTTAAAGTAGGGGAAAAAAATCATGAGAAGCACAAAAAAAATGCCAACTTACAAAATCACTAACATTAAACATATTTCAGAGTATGATACACAGGCAGGAAATAAAAATGAAGACAATTCATTAGTGCTCCTTACTTAGCTTGATCTGACTGTACAGCACCAGAATCTATACTCACTATACACATGTTCAGTTCAGTTCAGTCCAGTCGCTCAGTCGTGTATGACTCTTTGCGACCCCATGAATCGCAGCATGCCAGGCCTCCCTGTCCATCACGTACTAAGGAAATACTAAACAGCACTACCCTAGAAGATCTGCCCTGTTTGAATGCTTTTCTAAGATTTGTTTCTCTTTGTGACAACTATGTGATAATAAATAATACAGAAAATTGCTAAAAGTAACTCTTGACTTTATCATAGGTAAAAGGTAACTTTTTAAGAGAAAGATTAAATTACCTAATTATTCTCTTCTAGTTCCACACTGCACTGGTCACCCACTCCAGTACTCTTGCCTGGAAAATCCCATGGACAGAGGAGCCTGGTAGGCTGCAGTCCATGGGGTCGTGAAGAGTTGGACACAACTGAGTGACTTCACTTTCACTTTTCATTTTCATGCATTGGAGAAGGAAATGGCAACCCACTAAAGTGTTCTTGCCTGGAGAAGCCCACGGATGGGGGAGCCTGGTGGGCTGCCGTCTATGGGGTCGTACAGAGTCGGACACGACTGAAGCAACGTAGCAGCAGCAGTAGCAGCAGTTCTACACTGCACTTCACATAAAGGCAACTCAGAGTCAAAAAAAGAATTGGCATTCTTTAATTCCCATTTAAGTTTATGAAGCTTTTTCTCTGTCAGGTGAAGTTCTTACATGACTGCTCATTTTTTAATTAAAAACAATTTTCCCCTCATTACAAAAGTCTAAAGTGTTCATTTTCAAGAGGTCAAAAAGAAAGAGACAAGCAAAAAAAGAAAACATTTATAATTCTATCCATTGAAATACATTCTTTGGTATATATTCTTTATATATGTGTATATTTGTACAATTTCTATAAAAGTAGGATCAAATTATGTATACATTTAATCTGCTTATTTCATTTATTTTTACCAATATCTATGTTAATAACTATTATACTGTGATGTTATAATTTAAACAATCTCCTATTGTTAGGTATTAATAGTTCAATAATTTCCATCTTCACACCATTTCAAAAAGCATCATTGCAATCATCCTTATCAATAATACATACTTTAAAAAGCAATTTGATGTAGTAAAAAGTGTTGAAAGACAATTCTGAGAGTCCTTATGTTTCTGCATGTCTTGCAAGCAGAGACACTGACTGCCTTTATTTCAGACTATTTTTCAAGGACACAGGTTTAGCAAAGCGTCAGGAATCAGGGACAGTGTCTCATACTGGAGTTAAGGGCAAATCTTTCTACTGGTCTCATGTGATAGAGACAGTCTCCTCTGAGGCATAAATCAGCAGGCTCATTGTCCCTCACGAAAGATTCAGGTCCCTCAGCTCAGGCGTCCTCTCATATAACACAAACTACGCGTATGCAGGCTGCCTCGTACTGCAGCCACTGCCACTACCCTGAATATAAACCGTCCTTTTCTCTGACCCAGGAGGAGTCCTGAGTCTTCTGCTGACATCCATGGTGCTTGGGAAGGCTAATTTGTTATTTGCAAGTGGGATAATATTGACCCTTCACATTTCTTAAAACAGTTCTTCATAGAAATCTAGCAAATATTTTGATCTATTATGAATTAAACGCAAAAGAAATGCCATAGTCTTACCTCTGCTGATCAAAACTTCATTTTAATATCATTAAATAACCAATGCTGCACTTCCAGTTAGTGATTCTTGCTAAAAAAAATAGTGCTCCCCCTATGAGAAAGAAAAAATAACATCTCAAACAAAATAGGAGGCATACAAATGTCCATTTTAAGGAAACCTATGCTTTGTTAGTTACTTAGTACTTTCAATTTATCCAAAAGATCGATATCCTCCATAAGGCTTATGAATAGGGTTAGAAATTTGTTTTCATTCAGTTTCACACATCAATAGTAACTGCTATCTTTGTTATGATTCACTTATGTACACTTCCAAGCACAATAATAAACAGAGGAGTATTTTCTTAGTTCAGTGGTTCAGAAACAATCCTCATAAACACCCAAAACAGTATAAGCTTTTCACTTTTTTAAGAATTTTCTGTTTATTATTTTTGGCCGTGCTGGGTCTCTGCTGCTGTGCGCAGGTTTTCTCTGGTTGCGGCACACAGGCTTCTCCCTGTGCGGGCTTCTCTCACTGTGCAGCACGGGCTCTGGGCATGTGGGCCCAGCAGTTATCGCGCATGGCTCAGCTGCCCCACAGCATGCGGGGTCTTCCTGGCCTAGGAACCGAGCCTGTGTCCCCTGCACCAGCAGGTGGACTCCCAACCACTGGACCCACCAAGGAAGTCCTAAGCTTATCAATTTTTAAGATGTAGAACTCACAGTTTTAAAATATGTCATTCCCTTGGTAGAAGAAATGATTTCTGAAATTTCACACACAGATAAAATAGAGAGATATGAAACGTGTGTATATATACATACACACATATGCTATGAGCTATTTAAAATATTTTGATGAAACAGGTGCCTGGACACACTGTCGATAGTTTTTTTTTTTCCACACTCCAAATATTTATTGCTTAAATTTAAAAAAAAGTCTTTTGCCTTTGGTATAATTATTTTAGGTACTAAAAATGTTAGAATAAAGACCACATTCACACTTCTTCACACATTTTTTCTTCTTTCCATCATATATAAATAGACTTTACCACCTTCCTTGTTATTTTAAAGCTTAATAATCACATCAAAAGATTTTTACAGTAACTATTTCTAAGGAGATCAAAATGATACTGCCTTTATATATTTCCTGTTCATGGAAGTAGTCTCTTCTCTAAGCCAGCTTCTCCTGTACAAATCTTCTTGTGTTCTAGCCCTGACTGTGTGTCAAGTTTGGTTAGGTCTCTATGCCTTAACTTACTCAGAAATAAAATAGGTATTCATTCAAACATTTATTGAACACTTACTATAAGATAGGAAATGCAAGAGGTCAAGGCCCAGGTAAGTTCCTGATACCTCAAAAAGCTCACTAGCCACTAGGAACAGATTAATATAGATTAAGTACAGCACATTGATTAAAACAAGGCTTAGGATCTGAGTCCAAATCCAACATTTTTTTTACTCCTCATGTCTTCATTTCCTTCATGGGACATAGCATCTCTACCACCTGTATCAGTAGGGCTGTTGTCTGAGGAAGAAATGTATTTTTTCCTCATTTAAGCCATTTCACTTTTGTATCCCTTTACAGCAGCCTTTTCTTCAATACAGAAATTAATACCAGAATTAGAGAACTGTCATAACAAAATTCTTAAATATGTGGCACTGGCTAAGTCACTGGGTAGCAGGCAACAGAGTAACAGACAAAACTATTAAAAAGTAATGGTGACCCTGGTTATATTGGAGCAAAACATGCCATAAACTGTTGCCAACAATAACTTACAGAACGTGGTGCCCATAAAAACCTCAGAACCTAAAGGTAAGAATATGAAAAGAAACACAACGTTCATGTGTGTCAGCAGTTCTTTGCTGCCTTTACCCAGGCAAGAACTGGCCAGTTGGCAATGAAAGATGGAAGGAAATAAAGAGTAGAAATGGGTCCCTGTAGTCAACTCCTTCAATATTTGCATTATCAGGAGATAAGATTATTAGTACTTTTCCCAAAGATTTCTATTAAGACTTTTTTCACAACAAACTTTTCATTGAAGTATAGTTGATTTAGAATGTATTCACTTCAGGTATACAGCAAAGTGATTCAGTTACATATATATTCCTTTTCAAACTCTTTTCCATTATAATTTCTTACAAGATAGTGAATATAGTTCCTTGTGCTATAAAATAGGTCCTTGTTATTTATTTTATATATAGTGGTTTTTATATCTCCTATCCCAACCTCCTAATTTATTCCTTTCTTCCCCACATTTCCCCTTTGGTAATGATAAGTTTGTTTTCTATGTGAGTCTATTTCTGTTTGGTGAATAAGTTCATTTGTATCTTTTTTTTTTTTAAGATTCCACATATAAGAGATATCATATGATTATCTGTCTTCCTCTATCTGACTTACTTCACTTAATATGATAATCTCTAGGTCCATCCATTTCTGCAAATGGCACTATTTTACTCTTTTTTATGGCATCACCAAGTCAATGGACATGAGTTTGGGTAAACTCCAGGAGTCGGTGATGGACAGGGAGGCCTGGTGTGCTGCAAGCCTATGGGGTCGCAGAGTCGGACACGACTGAGCGACCAAACTGAACTGAAAATTCCAATGTATATATGAACCACATATTTATCCATTTATCTGCTGATGAACATTTAGGTTGCTTCCATGTCTTGACTACCGTAAATAGTGCTGCTATGAACAGTGAGTTGCATGCATCTTTTCAAACTAGAGTTTTCATCTTTTCCAGATGTACATGCAGAAGTGGGACTGCTGGATCATATGGTAACCCTATTGTTTTTAAGGAAACTCCATACTGTTCTCTATAGTGGCTGTACCAATTTACATTAGCACCAACAGTGTAGGAGGATTCCCTCTATTCCACACCCTCGCAAACATTTACTGATGATGGCCGTTCTGACTGGTGTGAGACAATACCTCATTGTAGTTTCTATTTTTTATTGAAGTACAGTTGATTTACAATGTTGTGTTAACTTCTATGGCACAGCAAAGTGACTCAGTTATACAAACATATATCCACTGTTTTTCATTATGATTTATCTCAAGATAATGAGTATTATTTGTTCCCTATGCCATATAGAAGGACCTTGTTGTTTCTCTACCCTGTATGTAATGATTTGCATCTACTAACCCCAAACTCCCAGACCATCCTTCCCCAAACCCTCCCACTTTGTACACAAATCTGTTCTATATGTCTGTAGTTAAGTTTAATTTTAAATTCCACACTTAAGTGATACCATATGGTACTTGTCTTTCTTTTTCTGACATACCTCACTTAGTATGATAATCTCTAGTTGCAGCCATGTTGCTGTAAATGGCCTTAAGTCACTCCTTTGTCATTATGCTGAGCAGTATGTCATCACATATATATGTATATGTACACACACACATATATTAATATACACACACATACCACATCCTCATCATCCATTCCTCTATCGAGGGACATTTAGGTTGCTTCCACGTCTAGACTATTGTAAACAGTGCTGCTACAGAACATAAAGATGCATGTATCTTTTTGAATTATAGTTTTGCCTGAATACATAGCCCAGGAGTGAGATTACTGGACCACACAGTAACTCTATTTTTAGTTTTCTGGGGAACCTCCAGGCTGTTTTCCACAATGGCTGCACTAAGTCGCCAATCAGTGGGAACGCTTTCTCCACACCCTCTCTTGCATTTGTTATTTGTAAACTTTTTAATGATAGTCATTATATTTCATTAAGGTTTTGCTTTTCATTTCTTTAATGGCTCTATGTTAGGCATCTTTTCTTTTGTCTATTGGCCACCTGCATGGCTCCTTTGTTTTTTGATTTTTTTTTTCTGCTGAATCGTATGAGTTGTTTGTATATTTTGGAAATTAGGCCCTTGTCAGTTGCATGATTTGCAAATATTTTCTCTCATTTTGTAGTTAAATCTTTTTTATGGTTTCCTTTGCTGTGTAAAAGTTTATAAGTTTGATTAGGTTCCATTTGTTTATTTTTGATTTATTAGAGTGTTTGGTCTGTTATATTCTAGGAGTTTTATGGTATCCAAACTTACATTTAGGTCTTTAATCCATTTTGAGTTTATTTTTGTATATGGAGTTAGAGAATGCTGCAATTTCATTTTTTTACATGCAATTGCTCAGTTTTCTCAGCACACTTATTAAAGAGACTGTTTTTTCTCCTCTGTCTATTCTCCTTCCTTTGTCATTGATTAATTGACATAAGAGTAAGGGTCTATGTACAGGCTTTCTATCCTCTTTCATTGACCTATATGTCTGTTTTGGTGCCAGTACCATACTGTTTTGATTACTGCAGCTTTGTCTATAGCTTCAGTATATGGCTTCAGTACATAGCCTCAGTACATAGCTTTGTATATAGTTTCTGTATATAGCTTTGTATATAGCTTTGTATATGGCTTCAGCATATAGCTTCAGCATATAGCCTCAGTACATAGCTTTGTATATAGCTTCCGTATATAGCTTTGTATATAGCCTCAGTATATAGCTTCTGTATATAGCCTCAGTACACAGCCTCAGTACATAGCTTTGTATATAGCTTCCGTATATAGCTTCAGCATATAGCCTCAGTATATAGCTTTGTATATAGCTTTGTATATAGCCTCAGTACATAGCTTTGTATATAGCCTCAGTACATAGCTTTGTATATGGCTTCAGTATATAGCCTCAGTACAGCCTGAAGTCAAGGAGTATGACTCCTCCAGCTCTGCTCTTCTTTTTCAAGATTTTTTTGGATATTTGAGGTCTTTTGTGTTTCCATACACATCTTAAAATTTCTGTTCTACAGCATTGAAACATGTATATTATCTAGGGTGAAACGGATAACCAGCTCAGGTTGGGTACATGAGACAAGTGCTCGGGCCTGGTGCACTGGGAAGACCCAGAAGGATCGGGTGGAGAGGGAGGTGGGAGGGGGGACTGGGATGGGGAATACATGTAAATCCATGGCTAATTCATTTCAATGTATGACAAAAACTACTGTAATGATGTAAAGTAATTAGCCTCCAACTAATAAAAATTAAAAAAAAATAAATAAAGTGGACAAAGATGAGATCTTATCAACCACAGTGATTAATTACAAATAAAAGAGAAAGCAGAGCCCAAAAAAAAAAAAAAAAATTTCTGTTCTAGAAAACCCTAACAATGCTACAGTAATGGAACTCATCAATGAATTCAGTAAAGTTGTGGGGTACTAAATTAATATACAGAAATCTGTTCTATATCTGTAGACAAAAGTGAACTATCAGAAAGGAAAATTAAGGAACAATACCATTTATCACTGCATCAAAAAGAATAAAATGCCAAGGCATAAACCTACCTAAGGAGGCAAGATTTGTACTCCAAAAACTCTAAGACACAGATGAAAGAATCGGAGTCCACAAAAACAAGATGGAAAGATGTTCTTGAATTAGAAGAATCAATACTGTTAAAATGACTATCCCACCTAAGGCCATGTACAGATTTAATGCAATCCTTATCAAATTACCAATGGCATTTTTCACAGAACTTTTAAGACTTCCTGATGAAACAAAGAAATACAGCACTGTGGATAAGATTATATTAGGGTGCTGCCATCCCTCTCAGCAATGCCTCCATTTCAGATGACTTCAAGACAAAGAGAAAGTGCTGAGTGCACAAAAAAGCAATAAATAAGTCAGGCTTAAGAACCAGCAGGAAAGAACTATTTTGCCATAGTCACTGGCACCAGAACTGAATGGAGACAAACACAAATGAATCCTACTATATTTTTGAGAGAATTGTATTTGTCAAAGATATTAAAAGCTAACCTGCAAACACCTCTGACTGTGTAACTTGCAGGATGGCAAGCCTACCGAAGCAGAAAGCTAACTATGAAAACTAGATGCCTTCTCAACTGGGAAAATTTTCAGTACCAACTTCAGATGTGATCATGGAGGTTAACATAAGAAAGAAACACCTGGACAGCAAAGACAGGGGTCAGAGTACAACGAATATAGGCATTCTTACCAGAAGAGCTGCTACACCATTACTGCCCAGCATTACCCTCACCCAGTGGCTTCTCTCATTGTTTGCTTACCCAAATGGAAAATTTTATTATTCTTTTCCTGTTTTTGATCCATCACTATGTCAGGTGTATGTGGGAGGGGCAAGGGAGGAACAGTGACTGTGTTTTGTCTCCAGGTCACTGGACTTGCAGATCTAACAGGTGGATCTGCTCTCTCCATTGGATTAATGTAACAGGAGGATGGATCCTGGGTTGTCTCCTTCGGCAATGGGAACTGGAGTATTTTCAATAAGCAGGATGAAGGATACACACAGATACTTTGGTAGGCGAACTGCAAGACTGTGGTTGACAACTTGTCACTTCTGTTTTCCTCTTTTTTTCCTGCTGAATGATCAGCAATCCTGAGACAACATTTCCTAACCAGCCCTGAGGCAAGTATGGCCAATCCACTCTTTCTGTGGACTGCAAACTGAAGTCCACAGACAAATATGCAATGTCTGCCTCACTTGTTTAAAAGGAAATTCTTGGCTCCGGATTTCATTGCTTCCTTTTTCTACAGGCTGGAATTCCTTCTTAATAGTGATCTAGTATCAACCACACAGATTAAAACAGAACCCTGAAAAATGGTAAAACAGAAAGATGGAGGGATTCTGGAATGGTTTCATAGAGCACAGATGTCAAATTTATCTAGACTGCTCAGACTTTTGTTTTATAACTCTTTATCACAGCAACTGTACCTAACCTATACCTTAAGTAATATGTCCTCCCTTCTGGCTATTTTCAAAGAAGCAGGCAAATGATCCTTTATATTACATATGTTAATAATTATATATTACATACAATAAAATAAAATGCTATATGATAATATACATGATTTGAAAATAATTCAAATCGTCTCTCTTTGTTCCATTCCAAGCCCCCAAGGGCTTCCCACCATGTTCAGTAGCACTACCTTACAATGGCCTATATGACGACCTTACAGAACCTGGTTCTTCCACCTCTCTGACCTCATCTCCTCCTCATCTCAGCCCACTCCAATCACACTGCTTGCTATTTCTCAAACACACCAAAGAGATTAATGCTTCGGGGCTTTTGCAGTTGTTCCCTTGGACACTCTTCCCTCCAGGGTATCCAAATGACTCACCCACGTACCTCCTAGTCTTCATTCACTGAGTGAGACAAGGCTGTGGTCCATGGGATCAGTTTGGTTAGCTTTCTGTGACTGGTTTTCATTCTGTCTGCCCTCTGATGGATGAGGATAAGTGGCTTGTGGAAGCTTCCTGATTGGAAGCATTGGCTGTGGTGAAAACTGGGTCCTGAGCAAGGCCATGCTCAGTAACTCTTTGATCCAATTTTCTGTTTATGGGTGGGGCTGTGTTCCCTCCCTGTAGTTTGGTCTGAGGTCAAACTATGGTAAGGGTAATGGTGACTTTCTGTAAAAGGACTTAGGTCAGCACCCGCGGCTCCTAGGACTGTTGTAGTCAATGATACTGACCCCGTGGGAGGCCACTGTCAATTCACGCCTCCACTGGAGACTCCTGGATGCTTTCAGGCAAGTCTGGCTCAGTCTCTTGTGGGGTCACTGCTCCTATTTCCTGGGTCCTGGTGCAAACAAGGTTTTCTTGTGCCCTCCAAGAGTCTGTTTCCCCACTTCTGTGGAAGTTCTGTAATCAAATCCTGCTGACCTTTAATGTCAGATTCCCTGGGGATATGCAGTTCCTTTGCTGGATCCCCAGGTTGGGAAATCTGTTGTGGAGCCTAGAAGTTTTGCAACAGTGTGAGAACTTCTTTGGTATAATTGTTCTGATCACATGGATCACAGCCTTGTCTAACTCAATGAAACTCTGAGCCATGCTGTGCAGGGCCACCCAAGATAGATGGGACATGTTGGGGAGTTCAGACAAAACGTGGTCCACTGGAGAAGGGAACAGCAAACCACTTCAGCATTCTTACCTTGAGAACTCCATGAACATTATGAAAAGGCAAAAAGATAGGACAGTGAAAGACGAACTCCCAAGGTCAGTAGGTGCCCAAGATGCTACTGCAGAAGAGCAGAGAAATAGCTCCAGACAGAATGAAGAGGCTGAGACAAAGCGGAAACAACACCCAGTTGTGGATGTGACTGGTGGTGGAAGTAAAATCCAATGCTGTAAAGAACAATACTGCACAGGAACCTGAAATGTTAGGTCCATGAATCAAGGTTAACTGGAAGTGGTCAAACAGCAGATGGCAAGAGTGAATTTTAGGAATCAGTGAACTCAAATGGACTGGAATGGGCAAATTTAATTCAGATGACCATCACATCTACTACTGTGGGCAAGAATTAGGTCCATGAATCAAGGTTAACTGGAAGTGGTCAAACAGCAGATGGCAAGAGTGAATTTTAGGAATCAGTGAACTCAAATGGACTGGAATGGGCAAATTTAATTCAGATGACCATCATATCTACTACTGTGGGCAAGAATCCCTAAGAAGAAATGGAGTAGCCATCATAGTCAACAAGAGAGTCAGAAACATAGTACTCGGGTGCAATCTCAAAATGACAGAATGACCTCAGTTCGTTTCCAACACAAACCATTCAGTATCACAGTAATACAAGGCTATGCCCCAACTACTAATGCTGAAGAAGCTGAAGTTGAATGGTTTTGTGAAGATCTACAAGATCTTCTAAAATTAATACCAAAAAAAAAAAAAAAGATGTCCTTTTGATCATAGGGGACTGGACTGCAAAAGTAGGAAGTCAATAGAAAGCTGGAGTAACAGGCAAGTTTGGCCTTGGAGTACAGAATGAAGCAGGGCAAAGGCTGACAGAGTTCTGCCAAGAGAATGCACTGGTCATTGGAGGAGCAAACACCCTCCTCCAACACCACAAGAGATGATGACTCTACACATGGACATCACCAGATGGTCAATACCGAAATCAGACTGATTCTAGTCTTTGCAGCCAAAGATGGAGAAGCTCTATACAGTCAGCAGAAACAAGACTGGGAGCTGACTGTGGCTCAGATCATGATCTTATTGGCAAATTCAGACTTAAATTGAAGAAAATAGGAAAAACCACTAGGCCATTCATATATGACCTATATCAAGTCCCTTATGATTATAGAGCAGAAGTGACAAGATTCAAGGGATTAGATCTGATAGACAATGTCTGAGGAACTATGGACAGAGGTTTGTAATATTGTACAGGAGGCTGTGATCAAAACCATCCCTAAGAAAAAGAAATGCAAAAAGGCAAAACAGTTGTCTGAGGAGGCCTTAAGAAGAGAAGAGAAAGGCAAAGGAGAAAAGGAAAGATATACCCATCTGAATGCAGAGTTCCAAAGAATAGCAAGGAGAGATAGGTAAGCCTTCCTAAGTGAACAATGCAAAGAAATAGAGGAAAACAATAGAATGGAAAAGACTAGAAATATCTTCAAGAAAATTAGAGATACCAAGGGAACATTTCATGCAAAGATGAGCACAATAAAGGACAGAAACCTAAAGGCAGGGACCCTACAGAAGTAGAAGAGCTTAAGAAAAGGTGGCAAGAACACACAGAAGAACTATACAAAAAAGATCTTATATGACCCAGATAACCATGATGGTGTGATCACTCACCTAGAGCCAGATATCTTGGGAGTGCAAAGTCACATGGGCCTTAGGGAGCATCACTACAAAGCTAGTGGAGATGATAGAATTCCAGATGAGTTATTCATATTCTAAAAGATGATGCTATGAAAGTGATGCACTGAACATATCAGCAAATTTGGAAAACTCAGCAGTGGCCACAGGACTGGGAAAGGTCAGTTTTCATTCTAATCCCAAAGAAGGGCTATGCCAAAGAATGTTCAAACTACTACACAATTGCACTCATTTCACATGTTAGCAAAGTAATGCTCAAAATCAAGCTAGGCTTCAACAGTACGTGAACCAAGAACTTTCAGAGATTCAAGCTGGATTTAGAAAAGGTGGATGAACCAGAGATCAAATTGCCAACATCCACTGGATCATAGCAAAAGACAGATTTCCAGAAAACTCAAGAGAATATTTTTCAAGAGAATTCCAGAAAAATATCTACTTCTGTTTCATTGACGATGCCAAGCCTTTGACTGTGTGGATCACAACAAAATGTGGGAAATTCTTCAAGAGATGGGAATACAGACCCACCTTACCTGCCTCCTGAGAAACCTGTATGCAGGTCAAGAAGCAACAGTTAGAACCGGACATGGAACAACGGACTGGTTCCAAATTGGGAAAGGGATACGTCAAGGCTGTATATCATCACCCTGCTTATTTAACTTCTATTCAGAGTACATCATGCGAAATGCCAGGTTGGATGAAGCATAAGCCGAAATCAAGATTGCCAGGAGAATTATCAATAATCTCAGATAAGCAGATGACACCACCCTTATGGCAGAAAGCAAAGAGGAACTAAAGAGCCTCTTGATGAAAGTGAAAGAGGTGAGAGAAAAAGCTGGCTTAAAACTCAACATTCAAAAAACGAAGATCATAGCATCAGGTCCCATAACTTCATGGCAACATGATGGGGAAACAATGCAAAGAGTGACAGACTTTATTTTCTTGGACTCAAAAATCACTGCAGATGGTGACTGCAGCCATGAAATTAAAAGACGTTTACTCCTTGGAAGGAAAGCCATGACAAACCTAGACATCCTAGAAAGCAGACACATTACTCTGCCAACAAAGGTCCATATAGT